>NC_066582.1:14667127-15867127 GCF_024323335.1 Lathyrus oleraceus
TGATTGTTAAAATGTTGTTTGTGGGGAAGAAAGTTTGAAATTTGTTTATTTTGAATTGAATTAAAGTATATGAACGGAGGAGAATACTTTGAATAATTGGGGCCTACGTCCCGTATTCAAAGGTATTCAGAACAAGGGTAGGAAAGATCCCTTTCATTCTTCTATGTTGCTTAAGGCTCGTTGCGCACAATTTGCATCATAATTAACAAGTGTTTGAAGTTAAAAGAGTTTTTGTTTTGAAGAGGCAAGGTGTGCTTGAATGGATGAAACTTAGCATGACCAGGTCTTGATGTCCTTATATCTTCAGGGTCTTGATTGTGAATCTTGAGTTGACTTAATGGATCAAGTGTGTGCAAGTGTGAAGGTCCAATTCAATCAAGTGATCAAGGGACTTAATCACTTAATTGAATAGGGATCCTAAGAGGAGCATACAAATTGTTCATGAGAAACCTAAGACAAGTCTAATTTATAAATATAATTAATTGATCAAAATGAACTTGATCAACTAATCATTCGATAAGGGATCATGCAAAGAAATACATATTAAGCACATAGAATTTATGAAACAACTAAAAATAGGGGTGGCAAAACGGGCTCGGCCCGCTGGGCATGCCCGTTTTGCCCGCACTTTTGTGCGGGGCGGGCCAAGGATTTAGACCCTCACCCTCAAATGTGTCCGTCCCGCCCCGCCTCATTTTTTTCGCGGGCTTTTACGGGCACGTGTATTTACATAAATTTTTGCATTTTTAGGCTTAAAGAGTGCAGTGCCCGCGGACTTTCCCCGTCCCGCCCTCACTTTTTTGCGGGGCGGGTCTAAGTTTTAGGCCCGCATTCTCAATTATGACAGCCCCGCCCCGCCCCATTTTTTTGCGGGCTTTTGCGGGGCGGGCATGCCCGTTTGCCACCCCTAACTAAAAGCATTATCAATTAAAAATCATGTTAATCCTAATTTCTAATTAATTTTGTCCTAATTGAAATTAAAACTAACAATTAAATCTAATTAAAGTCTAATCTAAATAGTACTATTTGCTAATGGGCATTTAAAATGTATTTTTATGTCTTTTTTGTGTGTTACCTATAAGAATTAAATGGAAAAAAAATAATGATTAAACCACAATCTTTTATGGGGTGTGTGGAAAATATGGGGGGGGGGGGGGGATGAGACTAATCCCGAAGGATTACCGTAGGAAGGCTTGCTCCTTCTCATGGTAAAATAAAGGTATGGTCCATGTCTTTAGAGATATTATCTTAAACTTTAGATCTCACAAGTGAGGGGATTGGTAGTCTAAACATAGAGCTAGCCTATCATAAGAATACTCTCTAAACTATGGCATACTTGCATATTACCTTTACCTATCCTAAAAAAACATCATCACCATTATCATCAAAATCATTTTTTGCATTCAATCATTTCAGGAATCTTAATCATCATCCAAGCATCCTAAGTATAATAGAATTCGGTAAAAGGAAAACCCTTCAGTTCAAGATAAGGGAATCCAAGACTGATAACCTAAGGAGTTATGCCATGAGCTTGAGCAAGAGTAGGAAGAACTCCCTGAATTACAAATATGGAAAGTTCTTTGACCTCTTGAGTGTCCCTGTGCAAAAGGAAGCCTTGACTTCCCTAGCACAATTTTTGACCCTACACTTAGGTGTTTCCAGTTCCAAGATTTCCAATTGGGTCCGACTCTTGAAGAGTTTGGCAAGATCATAGATACTTCTAAACCTACAAAGGGATCATTCAAAATGATAGGGTATCTTCCTACAGTAGAGGAAATGGCTTATCACCTTAGCATCCATGAAGCTAACTTGAGGTTTTGTGGAGACTTCAAGGGCTGTCGGAATAAGTATCTAGAGAAAAGGGCCGATGACTTTTCTACTTGCCTACAGTGGGATGCCTTGAACAATATCGTGATCCTCCTTACCTTAGGATTAATACTTGTTCCCATGGAAAAAGACTTCGTGGATTATACAACCATTAATCTATTTTTGTTCGCAAAAGTTGGGGATGAAGATCATGTACCTGCTCTTCTTGTTGATGTTTATCATACCCTCTATCAAAGACATACAAAAAGGGGAGGTATGTTGATATGTTGTACTCCTTTACTCTATAAATAGCTTATTTCTCACTTGTCTAAGGATATAATCGTTGTTGAAGGAATGAATGGACACAAGTGGGCCCAATATTTGGTCTCACTCACTCAAAAGGACATTTTGTGGTTCCCTCAAATTCTTAACGCGAGGATATGATCTTGAGTTGTGGAGGATTTTCTAATGTGCCTTTTATAGGATCAAGATGATGCATAACCTACAATCCCATATTGGCTACAAGATAATTAGGGCATCCTTTAGCTTATAAACCTGAAGATAAATTGTTGGAAGATTTCATCCTACAAGAAGCAACTAGGAACCATCCTACTATCCAGAGGATTATTCATGCTTGGGACAACTCAACAAAGGAATCCTAAAGAGACACATGGAAGAACCCATTGTACCTTATGCTCAGTGGATGAGAGAAAGGGTACACATAACAAAGTTACCATTTATTCAGGGGGTCCGGTTGCACCAAAGTCTCATGTTCCAATTATGATCTATGTGGAGGAAGGAAACAACCTCAACACCACTATCTTCAGCTAAAGAAAGAAAAGGATGAGTTGGAAGAGAAGTTTTACCAAACTACATGTGAGAAGAATCAATTGGACAGAGACCTTAATGTAGCTTTAGAACAACTGAAATGGGGTGAGGAAATGACCAGAATGGAAGAAGATAAAAATGAACAAGCCTATGTTGACCTTAGGATTATTAGTTCAAGCCTCAGTGCGAAGGAATTGGACCGAGCTTGGTGCCAAAGGGATGAATGGAAGGATACTTGGCTAAATTCAACTAGGACTCAGAAGGAAGCAAAAGAAGAATATGAAGCTCGCATCCAAGCCTTGGAAGCTGAAGTCCAAAGTCTAGTCAATTCTCTCTGTGAAGTCCGAAGCCAAACTATGGACTCAATATTAAGGAGAAGAGTTGTTGAGGGACTTCTTACCTTCCGTCCTTCTAAATGGAGTTGAGCCTACGAAGATGTGGTAGATCTCAAGAGATAGATGAATCTCTTAGAAGAAGCATGTGATAAAATGAGGATATGGTGCACTTACGGAGAAGGTCATAATCAAGAAATGATGGACATCATCAAGGAAGACAGGGCTATTATGGTAAAGCTTCAAGAAAAGGTTGATTACTATAGGGAAAAATATCTGAAGTTGGTCATATTATTTAATGACCTGATTGAGGAAATTCCCTGAAGTCTAAAGGAAGTTGAGTTCATGGCAGACATCTTCAAACCTCAAAAAGAAATTTGTGACTTTCTCAAGATGTGTCGTTACATGGTGGAGGAATTTGAAGGAGATTTGCGATCCAAAATGCAGCAGAAATTAAAATTTTCTCCTTTAGTGATCCTTAGGAATGGGCATGATCAGTGATAGAAATCATTACCTATTATTGTGATTGAAACCTTTAATGCAGATCTAAATAGTGGTCACGAACGTTGAATGGTGACAACGCCTCTACTCGGTCCACACGAACGGATTCCTTCAGTCTCAGTGCTAGCTGCTACGAATGAAGGCTTTGAGTGTGAGAGAGAAAGAGAGAGAGAGAGAGAAATGAAATTTTATCTAATCAAATGCTTTTGCACAAGGATTCTATTTATAGAACCACTTGTGTGTGCTGCAAGCTAAAAAGTCCACTTAAGTGTATGTGGCACATATCTTATGATATACCAAAATCACTTAAGCGTGTGGTACCTTACCATATTTCGTATTCTACTTAAGTGCACCGTACCTTACGATGTTCTACAATTCACTTAAGCGCACCGTACCTTACGGTGTTCCTTATTTACTCTATCTCTCATCAATCCGTCCTTTTGCGTGTGACCTTGTAGGTTTTCGCGACATTGACAATTATATTAAATCATGTATTTAACATAATAAATAGTGAGCGGTATCTAGCAACACATCACTGCTACCTAAGACATGAAAATGTCATGTGATCTGAAAAATCCTTTTGTGATAATACTTATGTGTACAATTACCCTTTTGCCCTTATGTCTATATTGAACACAAGGCATAGACCGTGTCATCCTTGTCCGTTTCAATATTGGGTCCTTAGACATTTATCCTGTTACGCATGATGGGAAAATTCCATCTAGGTCACTCATGTCCCTCAACATGCTTCGTGGAGTACCCATCAACTGTCTTTATGGTCATCCCGTTACGGACAATGTTTGATCAGCAATAAATCACTCGACTATACATCTAACGTCCATAGTGGTTTCAGGTCGAAGGGTGGTATACACCACTATCACCATGGGAACAACTTATGACGCTTTGCTTAACATTATATGTAGTATTCTCATAGCGGGTCAATCTAGTATAAATATTACTCCTAATATTCATACATATGTTTAAGACTTGATAACTCCTTATCCATGATCCATGAGATGTGATCATCAGTCTATATACATAATAGTCTTAATGCTTTAATGTTATCTCACTTCACAACAAAGCTCGACTACGGATACTTTAAGAATATTGTCCTTATGTTTAATGGAATATCATGATTAAGTCACACTTGATACATTAAACAGACTAGCTATTCTAGGGAATTTATTAAACAAACATAATAAAGAAAAAAAAACCTTTTATTATTAATAAATAATTCAATACAAGTACCAAAAGTATTGGTCTCTAGGGCTTACGCCAATAGAATTTAGGACTAGGGTCAAGGAACGATGTTAAAAGCTTTTATTGGGTTTTCAATTTTGTGTGTTTCCTTTTTTTAAGTTATGAATAATTGTTGGGTTTTTCTTGTTACCATTTTTGAATCATTAAAATGAATAAAGTACTTTGAATTTCTATTATCTTTATCTTGGTTACAACCAATGAATGGTTAAAGATTCCTATAAAAATATTTTTGCATACTCATGCATTCATTCATACAATAAATGCATAAAAAGAAACAAAAATCATTTTTCCTCCCTTATTTTGGTAGAATCATTGCTCAAGATAACGTGACTCTCCGACCGCCTTACCAAACTGGGGCTCGTCAAAAGAAGACCATGGAGAAAATCAAACAAAACCAAGTTGCTCTCAGGGAAGATATGGACTCATTAAAAGGAAATGTCGAGAGGATCAAAGATAAGACCGACCAACTCACACACGTCATCAATAACAAGATGGAAAGAGAGGTTGAGGCTGATAAAAGGAAGGTTGCTTCCACATCCACCCTTCCACCTGTGGATGGTAACCCTCTTCAAGGATTCATATCTGATATTCAAGGGGTTGAAGCTATTATCACTTCACCAAAAATCAACACCCTTCATCCTGAAGGGTTTATCCCGATTTTTGTTCAAAATGAGGCATCCTGTCCCGTACAAATACCAGTTCCACAAGACAACTACGTGGATTTAGGCCAACAATATGAGGATGAAGATCATAAGGGTATAGTTCAAAAAAGTAAGCCAGTTGCTCACCCTGCCACCATTATTGGGGAAGCAAGGGTTGATGACAAATATAAGATCCTAGAAGAAAGATTGAAGGTAGTTGAAGGGATCAATGTCTTCGGAGTCGATGTTATAGGGATGTGCTTGGTATCAGACGTAGTTATACCTCCAAAGTTTAAAACTCCTGAGTTCTAGAAGTACAAGGGCGTCGGTTTCCCTAAGAACCATCTCAGGATGTTTGTTAGGAAAATGGATGCCTACGCAGCAAATGAGAAGCTAATGATGCACGGTTTTCAAGATAGTCTAAGTGGGGAATCTCTGGATTGGTACATGCAGTTGGAGAGAACCCATATCAAGACTTGGGAGGATCTCGCTAATGCCTTCCTAAGACAATACAAGTATAACCTAGACATGGCTCTCAATCGCATGCAATTGCATAATCTGTCACAAAAGGGGAATGGATCATTTAAGAAGTATGCTCAAAGATGGAGGGAATTGGTCTTCCGTGTACAACATCCGCTGTTGGAGAGTGAACTAGTGGATATGTTCATGGGCACTTTACAAGGTCCATACTACAAAAAGATGATAGGATCAGTATCAACAGGTTTTGCTGATATGATGATAATTGGGAAAAGAATCGAGAATGGGTTGAAAAGGAATAAGACCGGAAAACCATCTTCTGGTCAACAAAACAATAAAAGGTATTCCAACAACAATTCAAAGAAGGGTGACACCAATATTGTTACTATTAATGGGTATTCCCAGATGCCTTGCAATCCTTATGTGGTTATGGTAAATCCTAATCAGTATCCACATCCGGCATACTTCAAGCCTCAAGCTCAACAGCCCAGGGCATCACCTCCACAGAATCAACAACATAATGGGTATCCCCGAAGGGATCAGCAAAGGCCTAGGAAGGATTTTGACCATTATACCCATGAAGTATACTCAAATCCTGCCATACTTACTACAAAGAGGGTTGGTGGAGACTAGACCTTTTGCAGCCCCACTAACACCTCCTCCTTGTGGATATGACGCAAACACTAGATGTGATTTTCATGCCGGTTCACCGGGATATACTACTGAGACGTGCTTGGCCCTCAAGTTTAGGGTCCAAGAATTGCTCGACCATGAGGTTATTTCTTTTGTTGCTGAAAATCCGAACGTCAAAAATAATCCAATGTCAGGACACGATGGCCCAACTATCAATGGCATTGAAAAATCAAAAGATAATGTTTTAATCCGGAGGATGGACCAAGTGAAAACCCATATGTCTATAATATATAATTGATTGGCTACGAGTTGTTTGAAGAGTTACATGATGATTTCAAAGTTTGTCTCTCTAATCCAGACAAATGTGAAAAATGAAGAGGCATCTTCAACAGATGATGAACCAAGGTCTGATTTAAATTGGATACTCAAGGAAGATGGAGGACATTTCAGTTGTAGAATCTCAAGGGCACATACCCTTTGAGATCCCTTATCAGAGAAGAGAGGTGTCCAGATTCTCATACCCATATCTTCTCAGGCACTGATTCAAATACCAATTCCAATACCATTTCAAATTCCAATTCAGATACCAACAAAGTCAGAAGACCCTATTGTCTTCCATGTTTCGGTGTCATTTCCTTATAAAAGTACTAAGTCTATACCCTAGAATTACACCGCTACAACATATGTGGGAGAGAAACCTCTAGTGCTCGAATCAACCGTTACTAACATAAATGGGTATTGGAGGTATGACTCAAAGTGGAAGAGTATTTGCTCCAAAACAACCACAATAGAGACCCTTCCTAGAGAAAAAACAGTATCATAGAACTGAACACCAACGATGCCCTTCTTTATCAAAACAAGTTATTATCTCATTATCTCTGACGGTGGATGAACCGCCCAAATAACTATCAAAGATGCCATAAAAATTGAAAGAGATACATGAAATACCTAAAAAAAGGAAAATTGCATTTTCTGAACTTTGCATTGGAGACCATCCAACCCGAATATTTTACACTTTTTTTAAATGAAATTCTATGAATCCGAGTCATCCAATATTTATATTTATGCACCAAAGTCAATTGGTGCTCTCAAGCACCATTGGCACTTTGTTACAACATGCAGTTCATACAATAAAACAATGGGAACCAATAAAATCTGTACATGTTATAATTGCAATAGCATTGTAACCTTCCAAGTCTTTGGTTTCATAAACTACAAAATTATCATAAAAGCCTAAGCTTGTATTGAAACAAGGGAAAGTTCTCATTTTGCTTCTACCAAAATAAGAAGTTCAAAAGAGAGAAGTTTTAGATTCATCAAAGAAAAAAATTCTCAATTTGCGCTTCTACCAAAATAAGAAGTTAAAGAGAAGTTTTTGATTCATCACCAATAGATAGATAGATCAGTGCTATACTAAGAGTTGTTAGTGGTCTTTTTTAGACCAAAGTTCTCTTCGGGTTGTTTTTGCCAAAAGTAATTTGCAGCCTCTATCCATCGAGGATGAACCAAAAACTTCTTTTCTCTAACTGCCCATCTGGACTTCTCAGTTCCAGCGTCAGTAGCAACCACATGTGTCACTGTGGGGTCAAGTTCCGTCAAGCATGTAGCACCCATTTTCTGTGCGACTCTCTGGAGAGTTGGCAATGCATCATGATTAATACGACTGAAAATGATCACACATTCGCTTAAGATTTCACCTCGAAGTGATGACAAAACCTAGAATGCAGAAACCACATTGTTAGAATCTCAAACTAGGAGGATAGATTAGCTAAATATTTCCATTTCAAAGTGCTAAAACTATAAAAAGACATATCAGCAAGATAACTACCTGCCTCACATCTCGGTCAACAAGATCTCCTTCAAGTTTCTACAAAAATTTCATACCAGACAAATTTAGCAACATATCTGAAACAACCAACTTTTTACAAAGTCATGAGATGATAATAATAAGGGACTCACATCAAAGAATGTGCTATGGATTTGCTTGAGCACTTCAAGTATTTTTGCAAGTGCTCCATCTATTTCATTCTCATCGCTCTTCGTTTCAGCAAGAGATTTGCAATTGAAGCCAAATTGCCGACAACTTGAAGCGAAAAAATGGTATCTTTCCATAAGTATCAGATTGCTTTTATGATTCATCCATGCCTACAACATTTCTTAGCAACAATATATTACATTACATTAAATTACATCTCATTTAGAGAGGGTTATTTTAGCTCATAAATGACAAACCATAACATTTGAAACATTAAATGGATAATCTTAAGCACATTCTAGCACTCTTTAGTTCTTGCAAACATCAAATGCAAATGCAAGAAAAATTGATTCCATGCTGCTGATGTCCTATCTCCCATGTAATTATAGACAATCTTGATTCATATTACACAGTTATGTTTCATTTGTTCATACATCTCTACAATTGGTTTAAAATTTCATTGAATAATTATGCTTAGAATACACACATATATACAAGGATTGCAATAAGGAAACATAATTAAGACTTGTATACAATCAAATCCTAATAATTGAAGGACATTCCCTAGAAGTAATAATGATGACACAGTTTTGACAATACATATATGTAAAAGAAAATATTATGAGATTGACTTCCACATAAAAGCACTATCATCAAACAAATATTTAAAATTAAGAATATCAAGAATTAATGTCAGAAACTTTAAGTGAACTTACATGTTCTGTATCATCGAGAATTAAGACAGCACTTTCTTGCCCAAAAACAATATCAAGACCCTTTTGATGCTTTTGAGTCCCATCATCTCGAGATATCACTTTAGCATTGAAGTATTTTCCTTGAGGATCAAGGAGCTTGGCCATCTCCAATGCATATGGCCTATCACCCATGGTGTAGATGTACATCTCAAACATTTCACTTGCTTCTTTAAGAAATGTACGGACAAAGGGCCTCAACTTGGTCATCATATTCATATGCTCCAATTTAAAGAGGCTACCTTGGGAGACGTCTATTGTTTCATAATACGAAGTCGTAAAACAAAATTGTCAGAATGAGAATACACACATGATCAGATGAAATATACTGGAAAGACCCTAATTTCCCTAAAATGCAAGAATTTGAGTTATCCCGTCAATCTATTTAAAAATTATAATCAAAATATGAGATGCTATTTTTACGACAACATCACTCTACTCTATATGATTTATGCATAGTTCTATGTGATGATGAGCAGCATGGTACTTGTAATTGCATAATGACACACTAATATCTTTATCTTTTAGCAATCATAGAAACCTGAGCAAATGCTTATTTGGCAAAAATTTCATAAGAGTCGTAGACAAAATGCATGAAGCCTGTTGCAAGCTTTTTAAAAGCATTCAACAAACAGTCAAACACCACTCTAAGATTATAGAAAATACTCATTTGTTCCTCTAACACACTTTTACTTACTACAGTATATGCATACACGGACAAAGAAAGGGATATAATGCCAACATTTCAATAACAAATGATTGAACGACAATGCATCAGAACTAGAACATGTCCAGCATTTACGCTGAATACACATCTCATATTTTATAATGAGATAAAGTTATAATTGGTATGTGAAAAAAGCAACGAAGATGAAGAAATGCATTAAGCAGAACTAATATAAAATAATGATGTCAATTGCCAAAATAAAAAACACATTGGTTGGCATATACCTTCTAGAGAATCTGTCTCGTTACGTAAATGCGACTCTTCTGGGCTCAAATGACTAAGGATAGTGGTATTTAACAGTGTGTGATCTAGGTCAAGAACCAGGTAAAGTTTTTTACTGTATAAAAATTTCTTCATGTCTGTATTACGCAGTCTAGAAATTTCCTCATCGTGAAGTCTCAGTCCCTGCAAATACAAAATTGTCCATCATATTTAAGAAAATATTGCAAGCTTACTACGTAGATTAACTAGATTTTGCTTACAAACTATTCACTACCATTTCAACCATCATGCTAACCGAATCATAAGAATGAATAATAAAATGTATATATTAAAGAATGCAGGATATATTATGATGTGTATAAAACTCAGAATCATCACATGATCAAACTCTGGTAGTGCTAGGACATAGAAACTATTCATATGTATACTTCTAGTGAGTGCCCTAGCACAATAGAAGTGCGGATATCCCAAATGAATGGTGCTAGAGGCTTTCAGTTGCCCCAACAGTCTACACTTGTTTGTTATGACTGATAACAACCACTCAGCCGATCTAACATTCATTCAAAAACAGCAACACGGGGCAGCAAAAACTATCCAAATCTGATTATTAATTTCAGAAAATAATCATTAGAAACTATGTATACCTTGTGTATGTACCCAAATGTCACACCAGATTCCTCATCCAACTTTTGCCCACAGCATATACACATGTCTCCAAATGAGCCAGGATGTGTACAAACATCTACCTTCACGGATGACTCTGCAAAAACTGAGACACGGGGTGTTACAACACTTTCAGAACAAAATGATAAGTTAGAAGATTAAAAAATTCACAATCACATTTTCACAAAAATGTGAAAAGATTGTGCATAATTGTGTACATATCATTAGTTCATTACTCTATTAGAGCTGACAAAATCAGCGAATAAACAATCAATTTGGTTTCTTGGATACAAGTAAGAGAGGTAAAGGAAATAGGCAAATACATATAACAATGCCTGTCTAACGAGCTTAGGTTGTACAAATAAAATAGTTCAAGAGAACATTAAATGCCGATTAACTAACTTAATAGGCATTATCACATCCCTTCTTAAAACTTAATATGGTTTGTGCTTGCTCTAAAAACTGTTTATGAATAAAACTTAAAATATATATGCACATGTGGCGGGATGAATTCCGGATCCTAGCAAAAGATAATGAAACAAACAACTAAAACAATCAAAATTACCTAATTCATGTTTCACAATTCCTTCTGAAGTAGACCCCTCAGTTTCTTCAGTGCTTTCAAATTTACGTCTTTTATTTCTGCTTTAATTCGTAAATTGAAGTGTAAGCACAGCAAAATTCGATCTAAAACAACATGAAACAAGAAAGAAGAAAAAATGCATAATTATGTGACACAAAAAATAGGAACCAAATAACCCCGTATCTCTTATAGCTTTAAACTTATTTGGTCCACAATTCAACAAAAGTGAAAGCCCTTTCCCAATAGATTGGAATCAGCTGAATGGATCAAGTGATACAAAAAAAAAAACTATCATGGACCCTGTCTAACACTAGGTTATTTGATCTAGATGGATCATAGACCCCTGTTTCTCCATTCTTTCTTTAGTATCCCTTTACCTTTTTTAACTATTTCACTCTGCTACAAAAATGTCTCTTATTGATGCTTCTGCAGCACATATCTCCAAACCACTTAAGATGACACTTTATTCTCTTTTATTGAATGGAAATGCGCACAACTTTCTCTTCAAAGATTTTATTCCTGGTCCTATCTTCAATGATCAGTCCTCCACCATAACACTCTTATCTCTAACAGAGTGAACTCCTAACTCCCAACATTTAGTCCCACACGACACATTTCCACATACCAAAAAAATTGGTTTCATACAATAGTGTCGATACTTAAAGCAAAACATAAATAAGAACACTTCCAATTGACTAGTTTATAAAAAAGGTGTAACTGGTAGTAATATGCATTCTGTAATATAATCAATGGGGGAAAGGACACTGCAAAGATGAAGGATCCCATATCCAGGTCCTCCACTTCAGCATGCATTTATCTATAGTATAAGCAATGCCCTAGATGTAATTAAAAGTTAAAATATTGCACTATAATCTTTCATGAGTTTTTGGAAACAAGAACCACTCCTAAAACATTAAAAAAAAATTATAATGATCAATGAAAAAAGAAACAACTTAAAAACATGTACTAAGTAGCTAGTGAGACTCTTACTAAACTATAATAAAAGTCTGAACCACCATAACACCCTACAAAAATCAAAGCTTATCCTACTAGCTGAGGTCTGCTACATGGACCAAACAACGTAATAGTGTTATATCCAATGTTGTTAAATAGCCAATAAAGCGGCACTATACCACTATAGTGTAGCGGAAATTGGAAAACCCGTTATTGTTCCGCCGTGATATGCTATTTAGTACAGAATGTTGTCAAATAGCCGCCATAGCATATATTGCATAATGGAATTTTAACAATCCCCTGTCCGCAATTGACAACACGGGTTCAATCATACATCATATATGTATCAAAACCACAACACCCCACAACAACAACCAACTTTTTTGTACTGAACAGGGTCAGCTACATTGATGGACCAAATACCGTTACACTTTATCAAAAACCAAATTTTCAGGTACATCCATTTGAATAAGCAACAGAGTACGTTGTTTCTAAACAATGTTTAATCCTTAATAAATCATAACCTGATATATGAATTATACCTAACAAATTTCAAATAAGTAAAACCACACCTGAAAACAACTTAACTAATGTCATGATTCATGTAATATGAAATGGGTGATGAAGAAGAGCACCTGACATCCTCAAACTCATTTTTGCCTTCAGCTTCTTCATCTGAGGATGAGCTGGATGAATTTTCATCAAGTGCTTCGTTGAGATATGCAGCAAAGTCATCACTGCCAGAAGAATGTACAGGAGAATCTGTCACAACACTCATTTGTATCACTGTCATCCAACAAAACCAAATTAGGAATCAACATCTAGAAATGAATAGACTATACAAAAACCACTACAGCTTGAAAATAAAACAAGGGATAACATCTAGAAAGCCAAGTGAAACTGAAAATGTAAGGCAGCAAACATCAAAATCAGTGTCATTGCACATTCATTTATTTGACAATAAGTCAATAATATATTGATAAATATAAATATAAATGGGTAAGACTTCAAACCCAAAATATTCTATCAGGCAGAATGACTTCAAGATATTGCAATATTATGATATCTAGTCATGTATATAGGTCCCTTTGAAGGTATAATTGTTCATGGATAGAATATATTCATATAAACAATCTGCATCCATATAAAAAACCTTAGTTGTTGTATCTGGATTTTAAAACCAATCCACGTAACCAGATTTGATTCTGCAAAACCAATTATATCCATCACTAGTTTTAAAACCAGTTTAAGATTTCATAACCGGTTTTAAAACTAGTTCCAGCCTACAACTTCCAATTTTAAAAATCAATTTCGGGTATTTAAAACCCAAAAAACAATTTGAAAATAAAACCAGGTAGTCTGATTAAAAAAATAGAAACATAAAATAATTAGTCAAAAAAAGGTAATCATTTCATTAAAATAAAAGAACTACCTTTTTATAAATACCAAAATAAATTAATTTTCCAAATCAGGAAATAGTTAAGAAGATGGCCTGAATTCTAGGAATAGATGAACGAGTTTTAACTTGTGTTATTAGCTTTAGGAAAGATGCAATGTCCAGACAAATGTAAACATATGCAACTAGTACAAGTTACTATGACCGCTATATCTAAACAAGAGGAATCCAACATCCAAATCCTAATAATATTTACTCTGTTAGCCAGGCAAGTTATTGATTTTGATTGTTGCAATGCATCTATTGTAGGATTTTCAGTTCTACTTTCTAATAGAAACTGAAAATCTCTGAATAGTATTTATTCAAGAGTAAGGGATCTTAGTTCATTACAAGATTACATACCATTCAAATAGGTAATACTAAAGTAAAAGAAAATAATGAAAAATAAAAACAATGTATGACATTACAAAACCTCTGAAAAGTAACAGCACTATCAATTTAGTTCTAAGAAAACAAAGGGCTGAAAAGAAAAAACTACTCTTTTCTTCATACAAATTTGGTACCATCAGAGATAACACCACTGTAAATAATCCGATGACCACCTCCCCAATCACAGTTTTCTCTTACGGTTACTTAACTACTGTCTAATGAAGATTATGTGTTCTAATAATTAACAACAACAAAAGAAAAATCCTCTGGACAACACAAAATCACTAGCAAAAGACGACGGTAAAGAAAGGTACCCGGTAGTAACTAGTCATGACAGAGGCAAATATAGCTTCTAATCCCATACCTAATGTGAGTTCTATTGAAACAGCATTGGAATTCCTATGCCTAATATTGGAATTGCAATTGAAATACACACTAAACGGAGGATATAGAGAGGGTTTCACATCACAATAAAGTATTAAATGTTCCTTAATCACGTTTCTGCAATGACAATTCAAATAGACATGGAAAACAGGAATCAAATTGCAACAGGCACAGCATAAACAATGCTTTAAATTCTCGGAATTCGAATAATAATGGAAGGAAACCCTAAAAGTGGAAGAATGTTAAGGGAACTCACGAGTTAGGTAGAGTAGAGCGTAAGAGTGGAGGAGGAACCCTAGTTGTTGAGGAGCGAAACACGATCGAGGATTTCTGCAGAGAAGAGAAAATCACAACGCTCGCACCTCTTCTCTAGAATCGCTTGGTTTATTATCTGAACTGCATATAGACAGGTTATACTGTCATTAAAAAAAAATACTGCTCATTTATTATTTATTTTTTATATGCTAAAGTTAACTTAATATAAAAATATTATCATGAAACTCAACAGATTTATTTTATTTTTTTTAATGTTTTACTCCCTTAATTTAATATAATGTTTTTTTTAATTCCTTAACTAACAAATATTAAAAGTTAATTATTTATTTTAATTTTCGTTATTTTAACTTCAAAAAATTTAGTTTTTAGAAAAAAACACATTATTTTAAAATGATTAACATGTGCCCAAAAATTTAATATCAACGGTATATAAGATACTATCAAATGCTCAAAAATCATTTTCCCTATTTCTCATTTTTACACTACTAAAAAATAAATGTCCCTCAATAATACCACTTTCCTCCAATCACGATCTGCATAGTGGCCTCACCAAATCAACTGCTGCATTCACCTATTGAATTTTTGAAAAAAGAGAATCATTTTTCTTCTTTCAATCGTTTTCCTCTCTACCATTTTCTCTTCTACTTCTTTCTCTCTCCCATAATTCTGTAAATCACAAACATGAATGAGAACAAACTCAGATAACTTGAACTTCGTCTTTCTTTGTTGTGTTATCTCTCACCATCTCATTGTTGTCCCTTCGTGAAGCTCAGACGAAGACACTAAAATTTTGAAATTCACCGCCACTCAAGCATGTTGTGTCGTCGTGGTCTCAGTTTCCAAGTATTTCTCTTCAATATCAACTCTTCATCAAACCCTATCGTCTTCTCCTTTGTCTTTTCTATTATCTTCTCTCATCCTCTTACCTACAAATTAGTTTATCACAAGCTTGTAGATCTAGGACTGATAATGAATATGAAGAGAAAGGAAGAGACAAAATTGTTTAACAAATAGAGCCTGAGATCTGTTGGGACATGGACAATGGAATTCTTGGATATAAACTCATCTTCAAAGTTCTAAGATATGAATCTCACTTTTGTTTGTGATTTTATTTAATCTTTTTATTTCTTTTTTTTAAGGCTATATTTGGATAATTAAAAACTAACCGAGCGGATAGAAGAATGGAATAGAGTGGAGTGGAACAAAACAACTAATATTTCATTCCACTGTTTGGAAATTTTTTTATTTCATTTATACCCTTAAACACTTAATACTTAAGATAAAAAATACTACAATATTGAAAGATCCAACATTCACACAATAAAATAATACATATAATCATAAAAAATATCAACTTAACATTTAAAAAAAAATTAAACATATTCTCATAAATTTGAAATATATAAACTTAATAAACAAAATACTTAACAAATACATAAGTTTTTCACACCATACTTAATAAACAAAATCAAGTCTTGCTAATAAATCCTATTTTTATAGCACTAATAATCCAATTTTTATTGTAGGTATGTTACTTTATGCTACGAAAATGTTATAGCACTGCAAATTCAATTTTTATAGCATTGCTATCTAATTTTGGTTGCAAATCCATATAGTACTACTACTAACTAGCATTATAAATCATGAAGAAAAGCAACCAATGAACACTAATGGTAGAAAAAGACACGCAACAATAGGAAAAAGCAACAAGAAGTACACAAGAGTATCATGCCTAATTTCTAAAAATTGAAATACTCGTGAACATGAAAATAAATCAATAGAACATACATATAAATAGGTGAAAAAATAAGAAGAAATATGATATACCTTGTTAGGGTAGAAGAAGAAGCAAGTCTTGAAAGAGAAGAGTTACCGTGAATGAATAGAAAAATGTCACGTGAATTGAAGAATGAAGAATATGAACTGTTAATAAAATTGAAATTTTTTAAGACAAAATTGTAACTGGGTTATTAATTGATTCCATTTCATTGGATACACTCCAATTTGGGGATGAAAAATGGATTAAAAAAGTGGTATCGGATGGAATTGGTTTCATCACACTCCATTTCATTCCATTCACTTTTTGCAAAAACAAACAATGGAATATAACTCCAGTACACTCTATTCCATTCCATTCTATTTCATCCCTTTCCATCAATCCAAACAGATCCTAAGTTGGATTCTATGAAAAAACTATGAACTGCATGATAGGCATTTTTTGTGACATTAACTGTTATGCTTCATGGCTCTTTATTTTGAAATTTATATGAAGAGCATGTATGTGATGCTTTATAGTTTTTGCCTTCATAATGTTATTGAAATGTTGCATGTTTAAAATAGAACTGGATAATTCTTATGTAATTTAGTTTTCTATACTTCAAAATTATTACTAATCTCGTAATAGTGTGGAGTGGAACATTGTTTTCATTTTAGGGGTGGCAAAATGGATGGATTTGATGGATATGGATTGGATCGTTAATGGATGGATCAAAACAATCCATTAGTCCATTAACAATCCACTAATTTTTTTTTAAATATCCAATCCAATCCATCCATTAAGAATAAAATTCATCCAATTCATCCATTATCATATTTTTAGTGGATGGATATCCATCCATTCATTTTTTTTTAAAAAAAATCGCTTTTTTTTTGAAAAAAAAATTCTTTGAAATTTATTTTTTTCAAAAAGTTTTTTATTTTTTTTTAATAAAATAATATCAGTTTTTTTCAAAAAAAAAATATATTTTTGTATTTTCGAAAAAAATAATTTAAAAATCATTTTTTTTCGAAAAAAATAATTTTTTTATGTTCATAAAAAAATCGAAAATAAAATCAAATTTTGGTATTTTCCAAAAAAATGATTTTTAAATTTTTGGAGATTTTTTGTATTTTCAAAAAAATTTGATTTTTTTCGAAAAAAAAAATTTGATATTTGAAAAAAAATATTTTTTTAAAATTAGATAAAAAAATCCATTTGATCATTAAAATGTGTTAGATGGATTGGATAATCCATGTTTATAAATGGATGGATTTAATTCAATCCATTAACTTAATTTTTATGTAGGGGACGAATTGGATGAATTTTGTCTTAATAGATCCAATTGCCACCCCTACCGGGTATATGACACTGATATGTTGGGTGTCTCGGAAAAGTTGATCATCTCGTCTAAGAAATTGGTTTAAGTTTTGTCTCATGCATTCTCACAATTGGCTTTCATGAATTTTTCTATAAATATTCTACTATAAGGGAAGTTTTTTTCCAATGAATGAGGTCTATAAACTTAAAACATATAGGATCAGAAGGAATATATTAGATATGCTAATAGATCACATATATATCCAAACCTAATGGGTAATAAATAAGGTTCTTACTCATAAAATGAATTTTTATGCAAGTGTCGATAATTACTCACAAAGTTGTACGTATAGATGCTACAGCATCCATCTTTATTCGTGTTTGTACAAATGTTACATATTATGAGTTTTCTTTGATCTTCCTTTATGTACTTCTTGAAAAAATTATTTACTCGGTTCTTCATTTTCCACATATTCAGGCCTATTGAAGATACTACAGATTTCTGTCAAGGATTAAGATGAGTTGCATGACATGATGCGAAGAAATCAAAGTTTTATTATCAATCCTTAATATAGTTACGGCTGCAAAAGTGTCTTGGCATATTTAGCTTCATTGTGACTAAATGCAGGTTGTTTGGTAATGCCAAATATTCGGTATTGCAGTTTGGTCTGTGACTCGACTGAGATCAAGTAAAAAACTGCACCTTGATGAAGAAAATGGATTTAATGTAATGCAAGGAGTTTTTTCTGTCCTGATTTTTAGAATTTTCGCAGTCACGTTAGAAGGCTTCAGCTCCAACATTTTATGGTACCAGATCTCATGTTGATATAACAATTATCTAATGTTAAATTTTCTAATTTATAACTTCACTACTTACATCTACTTATAAGGCAGCAATCTGATACTCACTTTACCAATTGTTGAATTCAACTCTTGTTTTGCAGTGTTAGAAATGCATTATTTCTTTTTTTACTTAAAAATGTATTACTATCACCTCTGTGATGTGAGTCTTCACTTACTCCAACTTGCAACAATATTTTTAGCCTTACAGCTATAAAAGGTAGTATATTATTAGTTTCAATAGAAAGCAAGATATTTCTTGATTTCTTTAGAGCACCTAAAAGATATTCAAATGTCATGTAAAAAATAAAAGATATTCAAATAAAATGTAGTACAAATAATCAATTAAATAAAATACATATACCTTATAAATAAGCTATACAATAAGATATTTAAGCTTTACACTACAAACGTGAAATTAGTTTTGCTAGCTGAGAGAACCAATACTGAGGGGCAGAAAGAAAATAAAAACTAATACCCTGGTTCTTGGATATATACTTATACTTACAATCAGAGTTTTAGAGTGGAGAGGGAAGTTATATACAAGTTGGTTGGCAAATAACAAAATTCATGCAAACTCCACCATCTGTTATGATTCACAAATTAGAATAACTAGTGTGAGGTAGGAGATGACAATCAGGAAAAAAAGTACAGCAAAAGTGAGAGAATGGGTTCAAACTTCAGAGTTACCTCAGCCTTGTAGTGTAATGCAGTTCTTCGGTTCCCAATGTCAGCTACTACTATATGTGCCACTATACATGCAGAATATAAAAAAAACAGAGCTGGCATTGTCCCGTTAAGTTCGCACGACTATCAAAGCTAGCTTCCTCTAATAATTACTCATTTGACATTGCCAGTCCGGATTGCTTTAGGTAATATCCTCTCTGATTCACATTTCTTTTTCTCACTTTCTGCTGTTTTCTTCATTTCAAGCTCTAGCTGTTTGCAGTTTTCTTCGTGGGCTTTGTTGAACATTTGAGTGAAGTTGAGCAAAGTTGTGACAACTGCAGTAAATTTGAAATAATAACAAGAATCAGTTGTACTGAAGAACGAGTTGAGAGAATATCCATGTTGCTCCCCAACTGAATGATGTAATAGGCTCCCATATTAGTGTCTCAACTCTCAACTCAAATTCCAAATGGAAGAGGAAGAGAAAAGGCGCAATTGACCATTTCCAAGCTTCAGCATGGAACTGATGAAAGTAACCTTACTATAATTTGACCTCCAGGAGGAAAATAGGTTTTAAAGCACCATAATTTCAGAAATCCAACTTAATGCAATTTCAAGACATTAAAGAATTTACATACAAAAATGAAACCAATTACATATCTTTTCAAAAAGCAAAATCCAGTTGATAGTTGGGAAGTTACAAATAGACAGATTTGGCTTAACCCATCCTTACAAAACCGGCGTGTAAGGATGAGTTAGACCAAACTCTAATATGGTATCAGAGCTTATCGATCGGACCATGGGTTGCCTACCGTTTATACCACGCACCAAGCTCAAAAGAGTTTGGCCAAACTCTAACACATACAAAAATGAAACCAATTTCATATCATTTCAAAAAGAAAAATCCAGTTGATAGTTGGGAAGTTACAAAATAACAGATTTTTATTGGAATGAACATACTCTGAAATTATAGAGTACTTTCACCAAATAAAAGGGGCACTTTTCATTGGAATGAACATACTCTGAAATTATAGAGTACTTTCTACAATAACATTTTTTATTTCAAGTGTAAGGGCATCGACCAAAGTCTTTTTCTATATAGTAGAAATGGGATTAATTTTACTGAAGTGCAAAGCTAAAAGTATCAATAACATTTTGTCAAAAAAGAGGGTTATCATTAGCATAAACAAAGAAATGGGACCTCACTTAATCAGCTACAAAAAATGAATATCATATCTAAAGTGTAGACGGTCACACACCTTGTTCGAATAGACAGCGAGATGGATCTTCGCCAAAATAAAGAATTAATGCGTCCACGTTCCTGCCCTGTAAATATAGACTCTAAGCAAAGCATAGCCAATACATTTCAAAATCTCTAAATATATCAAAGGACCTACCACCCATGAATATAGTGAAGCCAATGAGCGGACTTCAGCTTCAGCAGAACAGAGGAAGTCTTTCAATTTCTGAAGGGAAAAGAAAAAGTGTTAAAAGTCTGCCAAGGGATAAAATCAATCATATGAAATCAGATTTATTTACCAACGTTCATATTTTTTTATCTTTCCCTCATTCTTAAAGTAAGAACATACAAACTCTCATATTAGACCAATAAGAGGCAATCCTCAATGTCCGCTTCCAGAGTGGGAACGAAAAATATTGTTAGTTTCCACATGCATGATTGCAGGCCCAATTGACTCCAATTAGTTCAAACATATAAAAGACTCACAGATAATTGTAGCATAACTTATTCATAGTTTTGTGAAAATCTTAAACTTGAAAAAAGTAAAATGTACAAGGGATGATGCCAACACCTTGCGGAACTTTTCTGATATAGGACCATCATTTTCAGAAGTGGATAATTCCTGTACAATTTTCTCTAATCCTTTGTTTATAGTTTGCATCTCCTCTGCCAGGAACTTCAATTGGATCTGAATCAAACTACTTCAGTTAGAGTTGTAAATTTGTCGTAGATATACAATTGCTATCAATATAATGAACAGATGAGGATTGGAGAAGTTCACAACCTTTGCCGCTGGCTCTAGATTAGCAAGATCCTTAGAGAAGTCTAAAACTTCAGGCAATTTGTCATCTAACACCTATGCAAGCATAGTATTGGATTGATGCATTAGAGATACAAATTCTCCAAATGCAAGTACAAGAAATGTTATCCAAAATATTACCTCAACTTAATTTCAGAATTTACTCCGTAACACAGACGAAACTATTTTTTTTTTAAATGAAGAAAAAAAACAAGAAATAAATAAATAGCAAGATTACCTTACAAAGATAATGCATGAGAGTCATTTTGTTGTTCCGTGCACGTGTCTCAGTCAGTTTAAGAAGGCTATCTAATCTGAATCCAATGGCAGAACCTACACAGAGATGAGAGAGCATAAACATATCACAATTACCAGACTAAACTCCTAAGAGTGTCAAATGTAATATGGTACAAATTGGTTATAAAAAGCACATGAAATTTTTAACAGGAAGTGAACAATGGCCAGTCAAGGACAGTTTTAAGCTAAAGCAAAATATAAAAATGATGCATATATTAGGGTATCCAGCTGTTAATAGTTGATTTGGGTTGTTATAACTTCTTAGACAGTTATATAAGCAGTTATATATAGTTAGAAACTAACCATTCAATGTATGCTTTTGTTGAATAAATGAAATACTTCCTTCCTATCTCTATTCTCTATCCTCTCTACATGCTTCCTCTCTTCCCTATCATTGGTATCTAGAGCCTGTCGACCACAGGAACACCTTTCATGGCAGATGCGATGCGGCTGCAAAATGCCATTCGTGAGGCGGAGGAATGCATTATGGCAACGGTGGAGCGATGTATCACCAGGCAAATCCGCGAATTGGAGAATCGTTTTGAACTTCAATTCACCAATGTGCAAGAAACCATGCGCGGAATTGGGTTGCAGATGTCGGAGTTAGCGGCGGCGCGTCGCCATGGTGGCGCCGGCGACGGAGCACCTCGAATCGCAACACGATTAACGCGTTTGGATTTTCCAAAATTCACTCGCGACAATGTGGAATCTTGGATTGCAAAATGTGAAGGTTTTTCGCGCTGGATGGAACGCAAGAAGGGGATAGGGTCTCGGTTGCGAGTATCGCTCTTGATGATAACTCTTTTCGTTGGTTCCAAAGTCTAGAATAGGGATCGAATGGCCGATTGACATGGCCGAATTTCTACGAGGAATTGAAGATGCGATTTGGCCTCGAGTTTGATTCACCGATGGAAAAACTCAAGAAGTTGGTGCAGACTAGTTCGTTGGAGGCGTATCAGGAATCGTTTGACAATTTGGTGGGTAGAACAGCTTTGACGGAATCTCAAAAGCTACAATGCTATTTGGGAGGCCTTCAACAGGAATTGTGTAATGGTGTGAAGATGTTCGCTCCTCGTACGGTGTTGGAAGCTACTCGTATGGCAAAGTTTCAAGAACGAAGCTTGGAATTGTTGCAGAAACGGTTGGTGCCTGCATATCGAACCCGCAGTTCTTGGAGTGAGAAGAAGAATGCAGTTTCTAACACCTTTGACAAGAAATTGATGCCTCAGGAGAAGAAAGGGATAACGGAAGGTTCTCGGAAGAGCATTTTGGGAAAGCCGGCATATACGTTTCAGAAGAAACTTTCCCCTAAAGAAATGGATGAACATACGGCTCAAAATTTGTGTTTTTTCTGTCATGACAAATTCTTTCCTGGACATGATTGCCTTCGGAGGAAAAAAATGCAAGTTTTCCTTATAGAAGTTGGGGAGGTAGACCATTTGGACTCGATTGAGGTTGATTTTGTTTCTGAGGGAGTGTCTAATGAGCCTACTCATAGTGTTGAGCCTACTGCCATTCAGGGAGACTCTTCTCATCCTATGATGAGATTGATAGGCTGGCTGGACAGAAAGAGAGTTCATGTACTCATAGACACAGGCAGCACTTATAATTTCATTAGCCAAAAATTATGTAAGGAGGGGCTCAATATTCTACAACCTATGCACCCCTTGCGGATAACTGTAGCTGATGGCGGGCTTATACACGGTGCAGGACGGTGTGAAGGCATCATGTTAAAGCTTCAAGGGTATAACTTTCTTACTGATGCTATTGCTATACCATTGTCTAGTTGTGATGTTATATTGGGCATGTAATGGTTAAGGCAATGGGGTGTCATACAATGGGATTTTACCAATATGGCTATGGAATTTTCTATGAATGGTATGCATGTGAAGTTGCAGGCTGTTAAAGAAAATAAAAGTAGGGTGGTTTTTGCTTCTAAATTGCATCAGTTAGTGATTGACGATAGCTTCTGTTATATGCTACAGTTGTTACCTTGTTCCACGGATAGCTTCTGTTATATGCTACAGTTGTTACCTTGTTCCACGGAGGCAATGTGTTGTTCTGTGACCACGGAGGAGCTAGAGGATCCTGTGATGAGGGCTCATAGACAATCTGTTTTATATGAATTCCAAGAGGTCTTTGAAACACCTACTCAGCTGCCACCCTTTAGGGGTATTCATGATTATCAAATTGTGCTAAAGGAGGGTTCTAATCTAGTTAGTTTAAGACCTTATAGATATCCACCGGCTCAGAAGGATATCACCAGCTCCTCCCCTTTTGCTTCTCCAATTGTGTTAGTCAAAAAGAAAGATGGGAGTTGGCGAATGTGTGTGGATTATAGGAGGTTGAATGAAATGACGGTGAAGGCTAAATTTCCAATTCCTTTGGTGGAGGATTTATTGGATGAATTGGATGGTGCCGTGGTGTTTTCTAAACTGGATCTTAGGGCTGAATATCATCAAATTAGGATGAAAACTGAGGACATACCAAAGACAGCTTTTCAAACTCACGGGGGCAGTATGAATATGTGGTGATGCCTTTTGGATTGTCCAACACACCAGCTACTTTTTAGGGAACAATGAACACTATTTTTTCTGGTTTATTGAGGAAGTGTGTTCTTATTTTCTTTGATGATATATTAGTGTACAACCCATCTTTGGAGTCACATGTGGTTCATCTTCGACAAGTGTTGCAGATCCTCAAAGCTCACACCTTCTATGTAAAGAGAAGTAAGTGTGCATTCTTCACTACACGGATCGAATACTTGGGTGATTTCATTACACCTACAGGAGTCACTACTGACCCAATTAAAGTTCAAGCTGTGAGAGCTTGGCTGGCACCTCAAACAGTTAAGCAATTGAGGGAATTTTTGGGATTAACGGGTTACTACATGCGCTTCATTAAGGGTTACAGCATCATTGTTTCTCCTCTTACTGATTTACTCAAGCGGGATTCTTTCCATTGGCCCCAAGAAGCACACACCACCTTCACTACATTGAAAGATGCTTTGAGTAATTCCCCGGTGTTGGCCATCCCTAATATGCAAAAGCCATTTGTGGTTGAAACAGATGCTTCAAGCACTGGAGTTGGTGTTGT
Organism: Lathyrus oleraceus; assembly: GCF_024323335.1. Lineage (NCBI taxonomy): Eukaryota > Viridiplantae > Streptophyta > Magnoliopsida > Fabales > Fabaceae > Lathyrus > Lathyrus oleraceus. The sequence continues at coordinate 14,691,984 of NC_066582.1, forward strand.
GCTAATGCAGGACGGGCACCCTGTGGCTTTTATTAGCAAGGTTTTATCTCCTAAAAATATGCTTTTGTCCGTTTATGACAGGGAATTATTGGCATTGGTTCATGCAGTCTCTAAGTGGCACCAATACCTTTCCCTGAACACATTTACTATCCTTACTGATCAACATAGCTTGAAGTACCTATTGGAGCAACGTCTATCTACCCCAGCCCAATATAGATGGGTCACTAAGCTCATGGGTCTTTCTTATGAAATTCTGTATAAGAAGGGTAAGGATAATGTGGCTGCAGATGCCTTATCTAGAGCCTCTCATGGTGAAGTTTTACAATTGAGTGTCTCTTCTATTTCTTCTAAATTATGGGATTCTCTCCTTAAGAGAGATGAACAAGATTCAACTTTACAGGACCTCAAGCTGCAGGTTCTCTCTAATCCAGCCTTGCATCCCCATTTTTCTGTTTTGGACAATTTGCTGTATAGGAAACAGAAGTTGGTCATTTCTAATGATGGACAAGTGTGGTTACTGATTCTACAATGGCTTCATTCTTCACATCAAGGAGGTCACTCGGGCATCAGGGCTTCTATAGCAAGGATCAAGAGCATGTTTTATTAGAAAGGTCTTGCCAAGGATGTCATAAAGTTCATTCAGCAATGTCAGACTTGCCTTAGATGCAAGTATGAACCTAAAGTTGTTGCAGGTTAACTTCAGCCCCTGCCAGTTCCAGAGGGAGTGTGGCAAAGTATAGCCATGGACTTCATAGAAAGCTTCCTAAATCTCATGGTAAAGACACGATTTGGGTAGTTATTGACCGATTGAGCAAATATGCCCATTTTATTCCTATTGCTCAGCCGTTTACTGCATCAAAGTTAGCTGAAATTTTCATTGCTGAAATTTACAAGTTACATTGTGCACCCGCCAACATTGTGAGTGACCGAGATCCCTTATTTACAAGTAAATTTTTGGGTTTTTTCCTTGGTCAGTTGGGCATTTCTCATAGCTTAACTACAGCCTATCATCCTCAATCGGATGGTCAAAGTGAAGTCCTGAACCGTTGCTTAGAACATTACTTGCGGGCTATGACATGGCAGCGGGCTAAGGAATGGGTCAATTGGTTACCTTTGGCTGAGTGGTGGTACAATACCACTTATCATTCCGCTATTCAAGCTACCCCTTATGAGATTGTATATGACCAAGCACCCCCACAGTATCTTCCTTATTGCCCTCAAAGTACCAAGGTTGAGGCGGTCGATCGAAGCTTCATTGTAAGGGAGGAGATGATCCAGAAATTACAGGGTAATTTGTTCCGGGCTCAAGCACGTATGAAGCGCCAGGCTGATAAACATCGCAGTGATTGAGAATTCAAGGAAGGAGATTGGGTTTTCCGAAAGTTACAGCCCTATAGACAATCTTCTGCTCAATATCGTGCTTCCGAAAAGCTTTCTCCTCGGTTTTATGGTCCTTACCAGGTGCTGCATAGGGTGGGAAAAGTCGCTTACACCTTGATTCTCCCATCTATTTTGCGGATTCATCCTACATTCCATGTGTCTCTTTTGAAACCGTGTCCTAATGGGAACATTCCCGTGGTTGCACTTCCTGAAGAGTGGGGAAGTTTGGATGATCCTAAGGAGTCATTTAAAATTTTAAAGAGGCGCTCCATTCAGAGGCACAATAGGGCGGTTACTGAGCTTTTGGTTCAGTGGAAAGGGGAGGCTATGGAAGAGGCTACTTGGAAGTTGCTATACAAACTCAAGCTCCAGTTTCCTTATTTTGATGTTGCAGCTGTTCCTTGAGGACAAGGAAGATTTTAAGGGGCGGGATATGATGCATATATTAGGGTATCCAGCTGTTATAGTTGATTTGGGTTGTTATAACTTCTTAGACAGTTATATAAGCAGTTATATATAGTTAGAAACTAACCATTCAATGTATGCTTTTGTTGAATAAATGAAATACTTCCTTCCTATCTCTCTTCTCTATCCTCTCTCTATATATTCTTCCTCTCTTCCCTATCAGAAAAAATAATGCAAAATGTGAATTATTCATTTCTCAGCACCTATATTTAGAAAGAAAACCACGGTCTGAATTGAACTCATTCATCACCTTCTAGTTTTTGTAATCTACATTTTCCATTCAAATATTGTAAAATTATGTCTATATTTTTTAAAATAACTACGTAACTCATGAGAAAAAGAAGAGTACTCAACACACTGCAACAACATCGTGGTAAGTAGGGAAAAAAAGGGAGGCAAAGGGGAAAGTAAACAAAAATCAGGTACCAGTTATATTTGCACATACAAGGTCGAAAACTGTCAAAATAATAGGAAGGACTCTAATGCAGGTGTACCAAGCATGAAGACTAAAAATAACAGACAATGTATAAAATGTGATACTTTTCTTTGCTATCACAATTCATGTTGTATATATCTATCTATCTATTTCTATATACAATTGTTTCAACATACCCCTGGCAGTTCCTTGGTTCAAAGCATTTCCTAGAGTAAGTATTGTTTGCATAATTCTCTTTAATTTGACAGAACTCCTGATCTGAAAAAAAATATATTATCACCACAGCATCCAAAATGTCATTTCTCAATTAAAAAAAGGAAGAAAAGATTGCCAAAATTCTGTTTCAGCAAAAGGAAGATATTATGCCTCTTCTGAAGCAGCATTCACAGCATTCAAGCTATTCTTAAGATCGGAAACCTACACAAAAAATATTAGCAGGGTCAAACTGGAAAGAAACTTAAATTCATTTTTCCCCTACTGAGGTAGATAGTAAAAGGAAATCTTTATACCTGAGAATGGAACTGAATCTTGAATGAAAATACTCTGAGCTTAGATTCTACCCGTGGTACTTTCATTAACTCCATGAAGAACTGTGATGAAAAAATTATAAATATAAATTCATATCCATGTCAGAGTAAGTAGAAATGCAGTCTCCATCATTGAAGATAGTTGTTAGGCATAAAAATATTTAACGAGTGCTAAAATTTTAATATTCATACATATTGTGATCTGGCAGAAGAGATCTAAAATACCTATAATAAAAATCATAAAACCTTGCATACCTGTTCACATTTCCCTAACTTCTCCTTTTCCCCTTTATAACTCTGCCAGAGAAATAAAATATAAAAAATTGTAAGAAAGAGGAGACTCATCGCTAAGGAACTTGAACAGAGCATAGTTGTTCACCATGATTATCTACTAACCTTGATTATTTCCATCTCCTCTTTTGCAGGACAAAACTTTATGAGGTTCTCAACCTGATCAACGTCAAGCGACTCTTCCAGTGCTAGCACTGAACTCTGGATTATTTTAGAGAATCCATTATTATGAATAAAATTCATATTAGCAGTTATCAAATCAACTGGATAATTCCACTTCATGAACAATACTAGAAAATAATGGAAATCAGTATCACAAGTTCCAGATTATTTTTATGGACTATGTCACCCCCAAAACTTTTTGAAAGCAATTATCACACGACTCACACCATAGTATGAGACTATTGCCTTATACCTTTGTTTCCCAATTAACTGCATGTTTGGATTCAATTTTTGGAGAGACAAAAGTGATTCTGGAAGTGTAGAAATAGTTTTAAGATGCATGTGTATGCTCAAATACTTTTTATTTTGCCTCCATAAATGATATTTAGCTTCAAATTATTGTTCAATTCACTTTTATATAAATGCATCAGAACATAAATTTACGTTATATTCAATTTTCTTTTAACCAACAACCAATTCATTAAAATCAGTTTTTTTTCACTGCAAATCTAAACACACACGAGTCTAGTTAAGTTAATAATTTCACAACGCTTTTGTTTGGGCTGAAAAAAGTGATTTATGATACAATTTTTAAAGTTACTTACTATTTTTAGCTATTATAATTATCAATTGAAGAAAGCATTTAAATAAATCATTTTTAATATTTATGTTTTCCCAAAAAAACTAATTGTTAATTTTTTAGACATGTATTTTAATTTTAAAAAACCACTTGTTTAAGAAATAAATTACTACATCCTAAGAATAGAGTCAAAACAAACAGGCCCGCAATCTGCTATAGCAATCTCTAAATCTGTCAGAAATAAAATACATTATTGTAGTATTAAGATCTCAATTTCTATCAAACAAAACTAAAAAATGACAAGTTACAGATTTTCCAATCAAAACATAGTCTTCCTATTAAATAACATCCATATTTTTTTGATACGCACAATTGTTTTTTTTTAGTACAGCTAGTAAATATAATATCAAACTCACCATTAAATCATGCAATGGCACCTTCACTTTTGAAAGCATGATTTCACAATTACATGCCCGCCTATGCTCAATCTGCAAGGAGTGACAATAAAAGGTCAAATCAAAATAAAGATGAAAATACCACCTTTATAGCATGACCTTAAAATGTATATCAATCAGAAAATGATAAATAGAGCTATTTTACCATACTCATACTATTTATTACTTCACAGTTTCCACACTTGACTATACAAGTGAACTCTAATAGTTCTGTAATATGAGCAGGGGAATAAAGTCTAAAGACACTGAAGAAGCTAATTTACCAGTTGCACTTTCTCAGATTTAGGCCTAACCGAGCTTTGGACATTTGACTTCTTGGCAAGGCCTGAACTCGGGGCTGCTGCCGAGAAAAGACTCTCGAGCTCTGACATATCAATCTCTGGAGCTCTACATTAAGATAATACAAGCAGAAGGAGGTGAGACACTAGAATAGTAGAAGTGCAATCTCAACCTGTCCCAGAAAATGGAACACTAAAGTCAATCAGCATTACTTGGAAGCTTCGCCAGATTTTTGCGTTTCATCCCACAAACTTCCTTGCACTGCTCTAGATAGTTTCATCCAATGCAATGGTTTCAACTTTTTGGAGTTATTCTTTGAGCCAGTTGTATGTGATAGAACTCGTCCCTTTGAGCCTGTTAGTGAACTAGATTGATGTCCTGATGTGCCTGAGACATTATTTGCATCACCTCCCACAGAAAGAGACATTGGAAAACCACCGCATGGTTTTAGACCTTCTTTAACAAAAGGAATTGGAGGTGGTGGAACTGGAGGACACTTTTGTAATGAAGGATTAGGGTTACTGGAGGAAAGTGTTGCAGATGGAGGTGGAGGTGGTGCCGGTGGTCCTATAGTAGGACTCGCAGCTTCCCTTGAAAGACGAGGTGGAGGTGGTGCTGGCGGTGCTATAGTAGGACTTGCAGCATCTCTTGAAAGACTGGGTGGTGTAGGACTTGCAACTTCCCTTGAAAGACTGGGTGGTGGTGGAGGTGGCGGGGGCTTAAACCTAACAGGTTGCTCCGCTTTTAGAGGAGGTGCAGGAGGAGTAGGAGAAGGAGAAATTCCATCTTGTGGCTTCTCATTTATAGGAGATGGAACAGGAGGAGGTCCAGTTTCAACATGTAGTTCCTTCTTTGGAGGAGAATGTGATGGGGGTGGTGGTGGAGGTCCAGCTCTAACTACTTTGTGATCTTTTAGTGGGGGGGTAGGTGGATGTGGTGGAGTTAGAGGTTGTGAAGGGGAAGACTCAAGTCTTGTTTTGACAGGAGGAATGTCATTTGAAGGTGTTTTGGAAGAAAGAGGAGGGGGCGGCTGAGTTGAAGAAGCTGCTGAAAGTGAAGGAGGTGAAACAATGGCAGCTGGTGGCGACTTATTGTGGAGTGCAGATAAAAGTTGGTTCCCAGGTGTGGAGCTAGAAGTAGGTGAATAACTTCTGCCTTGTGGTTGATGTCCTGATTGCAAAGGCAAAATATGATGAGGAGGTGATTCTGTGTGAGGAGGAGAATCATGAATTTCTTTAGCGCAAGTAGTTGAGGGAGGCCGCGGAGGAGGTGTTTTAGGGGAAAGAGAAGAATCCACAGAACCAGGTGAAGAAAGATTGGGTCCCTGCAGTTTTATGCCAAGATTTGTTGACCCTGTTGGACGTTTACTGGATTTCAAACTTCTTTCAGGTGAGCAGATTGTCTCCTGACAGATGATGTCTGATGCATCATCCCTTTGTGGAATAGCATCTACTTTGTTTGTCTTATCCTCTTTTCCACTCATATCATTATTTGGGGATCGCTTAGTTGAGGATAAAGATTGTATTGCCTCGTATGAATTCCTCTGAGGCGTTTTTGGATCTGTTTCACACAATAATGTGGCAGTTCCCACGTGCTGATCAGAAACTTTATCCAACTTGTCATTCATGATAGCAGAAGTACTTATATGTTGGAGCACATTTAGTGCAGCGTCTGCCTTTGGGTTCATCCAGTCCACATGGCTAAAGATCTCTTGAACCTTGGCAAAGGCTTCAATCGGCAGGCCCTCTTTCTCCTCAAAGCATGATTTACCATCCGCAATAACTGCTGCAGCAGCATCCATCTCTGAGAAAAGGATCTTAACACAAACATAGACCAAAAAACAAATATAACGTTAGAAAATTATGAAAAAAAACAAATGTGACTATAGACAAAATCAAGATGTACCTCAGCTCTGAAATCCTTTGGAAAGTGATCTTTGGCATCCCATAGAACATCAATTTCATCGCGATTAAGCATCAGAATGTTGGATCTAACAAAAGCCGTGTTGAACATGACTCGGAACATCATCATTTCATGCTCCATATCATCATTCAAATTAATACCCTCAATCACGACATCACCTTGAATATGGCAATTGATATCAACTTTAATTAGTTCACACTCTCCCTGCAACACAGTAGCAAGGAACTCCACAATAATTACACAACTCAGGTAAGTTGCAGACTCATCTCGCTCACGGGAACAAAGCATGTAATCTTATTAACATATATATTCATTAAAATTTAACTGGAATAGACTCATCCTGAACTCAACAGGGTCCTTGTGAGGCTAATAAGCAAAAGGTCTGTTGGTCAAGTCAGCTAAATGCTGAACAAAAACTGTATGAACTTATCTTGCATTCCTCATTTCAAGTATTTCCCTCTCTTTCCTTTCACATTTCAGGTATATCGATGCCAAGTGCACTTGGATCAAATCTAAGAGAAACTTAAATGATACTCCAGTTCTTACACGCTCTTCATCAATATAGGTACATGCATATTTATGATCCAAGAATCAAGCAACTTAATAATAGGAAAACAAGTTTGAGTAGTAATTGAGTATTTGAAGTTTAAAATATGCAGCATATTTCATCAAGTACTCAAAATGACAGAAAATAAGAGATTTTTCCCGTTTCATTTCAGAGCCTGTTTGCTACAGTTTATGAGGTTGCAAGTAATATCAAGAATATAGCTACTCTCAGATTTCAACAACTGTTGGCAAAAGTAACACCATAGTTTTTTTAACGGTTAAAAAATTATCTGCCAAATTGGCTTAAGATTTCATAATAATAATATAAGCAATGAGTGCATGCCTCCTAAAAAATAATGACTCCAATGAAAACATCAACAAACAAAAAACCAAAATATGAATGAAAAGCATGAGGCAAATTCACCTGCTTGTAAGCCCGGATATTTTTGCTTCTCTTTGGCATTGAATACAACATTTTAGAACTTTTATCCGAACTAAAAGGATCCTGTCCATAAATTCTAAACAAGGGATGACAACCACCTTTCCCATCAAAGTTTGGGAAGAATCTGAGTATAATACAGTCCAACATGAGTGCCCTGTCAAGGGGAGGCCAATCTAAGGTCACATTCCTCCTAGAAACATACTGCAGATACCTCAATTGGGAAGGAATTGGATTCAACGGCGTCAACAAATGCAAAAGCTCGTGCGGAGACTGCCGATAAACCATATCCAAAGTCCTATGCTCCCCAGTATAAACCTTCCTAAAAATCAACAATGCAGCCAACATGAAAGCCAAAACAGGCCAACCACCACGTTCACAATGCATCAACAACACGTTGTGTTGACCATGTGAGAGCCAACTTTCACCAGACCTTAAAAAATGGTGAACTAGCTCCATTTTGAGAACAGGACAACCTTCATAATGCCTAGGATAGTCCATTATAGTAATATCATACTCAGACATCACGTTTGCCATTAAACTCTTAGTGTGTTCCTCGCGAAAATTGAAAACCATAATAGAAGCATCAGGCACATTCTCTCTAAGCTCACCAACTATACCATCCACATACACTTTGTACTTCTCTACATTCCAAGCTTCCGTTGTGAAACAGCAATCAAAAACTACATTCAAACATAAATGATAAGTTTTAATCTATTTTTTCTCTTTAACACCAATACCTATGGAAAAATATGTGTTCGTGTATGAGTGTCGGTGTTCGAAACTGATACTGAAACTTGTGATTACATTTAATTTAATCATTTTTTCAAATTATTACTATTGTCGACGTGTGAGTGTCACATGTTGTATTTCCGGTGTTCGTCATTCATAGATTATCAATTCCAATAAAGTATAAACAATGACTATTATATTTTCCCTTCCAAATTCCATTAACATCTCTTTCCTGCATTTTCCAAATAATTATAAACAAAAAACCTAATTTCCTGGAATTATAAATGAATTACAAAATGGAATGGTAAAATCAATTTTCGCGGTTTTTTTAACAGAAACGTGCAATTGAAGGAATTGAAAAGCGATGATAAAAGAAAAAAGTACCGTAAACTCTCTCGCAGATCTCGAGGAGACCGTCAGGAGGCTTACGAAAGAATAACTTGCGGAGCATAGCCATGTCCGCGAAGCTTCAGATTCTGATTTTCGAACCAGAACAAACCTACCTATGGAACGATGAAATTGCGAACAGGAAATTTTTCATTCGGAGGATAGAAGCGATTTTGCGTAAGAGTTAGGGAATTCGCGGTTTCGGGGGAAATGCGAGAATGAAAATTGAAAAGTGAGTTTGGAATTTTCGTTCGGTTTGTTTGTTATTTTGGCAGTGTGAAAAAAGAAAGAAAAAAAAAAGGAAGATGAAGATGGGTCCGTTGGTTTTGTTTCGTAGCTGAATTCTGTGAGTGAAGTTTGGGGTGACCAACCGACTAACAGTGACTCGTTGATGACGTGAATAATGTCTATGCGACACGTGTACCGTCACATCTACGACGGGTAATTTCTATTTTCCGTTGGATTTTCCGTTTTCTTAATTTTTCTTTTAAAATTTACTACTGCTCACAATATGTCATTCGAGTAATTTAAAATAAATGATTTATTTTAATTTCTAAATATTTATTTTTCAATTTAATTATCTAATTAATATTAATTTTATCATTTCTAATATATAAAAATGTTATTTTAGTATAAATATTATTCTTTTTTTAATTTTTAATATGTGTGAAATTATCAACTAAATAATTCTGTGTAGGATTGAGGGAGTACTATAATTTAAAAGAGTCTATGTGTAGAAAAAAAGTTCTCACTTTGATATCGAGTGAGACATGCGTGCTCATCTTTGAAGAGGACAAGTGTTTATGATGTTATGATCCATAATTTGAGTGTTGTAACTAGTTACTACGAGGGTGTAATCGATTACGGTTGCATGAAATAAAGTATAGGAAAATTTAAAAGGAAAATTCTCGTTGGTATTATCGGTTACGCATTTGCAGTAACCGATTACAACTGTTGTATTTTTAGAAATTGTTCCAGCTGTAACCGATTACAGATTTTGTATAAACGGTTACATGTCAGAGAATTTAGTTTTTATATTATTTTGATGATGTAATTTGTGTCCTAATCCACTTGTAAACATTTATATATCTTTGAGGTATTATTTTTAATGTTAATGATATTACTCATCCTCAATTTCTCTCCCTTAATTTCTCTCTCCCTCTCCACACTCAATTTCTCCATTATTCACTACTTTTATGGTTCCAAGTTCTAATATTTGGCATCAAGAGATTGGTTGTGATCCACAAACACCTAGCGTGCAACATGGATTTTGTCTCCAGTGAAAGAATCTTTGCAAACCTACACGTCATTGATGGGAAGAATTACGATAAATGGTACAAATAAATGAAAGTGTTGTTTGACTACCAAAATGTTCTTGAAGTGATCAAGAACGGGGTGAATCCTCTTGTCGAAGGTGCAACGAATGCACAACAAGCAACACATAAGAAAGATAAGAATAAAAAATTTAAGATGTTTTTTATTCATCGATGTGTAGATGGTGACAACTTTAAGAAAGTTGATGATTGTGAATCTTCAGAGTAAGCGTGGAAAATCTTAGAGGAGGAATATGCATGGGCTGACAAGGCGGAGATGGTGAGGTTACAAAGTCACAAACGTCAACTTGAATTGATTCAAATGAGAAAGAAGGAGACCATTAACGATTTCACAACGAGAGTCACTCGATTAGTAAATCAAGTGAAGGTATGTGGAGAAACAGTCATAGAGCACTATGTTGTCGCGAAAATCTTGTGTTCTTTAACGCCAATATTTGACAACATGGTTGTAGCAATTGAAGAATCGAAGGATCTTGCGACGATGAGTAAAGAGGAGTTACAAAGCTCTCTTGAGGCTCATGAGCAAAGGATGGAGGAGAAAACTAATGATAAGGCAAAAACGAAGATCGCTTTGCAAGCTTATTTCAACAAGAAGAACAATAGATCGAAAGGAAAATGACTCATGAAGTATAAAGGGAGTTTTTTGAATTTTGGTGAAAGATAGTCTCAAAATTCCAAGAATTCGACTTGTCAAAGGAGTGAGAGCAACTGCAACAAAAATGGTGGTCAAGGAAACTTTAGAGGTGAAAAGAAGAGGATTGACAAAAGCAAGGTGCAATGCTTTAATTATCAACGGTTCGGTCATTTTGCCAAAGAATGCATGCAAACAGGAATGAACCTCGAGGGGATGAAGCCAAGGTTGTAAGGTAAGAGTTTGATGAGGAGAATATACTATTGTTCATAGCCACAGAAGGGGAATGCAACAACAATAAGTTGTTGGACAGCAACATCAACAGTTTGGGAAATGCTACAAAAGCATGTTGTAACCAGTTACGTAAAAGTTGTAACTGGTTACACGCAGAAGAAAATGTCATGATGAGTACGAAAGGTTCATTTTAGTGCATCAAGGAATGGTAATTGGACTATGGGTGTTCTAATCATATGATTGGCATAAAGGATTGATTTGTTAAAATCAATTGTGCCATGAAGAACAAAGTGAAATCCATTTATGACAGCACTCTAGCGGTCGATGGGATCGATGTTGTTTTGATCATGAGAAGGGATGGTGGACATTCCTTAATCAAATATGTAATGTACATTCTAGGAATCAATTGTAACCTTCTAAGTATTGTTCAGTTTCTTGAGAAGGATTACAAGATTCACATGGAAAACAAAGGGTTGCGTGTTATGGATGCAATGAGATTCTGGTTCTTAAAGCTTATATGGTTTCCAATAGAACCTTCAAGGTTAAGCTGAAGGTTATGAAGCATATGTGTCTTACTACAACAGTGAGTCGATAGGGGTGGATATTGAATTATCGTCCTGGGTATCTCAATTTCCGAGATCTCAAAGACTTGTAAAAGAACAAAATGGTAATAGGGTTACCATTGATCAGCATACCGGCTTAAATTGCTAAAGAATGTGTGCAAACGAAGAAACATATGGGTAAATTCGGCAAGGATGCAGGTTTTAGAACCAAGAATCACCTTAAGGTGATGTATTTGGACGTGTGTGAACCGATTAAGTTAACTCGATTGGTGGCGATATATATTTTGTCACATTCATCGAAGATCATAGTAGAAACATATGGGCATGCCTAATCAATATAGGGGATGAGATATTTGAAGTGTTTAAGAAGTTCGGGTCCATGGTTGAGAGGCAAAGCGGTTACAAGCACAAAGTGCTCAAAACAGATGGCGGAGACGAATATATCTCAAAATACTTTAAGAGGTTTTATGATCAAGAAGGGATAGTATGTGAGGTTGTACAACCTTATACACCACAACAAAGCAGTGTTGTCGAAAGGAAGAACCGATCAATCATGAATATGGTAAGAAGCATGTTAAAAGGGAATAGCTTGTCGAAAGAGTTATGCGGAGAAGCAGTATTCATATCTGCATATTTGTTGAATAGATGTCCAACAAAGAAGCTTGAGAAGGTAACATCGGAGGAAGCGTGGTCGGGATTCAAACCGAATTTGAACCATTTGAGAGTTTTTGTTTACGTAACGTATCAACATGTTTTGGGGCAGCTTAGAAAGAAGCAGGATGATAATGGAGAAATGATGATACTTGTTCTTTATCACTCCACTAATGGTTGCAAGTTGTTTGGTGCAACAAACATGAGAGTTATGATCAGCCGAGACGTTATTCTCAATGAGATAAAGCAAATGCAATAACCTGTAACCAGTTACGTAAAAGCTGTAATCGATTACAATTTTGAAAGTTCAAATTCTGTAGAATTGAGAAGTGTAGAAACGCATGTTCTTAAATCCCAAATTGAAGAGAATGTGAGGATATCAACAAGGCAAAGAGATTTGCCTCAAATGCTCCAAGATTGTGAGTTGTTCCGAGACAACAAAGTCAATAATGATGGTGATTTTGTCCATTTTGCAATTATGGCCGAACCTGAACCCATTAAAATGGATGAGGCTTTAAGTGGTACAAAATGGACTTGTTCCTAAAATTCTGGTATGCAAATATCAGATGTCCTATGAGATGTCGAGACACTGACATCTGATTAATAATAGGACAACTTACATATAGAGGAACATAAAATAACATAAAACATAAAGTTGCTAACCCAGTTCGATGTACAACAAGACCTACATCTTGGGGATACCAAGCCAAGGAGGAAATTCACTAAATAGTATTAGTTTGTAGGCCTTCTGCAAACTATCTCTAATTTACAGTTAACACCCTAATCATTATCCGTGCTTAACTTCTACCTAAGACTCTCCTAGGTGTGAGACCCTTCTCACCTCCCTATTAATCACAACAGTGATACTTAAATAATTTTAAGAAATTCAGAAGTCACACTTTACAAACACACAACCACTCAATGCTTAAAAGCTTATGAGTGTTTGACAATGCTTACAACCAATCAACACAATCATACTCATATATCAAGGAGATATTTGAGAGACTCACAAATAATACAAACATTCAAACCCTAATACGTTCAACTATCTTCTCTTCTTCGTACTCAATTAGGTTTTGAGACATTCTATATATAGCCAGAGAATGAACTAGATTTGGGCCTTGTACTCCACATGAATCAGCTGCACAATATTAGGTTATCAATCAAAAGTTTCCTGAAATGTCTCAACATTTAGAAAACATAATTTATTAACCACGATTAGAATCTCTGCTTCCTCAATCACAAACGTCACATGGGAATGCTTAATATTCCTATAATATCATGTAGACAGTTAACCCCATAAATGTTACCAAGTGTAAAACCTGTTTCAGACAAGATATCACAACCATGTGTTAGGACATCTTGTTCAACAGGTTGCAGCTAAGTTAGTTTTACAAAAATCATTGCCAATCAAAACAACAAGGAATTAACAGTTCCATGAAGGAGAAGGTGGAATCTATTAAGAAGAACAATACTTGGGAGTTGGTTGATCTGTCATACAAGAAGAAGTCAATTGGTGTGAGATGGGTTTTCAAAGTGAAAGCAAATCTCAAGGGTCAAATAATCAAGCATAATACTTTATTAGTTACAAGGAGATTCTTACAAAGAGAAAGCATAAACTTTGAAGGGTATTCACACCGGTTTCTAAGACTGAAACCATAAGGATAATTGTTGGTATTGCAAATAACAACAATTGGTCCATCTATCAAATGGACGTCAATTTTGCATTTTTGAACAAACAGTTTGAAGAAGTGGTGTATGTAGAACAACCCCCAGGTTTTGTTGTGAGAAACCAAGAGTTAAAGTTCTACAAGCTAAATAAAGTGTTATAATGTTTGAAGCAAGCTTCAAGAGCTTGGAACAAAAGGATAGATGATTTCCTAAAGAAGTTTAGCTTCAACAAATGTGTATCCGAGCATGACGTGTATGTGAAGACGAATACAAGTGAAGGAGTAATTATCATTTGTCTATGTTAACAGCTTGTTGATAACAGGCAGCAACGAAAAGTGCATTTCTAAGTTCAAGAGTGAACTTGAGAAATAATTGAGATGAACGACCTTGGCCTCATGACATACTTTCTTTGCATTTAGTTCCACAAGTTCAAAGGGGGACTGCTCATGCATCAAAGAAGGTATGCACTTGAGATATTGAAGAAGTTTGAAATGAAGCATTGTAATGCTGCCATTACTTCGGCTTAATCGAGGCACCGTGTGCTTGGATACTTGAAAGCTTCTATAACGGCCCCTATCACCAAAAGTAAGGCTGGCATTGTGTGCACTGTGAGAGCATTGATGTGTTTGTGTATCAATTCCTTTTCCTTTCAAAGAAGATCATACTAGAAGACTTTTCCCCTCCCAGTGGAACCAAATGCCATGACGGACGACACCCGACGTGTTTGATACGCCTGATCTTCTAACTCCTTTTGGAGAATGACTTCAACCTTGTTCTAAAAGTATGAGTAATCATTTTCATAAATATAATCTCTAAACCCTCAACCATTCCAGACTGGTGCAAGCAAGAATGGAAAACGATAAGGCCGCCATATTCGACGCAGAGCCTCCCGTAGAACCAGGTTCCCCCAAGTTTTTCTCAAGCCTCCGACACCGACTAATAGGCGAACCTTCCTCGTGAAAAACTTCAAGCTTAGGACTAACTACAAGAAGCATCTTCCATTATGACTTGGTAACGAGAAAATATCTCAGTTGAAGCCCTTCCAATGACTGAGACGTTAACAACACCCGCAAACAAGGGAATATCCTGAGGGATCCTCTTAATTTGTTTCATTGTTTATTAATATTTAATCTTACTTGCACGCAAAGAGTAAACAAGTTATAAAGTAAACCACCAAATGAGAGTTCAAACAAAAAGGGGTTTCCCATGTTACTCACCAAAAATGATCTGCTTAGCCTTTTTCTAGCATGCGTCCACCTGCAAACTCCTCTTCATGTAGCGCTTATTCGACGCTGCATCAAAAGGGGTAACATTGTCTAGGGAAACCAAATCCTCGAAGAAGGGTATCAAATTGTCTATCTTATAAAGGTAAGTCCCAGAACTTGGTGAATTTATCTAAACATTGATAAGGCAGTATGAGTTCAATGGTACATAAATTAGCATGAGTTGTCTCGGTGAGAATATCAAACAAGAAGTATTGGTCCTTTAAATGTTTCACACCCTCTGATTAAACGTCAAACATCTAGGTACATTATCGAAGATATATCGTACCTTGACCCCACGCTGAGTCGGTGGAGCTGCCTTGGGCCTTATAGAGATGGATGAAAAGTGTCACAAACGACACTCATTTCTTGTACTCACAGTAATACTAAAAGACTTTGATTAACACACATTATCAAACATTTAGATTGCAATTTCCACAACAATATTACATTCTTCTTCTTCGTCCATAATTTCTCTTTTCTTTATATTTAAATTGTCTTATTTTCTTCTTTCAAAATTATGTGTAGTGT
Source organism: Lathyrus oleraceus (assembly GCF_024323335.1). Lineage (NCBI taxonomy): Eukaryota > Viridiplantae > Streptophyta > Magnoliopsida > Fabales > Fabaceae > Lathyrus > Lathyrus oleraceus. The sequence goes on from NC_066582.1 coordinate 14,707,463, forward strand.
ATAATCATCTTGCAACCAAGGAGTGGTTGTTTCACCCGAGTAAAACGTGAAGAACAAGAGGCTTGATCAATAAAAAAGATTGACCCTTCTTCATCAAGATTGATTCAATTAACTTCAAGATTGCAGTTTTCCTAACAAAAATGATTATTTGCGTGGTTTTTGAATTATAAGACAATCAAAATACATACCCATTTATTAAATAAAAATAAAAAATAAATTTAACAACAGTAATCAACATTGAAATGAAAATCAAAATGAATTTAAAATAATGTTTGTGGTTACTCTTAGTGGTAGAAAATCCTAAGCATAAAAGTATTTGAATGGATAAGAACATGATGCACCATTTAAAATCGTAAAAGATACAAGTAAATTTCGTGCAATTCGAGTTATTTTTTCCTAGATTAATTTTGTTTGTGTAGAATAAGTACAATGATTATTCTTTATTATGGTCAAAAATGGGTAAAATTATAGTCATAAAGTATGAGTTGTCAATCCTGCATACCAATATCATTCCATTAACTTTGGATAGTTAATTTCATTTCACTTCAAAGATTTTGGTTTTGTGCAATAAAGTCCAGTTTGGTTCGATTATTAAACTGTTTGACAAATAATAGTTTTGTTCATTAAATAAAAACTATCGTTAAATTATTTAACAACGATTTGATTCACTTATCACTAAAATGATTTGATTCGGTTCTATGGATTTTTGAAAAATTCTAGTTTGAACGGAATTAAAGTACTTGATTTCACGTCTATGATTCACAAAGATTTCAAGTCGAAGAGTGATATACATCAGTATTACTATGAGAATGATTATGACACTTACATAACATTTAATGTAATATTCCCGTTATGGATTAATTTAATATAAATACTACTCCTAATATGTACATCCATATAAATACTTGATAGCTCTTTATTTATGATCTGTGGTAACTGATGACCAGTCTATCCACGTAATGTTCCATTTATTTTAATCATGTCTCACTTCACAATAAAACTTGACTACACATATTTTAAGGATAATGTTCTTAATTTTAACGAGCTATCACAATTAACTAATATTTAATATTTTATTAAACAGACTAGCAATTATATGGACTTTATTACTCCCTCAGTTTCAAAATGACAGTCGTTTTACCGGATAAATTTGTTTCAAAATGAATGTCATTCTTATTTTATGTAGTAATGATTACAATTTTTTCAATTGTATATTTAATTATTATTCTGTACAATACTTTCAATACTTTAATAAGGTTAATTTAGTAAAAGTGTAATATCTTGTGACAACATTAGTGTATTCCTTAATCTGTGTGCAAAAATCTTAAACGAGGGTCATTTTGAAACGAATGAAGTACTTTGAAAAAAGAAAAATAATACATAAATGTCTTCTTATTATTATTAGATAATTCAATAAAAATACTAAGTTCTAATAAAATTATTGGTCTCTAAAGCATACAACAAAAATCAACCACTAGCACTACAGCCAATCAAGGATACATCTAATACCCATAGATCTACTAGGACCATCATGATTCTGTTGTGCATAAGGCTTTGTCAGCGGGTCAGCAATATTGTCAAGTATTGGTACTTTGCATATCTTTACTCTCCTCTATTTATTATCTCTCATATGAGATCATATCACTCAATAATAGAGATCAATGTGATTCATAGTGCTAGGAACCATGCAAAGTTCCCTAAAGAACTTCTTAGTCCATACATCTTCATTTGTTGCATGTAAGGTAACAATATACGTACTCTTGGCTGTATAATCGATAATTGTATCCTCTTTGAACTTTTCCACCCCATAATGCCACCTTTTAAGCAAAACATAACAAGATTGCAATCTTAAGTAATATTTATTTGTCTATAAGCTAGCATGGGTGTATCCTATTACACAAAGCTCTTCCTTAAAACCACTCCCTTAGTCAAGTTAATGTCACACCAGCATGTTGATGTCATAACACGTATTTAGACATCATAATACAGCGGCCTAGATAGTGACTAACCTGCATCTCCTATCTCCTTAAGCATAGTCAGTTAGTGGTTAGTGGTTAGCACACACAATACTCCCCCCTTTTAGCCATAATATGACAAAGGTAAGCATCTAACCAAAAACCGAAGAAAAAAAACCATATTCATAAAGTACAAGATCCCACACAAGGGTGCAAATGTGAATTTTTACAACATTAGAGAAGGCTTGTTTCAACACTTGTTCAAATATGTATTTTCCAAATTCAAACGCTCCTTTTGTACCCAACAATATAAATAAATTTTCCAAGACCAGTAGAGATTGTTGAGGTATGATTAGCGGGCACCCAATTGACAGTACCAATCTTATGAAGGATGACATATTTTACACTTAGCTTACCAACATACAACTCCCTTTTGTTTGGCCAATATCTAACCTGCTTGGTCGTGATCTCTTTGCACACCTAATTATCAGTAACTTTCAGATCAGCCTGAGGTTCATATGTCCTTCCTAGAAATTTATTGATCACCGTTGGGGAGAATGTTACAACATTTCCTCTCACATAAACTTTACCATAGTCAGCACTCTTCTTATCATCACATCCTTCAGGGATAGTCACCACAAACTCCTTTACTCAGTTTTCATAGCAAGGTCCAAAGTGTGTGACAATCTTCATTAGCTCATCAGCTTCTATCAGTTTCATGACCTTATTACATTTAAGGACATCCTTACCGAATTCCCTTTCTAGAGTTACCCTTCTCTGAATGACATACTTCCACCTTTCTGCATTCTTCATATAATGTAAAGAAGCATTATCTGGTGGAGCTTTGGACCTAGCATCACGAGGTTTCTTGTTAGCATATCTTTTTATAGGGGTGATTTCCTGGACATCTTGTGCAACATCAAACTCAGATTCACTAGAGGAGACAATTTTCCTCTTTCTAGTAGGGGTAGTAACTTTAATCCATGACCTAGTGGGTCCAACATGATATTTTCCTGTGGAGCTTCTAGAAGGAGTACCTTTCAACCCATCAGTTTTTCTCTTCACTTCCTGGAGGGAGAATCTTCAAATGCAACAGTTTTTCCTTTACGTCTTTGTAATCTCTTGGCAATACTAGGAGTAACAATGTTTGTAAGGGGTTCTTCATCAGAAGTAAGTTCTTCAACATTGACAACAAGCTCAGATTTCTTTTTACTTATTCTCTCATGAGAAACATGATCAGGAACATTTTCCTTAACTTTTTCACTTGAGTCATTATCAGGGCTTGGATCTTTTACCAAAGATGTTTGAACATCTAGCAAAACATCAGAGTTTACTTCCTTCAAAACAAATGCAACAAACTTCATAAGTTCCTTATCAGTTGCAGTTCTTTCTACTTTTGTGGGATTTATAGAGTCTTCAACAAGCATATTAGGGTTTCTTAATTCATACGCTTTAACCATAAATTCTTTTTCAACATCATTTTTATCTTTATTGTGGATTATAGGTTCAGAAGACTTACTAGAAGTCTTGACAATTTTTGACACAGGCGGTGTAGATTTCTTCTGGGGGGGTGAATTGTGGATAGAGGGGCAACATCCAAAACCAGATCTACTAGGTTGATCATTTGAAATGGTGCATTTGCCATATGTAACACCCCAATAAAATAAAATGATTATTTAAATTGAGTTAATAGCATAATATTAATTTAATTAAATAATTGGGTTATTTTATTATTGGAATAAAATAAATTGGAATATTATTATTGGATTTTAATATTTTATTGGAATAATATATAAGTGGGATAAGGAAAGGGTTTCATTCTGAAAAATAAGTTTTCACGTGAAACTCAGAGAAGTTGCAGAGAAGAGGAAAAGGGCAAGGAGGCAGAGCAAGGGCGGAAGGTTGAAGAAGGAAAAGCTAAAGCTTAGAATCGCCGGATTAACTCAGGTAAGGGGGGTTTATCGTCGATTAATGGGTATTATGGGATAAAATGTAGTGGGTAGTGATAAGCCGTTAAGTTAACCCTAATTGGAACTGTATATGCTGAAATTGATGTTGGTTAAACGGTGTTAAAAATCTGTAAATTGAATCGGTAGTTGTGTGAGTCTTGAATGTTAGACTAGGGCAAGAATCCCAACCAAAAACTTGAATCGGCGCTACCAATTTACAAGACAAATTGTTCTGTTTAGAGATGGTTTTAGATGAGGAAACGGCCGGAAAACCGGATATGCGTTAAGCTGACAGAACCCTGGAATAACGCAGAAAATCTGAGTCTGCGCGCGAGCGGTCGACCATAGGGTCGGCGTGCGCTGACCCGTGAGGCACGCGCCGACTGTATGCGTCGACGCAAGGGACTTTTGCGCTGACTCCCTCCAGTTGAGCAGAGTCTTTGCGCTGACCTGCGAGCTTTGAGCTGACCCCTACGGTCGGCTCAAAGCCTTCAAATCTTTGTTCGTAGACGTGCAAAAATTAATATGGTATGTTGCAGAGTGGAAAAATGAATATTTTAATGTTGTGTACATAAGTGAGAGCTGGCCTGTGTTGGCACATAATGTGATAGGGATTATACCCCGCTGTTGTGAGCAGTATATGTATTAGTAGAGAGTGCTAATACTGTGTTTAATTGATTTACATAATAATGATGTGTTGATGATGTATGATGGCATGCGTAGTGATGTGAATGTATATATTATGCCTGTGTTGTGCATGGACTGCTGTATGGCTTATATGTGTGAGCTTATGTCCGTTGTGAATTGTTGTTGATGCTGCATTGCTAGATGATTAGCGTGCATAGCATAGCCTTTGGGGCTGTAGCTAATTCCCATAGTGAGGAATTAGTGAGTGAATCATTGTGGATTTGTTGTTGATGTTTGCATACTAGATGATTAGTGTGCATAGTCTAGCCTTCGGGGCTGTAGCTAATTCCCATGGTGAGGAATTAGTGAGTGAGTCACTAGATCTCAAATGAGTGGGACTAGTGAGCTTAGTAGCCGTATCTGGAGGGATCGGTGAGCTTGAACTATATGTTCAGGAATAGTCGGTACCGCATGTGTAGAGTCTCATTGCATAATGAATGTATGGCATATAATATGAATGGATGTATTCCAGTATTATATGTGTGTTGTGTGTTGTGTTGTTGATGTTGATTATGGTCGAGAATCTACTGTTGAGTATGCTGTTTGAACGGATATTGCTGTTGCTGAATGCGTAGTATGATTAGGGTGAATTAACGTGTTAAATTACTTGGCATTACATGTTGTTCTATAATGCTTATTATATTGATTGAGGAACTCACCCTTACACCTATTTTTCAGGTAACGAGAAATGAGTCGAGTAGAAGCTAATGCTTGGAGTCTAGAGTAGTTTCTTATGGGTCATGCTCTGATAGATGTAACATCGGGAGGGGGTGTTTAACTAAGTTGATATTGGTTGTTGAATGATTTACATGTATTGTGTTACATGTTTTACTTGATGTAGAATTTATTCCGCTGCGAATTATGCAAAGAATCTTATTTTAATTAAATGAATGAGCATGACAGGATAATCTGATGAATGTTGTGAAATGATTGTGTGACACCCTTCGGGGCATAATTACTCTAATGAATATATTGTTATTTTAATTATAATAATTTGGGGTATTTAGAAGGGTGTTACATTAGTGGTATCAGAGCATAGTCGGTCGAGTCGAGTCGTAATTATTCTGTTTCCCCTGTACGGAATAGGTGTTGTGTAACCCTATCAGTACTTATTGGTTTAGTTGTTTGGGTTTTCAGAGTAGAGATGGCTGGAAGAGGTAGAGACGATGCTGCGATTGCTGAGGCTCTGGGTATGCTAGCTGGAGTACTTGGAGGAAATCCGAATGTCGTGGGAATGGGAGCTGCTCGTCAACTGAGTGAGTTCCAGAAGAACAATCCTCCAATGTTCAAGGGAGCATACGATCCAGATGGCGCTCAGAAGTGGCTGAAGGAGATCGAGAGGATCTTCAGAGTAACTGAGTGTGCTGATAACCAGAAGGTCAGGTTCGGTACGCATATGCTGTCAGAAGAAGCTGATGATTGGTGGGTTGCTACCCGCACTGAGTTGGAATCTGCTGGGAATGCTGAGATTACTTGGGCTGGGTTCAGAGAGAGATTTCTGAGGAAGTACTTTCCAGAGGATGTCAGAGGAAAGAAAGAGATAGAGTTCTTGGAATTGAAGCAGGGTAACAGGTCTGTTACTGAGTATGCTGCTAAGTTCACCGAGCTGTCGAAGTACTACACTCCCTATAGTGAGGCTACTGGGGAATTTTCCAAATGTGTGAAGTTTGAGAACGGGTTGCGTCCCGAGATCAAGCAGGCGATTGGATATCAGCGAATCAGGGTGTTTTCTGATTTGGTTGACTGTTGCAGGATTTTTGAACAGGATTCCAAGGCTAGAGCAGAGAGCTATCAGCAGAGGGTTGATAGGAAGGGTAAGAATCAGATGGATCGTGGAAAACCATATGCAGCTGGCAAAGGGTTCCAAAAGCAGAGTGGGATTAAGAGGCCTAGTGGGGGAGACTCTAGTGCTCCTGTTAAGTGTTACAGATGTGGTCGAGCTGGACATCGTGTTCATGAGTGTACCAGTGTTGAGATGAAGTGTTTCAAGTGTGGCAAGGGTGGTCATTTGGCTGCAGAGTGTCGGTTGAAGACTGTAACTTGTTTCAACTGTGGAGAGTTGGGTCATACCAGTCCACAGTGTCCTAAGCCGAAGAAAGAGAATCAGTCGGGAGGAAAAGTCTTTGCTTTATCGGGTTCTGAGACTTCTGCAGATGATCGTTTGATCCGAGGTACGTGTTATATTAATGGCTTTCCTCTTGTAGCTATTATTGACACCGGTGCTACTCATTCTTTCATATCTTTGGATTGTGCTGTGAAACTTAAGTTAGAGATATCTGAGATGTATGGTAGTATGGTGATTGATACTCCTGCGAAGGGTTCAGTGACTACTACGTCAGTTTGCTTGAGTTGTCCTTTGAGTATTTTTGGTAGAGATTTTGGGATAGACCTTGTGTGTCTTCCTTTAGTGCAGATCGATGTTATCTTGGGTATGAACTGGTTGGTGTTTAACCGGGTTTCTATCAATTGTTTTGATAAGACTGTGATATTTCCTGAGATTGAGGAAGGAAAGAGTTTGTTCCTATCAGCTAGGCAGGTGAATGAGGAAGTAGCAGATGGGGCAGAGTTGTTTATGCTGTTAGCGACTTTGGAGGCTAAAGATAAACTGATGATTGACGATCTAGCCGTGGTGCGTGATTTTCCTGATGTATTTCCGGAAGAGGTGAATGAATTACCGCCAGAGCGTGAAGTCGAGTTCTCGATTGATTTGGTACCTGGTACTAGACCGATATCTATGGCTCCGTATCGTATGTCTGCTGTTGAGTTAAGTGAATTGAAGAGTCAGTTGGAAGATCTGTTGGATAAGAAATTTATTCGTCCGAGTGTGTCACCGTGGGGTGCACCAGTGTTGTTGGTTAAGAAGAAAGAAGGTACTATGAGGTTGTGTGTGGATTACAGGCAACTGAATAAAGTGACGATCAAGAATCGGTATCCTTTGCCGAGGATTGATGATTTGATGGATCAGTTGGTTGGTGCGAGTGTGTTCAGCAAGATAGATTTGAGATCTGGGTATCATCAGATACGTGTGAAAACTGAGGATATTCGGAAGACTGCTTTCAGAACAAGGTATGGACATTATGAGTATTCTGTGATGCCTTTTGGTGTGACTAATGCGCCTGGAGTATTTATGGAGTATATGAATAGGATTTTCCATCCGTACCTAGATCAGTTTGTGGTGGTGTTTATTGATGACATTTTGGTGTACTCGAAATCTGAAGAAGAACATGCTGAGCATTTGAGAGTGGTTTTGGGAGTTCTACGAGAAAAGAAGTTATTTGCTAAATTGTCCAAGTGTGAATTTTGGTTAGAAGAGGTTAGTTTTCTTGGTCATGTGATTTCAAGAGGTGGTGTTGCTGTTGATCCTTCTAAGATAGAAGCGGTATCTAAGTGGGAAGCTCCGAAGTCAGTTTCTGAGATAAGGAGTTTTCTTGGACTTGCAGGTTACTATAGGAAGTTTATTGAGGGATTTTCTAAGTTGGCGTTACCGTTGACGATGTTGACTAGAAAGGGGCAAGCGTTTGTTTGGGACTCAAAATGTGAAGAAGGTTTCCAAGAGTTAAAGAGAAGGTTGACTACTGCTCCTATTCTGATATTACCGAGTTCGTCGGAATCATTTGAGGTTTACTGTGATGCTTCATTGTTGGGTTTAGGTGGTGTGTTGATGCAGAATAAGCAGGTTATAGCTTATGCTTCGAGACAGCTGAGGGTTCATGAGAGGAACTATCCGACACACGATTTAGAGTTGGCAGCTGTGGTATTTGTTCTGAAGTTATGGAGGCATTACTTGTACGGGTCAAGATTTGAAGTTTTCAGGGACCATAAGAGTTTAAAGTATTTGTTTGATCAGAAAGAGCTGAATATGAGACAGAGGAGATGGTTAGAATTTCTGAAGGATTATGATTTTGGTTTGAATTACCATCCGGGTAAAGCAAATGTAGTAGCTGATGCATTGAGTCGGAAATCATTACATATGTCTATGTTAATGGTTAGGGAATTGGATTTAATTGAGCAGTTTAGAGACTTGAGTTTGGTGTGTGAGAGTACTCACAATAGTGTTAAATTGGGAATGTTGAAGTTAACGAGTAGTATTCTGGATGAGATCAGAGAGGGTCAGAAATCCGATTTGCTTTTGGTCGATAAGTTGACTTTAGTGAATCAAGGTCAAGGTGGTGAATTCAGAGTTGATGAGAATGGTATTTTGAGATTTGGTAATCGGGTGTGCATTCCGGATGTTACCGAACTTAAGAAGAGTATTCTGGAGGAAGGACATCGTAGTGGCTTGAGTATTCATCCTGGGGCTACGAAGATGTATCATGATTTGAAGAAGTTATTTTGGTGGCCGGGAATGAAAAGAGAAATTGCAAGTTTTGTTTATTCTTGTTTGACTTGTCAGAAGTCGAAGATTGAGCATCAGAAGCCGTCTGGGCTAATGCAACCGTTGGCTATTCCAGAGTGGAAGTGGGACAGTATCAGTATGGATTTTGTTTCTGGTTTGCCGAGGACAAACAAGAATTTTGAGGCTATTTGGGTGATTGTGGATAGATTGACAAAGTCGGCTCATTTCATTCCGATCAGAATGGATTATCCGTTAGAGAGATTAGCCGAGTTGTATATTGAGAGAATTGTAAGTTTGCATGGTATTCCGTCGAGTATTGTTTCGGACAGAGATCCTAGATTTACATCGAAGTTCTGGGAAAGTTTGCAGAGGGCGTTGGGAACTAAGCTGAGATTGAGTTCTGCATATCATCCGCAGACTGATGGTCAGACTGAGAGGACGATTCAGTCATTAGAGGATCTTTTGAGGGCTTGTGTTTTGGAAAAAGGAGGTGCTTGGGATTGTTATTTGCCTTTGATTGAGTTTACCTACAACAATAGTTTTCATTCGAGCATTGGTATGGCACCGTTTGAAGCTTTGTATGGTAGGAGATGTCGGACACCTTTATGTTGGTATGAGTCCGGTGAGAGTGCTGTGGTTGGACCGGAGATTGTTCAACAGACTACAGAAAAGATTAAGATGATTCAGGAGAAGATGAGAATTGCTCAGAGTCGTCAGAAGAGTTATCATGACAAGAGGAGGAAGTCACTTGAGTTCCAAGAGGGAGATCATGTGTTTCTTCGTGTCACTCCGATAACTGGTGTTGGTCGAGCTTTGAAGTCGAAGAAGTTGACACCTCGATTTATTGGTCCTTATCAGATTTTGGAGAGGATAGGTGAGGTAGCCTATCGTATCGCTTTACCGCCGTCACTTGCGAATTTGCATGATGTTTTCCATGTGTCTCAGTTGAGGAGATACATTCATGATCCGTCGCATGTAGTCCAAATAGATGATGTACAGGTGAGAGATAACCTGACTGTTGAAACATCGCCTATGAGGATCGAGGATCGAGAGTTGAAGCAGTTGCGGGGTAAAGAGATTGCCTTGGTGAAAGTAGCTTGGGGAGGACCAGCAGGTGGCAATGTGACTTGGGAACCGGAGAGTAAGATGAAGGAGTCTTATCCGGAGTTATTCGCTTGAGGTATGTTTTCGAGGACGAAAACTCTTTTAGTGGGGGAGAGTTGTAACACCCCAATAAAATAAAATGATTATTTAAATTGAGTTAATAGCATAATATTAATTTAATTAAATAATTGGGTTATTTTATTATTGGAATAAAATAAATTGGAATATTATTATTGGATTTTAATATTTTATTGGAATAATATATAAGTGGGATAAGGAAAGGGTTTCATTCTGAAAAATAAGTTTTCACGTGAAACTCAGAGAAGTTGCAGAGAAGAGGAAAAGGGCAAGGAGGCAGAGCAAGGGCGGAAGGTTGAAGAAGGAAAAGCTAAAGCTTAGAATCGCCGGATTAACTCAGGTAAGGGGGGTTTATCGTCGATTAATGGGTATTATGGGATAAAATGTAGTGGGTAGTGATAAGCCGTTAAGTTAACCCTAATTGGAACTGTATATGCTGAAATTGATGTTGGTTAAACGGTGTTAAAAATCTGTAAATTGAATCGGTAGTTGTGTGAGTCTTGAATGTTAGACTAGGGCAAGAATCCCAACCAAAAACTTGAATCGGCGCTACCAATTTACAAGACAAATTGTTCTGTTTAGAGATGGTTTTAGATGAGGAAACGGCCGGAAAACCGGATATGCGTTAAGCTGACAGAACCCTGGAATAACGCAGAAAATCTGAGTCTGCGCGCGAGCGGTCGACCATAGGGTCGGCGTGCGCTGACCCGTGAGGCACGCGCCGACTGTATGCGTCGACGCAAGGGACTTTTGCGCTGACTCCCTCCAGTTGAGCAGAGTCTTTGCGCTGACCTGCGAGCTTTGAGCTGACCCCTACGGTCGGCTCAAAGCCTTCAAATCTTTGTTCGTAGACGTGCAAAAATTAATATGGTATGTTGCAGAGTGGAAAAATGAATATTTTAATGTTGTGTACATAAGTGAGAGCTGGCCTGTGTTGGCACATAATGTGATAGGGATTATACCCCGCTGTTGTGAGCAGTATATGTATTAGTAGAGAGTGCTAATACTGTGTTTAATTGATTTACATAATAATGATGTGTTGATGATGTATGATGGCATGCGTAGTGATGTGAATGTATATATTATGCCTGTGTTGTGCATGGACTGCTGTATGGCTTATATGTGTGAGCTTATGTCCGTTGTGAATTGTTGTTGATGCTGCATTGCTAGATGATTAGCGTGCATAGCATAGCCTTTGGGGCTGTAGCTAATTCCCATAGTGAGGAATTAGTGAGTGAATCATTGTGGATTTGTTGTTGATGTTTGCATACTAGATGATTAGTGTGCATAGTCTAGCCTTCGGGGCTGTAGCTAATTCCCATGGTGAGGAATTAGTGAGTGAGTCACTAGATCTCAAATGAGTGGGACTAGTGAGCTTAGTAGCCGTATCTGGAGGGATTGGTGAGCTTGAACTATATGTTCAGGAATAGTCGGTACCGCATGTGTAGAGTCTCATTGCATAATGAATGTATGGCATATAATATGAATGGATGTATTCCAGTATTATATGTGTGTTGTGTGTTGTGTTGTTGATGTTGATTATGGTCGAGAATCTACTGTTGAGTATGCTGTTTGAACGGATATTGCTGTTGCTGAATGCGTAGTATGATTAGGGTGAATTAACGTGTTAAATTACTTGGCATTACATGTTGTTCTATAATGCTTATTATATTGATTGAGGAACTCACCCTTACACCTATTTTTCAGGTAACGAGAAATGAGTCGAGTAGAAGCTAATGCTTGGAGTCTAGAGTAGTTTCTTATGGGTCATGCTCTGATAGATGTAACATCGGGAGGGGGTGTTTAACTAAGTTGATATTGGTTGTTGAATGATTTACATGTATTGTGTTACATGTTTTACTTGATGTAGAATTTATTCCGCTGCGAATTATGCAAAGAATCTTATTTTAATTAAATGAATGAGCATGACAGGATAATCTGATGAATGTTGTGAAATGATTGTGTGACACCCTTCGGGGCATAATTACTCTGATGAATATATTGTTATTTTAATTATAATAATTTGGGGTATTTAGAAGGGTGTTACACCATAGACGTTGGTGAGGAGGATGCACTGGTTTCAACTGGGACATGCATGTGAGTGGGTGAAGATTATTGAGATGTTGGTAGACACTTGGGGCAAATGGAATAGAGAAAGGTTTTTGAGTGAGTGTGTGTGTGTGTGTGTGTGTGTGTGTGTGTGTGTGTGTGTGTGTGAGAGAGAGAGAGAGAGAGAGAGAGAGAGAGCACAAATGTTTGGAAAAGAGTGAGACATTTGAGTGGAAAAGGTAGTGCAGTTTTGTCCAAACGGGTACACAATGAGGTAAGGGGTTTAGGTAAGCGTGTCCAATGTAATGATGAGAGATATAATCTTGTATAACACACTTAATTATATGTAATTGCTACAAAATGCTCATTAACATAAATACCAAGTTTTCCTCTTAATTTTCAAATTGACTTGCATCCAAGGCTTTGGTAAATATAACTGTAAGCTGATTCTCCATGCTGACATGCTCAAGTGTAATGACTTTCTCTTCAACAAGTTCTCTGATAAAATGATGTCTGATGTCAATATGTTTAGTTCTACTATGATGAATAGGATTTTTAGAGATATTAATAACACTCAAGTTTTCACAGAATAAAGTCATGACATCTTGTGTGACATTGTATTCTGTCAACATTTGTTTCATCGACATTAGTTAAGAGCAGTTGTTGCCTGCTGCTATGTACTCAGCTTTACCAGTGGATATGGATACACAATTTTGTTTCTTGCTAAACCATGAAATCAAATTGTTTCCCAAGAAGAAACATCCTCCAGAGGTACTTTTCCTATCATCGACACTACCAGCTCAATCAACATCACAATATCAAACTAACATAGAATTTGAATCATGGGAGTACAACATTCCATACTCACTTATGCCATTCACATACTTTAGAACCCTATTTACTTGATTGATGTGACTTACTTTGGGTTCATATTGATATCTAGCACACACACCAACAACAAAATTAATATCTCGTCTACTTGTTGTAAGGTATAGAAGGCTGCCAATCATGCTTCTATATAAGCTCTGGTCAACACTTAAGCCTTTTTTATCTTTATATAACTTCAAGTGGGTAGGTGCATGAGTTTTTTTTTGTGACTAGCATTCTCCAATCCGAATTTATTCACAATAATCTTAACATATTTACTTTGACACGGAAAGATGGAGTCTTCCATCTGTTTGACTTGAAGCCCAAGGAAGTATGTCAGTTCTCCTACCAAACTCATTTCAAACTCATATTGCATTTGCTTGACAAAATGTTGGACCATCTCATCTAACATCCCTCCAAACACAATGTCATCCACAAAGATCTGAGTTATCATAAGTTTTCCATCCTTTTCTTTGACAAAGAGGGTTTTATCAATTCCACCATTTCTATATCCATGATTGATGAGAAACTCAGTCAGCCTTTCATACCAAGCTCTAAAGCTCGATTCAGCCTTAAGCTTTCAAACCCCATTCGGCGTTAGGTTTGGGACAAACAAATAATCTACGCGAGATTACCCAACATTGCCTCTTTCATAGACTCATGCTAGTGTAAGTGTGCAACAACAACAAGACTCATGCAATTAAGACGATCACAACCCCTTAATCATACATAAGCATACCACATCCAACATTTGCACAACATACACCTAACATGACTTCAATCCCAAACAATACATCAAATAACATTCATCATCTCATCACAACACATTAACATAAAGCAAACAAGCCAATTCATGTTATTCATCAAATTCACCAATTCACATAATCACATACATAATTTCAAGTATTATATTTCTTCATAAAATCCATCTAAAAACCATCCAATATATGTCAAACAATAGAAAACATGTCATTCACATTCACCACACATACAACATACATCCATATTAGGATTCTTTTGATAAAATACTAATCTACTGTTATCAAAATGAATATCACGTTATAGATAATATTTTTAGCTTCGTAACGGTCTAAGTGGCACCTCAAACGGAGTTACGATTCAAAAGTTATTGAATTTACAAGTTTTTCAAAATGCTGTCGAAACCAGAAAATTTGTTGTTGCGAAAATGCTGTCAAAAACCAGAAAAACTGCTGTTGCAAAAATGCTACTGTCCAGCACGAATTTTTATCATAAAACCATATTAATCCATCATTTTTCATGAAATAAATAGTTATACAACCTATATATATATATATATATATATATATATATATATATATATATATATATATATATATATATATATATATATATATATATATATATATATCATATAACAACTATTAAGATCATAGAAACAAGATTCTAAGCTCCACTAATTTTCACCAAAATCTCAAATCAACCATTTTCAAGTGAAACTCAAATATGCAATTATACACCAAATCATGTTCTATACACACACTCATTCATGGAATTCAATATAGAAACATCATAGCATCACATAAACATCAATTTCATGGATTAAAACATAAACACATGTTATGGTTTCTCAAAAATCAAAATCCCTAAATCCTAAGTTCATGATATCTAACCCACATACATTACATACATTATTTTTACCCATAACCACTTGAAATCTCACCCTTACCTTAGTATAGATGAAATCTCTAGGTCCTTCTTCTTCTAGTTTCCTCTTCTCCTCTTTCTCTTCTCTTCTATTATATTCTCTCTCCTTCTCTTGTTTTACAAAACTAACTCTAATCTCTAAAACCCTTACTATCTTTTTAACTCATAATGGGCTTAACCCATTTATCCATATATTCTAATTAATTAGGCTCATTACTAGATAATTGTTATTTCTACTCATAAAATTCAATTATTTAAATAACACATATATTTAAATAATTCAAATAACCACCAAAACACATATTTAATTAATTATCACACCAAATAATGATTAATTAAAATAAACACCTAATAAATAAATACGGAAATTAAATCGGGGTGTTACACATATCTTCATTTAAATAGCCATTTAGGAAGGCATTTTTAACATCCATTTGGAACAATTTGAACTTTAAAAGACATGTCATTCCAAGTAACAATCTGATAAACTCCAAGCGGGCAACTAGAGCAAAGGTTTTATCAAAGTCTACTCATTTTATTTGGGTGTATCCTTGAGCAACAAGTTTGGCTTTATTTTTGGTGACAACCCCTTGTTCATCAGACTTGTTCTTGTATAGCCATCTAGTGCCAATAACATTTGGTCCTACAGGTCTTGGAACCAAATCCCACACCTCTTTTCTTTTGAATTGACCAAGTTCATCTTGCATAAAATTAATCCATAACTCATCAGTCAAAACTTCCTTGATATTCTTGGGTTCAAATTTAGAGATAAAACATGCATTTAACATAACTTCCCTTGACCGAGTGATAATTCCTTCATTTATATTTCCTATAATAAACTCCTTATAGCGATCTTTCTGAATTCTAATAGAGGGCCCTTTGTTAGTTGAATCATTCTCTTTAGGTTCAGTATTAGTATTTGTGTCTGCAACATCTTCTGGGACATCATTCATTGATGTTTCAACATCATCTGTGACATCAACTTTGTTAGTTGAGTCCTTCACTACAATGTTTATGGATTCCATAATTACCTTGGTTATGGAGTTGAAGACTTTGTATGCTCTACTATTGTCAGAGTACCCTAGAAAGATTCTCTTGTTACTTTTAGGGTCCATCTTTCTCCTCTGCTCACGATCTTCCAGAATATAATATTTACTTCTAAATACATGGAAATATTTCACAATTGGCTTTCTTCGTTTCCATGGTTCATACAATATGGCAGAAGTCCCAGATCTGATAGTTACTCTATTAAGAATATAACAGGAAGTGTTCATGGCTTTATCCCAAAAATGATATGGGGGTTTCTTAGCATGAAGCATGACTCTGACACATTCTTGAATGGTTCTATTTTTACGCTCAACCACACCATTCTGTTGTGGGGTGATGGGTGAAGAGAACTCATGACTAATTCCTTCAGAGGTGCAGAGTTCCTTAAACTTGCTGCTCTCAAATTCCTTCCCACAATCACTTCTAATCCCGATAATGCCACAATCCTTCTCTCTTTGAATCTTTTGACAGAGTTCTTTAAACACTTCAAACACTTCTGAATTTTCTTTAATGAAGTCCACCCATGTGAACCTAGAGAAGTCATCAACAACAACATAAGCATACCTCTTTCCTCCTAGACTTTTAACTTGCATAGGTCCTATCAAGTTCATATGACGTAGCTCCAGAATTTTTGAGGTGGTCAGATGTTGAAGCTTCTTGTGGGACATCTTTGTTTGTTTCCCAATTTAACATTCACCACAAATTCTTCCTCCATCAATTTTCAGTTTGGGAATTCCTTTGAATGCTTCCTTTGACATCACCTTCTTCATACCTTTCAGGTGTAAATGACCAAGCTTTTAATGCCATAACTTAGTCTCTTCTTCTTTTGACATTAGGCAAGAGGAGAGACAATCGGTTTCTTTAGGAGTCCACAAATAACAGTTGTCTTTTGATATGGCTCCCTTCATGATAACTTCATCCTTATCATTTTTTACCATACATTCGGATTTATTGAAGTTTACCTTGAGACCTTGGTCACTGAATTGGCTAATACTTATAAGATTAGCAGTCAGTCCTTTAACAAACAAGACATCATATAGACTAGGAAATTATGGATAGTCCAGCTTACCAATCCCCTTTATTTATCCTTTGATCCATCTCCAAAGGTGACAAAGCTAGTGGAATAAGACTTAATATTCACCAAAAATTTCTTGACACCAATCATGCGTCTAGAGCAGCCACTATCAAAATATCAATCCTCTCTAGCTGATGCTCTAAGGGAGGTGTGAGCTATGACACCTGACATACCATTTTTAGGAATCCATCTTTTCTTTGGCTTCACCATGGTTTGCTTTCTTTTGAGTTGTGAAACAGGTTTAGGATAACCATACAACTTGTAGCAGTAAGGTTTTATATGGCAAAACTTCCCACAATGATGACACTTCCATCTTTGGGTCCTGTTTCCTGAGTAAACCTCTTGACACCCTTGCTGATGTTGGGACATTTGATTTGACATATGTCGTTCCAAATGTCTTTTGGGTGGAACAAAGTTCATTACATGACCTTTTCCTTTGTTCATTCCTCCTCGATAGTCATAGCCTAAACCTTGAACATTTCCAGCATTCTTACCAGTTTGAAGAATTTCATATAGTACATTTGAATTACTATTAAGCATTCTTACAGACTTAGTCATATTGTCAATTCTTGAATTGAGTAGTACAACCTCCTCCTTCAGATCAGATATGATAGAGAGATGTTCCACTTTCTCAGCCTATAGTTGAGCAATAGTTTTCTTTTGATCTTCTCCCAGTTTACAAACTTCTTCACTTCTGAGGCACAATTCTTTGTAGGATTCAACAAGTTCTTCAAAGGTTAGTTCTTTACAATCAGAGTCTTCATCTGAGTTACAAAATCCAGTCAGGGCAGTAACTTGTTTGGTAGGTTCCACTTCAGGATCACTTTCAGAATCATCTTCTGACCAAGAGACACATACATACCCTTCTTCTGCTTTTTGAGAAATATGGGGCATTCAACCATTATGTGATCAAACAATTCACATCCATGGCACTGTATTCCTTTTCCTTGGTTATTCTTTTCTTCGATTTTGGGCCTTCTTCCAAAATCCTGATTTTTTGTGATGTCAAATGACTTGTTCTTGACATTAGCTCTTGTCTTCCAGTCCATCTTCTTCATCACTTTGTTGAATTGTCTCCCAAGTAAGAGAATGTCATTAGATACTCATTCATTTGTATCTATGTCACATTCATCTTCGAGGTCTTCAATATTAGAAACAAAGGCTAAGCTTTTCTTCTTTTCTGACTTTTCACTTATTCCTAACTCAAAGGTTTGAAGAGATCCCATCAGTTCATTAACTTTCATGTTGTTGATATCTTGAGCTTCTTCAATGGCAATAACCTTCATGTCATATCTCTTTGGAAGAGACCTGAGTATTTTTCTGACCAGCTTGGCTTCTGACATCTTCTCCCATAGAGCACTTGAGGCATTGGCTATCTCAATGATATTAATGTAAAAGTCATGAATGCTCTCATCCTCCTTCATTCTTAAGTTCTCAAACTTGGTGGTCAAAATTTGAAGTCTTGACATCTTAACCTTGGAGGTTCCTTCATGAGCAGTCTTCAAGATCTCCCAAGCATTTTTAGCAACAGTGCGGTTGTTTATTAGTCTGAAGATGTTCTTGTCCACTCCATTGAATAGAGCATTCAAAGCTTTGAAGTTTCCTTGATCTAATTTTTCATCTTCAGCATCCTAATCTTCCTCAGGCTTCATCTTTTCAATGATTTTGCCATCTTTGTCTCTAATCATTGGTTGATCCCATCCTTTGACCACAGATTTCCAAGCCTTGTTGTCCATGGATTTGATAAAAGCCACCATACATGCTTTCCAGTAGTCATAGTTAGTTCCACCAAGAATGGGCGGTCTGCTCACAAAGCCTCCTTCCTTGTCCATTGTACCATAAAGTATCTTCCCAGAATCTCACCCAGAAACAGAGCAGGATGCCTGCTCTAATACCAATTGAAATTCTAGTATGCAGATATTAGATGTCCTATGAGATGTCGAGACATTAATATCTGATTAATAACAGGACAACTTACATATAGAGGAACATAAACACACAAATTTGTTAACCCAATTCAGTGTACAACAACCCTACATCTGGGGGCTACCAAGCCAGGTAGGAAATTCACTAAATAATATTAGTTTGTAGGCCTTCTACAAACTATCTCCAATTTGCAGTTAATACCCTATTCACTACCCGTGCTTAAATTCTACCTAAGACTCTCCTAGGTGTGAGACCCTTCTCACCTCCCTGTCAACCACAACAGTGATACTTAAACAATTTTAAGAAATTTAGAAGTCACATTTCACAGTCACATAACTACTTAATGCTTAAAAGCTTATGCGTGCTTGACAATGCTTAAAACCAATCAACACGGTCCTACTCATATATCAAGAGGATATTTGAGAGACTGGCAAATAACACAAACACTCAAACCCTAATACGGTCAACTATCTTCTCTTCTTCATACTCAATTAGGTTTTGAGACATTTTATATATAGCCATAGAATGAATTGGATTTGGGCCTATACTTCACATGAATCAGTTGTACAACATTAGGTTATCAATCAAAAGTTTCCTAAAATGTCTCAACATTTAGAAAATAGAATATGTTAACCATAATTTAAATCTATGATTCCTCAATCACGAACGTCACATGGGAATGCTTAATATTCCTAGAATATTCTGTAGATAGTTAACCCCACAAACGTTACTAAGTGTAAAACTTGTTCCAGATAAGATGTCATAACCACATGTTAGGATATCTTGTTCAACATGTTGTAGCTAGGTTAGTTTTACCAAAATTATTGTCAATCAAAACAACAAGGAATTAACAGTTCCATTAAGGAGGCGGTGGAATCTATTAAGAAGAATAATACTTGGGAGTTGGTTGATCTGTCGTACAGGAAGAAGCCAATTGGTGTGAGATGGGTTTTCAAAGTGAAAGAAAATCTCAAGGGTTAAATAATCAAGCATAATACTCGATTAGTTACAAGGAGATTATTACAAAGAGAATGCATAAGCTTTGAAGGGTATGCATACCAGTTTCTAGGAATGAAACCATAAGGCTAGTTGTTGGTATTACAAATAACAACAATTGGTCCATCTATCAAATGGATGTCAACTTTTCATTTTTGAACAGACAGTTTAGAGAAGTGGTGTATGTATAACACCCCCTGGTTTTGTTGTGAGAAACCAAGAGTTAAAGTTCTACAAGTTAAAGAAAGTGTTATAATGTTTGAAGCAAGCTTCAAAAGCTTGGAACAAAAGGATAAATGGTTTCCTCAAGAAGTTTGGCTTCAAAAAATGTGTATCCGAGCATGACATGTATATGAATACGGATACAAGTGAAAGAGTAATTATCATTTGTCTATATGTAGACAACTTGTTGATAACGGGAGGCAACAAAAAGTGCATTTCTAAGTTCAAGAGTGAACTTATGAAAAATTTGACATGAACGACCTTGGCCTCATGACATACTTCCTTGATATTGAGTTCCACGAGTTCAAAGAGGGATTACTCATGCACCAAAGAAGGTATGCACTTGAGATATTGAAGAAGTTTGAAATAGAGCATTGTAATGCTGCCATTAATTCGGCTGAACCGAGGCACTATGTGGATGGATACTTGAAAGCTTATATGTATGACCCTTATCCCCGAAAGTAAGGTTTGTATTGTGTGCACTATGAGAGCATTAATGTGTTTGTGGTTCAATTCCTTTTCCTTTCAAAGAACATCATACTAGAAGACTTTTCCCCTCCCAGCGGAACCAAATGCCATGACTGTCGACACCCGACATGTTTGATACACCTGGTCTTCTAACTCATTTTGGAGAATGACTTCAACCTTGTTCTAGACGTATGAGTAATCCTTTTAATAAATATAAACTCTAAACCCCCAACCATTCACAGACCGGTGCAAGCAAGGATGGAAAATGACAAGGCCACCTGTCGCAACCTAAAAAATATAGTATGCGAAAAAACACCCGGCGAGAAAGAAATGACAGAAGAGTCGTCACCGTGCGTTATTTATCCCAAAGGAGGGAAAGGAAACGCTCGAAGTAAACCTGGGAGAAAGGAAAGGAAAAGACAAGGTCTCGCAACCAAATCTTGGGTTTGGGAGCCGATTATGCGAAGGGAAGGTATTAGCACCCCTACGCATCCGTAGTACTCTACGGGATCCACTTTTGTTGTTCTTGTCTAAAGAGTGTGGGTTTATCTAATGTACTATTTACTAAAAGAGGGGTCAAAAGAAAATTACTCGCACGGATGTCGCATCCACTGCATACGTATCTCATCTGAATATGAGAATCAGAGTCTTCGTAGCTCGGCTACCTATGGGTTAAAGAGGAGTGTGCTCGCTAAGACATCGTGTCTTATGCCTACGTATCTCATCTGGAATGAGAATCAGAGCAAGCCGTAGTTCGGCTACCTACGGGTTAAGGGTTGTGTTTTTTAGATGAACGACGTTACTATGCAATCTACCGGATGCTCGACCTTTGGAGACTTACTCGCCTGTAGTAGAAGGAGTTAACATGTTCTTAGGAGAAGAAAAATCAATGAGTTTGTTTGTGTTTTAGGAATGCTCATGCAAAAAGGAAGTCCTAGACGAAGGAACAGTGCTACCTTAATTGACATGCAACGAGAGGCTATACGAAACCTAGTAACCTTATGGGGAGACGATCACACCATACAAAACAAACATGCATAAAGTAAAATGCCAACAAGGGGGCTAAAAAATACATGGGTAGGGATTTAGTCAAGAGAGGTCATATCAACCTCGACAAACAAGCCATGGAAAGGTAATCAAATGGGCTCTTAACCACTGACATTGAACGTCAGGGTGAGCAGATCAAAAGGGTAATGAGGATAAGACCTCATAGCTCTTAACCCTGGACAGGGTGAGCTCATGACAAAAAATGGGGATTCAGGAAGGTGAAACCCTCTCCACTGACTGACCGGACAAAAGATCTTGGGCTTTTGTTCTGAAGCATCGACACGTAGTGTGATCTTAAAGAACGACACACTGAATAACGGGGGATTGACTACTAATCCCTTTTATCCGTCAATTGCCTCAGAGGGAGGTCTTTAGCACTGATGCCTCTTCTTGGAGGTCTTTGGGCACAAAAGTAAACAAACAAAAGAAAACATTGCCTCCTATTGAGGTCTTTCAGCTAAGAAAGCGGTAAAATGCGGGAAAGATGTAAAAGTACCACACGGATAAAGATCCGAAGTAATAGCAACTAAAGACACAAGAAACCCAGAGATCTCTCGAGCTGACACCATCAAAGAAATCGAGTCAGTACAGGTAATCAGAATAAACCTCCAAATGGTATCCCACAAATAAAGTGGAATGCCAAGCAAGCTATCCTTTCAGGAGTCATGTGAGCCCTCACAAAAAACTCAACAAACAGGTTAGAGTGACAAGATGGGGCGCAATCAAGAGTTGCCCCAAATCAAAATGTAACCACATGAATCATGCCATTAAAATTCACAAAAAAGAGCTCACAAAAAGCAACCAAGTGTAGGAGGCCTAAACCTCTTGTCAAACACATGCATCAAAAGGGTATCAAAATTCAAAGTCAGGGGAAAGGATCCACACATCAAGACATGACATACATACTAAAACATATGCCCACATGTAAAACCTAACGATAATACCTCATACAGTCAGAGCATTCAAATTGAAAGCATAGAGTAATGGAAATAGGGGAAACCTGATTGGAGAGATCGAATGAAATTGAATTGCCCGGTTGGGTTTGCAAAGCAATTTGAGGGTTTATATGAGGTAGAGTAGGTTCTTTGCAGATGAGTTCCTTTCAGTGTCCGGAGGCTGCTCTGAACTCTGTTAGCTCTTCTCTCACTATCTTTTTCCCCAGGGTTTTTTGGGAGATGGAAGTCTAGAATTTACAACCTGATTTTTGTGACTTTGTGGGCTCAAAAGAGAGAGGTCCAAGTCCAAGATTTTTCTGTTATATTTTATTTATTTATTTATTTTTATTTTTTATTTTTTTTTTCGAAACGCGTGGGCTTCGCCTAGCGAGCATGACAGTTTATGAACAAACTTTTGCTCCTTCAAGATTAACATTTTGACTGATGAATAGACCCCATTTGAACATGTTGGAAGTATCTCAAGCCATTCCCTTGTGTTGACTGATCACCCAGATAGGACCCACAAAGTGTCTTGGATGACATTCAAGCTTCTTGGATCTGATTCTGATTGATATGATGCAATGCAATATGAAATGTTAAATGACCTAAAAATGAATGCATGAATTAGGGGGCAAATTTTGAGGTATTACAGCTGCCCCTATTCAATCAACTGGAGACCCGAAAAGAAGATAGCAGTGGCTTTCGCACTTTCGAGGTATCAAGGGATTGAATACAATAAAAGCCCGAAAATTTGCACTGAAGTGAAGTGAAGTAACAATGCCTGTCAGAATCGGCAAAGAGGTGGTCTTGAAAGAAGAATCTGTCTGGTACGGTGAGAGTCAGTCTGAATACCGAAAAAGAATGTTAACCTGGATACCAAAATAAATGGTAACACAGAGATAACCATGGCCTTAATGCCGCCCATCAGTCTGAATACTGGAAATGACTTCGATCTGAACATCGAAAGATATGAGATTATTAATATCGGTTTGAACACCGAGAGGCTGGCCTGAATGCCACAAGTTGCGTCGACCTGAATGTCGGAAACTTCTTCGATCTGAACATCGGAAAACTGGCCTGAATGCCACTTCGATCTGAATATCGGAAAATTGGCCTGAATGCCACTTCGATCTGAACATCGGAAAATTGGCCTGAATGCCACAAGTTGCATCGACCTGAATGTCGGAAATTTCTTCGATCTGAACATCGGAAAATTGGCCTGAATGCCACTTCGTTCTGAATATCGGAAAATTGGCCTGAATGCCACTTCGATCCGAATATCGGAAAATTGGCATGAATGCCACTTCGTTCTGAATATCGGAAAATTGGCCTGAATGCCACAAGTTGCATCGACCTGAACGTCGAAAACTTCTTCGATCTGAACATCGGAAAACTGGCCTGAACACCACTTCGGTCTGAATACCGGAAACTAGCCTGAATGCCACAAGTTGCATCGACCTGAATGTCGGAAACTTCTTCCATCTGAACATCGGAAAATTGGCCTGAATGCCACTTCGGTCTGAATACCGGAAAAACTTCATGCCTGTCAGCATCGGCAGAAATAGGGAACGATAATAGAGGCGGCGCATGGGCCAATGACACTTGCTGGGGATAACAAAGGTAAGTCATGAACAATCTTCAGTCTGAGTACTGGAAACAACTTCTGGCTTATCACTTGGGATACCGAAAATGTTTTATGCTTACATGCGTATGTTTGAATTTTTCAATGGCGTAATGCTCCATGAAAATGGAAATGCTACGCGATTTGGGAGGATGCAATGCAATATGATTCTATATGCAGGGATGCGAAATGCTGGGTAGAATGCCAAGCCGAGGCAAGGGAATCTGTTGGGGAATGATCACCATCTTCTGGACCCTGGCAAGGCTGTTGGAGATGCACAGCGCAAAGAACTCTGTGGGGAAATGACCCGCCACACGGTGTTCTAGCAATGACGAAATACCGAGACTCTGACTGGGGAGAGAACGGCACTAAAAACCTGTTGTTGGGGAAATCGATAGTGGTTCTGGCAACCATAATCTGCGAGAGAGACGACTTAGCAGGGGAAGCAAACATCGATACGGTACCGAGACTCTGCTTCAAGGAAAGAGACCATGGATCTGGCGTCGAGATCATCGATCTGGCATCAAACTCTGAGGAGCAACCGCTTCTGCTGGGAAGATACAGTCTGGCACTGTCAACTCCGCCGGGGAGTGTATATACCGAAACAAACGCTTGGGGGAGGTAGAGTAGTGAGAGCCTGCTGGGGATCGAAGAATACAAAGCTCTGATTAGCTCTGCAGGGATAAGATACCAACTTCGACTGTTGGGGGAAAACATTCGCGATCATCGGCTGGGAACCTTAAGAAAATGCCCCGAGGGTACCTGTTCTGAATAGACGATCTAAAGCACTTAACATTTACAGCAATTTTAAATGTTTATTAAGCATGTACCTGTAAAGCTCTTATGTTTCATGATGCAATGTTTATCAAAAATTCGGACGTCATTTTTGCAAACAAAACAGTAAAATGAAAATGAAAACAGAGATATACTGAATAACATGATTTTATTGATTGAATGGCCTCTGAATAGGCATTTACATCAGGAAGCAATCCCTGGAAAGAGGTAATCGCACAAAAGATAAAAACAGAAATTAATCTAATGGCAATGTGAAATGGATTTCTATTGGGTTCCAATTCTGCTATGACTTGCTCGTCTTCAAGATCCTCCAGATGATCAGCTTTCTGAAAAGAGTGATTGAACTGTTTCCTATCCTTCAAAAGTTTCCAGTCATTGACACGAGATGAGATTCAGAACTACTCAGAACGTAGTCATTCGTTTAATCCCTAACTTTTGCCTGGATCGCCCTTTTCGGGTTTTCAATCCACCGGGATACCCATTTTTGCCTAAGTTGCCTTTTCAGGTTTTCAACTTACCGAGTGTACGATCTTATCATTTTTAATCCCTAATTTTTGCCCGAACCTTTTCATTTTCTTGGTTCGTCGGGATGCCCATTTTTGCTTGGACTATTCTTTTTACTGTCCAGCGGGTCTATTTTATGCGAAGTATTTTTTAACTGCGTCTGAGTTCACAGGGGAAGTGAAGTTTTCATCATCCATAGTTGAAAGCATTAAGGCCCCACCATCAAAAACCTTGGTAACAATATACAGTCCATCATAGTTAGGAGTCCACTTGCCCCTGTGATCTGTCTGAGGAGGAAGGATCCTTTTCAACACCAAATCTCCGACTTGGAAACATCGAGGACGCACTTTCTGATCAAAGGCTCTCTTCATCCGACTCTGATACAACTGCCCATGACAAATGGCTGCCATTCACTTCTCTTCAATAAGACTCAACTTATTGAACCTTGTCCGAATCCATTCAGCTTCGTCTAACTTGACATCCAACAGGACTCTTAGAGAAGGAATCTCCACTTCAACAGGTAGGACTGCTTCCATACCATACACAAGGGAGTAAGGGGTTGCCCCGGTCGATGTACGTACTGAAGTACGGTACCCATGCAAGGCAAAGGGTAGCATCTCATGCCAATCTCTGTACGTAACGACCATCTTCTGCACAATCTTCTTTATGTTCTTATTTGCCGCCTCAACAGCACCGTTCATCTTAGGGCGGTAAGGGGAAGAATTATGATGCTGAATGTTGAAGTTCTGGCACAACTCCTTCATCATTTTGTTGTTGAGATTAGAACCATTATCAGTAATGATTCTTTCGGGAATCCCATAGCGACAAATGATTTCTTTCTTGATGAAACGGGCAACCACATGTCTGGTGACATTCGCGAACGATGCTGCTTTGACCCACTTGGTGAAATAGTCGATGGCAACAAGGATGAAGTGATGCCCATTGGAGGCGGTCGACTCAATCTTTCCAATCATATCGATGCCCCACATAGCAAAAGGCCACGGTGAAGACATCACATTCAAAGGATTTGGCAGCACATGTACCTTATCAGCATAAATCTGGCATTTATGACACTTCCGAGCATATTTGAAACAATCAGATTCCATGGTCATCCAGTAATATCCCGCTCTCAACAATTTCTTAGCCATTGCATGTCCGCCGGCATGAGTACCGAAGGAGCCTTCATGAACTTCCTGCATTAACATGCCTGCTTCGTGTCTATCCACGCATCTGAGCAAAACCATGTCGAAGTTCCTCTTATACATCACATCGTCTTTGTTCAAGAAGAAACTGCCTGCCAATCTTCTCAAAGTCTTTCTATCATTGTTGGATACCCCTGCAGGGTACTCTTGATTCTTCAGAAAGCACTTGATGTCGTGATACCAGGGCTTGTCGTCAACTACCAGTTCGGCAGCAAACACATACGCGGCCCTGTCGAGGCGCATCACATCGATCCTGGGAGCGTGGTTCCACCGAATCACGTTGATCATGAAGGATAGAGTAGCAAGAGCATCTGCCATCTGGTTTTCGTCACGAGGTATATGATACAACTTTACTGTCGTGAAGAAAGTCAATAGTCTTCTCGTGTAATCTCTGTAAGGGACCAGATTGGACTGGAGGGTGTTCCAATCACCATTCACTTGATTGATCACTAGAGCTGAATCTCCGAAGATGTCCAAAGTCTTGATTCTCAAGTCAATGGCTTGCTTAATACCCAAGATACAGGCTTCATACTCAGCTTCATTATTTGTGCACTCAAAAGTCAGACGAGCGGTGAAAGGCATGTGGGCACCTTTCGGAGTAGTAATGACAGCACCAATTCCACTTCCTCTGGCATTGACAGCCCCATCAAACAACAAAGTCCACTTTTCGTCTGGATCAGGTCCCTCCTCAACAACTGGCTCTTCGCAGTATTTCATCTTGAGGAACATGATGTCTTCATCTGGAAAATCAAACTTCATCGGCTCGTAATCTTCAACCGGCTGTTGAGCAAGATAGTCTGACAGAATACTCCCCCTGATGGCTTTCTGGGATGTATACTGGATGTCGTACTCTGTCAGTACCATTTGCCAACGAGCAACCCTTCCGGTGAGAGCTGGCTTCTCAAATATATACTTGACTGGATCCATCTTGGAGATCAGTAAGGTTGTGTGAGACAGCATGTATTGTCTCAAACGCTTAGCAGCCCATGCAAGTGCACAACATGTCCTTTCAAGCATCGAGTATCTCGACTCGCAATCTGTGAATTTCTTACTCAGGTAGTAGATGGCATGCTCTTTCCTACCTGTCTCGTCGTGTTGACCGAGAACACAACCGATGGAATTGTCTAGTACTGTCAAATACATAATCAGCGGTCTCCCTGGGACCGGAGGCATAAGGATAGGAGGATTCTGCAAATACTCTTTTATCTTCTCGAAAGCCCTTTGGCAATCATCATTCCACCTGATAGCCTGGTCTTTTCTCAACAATTTGAATATTGGCTCACACGTGGCTGTTAGGTGAGAGATGAACCTTACAATGTAGTTCAACCTTCCTAAGAAACCACGGACTTGTTTTTCCGTTCTTGGCTCAGGCATTTCTTGTATCGCTTTCACTTTGGCCGGATCCACCTCAATCCCTTTTCCGCTAACAATGAAACCCAGAAGTTTTCCAGATCTCACCCCGAAAGTACACTTGTTCGGATTAAGCCTCAGCTTGAATTTTCTCAAACGCTCAAACAGTTTCTGCAAATTCACCAAATGTTCTTCTTCTGTCTGAGATTTGGCAATCATATCATCAATATAAACCTCGATTTCATGATGAATCATATCATGGAACAGAGTCACCATCGCTCGTTGATATGTTGCTCCGACATTTTTCAGACCAAACGGCATCACCTTGTAGTAGAAGGTGCCCCATGGGGTTATGAAAGTTGTCTTCTCCATGTCTTCTGGCGCCATCTTAATTTGGTTATAGCCAGAAAAGCCACCCATGAAGGAGAATACCGAGAACTAAGCCGTGTTATCCACCAAAACGTCGATGTGAGGTAATGGGAAATCATCTTTAGGACTAGCTCTATTCAGATCCCGATAGTCAACACACATCCGTACCTTTCCATCCTTCTTAGGTACTGGAACGATATTTGCAACCCATGGCGGATAATTTGTGACTGCTAGAAACCCTGCATCCAACTGTTTTTGCACTTCTTCCTTTATCTTGACAGCCATCTCTGGTCTTGTTCTTCTGAGCTTCTGCTTGACCGAAGGACAACCTTCTTTGAGAGGAAAACGGTGTACCACAATATCTGTGGCAAGCCCTGGCATGTCCTGATAAGACCAAGCAAAGATGTCGACATAATCTTGCAGCAATTCAATCAACCTCTTCTTCACATTATCTTCCAAAGAAGCCCCTATCTTGATTTCTCTCTTGACGTCCTCGGTGCCGAGATTAATCACTTCCACAGACTTTTGATGCGGTTGAATGACCCTTTCTTCCTGTTTTAATAGCCTGGTAAGTTCTTCAGGGAGTTCACAGTCTTCATCACCCTCTTCTTCAGCTTGAAAGATTGGATTTTCAAAGTCGAAGCGAGCCATAGCAGAATCGTTATCAATAGGATCCGGTGATGTGCATCTGCATGAGTGATGGTATGTGCTTATGAGTGTGAAAAAATGAAAACTAAACAAAACATTGCCAAATATTTTTTTGATTTTTGAAAACTGTAAAAATGGAAAAACAGTGAACGAAATATTTGAATGCAAAAAGACGTCCTTTATTTATGATAAAAAATGCAGGTATCCACATAGATGAGCCCTACAATGAGTCATTACGCCTTGGGCGGAACGTAAGACTTGGATATGCATGAACAAACAAAGAAAATTACTCCTCCAGAAAAGTGACTTGGACAATCTCCTCAGAAGACCAATTATTGATGACTTCACCCGGGATCCTCGGACGCATCCAGTTGTCGATGTCGCAATCACTATCCTCATCTTCATCGTTGACCGCAGAGACCTGGCCATATTGAATGACGCCAGCGCTGGAGAAAGTAATCGGCCCCTAACGAGTCTGAAGTATTGGCATTGTAGAAGTCAGAGCCGGCTGATACCCAATCCCGAACTTGTCTTCTTTCATTGGTAACACCAACAGACGTCCCCAACCGGGAGCAACACCTGAATCTACCAAGGCATGTGCCTGCTTGAAGGATGAGATAGAGGCACCCATTTTAACTTCTTCCACCAGAGCTGCGTCCTTAATCCGAACTGCCTCAAAGGCCTGGCATAGGGTCTCATGAAATTCACCTTCTACCTCTACATACTTGAATGTAGACAGGTTACTGACCAGAATGTCCTCCTCACCACAAACAGTGATAATCCTTCCATTGACTGGGAATTTAATCTTCTGATGTAGAGTTGAAGAGACTGCCCCAGCATTGTGGATCCAAGGACGACCCAGCAGGCAACTATAGGAAGGACTGATATCCATCACATAGAAGATAGTGTTGAAAGTTTGTGATCCAATCAGAATTGGCAATTTTACCTTTCCGAACACTGACCTCTTAGAACCATCAAAGGCTCTCACAATAAAGTCTGAGGGCTTCAGGACCAAACCCTCCACTTCTAACCTTGACAGGGCTCTCTGGGTAGCACATTGAGAGAGGAACCTGTATCCACCAGAACATGAGATAACACGGTGTCTCTGCATTCCATCGAGATGTGCAGAGCCTTGTTATGATTGCGTCCAGCTGGTGTTAAGTCAGAATCAGTAAAACCTAACCCGTTGCTTGCATGAACATTTGCAACGATCCCTTCTAGTTGGTTCACTGAGATCTCCTGAGGCACATATGCAGCATTTAGGACTTTCAGCAGTGCCTCCCTGTGCGCCTTCGAACACAATAGGAGTGAGAGAATGGATATCTTGGACGGAGTCTGAATCAACTGATCGACTACCTTGTAGTCACTTCTCTTTATAATTCTCAAAAGCTCGTCCACATCCTTCGCAAAAGTAGGCTCAGAACCAGCCTGTGGTGCAGAGGCACCCTCGTTCATGACCTGCTTGCCTTTGGCGTTTGCCGCAGCATCAGCACTATCAGTTTGGGTAACGGGTGGTGAGAACAGTCTACCACTCCTGGTGAATCGCCCGATTCCACCAACATTGTCCACTGCGGGACCTTCAACTTCAAGCTCAGACTTCTGACCCTCTTCTACCTTCAGTGGTCGTTCTACCCCATGATCGTGCGCGTACACACTCCCCCCATAATGCCAAGGAATGGCCCTTTCGCTGGTGAAAGGTAAAGGACCAGGGGTTGTGATAGTCATAGTGGACGGTCGCGCTGGTGGCACCGGCTGCGCTTCTGGTACATTGATCTGATTAGTTTGGTAGAAAATGGTGATAGTAGCAACATCATAGTCATACTCTGAAATCTCATTCATTGAAGCATAAACATCCGAAACATCGGAATCAAGTTCAATTACATCAGAATCAACCACATTGGAAAAATTAAATACATCATCATGGATTACAGAATCAGTAGGAACAACATCTGCGAATTCATCAGTAGCATCTTCAAACACTTCTTCCTCAACCTCTTCCACAGACTCTTGGACAGACAAATCTTCAACCTGGAGGATACCTTTGTCAAGCAAGGCCTGGATACCCTACTGTAGCTTCAAACAACCTCCACTTTGAGTAGCACAATCCAAACAACCCTTCCCACAACCGGGGAAAACATCGGCCTTCAACAAGTAGCCCTTGATATCCAACAACGGGGTCTTCAGCTTCAACACATCTTTGACGGGTCTGGCTTCCCCTTCCATCATATTAACATTTGCACTACCATGCTGGGGCATGGGATTATTGACGACATTCGGAGCCGGTGCAAGGTCGATGGCCTTTGAATCTATGAGGTCCTGAACTACGTGCTTAAAAGCTTTGCAGTTCTCAATATTGTGGCCAGGTGCCCCAAAGTGGAAGCTACACCTAGCGTTGGCGTCGTAACCCACCGGAAGTCTACCAACGGGAGGAGCCAGAGTGCGCAACTGCACAAGTTGTAGTTGTTGAAGACTAGAAAGTAGCTGAGCGTACGACATTGGAAGAGTGTCGAAACGTCGGTCCATCGTCCTTTGCCTCTGTTGATAAGCGGGTCTGTTACCCGGTTGTTGTGGTTGGTACTGAGCTGGTTGACGCTGGGGTTGTTGCTGTTGTAGTGGTGCTGCAGCTGGAATGGTCACAGCCGCAACATACGGTTGCTGATGATAGTTCTGAAAGTTATTCCTCTGGTTATCCCTGTTCTGATAAGAAGATATGGCACTTGCATCCCCTTCTCTCCTCTTTTGTCCCTGAATGAACGGCTTCTTCACCCCTGATGAAGATCCACCTCCACTCTGGGTCTTGTATGTCTTCAGGTAATTCTCCACCCTCTCTCCGGTAGAGACTACATCAGCAAAGTTGGAGGCATTGCAACCCACCAGGCGCTCCAAGTAAGGTCCTGGCAGAGTGTTCATGAACATATTAGCCATTTCCTTCTCCAACATAGGAGGTTGAACACGGGAAGCTGTCTCCCTCCAGCGTTGAGCGTATTCCCTGAAGCACTCATTGCTTTTAAGAGACAGATTCTGAAGTTGAGTTCTGTCCGGAGCCATGTCTGCATTATACTGATACTACTTCACGGAAGCCTCAGCCAACTCCCTCCAGCAGCGGATGTGGGCTCTGTCCAGCCTCATATACCATTCCAGGGATGCCCCGGCTAGGCTATCTTGGAAAAAGTACATAAGCAACTTTTCATCGTCAGAGTATGCAACCATTTTACGGAAGTAGGCTTGCACATGGGTCTTCGGGCAAGAGTTGCCACTGTATTTGTCAAATATCGGGACCTTGAATTTCGGTGGCACCCTCACGCCTGGGACCAATCCCAAGTCAGCAACGTCTACTCCCAGAGGATTCTGTCCTTCCACTGCCTTCAACCTCTCTTCCAGTCTCCGAAACATAGGGTCCATACCATGGCACATACCAAAGTCCTCCTGAAGCAAGGGGAACTGATCCTCCTGATCATCATGGATGGGTTGTTGACCAAGGTTGCCATGTGGGATCGGGATAGACCCCGGTCCACTGGGTTCGTTAACCTCTCCAGCTGGAGGATCAGTCAACGTCTCTGGTTGAGTAGTGGCGGGATTCCTCTGCATCATCTGCCTGAGCTCTTGCTGTCCCTGAGCCACCCCTTGAACCACATCCATGAATTGGTTCATGCGGATCTTCATCTCGGCGAACTCTGCTTGTAGGCTTTCCATTGCTCTCTGGTGGTTTCTGCGGGTACCGTACCGGTGAATGCCTGAGTCAGCTATCCTGCTAGTGGAACACCAAACAACTGAGAACACTGCGGCAGTACCTGTTATGCAAGACATGCTAATGAATATGCAAATGCAATGACATGTTTATCAGTTCCAAAGGTATTCTACCCCCTTGATTCCAGTCTCTCATCAGATAAAATATCCCTTTTAAAAAGTACCAGAAAAACCCCGACTAGAATCAAGAAGAAGATATAAACCCCACAGAAATGGATAAACATGTGTGAATGATATGAATGCGAATGATGTGATGCAATGCAGTGACATGCAAATCAAGGTTGCTGTATCTACTTGAATATCTGTTGGGTTGCACTGTCTGAAGAGAAACCCACTGAAGAATGTAATACGAGATCAAAACTCTGCTCTAGAAAACCGGGTTGGTTGTAATTCACGAGGCACAGGATCAGAACTTTAGCATGAATTCGGAACTGGGAACCATAGAACACAGTCATCGACTTAGAACCCATACTTCAGAACCAACGGTCACGAACAAGAACCAAACAAAAGTCACCAACAGGACACGGTCACCAACAGAACAAGTCATCATCAGTACCTGTAAATGGTTCATTCCTGCCCCACTCACGGGTGTAATCTAGGCCAGGGCAAGGTCAAGAGAAACGCAGGATAAACAATCCTTTCAAGAATATCATCATGTGCATACCAGGTGTATGCAACGATAATACCCCATCAGAATCTGAACTGCTCGTGATACCATGTTCCGCTAAGTGGCGCCACACCACCCGCTTCCCATGAATCACTCTATTCCTAGGTGTCCTAAAGTTCACTCATAGCCTGTGTATTGGGCCTTTTACCTCTTGTGACTCCCACCCAACAGTGAAACAGATAACAACCAGCACAACATGCATGAAACAGTAAAGCGCACATAGGATGCAATGCAAGCAGATACGTATGCAAAGCAATAAATAAACAACCCATAATAGACAATAAACAAACAAACGCTAGGAAAGGCCCACTAGGGAAAGTAAGTGTTGGTGTAAGCCCTAGAGGCCAATACTTTTGGTACTTGTATCGAATTATTTATTAATAATAAAAGGCTTTTTCTTTATTACGTTTGTTTAATAAAGTCCCTAGAATAGCTAGTCTGTTTAATGTATCAAGTATGACTTAATCATGAGATCACATTAAACATAAGGACACTATTCTTAAAGTATCCGTAGTCGAGCTTTAGTGTGAAGTGGGATAACATTAAAGCATTAAGACTATTATGTTTGTAGACTGATGATCACATCTCATGGATCATGGATAAAGAGGTATCAAGTCTTAAACATAGGTATGAATATTAGGAGTAATATTTATACCGGATTGACCCGCTATGAGAATACTATATAGAAAGTTATGCAAAGTGTCATAAGTTATTCTCATGGTGATAATAGTGTATACCACTCTTCGACCTGAAACCACTATGGATCCTAGATGTAGAGTCGAGTGCTTTATTGCTGATCCAACGTTGTCCGTAACTGGATAACCATAAAGACAGTTGATGGGTATTCCACGAAGCATGCTGAGGGACATGAGTGACCTAGATGGAATTTGCCCATCCTGCATAAAAGGATAAATGTCTATGGGCCCAATATTGAATTGGACAAGGATGACACGGTCTATGCCTTGTGTTCAATATAGACATAAGGGCAAAAGGGTAATTATACACATAAGTATTATCACAGAAGGTTTTGTCAGATCACATGACATTTTCGTGTCTTGGGTAGCAGTGATGTGTTGCTAGATACCGCTCACTGTTTATTATGTTAAATGCGTGATTTAATATAATTGCCAACGTCACGAAAACCTACAGGGTCACACACAAAGGACGGGTTGATGAGAGATAGAGTAACTAAGGAATACCGTAAGGTACGGTGCCCTTAAGTGAATTATAGAACATCGTAAGGTACGATATACTTGAGTAAAATACGAAATATGGTAAGGTACCATGGGCTTAAGTGATTTTGGGCATATTATAAGATATGGGCCAAAATACACTTAAGTGGACTTTTTAGCTTGAAGCCCACACAAGTGGTTCTATAAATAGAACCCTTGTGCAGAAGCATTCATTGCGGTTGCATTATTTTCGTTTTCTCTCTCTCTCACTCAAAGCCTTCACTCGCACCAGCTAGCACTGAGATTGAAGGAATCCGTTCGTGTGGACTGAGTAGAGACGTTGTCATCGTTCAACGTTCGTGATCGCTCTGTGGATCCGCATCAAAGGTTTAAATTGTCAAAAGAGATCTACACCAAAGGTTTCAATCGTCACAAGAGGTAAATATTCTATCACTGATCATGACCATTCGTAAGGATCTCTAAAGGAGAAAATTTTAATTTCCGTTGCGTTTTGGACCATAATTCTCCTTCAGTGGTATCAGAGCCACTTACGAAACCATGAATCGGATAGCTGTTTAATTTCTGTATTAATATGATTAAAAGACAGAATGAATCAATTAATTAAACGGGTAATAAATTTGGCATCATGAGTGTACGAGTTGGATGATTGATGTTGACTATGCTTCGGTACCGACATTAGTATGGTGAAGCAGCGATACATCGATCGTCCATATGTTACGCAATTGAGACCGATCAACTTATATATGATACAAGTAATCCTAATGCAAAGTATGGTATATATGATATACTGTTTCTGTTTCGTTCATTCAAACACTAAATGGTTGTTTTCCTTTGAGCGATCAATGGTCATTTGCTTCGGAATCTGACATTAGTATGGGGAAGCAATGACCTGTTGATCAATCATACTGAATCAACAATCGAGATGTGTTTGACGGTCTGAAATTGGTGCATTAAGGTTGGTGACGGCGCAAGGGTTGTGCCGTCAAGGAGTTGTGAATTTAGGGCTTTTTGGAACACGTGTGTTGACTATTTCAAAGTTTGTTATTTTGGCCGCGTGACGTTCGTCACGAGCTTGTGACGATCGTAACAAGCTAGACGTGACGGTCGTCACGTGCTTTGTGACGGTCGTCACACTCACATATCCAAAATTCTAGGCATTTTTGTTTCTGGCCGCGTGACGGTCGTAACATGCCTGTGACGGTCGTAACATGCTTGTGACGGTCGTCACACTCACAGAATCAGGGGTTTCTGTTTTGTGACTGCGCAAGAGTTGTGTTGATGCAAAACGATGTCCTTAGTTATGATCGGTCGCCGAAATTTAATTTGGTTTTAATTAATTAAAGGAATTAAAAATTGATAATAATAATGTGTTTGTTATTATTGCCTTATGGTGATCAGTTATGGCCTTAGTTATCCTTTATTTTGTTTTGGGTTTTAAAATACGACCTGCGTGTCGTGCCTCTCCTTGTAATCTCTTAATGTAACTTCTTTTCTCATCTCAATCCCTCGTATGTAAAACGAGTTTCTTCTATAATGTAAAGTTATGAAGAAAGAGAAGAAGACAATGTTATGAAGAAAGAGAAGAATTCAATATCAAAGGAGGACAATGTTATGAAGAAAGAGTAGAATTCAATATCAAAGGAGGACAACCTTGAAGATCTTGCTTGGAGAAGCTTAGATCGTTATTAGGTTAGCTTAGGTTCTCTCATTGGCTTGGGAGAACAATTGCGCTAGGGGCCATAACTGTTTCATTGTGTATGTATGTTGATGCATGTGTATGTATGTTGATGCATGTGAATATATGTTGATGCATGTGAGAGACGATTTATATGATAAATAAGCCGGTGAGATCATAACAATTACAATTCCCTCAAATTAAATATTAAGTTTATGCTTTCCAAGTTTTAGCACTCATCAAGACTAGTATCGGATAATGTAGGTTTCGCCTACGCGAGGTGCATGTTCTATATTAGTAAGGTGCGATGGGATAATTGTAATATCCAACTGCTAAAACAATGGGTCAAACTTAACTAAACAAATTATAATAAGATTATATATGTTTAGAAGCAAGAGTTGGAAATGATCCATATGATGGATTGGAATAAGGAGTTATTCACCCAACTGAAATTTTCGAGAGTTGTATGAGATACAATTGGAAGGAGTTCCTACCTAAATAACCTAGTTTTATGTAATCCGCCTACGCGGACTTAGAACAAAGTGAAATATGGATCTCGACCCACTAGAAAATCTTCCAACGGGATTTTCCGAATCAAATGATGAGGGTCATTTGTTTTGAGTAAAATAGTGGGAGCATATTTAATTAAAGGCCTAATTAAATATGTTATTGATACTTATATTTTCATTAATTCTTATGTAGATTACCATGACAACAAACACCTCTAACAACATCTTACGATCAATCCTTGACAAGGAAAAATTGTCTGGGACAAATTTCCTGGATTGGCACCGAAACCTGAGGATTGTCCTCAAACATGATAAAAAGCTGTATGTCTTGGAGAAACCTGTTCCTGAAGAGGAACCTCCTAGTTCTGCACCTAAGGCAGAAAGAGATACTTATAAGAAGCATGTCGATGATGCCAATGAAACTGCTTGTCTCATGCTAGCTACCATGAACTCAGAATTGCAAAAGCAACATGAGAACATGGCAGCGTTCGATATGATCGAACACTTGAAGATGCTCTATCAAGAGCAAGCAAGGCATGAGAGGTTTGAAGTTTCAAAAGCCCTTTTTCAAAGCAAGTTAGCTGAGGGAGCCCCTGTAGGTCCCCATGTGCTCAAGATGATTGGGTATGTGGAAAACCTTGAAAGGTTGGGTTTTCCCCTCGGAAAGGAACTTGCGACTGATTTGATCTTGCAATCGTTGCCAGACAGATTCAGTCAATTTGTCCTAAATTTCAATATGAATGATATGGATAAATCTCTTCCTGAACTGCTAGGCATGTTAAGAACAGCTGAGCAGAATCTGAGGACAAAAGGGAAGTCCATTCTGATGATCGGAAATGGAAAGAGACAGAACAAAAGGCCCACCAAGCAGGGTGATAAAGGGAAAGGCAAGGAAGTTGCCAAACCCAGACCCACTGTTGCTGCTTTGAAGCCTAGTGGAGGCATAGCAAAGGCAGGCACCTGCTTCCATTGCGGTAAGATCGGACACTGGAAGAGAAACTGCCCAAAGTACCTGGAAGATACGAAGAATGGAGTAGAGACTTCAACTTCAGGTATTTTTGTTATTGAAATAAATTTATCTACTTCTGCATCATGGGTATTAGATACTGGATGCGGTTCTCACATTTGTACAAATGTGCAGGGGCTAAAAAGAAGTAGAGATTTGGCAAAAGGTGAAGTTGACCTACGAGTTGGCAATGGAGCAAAGGTTGCTGCTTTAGCCGTAGGAACTTATGTATTAACTTTACCTAGTGGTTTAATAATTCAGTTAGAGAACTGTTATTATGTACCTGCAATTAGCAGGAATATTATTTCCATTTCTTGTTTGGACAAGTTTGGTTTTTCATTTATAATAAAGAACAATTGTTGCTCAATTTATTTGAATGATATATTCTATGCTACTGCACAAATGAGCAATGGACTGTATGTCCTTGATCTCGAAATGCCTATATATAACATTAATACTAAAAGGATGAAACCTAACGAGTTAAATCCAACTTACCTTTGGCATTGTCGATTAGGCCACATAAATGAGAAACACATTTCCAAACTCCATAAAGATGGACTCTTGGACTCTTTTGATTATGAATCATATGAGACATGCAAGTCTTGTTTAATTGGAAAGATGACAAAGTCTCCATTCACAGGAAAAGGTGAAAGAGCGAATGATCTTTTAGGCCTAATACATACTGATGTATGTGGACCACTGAACATACCAGCCAGAGGAGGTTTTCAATACTTCATCATATTTACTGATGATTTCAGTAGATATGGTTATGTGTATTTAATGAAACACAAATCAGAGTCCTTTGAAAAGTTCAAGGAATTCAAGAATGAAGTACAAAACCAACTAGGTAAGAATATTAAAACTCTTCGATCAGATCGAGGTGGTGAGTATTTAAGCCTAGAGTTTGATGACCATCTGAAAGAGTGTGGGATCCTATCCCAACTTACTCCTCCTGGTACACCCCAATGGAATGGTGTATCTGAGAGAAGAAATCGAACCTTGTTAGACATGGTCCGATCCATGATGAGTCACGCCGATCTTCCAAACTCCTTTTGGGGACATGCACTATTGACAGCAACTTACACACTAAACCGTGTTCCATCCAAAAAGGTTGAGAAGACACCATATGAGATATGGAGTGGTAAGAAACCACATATGTCTTACATAAAGATTTGGGGTTGCGAGGTTGATGTGAAACGACAAATTTCAACTAAGCTTGAGCCCAAATCTGACAAATGCTTATTTGTGGGGTATCCTAAAGAAACAAGAGGGTATTACTTCTACAATCCTTCTGAGGGCAAGGTGTTTGTCGCTCGAACTGGAGTTTTCCTAGAAAAGGATTTTATTTCCAAAGGAACCAGTGGGAGGAAAGTAGAGCTTGAAGAAATTCAAGAATCACAAAGCATAGATACACCTATGGAGGAATTAGAGCAGGAAACACAAGAAGTTGTGGAAGAGCAACCTGCTCAAGTAGAACAAGACCAGCGTAGGTCAAGCAGGATACGTCAACTACCTGAGAGATATGGATATCTCATAACTGATCAAGGTGATGTATTACTCATGGATCAAGATGAGCCTGTGACCTACCAAGAGGCCATAACTGGTCCCGAGTCTGAGAAGTGGCTAGAAGCCATGAAATCTGAAATGGATTCCATGTACACAAACCAAGTTTGGACCTTGGTAGAGCCTCCTGTAGGAGTTAACCCTATAGGATGCAAGTGGGTCTTCAAAAAGAAGACTGACATGGATGGTAAGGTACATACCTATAAGGCAAGACTGGTTGCAAAAGGATATAAACAAATTCATGGGATTGACTATGATGAAACCTTTTCACCAGTTGCAATGCTTAAATCTGTTCGGATTTTACTTGCTATCGCTGCATATCATGATTATGAAATATGGCAGATGGATGTCAAAACTGCTTTCCTTAATGGAAATCTTCTTGAGGATGTGTACATGACACAGCCTGAAGGATTTGACATACCAAAGGAAGTCCAAAAGATATGTAAGTTACAAAGATCAATCTATGGATTGAAGCAAGCTTCCAGAAGCTGGAATCTTCGTTTTGATGAAACAGTAAAACAATATGGATTCATCAAGAACGAAGACGAGCCTTGTGTCTACAAGAAGGTTAGTGGGAGCATGATCGTTTTCCTGGTATTATATGTAGATGACATATTACTCATTGGAAACGATATCCCTACCCTACAACAAATAAAGTCTTGGTTGGGGAAATGCTTTTCTATGAAGGACCTAGGTGAAGCAGCCAATATATTAGGAATCAGAATCTATAGAGATAGATCACAAAAACTGCTTGGCCTAAGTCAGAGTACATACATAAACAAAGTGTTGAGACGCTTTAATATGCATGATTCCAAGAAAGGATTCATACCTATGCAACATGGCCTGTGTCTATCAAAAACACAATCCCCTTTAACTAAGGAAGAAAGGGATCGCATGAATAAGATTCCATATGCATCTGCAATAGGATCTATCATGTATGCCATGTTATGTACTCGACCAGATGTCTCGTATGCTTTAAGTGCAACGAGTAGGTACCAATCTGATCCTGGTGATGTTCACTGGGTAGCTGTCAAGAATATCCTTAAGTATTTAAGAAGGACTAAGGACTCATTCTTGATATATGGAGGTCAGGAAGAGTTGGCTGTAATTGGATACACCGATGCTAGCTTCCAGACAGATAAGGATGACTTTAGATCGCAATCTAGTTATGTGTTTTGCTTAAACGGTGGCGCTGTGAGCTGGAAAAGTTCAAAGCAAGATACAGTTGTTGATTCTACAACCGAGGCCGAGTATATTGCTGCCTCAAGTGCAGCAAAGGAAGCTATTTGGATCAAAAAGTTCATTAGTGAACTTGGCATAGTTCCTAGCATTGTGGATCCCATTGGTCTCTACTGTGATAACAATGGTGCTATCGCACAAGCCAAGGAGCCTAGATCTCACCAACGATCCAAACACATACTTAGGCGTTATCATCTCATTCGAGAGATAATAGATAGAGGAGATGTGAAAATATGCAGAGTACCTACACTTGACAATATTGCTGACCCACTGACAAAGCCTCTTGCGCAGCAGAAGCATGATGGCCATACTAGATCTATGGGTATTAAGGGTATGCCTGATTGGCTCTAGTGCTAGTGGGAGATTGTTGGTGTAAGCCCTAGAGGCCAATACTTTTGGTACTTGTATCGAATTATTTATTAATAATAAAAGGCTTTTTCTTTATTACGTTTGTTTAATAAAGTCCCTAGAATAGCTAGTCTGTTTAATGTATCAAGTATGACTTAATCATGAGATCACATTAAACATAAGGACACTATTCTTAAAGTATCCGTAGTCGAGCTTTAGTGTGAAGTGGGATAACATTAAAGCATTAAGACTATTATGTTTGTAGACTGATGATCACATCTCATGGATCATGGATAAAGAGGTATCAAGTCTTAAACATAGGTATGAATATTAGGAGTAATATTTATACCGGATTGACCCGCTATGAGAATACTATATAGAAAGTTATGCAAAGTGTCATAAGTTATTCTCATGGTGATAATAGTGTATACCACTCTTCGACCTGAAACCACTATGGATCCTAGATGTAGAGTCGAGTGCTTTATTGTTGATCCAACGTTGTCCGTAACTGGATAACCATAAAGACAGTTGATGGGTATTCCACGAAGCATGCTAAGGGACATGAGTGACCTAGATGGAATTTGCCCATCCTGCATAAAAGGATAAATGTCTATGGGCCCAATATTGAACTGGACAAGGATGACACGGTCTATGCCTTGTGTTCAATATAGACATAAGGGCAAAAGGGTAATTATACACATAAGTATTATCACAGAAGGTTTTGTCAGATCACATGACATTTTCGTGTCTTGGGTAGCAGTGATGTGTTGCTAGATACCGCTCACTGTTTATTATGTTAAATGCGTGATTTAATATAATTGCCAACGTCACGAAAACCTACAGGGTCACACACAAAGGACGGATTGATGAGAGATAGAGTAACTAAGGAATACCGTAAGGTACGGTGCCCTTAAGTGAATTATAGAACATCGTAAGGTACGGTGTACTTGAGTAAAATACGAAATATGGTAAGGTACCATGGGCTTAAGTGATTTTGGGCATATTATAAGATATGGGCCAAAATACACTTAAGTGGGCTTTTTAGCTTGAAGCCCACACAAGTGGTTCTATAAATAGAACCCTTGTGCAAAAGCATTCATTGCGGTTGCATTATTTTCGTTTTCTCTCTCTCTCACTCAAAGCCTTCACTCGCACCAGCTAGCACTGAGATTGAAGGAATCCGTTCGTGTGGACTGAGTAGAGACGTTGTCATCGTTCAACGTTCGTGATCGCTCCGTGGATCTGCATCAAAGGTTTAAATTGTCAAAAGAGATCTACACCAAAGGTTTCAATTGTCACAAGAGGTAAATATTCTATCACTGATCATGACCATTCGTAAGGATCTCTGAAGGAGAAAATTTTAATTTCCGCTGCGTTTTGGACCACAATTCTCCTTCAGTAAGTCCCCAGCAGAGTCGCCAGCTGTCGCAACCTAAAAAATATAGTATGCGAAAAAACACCCGACGAGAAAGAAGTGACAGAAGAGTCGCCACCGTGCGTTATTTATCCCAAAGGAGGGAATGTAAACGCTCGAAGTAAACCTGGGAGAAAGGAAAGGAAAAGACAAGGTCTCGCAACCAAATCTTGGGTTCGGGAGCCAATTATGCGAAGGGAAGGTATTAGCACCCCTACGCATCCGTAGTACTCTACGGGATCCACTTTTGTTGTTCTTGTCTAAAGGGTGCGTGTATATCTAATGTACTACTTACTAAAAGGGGGGTCAAAATAAAATGACTCGCACGGATGTCGCGTCCACTGCATACGTATCTCATCTGAATATGAGAATCAGAGTCTTTGTAGCTCGGCTACCTAGGGGTTAAAGAGGAGTGTGCTCGCTAAGACATCGCGTCTTATGCCTACGTATCTCATCTGGAATGAGAATCAGAGCAAGCCGTAGTTCGGCTACCTACGGGTTAAGGGTTGTGTTTTTTAGATGAACGGCGTTACTACGCAATCTACCAGATGCTCGACCTTTGGAGACTTACTCGCCTGTAGTAGAAGGAGTTAACGTGTTCTTAGGAGAAGAAAAATCAATGAGTTGGTTTATGTTTTAGGAATGCTCATGCAAAAAGGAAGTCCTAGACGAAGGAACAGTGCTACCTTAATTGACATGCAATGAAAGGCTATACGAAACCTAGCAACCTTATGGGGAGACGATCACACCATACAAAACAAACATGCATAAAGTAAAATGCCAACAAGGGGCTCAAACATACATGGGTAGGGCTTTAGTCAAGAGGGGTCATATCAACCTCGACAAACAAGCCATGGAAAGGTAATCAAATGGGCTCTTAACCACTGACATTGAACGTCAGGGTGAGCAGATCAAAAGGGTAATGAGGATAAGACCTCATAGCTCTTAACCCTTGCCAGGGTGAGCTTATGACAAAAAATGGGGATTCAGGAAGGTGGAACCCTCTCCACTGACTGACCGGACAAAAGATCTTGGGCTTTTGTTCTGAAGCATCGACACGTAGTGTGATCTTAAAGAACGACACACTGAATAACGGGGGATTGACTACTAATCCCTTTTATCCGTCAATTGCCTCGGAGGGAGGTCTTTAGCACTGATGCCTCTTCTTGGAGGTCTTTGGGCACAAAAGTAAACAAACAAAAGAAAACATTGCCTCCTATTGAGGTTTTCCAGCTAAGAAAGCGGTAAAATGCGGGAAAGATAAAGGATCAAGAGATCTACCACACGGATAAAGATCCGAAGTAATAACAGCTAAAGAAATAAGAAACCCAGAGATCTCTCGAGCTGACACCATCAAAGAAAGCAAGTCAATACAGGTAATCGGAATAAATCTCCGAATGGTATAATAAAATGGAATGCCAAGCAAGCTATCCTTTCAGGAGTCATGTGAGCCCTCACAAAAAAACTCAACAAACAGGTTAGAGTGACAAGATGGGGCGCAATCAAGAGTTGTCCCAAATCAAAATGTAACCACATGAATCATGCCATTAAAATTCACAAAAAGAGCTCACAAAAAGCAACCAAGTGTAGGAGGCCTAAACCTCTTGTCAAACACATGCATCAAAAGGGTATCAAAATTCAAAGTCAGGGGGCAAGGATCCACACATCAAGACATGACATGCATATTAAAACATGTGCCCACATGCAAAACCTAACGATACCCACTCTTCCAAATTCACCCATAATACCTCATACATTCAGAGCATTCAAATTGAAAGCATAGAGTAATGGAAATAGGGCAAACCTGATTGGAGAGATCGAATGAAATTGAATTGCCCGGTTGGGTTTGCAAAGCAATCTGAGGGTTTATATGAGATGGAATTGGCTCTTTGCAGATGAGTTCCTTTCAGTCTCTAGAGGTTGCTCTGAACTCTGTTAGCTCTTCTCTCACTATCTTTTTCCAGGGTTTTTTGGGAGATGGAAGTCTAGAATTTATAACCTGATTTTTGTGACTTTGTGGGCTCAAAAGAGAGAGGTCCAAGTCCAAAATTTTTCTGTTATATTTTATTTATTTATTATTTTTTTTTCTTTTTCGTTTTTTTTTCCATTTTTTTTTATTTTTTTTTATTTTTTTTTTTAATTTTTTTTTTCGAAACGCGTGGGCTTTGCCTAGCGAGCATGACAGTTCATGAACAAACTTTTGCTCCTTCAAGATTAACGTTTTGACTGATGAATAGACCCCATTTGAACATGTTGGAAGTATCTCAAGTCATTCCCTTGTGTTGACTGATCACCCAGATAGGACCCACAAAGTGTCTTGGATGATATTCAAGCTTCTTGGATCTAATTCCGATTGACATGATGAAATGCAATATGAAATGTTAAATGACCTAAAAATGAATGCATGAATGAGAGGGGCAAATTTTGAGGTATTACAAAATGCTATTAAATTATATGAATAATTTGAATTTTGCATATGGAATAAAGAAAATTTTAACCAAATGGGTTAATCATTGTTAATTGTCATCCGATTCCTTAAGGCAGATTAGCGTGCCTGACTTCAATCTTCATCAAAGACTGCTTCCTGCAACATTAAATTATGGTTATTCGTAAAATATCTGCCAGGAACCCCCTG
Organism: Lathyrus oleraceus; assembly: GCF_024323335.1. Lineage (NCBI taxonomy): Eukaryota > Viridiplantae > Streptophyta > Magnoliopsida > Fabales > Fabaceae > Lathyrus > Lathyrus oleraceus. The sequence continues at coordinate 14,752,375 of NC_066582.1, forward strand.
TCCTTTTTTTTCTTCCAGGAGGTACAATTACCATTTACCATAGTTATTTGATGAAGGAGACTACATTAATCTTCATAGATTTTTCCTTGTCATTTCGTTCTGAATGAATTGCAAGGACTTATATATCCTCCGAGAACCCTTGTTACTTCTCTCGAAAATTCAATTACCATTTCCCCTAGCTTGTTTGGTGATGGAGACTATGTTAGTCTTCAAAACCTTTTGTTTGCGTTGAAAATAGAAGACCAAAACCTTTTTGACCGCGTTGAAAATAGAAGACCAAATTGCAATTAAATCCATTTTTTAATAATATTTATAATTAAAATATCAATGAATTTTATTTTGATTTAAAAATTTCAACAAAAAATTAGAACAATACTCCATGTATGTGGTCATATATGGGTTTTTGATTAACTGCATATTTATAGCAATTACTACTAATAAGTCTTCTAAAATCATGACGACGATTGGGTATGGTACACAAATTTGACCATTAGTATTCTAAAATGCCACCCTAATCAAATATGCATCTCGTGAGAAGTGAAGCAAAAAGATACATATATGCGGCTGCAATGGGCTATCCATTTGCATCCATATTTGGTGGGGCCCACAACTAAACAATCTCGCTAACTTCCTCTCTTCTCAATCCAATTGAACTCTCTTTCTCTCTCTCTCTCTCTCTCTCTCGCGCGCGCGCGCGTCAAATATAAAAACAAAAAAAAAGAAGTTTATCTTTTTTTCAGAGAAAGCTCAATCTCCTCTCAACATGGCTTGCACCTCTGCAAATTCATTACTCCAATTAAAGGTTTTCATTCTTTTCCCTCTCTTTCCTTTTTCTCCTTTCAATATTTCAACTCTTCAATTCAAATTCACCTTTTCTTTTTGCAGTGTTCTTCTTCCCACCAGACACCACTTTTGAATTCAAGGAGAAACATTTATGGTATTCCATGTATCTTACTCCTTTACTTAACTTTTAATGAATTATTTTATTAATCACTAGTTTGAGTTTACCATTGTATTGTCTGGACTAACATTTTGTTTCAAATTTCTCTATTCTTGATTTGTCTGTCTTTTACTCATTGATACCATTCTTAGTGCTAAAGTTTCATTCAGTATCAGTATACTTAAAACACATAAGTAAATTTTATATAGAAATAGAAGACAAACGGGCAATACATAAAGTTTATACTTAATGAATAATGTATGGATGATATGGATGCCTTTACAATAATGAATTGCTATCATTTCGCAGGCTCGTTTAACCTAAAGGGTGGCGGGTTAATCCATAAAGGGTTTGTGTATCGAAGTCAAAGACAATTTATACCTAGGAGTAAAGTGGCGAGTTAATCCATTATTGTTCATAATTAGTTAACTTTATTTTCTGTTTCTAAACAACTATCACCTTTGAACATCATGCTTGAACCACCCATAAATGTGTCTAGTGGAAAAGCTTCTTCTTTTAGCTCTGAGTCAGAATATGATGAAGTTGGATTTGAAGCTCACCTTAACCTCAAACTTGTAATCCATACATCTGTCTTTACTAGACCTATCCAAGCCATTCTTATTCAAACATTCTCTCTTCAAGACCTACCATCTAATTAAACATGCTCTGCTTCTGAAGTTGAACATGTAACCTTAATCCAACCAGAACCTACTTCTCCACCAGAAACTCAACCACCTCAACCATCTCCCAAATCTAGCCTCATAAAGAACCTAGCCATGTTCAGACTCAACTCCAGAATCATGATACATTTGAACTCTAGATTGAAACTGAATAAATTGTTCAGGATCTATCTCTAGTTCAATTTGTATATGAACCTATAATTGAATCCGAACATATCCCTTTTGACCTTCTTCATATAGAAACTCCCATAAACCTAACTATCCAATAAAACCAATCCTCTGGCCATTCACAAACTAACACTTCATCTCTTCCACATGTTATCCAAACAAACCTAGAAGAAATCAAATTTATCTTTCTTGATAAAGTGCATGATTTGGTTGATGAGAGAACTTATACTTCTGACCTAATACCTTATACTTCTAAGTGGGATTCTCTCCAAACCTCTGTTGTATCAGTTATTCAGATTTTGAAGGATGCCACTTCAGAATCTGTCACCTCTTCCAGGAAAAGACAAGAGCTTTTGGAAGCGAAATTGGCCTCTTTTGCTGCTACTCAACAAGCCATGGCTATCAAGCAAGCTGAAATAGATGGGAGGATGAAGTCTATGAATTCCATACAGGACATCATGGGTGATGATCTTAAAGTTGTTCTAGATCTTCTGAAGAAACCATAGGCTTAAGACTTATAACCTGCTTCATGTTTTCTTTATTCATCTTCTCAAAACTGATTTTATTTAATGTTAATATTTACTTAAAAATCTTATCTTCTTTTTTCTGTCTCATTTGCTTGTGTGTGTTATGTTATGAGCTATATTCTTCGGGAATCTTTATGGCTTCTGATAAAATTAAAACTGCCTTTTTTAATTTGTACTCAATTGGTTGAAATTTCTTTTACTTCTTTAACAATGGGATCATTGAAAAGGAATCGAGTGACTATGAACATTATCATTGCAAAAAGATGAAAGCAAATTCATATTCATTAATTGTTTTTTTGAAGAAGAGTACAAAATAATAAATCTACGTAATTTTATCTAAATCACCAAAATATCCTCGAGCATAAAAGGTTGTCTCATACTCTATATCTGGCTCCTCCGAACCTTCATCAGAGTCAAAGTAGACAATCTTCTTTAACACCTTCTTTTTCTTTTTATTGAGTGTATTCTTCTTCTTGAATCCTTCCTCATCCCGAGTGCCTCTATAACAGTGGTTGACCCATAAGGTTGGGCTTCCTCATTTGTTGATTGCTGGTGATCCATAGTAGTGTTGGTCTCTCTCACCATTGCGGTCTCTGTCGAGACAATGACTTTGGTTGCTTTAGAAGGAGTGCCTGAGAAGGAAAATAGTTGGATGAAGATGTAAGAATTCAGACTATGGAGGTGTGATTTTAAAGAGGATCTTGAGTGTCTCTTAAGTTGCTTATGAAGGTTAAATCACTTATGCTCTTTAATGATACTCTAGGTCTTCTAGCTCATTATTGCAATAATTACTTATGATGATTCAAATTCCTTGAAACTGAAAGACGCGAGTCTGACCATCTTGAGAAGTGAAGAATTTTTTTCAACCAATCTAAGTCATTTCTCTTTCCTTTGAAAATAGTGATTAACTTTTCTTGGAAGTGCAAAAGTTGTTTTTACTTATTTTTATCATAATTTAAATTTTCCCACATATTTTTATTCACTTTTTGTTGATGACAAAAGGGGGAGAAAATTATGGGAGTGTTTAAGAGGATAAAAGTATTTTTGAAATGCTTTTATATACATGAATACCTGAACCCTCATCAGAACTTATTTAATGCTTATATCTGAACATATATGTTTTATGCTATCAAGATAAGTTTAATTAACTTGGATAAGACTTAGAGGGAGCTTACAAAACTCACCCTTGGAACTATTAGACTCAGGGGGAGCTTACAAACCTCAGATTCTGATGTTGTAAAGTTAGTTAAACTGACCAACCATTATTCTTAAATACATTTGTTTGTCATCATAAAAAATTGGAAGATTACTGGAACAAGATTTGTTCATATCCCTCGAGTTTTGATGATAACAAAATACTTAAAGAACAATTGGGTATAGTAACATATGTTCAACTGTGCAGGATCATAAAGCTTGAAGTCCACTCAGAAATAGCCCTACTAAAAGGATTTGTTGACAAGCTGAATGTCTTAGATTCTGATGGATCAGAATATGATGACTCTGAAGGATTAACTTCTGAAGGTTCAGACTCTAATCATGGTGCTTCTGCTCCTAGTGATATCTCACTCTCTAGAGACCTCAACTTGAAAATCTTTGCCTCTTATCTATTCTCTGTTCCCATAGCAAACTTATCTTGTCAACACCAGACTTAAGGAAAAAGTCAACTAGAGTCCCTTAGTGCAAGGTTAAAAAAAATTTGATGTGACTTCTCTATTTCGCCCCCTCATCTAGTTTATACCTAGTTTGATAAAGATTCATTGGATTATGTTATTACTCGTTGGTTGAAGATCTTAACATGATTCATCTTCCAACTTCTCTCTCTTGGAGCTGCTGTATTTCAAAAGGTCACATGTGCAAACAACTTTCCAACGACTATTTTTCCGTCTCTATAAAAGGGAGTTGTAGATTTGAAAGAAGGTTAAAAATCATCAAATATCTTAACATAACACATTGAGTACAAACTTTAAGCTAAATTTTCATCTGTTTGTTTGCATAAGCTCTTAAGAATTCTTATCTTTGTATATTTTAGAAATCTTACCTCGTTGACATCCCTAATCCTGAACGAGATATTTCCTTTTGTCATAACGGCTACCATAGCCAATTTTGATATGTTCAGGATCTTCATTAAAGGCAATAATTCCTGTGACATCATGTACACATATCTTTTTTGAAAGATTGAGACTGAAAAAGGAGAAATTATGGTCTTATGAGGGATATGAGCAACATGTTTTCAATGACACTGTAACTCACCCATATGGATGTATTGAGTTCATCTTAACCTTGGAAGAAGGGGGAGACACCTGGGGGAAATGAAGGGGAATCAATATTTGGCCTGACACAAGCCCCAGAGATATCCAATGAAACTTCGAGCACAACCTCAAAGAACAAGCTATATCCCAGAAAAACAAACTCGTGACTTAAAGTAATGTTGTAACATGTAAAAATAAAGGTAACTAATAGATATTAACATACACACTTCCAAGCAAGAACCATGAAGTTTATTTATTCAATGGAGTTACATTGTGTACGAACAACCCGGATAAAAAAATCAACAAGGGACTAAGCATCTGACTCATCCATAACGAAGATTAGCTTTCCATTAAGCATTTCTAGATCAGGACGAACTCGTTTTCGCGAAAAATTCACTTTAAGATAAAAATATTTCGCATGCTGCAATGTATCATCGAAAGATACATGCACGAAGGAGAAACTCTTTTCCACTATCTTTGCATACTCTTTTGATCTCCCGTAGACCGTCCTTAGTATTCTTCCAACCTTCTCGACCCTCTTTTAGAGATTCCTTCAGCTCCTCTACCGTCTTGTTACTTTTCTGGAAAATTCAATTACCATTTTCCTTGACTTGTTTGGTGATGGAAACTATGTTAATCTTTAAATAAGTTGATTGCGTTGAAAATAAAAAAACAACATTTTTTTCTTACGTAGAAAATGTAAGAGATTAATGGAATGCGTTGCCTTTTCATTAATCTGAATAGGGTATATATACAACAATGTGTAACGTATGTAATTATGATACAATCCTAATTATAGGAAATTATTTATGACTAATAATAATCAAATATTCTATTCTATCACACCCCCACAGTCGAAGCGGGAGGTTCACGGACGCTTAGACTGTTCCGAAAATCATCAAAGAGAATGCGAGGAAGTCCTTTGGTGAAGATGTCTGCAATCTGATGTCTGGATGGGACATGAAGGACGCGAGCCTGACCACGCGCGACCTTTTCCCGAACAAAATGAATGTCCATCTCAATATGCTTAGTGCGCTGATGCTGCACAGGATTACCAGATAGATAGATGGCACTAACATTGTCACAATACACCAAAGTGGCCTGAGGAATAGGAAAATGGAGTTCTAGGAGAAGATTGCGAATCCAACACGATTCTGAGACAACATTGGCAACTCCCCTATATTCGGCTTCAGCACTAGAACGGGAGAGAGTAGGTTGTCTTTTTGAAGACCAAGAAATAAGGTTGTCCCCTAGAAAAACACAGTAACCAGATGTAGACCGTCTGGTGTCAGGACATCCACCCCAATCAGCGTCAGTGTAGGAGATCAGTTTTGTAATAGGAGATGGTGATAAATGTAATCCAAAATGTAAGGTGCCCTGAACATAGCGCAAAATGCGCTTAAGAGCAAGCATGTGTTCCGTGCGAGGGGCGTGCATATGAAGACAAACTTGCTGAACAGCATATGATATGTCAGGTCGAGTGAAGGTGAGATATTGTAGGGCCCCTGCAAGACTCCGATACATGGAAGGATCCTCATAAGAAGTGCCGGAGGAGGTGCTGAGTTTCTGTTTGGTGTCAATAGGAGTGGCTGACGGTTTACAAGACGCCATGCCAGCACGTGCAATGATATCTGAAGCATAAGTGCTTTGACTGAGAAACATACCTCCAGGATAACGAGATACCGCAATACCCAAAAAGTAACTCAGAGGACCCAGATCCTTCATTGCAAACTCAGATGCTAAGAGTGACATAATTGATTTGCAGAGGACCTGAGTGGAGGTAATGAGGATAATGTCGTCTACATACAACAAAATGTAGGCGATGTCTGAACCTTGTCGATATATGAAGAGAGAGTGATCTGATGTGCTATGACGAAAACCAATAGTGGCGACGTAGTCAGCAAAGCGTTGGTACCATGCCCTGGGCGCTTGCTTAAGACCATACAATGACTTCTTCAACCGACATACATAATCTGGATGACGGAGGTCGCGAAAACCCAATGGCTGATGCATGTAAACAGTCTCATGAAGATCACCATGTAAAAATGCATTCTGGACATCCAGTTGATGAATGGGCCATGATTTGGATAGAGCAATGCTGAGCACTGTTCGAATGGTAGCTGGTTTCACCACGGGGCTGAAAGTCTCATCACAATCCACACCTGCAATCTGTGACCTGCCATCACCTACAAGACGAGCCTTATAACGCTCAAAGGAGCCATCAGAATTCTTCTTATGTCTAAAAATCCACATACATCGAATAAGATTAGCATCACAAGGACGGGGAACTAAATCCCACGTCTTATTTCTAATAAGAGCATCAAATTCAGATTGTATTGCAGATTTCCAATTCGGGTCTGATAAGGCTAGTTTAGGATTTTTAGGTATGGGAGAGATGGTGTGGTCGGAGTGAGAGATTGATAAGTTAAATATTTTGCGGGGTTTAACAATGCCTTTCATGCTACGTGTGGTGATGGTTCGTGTAAGTGGAGGTGGATGTTGTTGAATTTGTGGTGATGTGGGAGAGTTTATTGGAGTCGGTGGGTTGGTCTGAGAGGTAGGAGATGATGATTGTTGGTTTATTGAGGGGAGTGGCTGGTCAATTTTGCTTGTGGGTGTTGATTGGTTATGTGCAATAGGTGGTGAAATTTGATTTTGCCACTGATGTATAAGGTAGGGGTGAAGGTCATCATCTAGGAATTGATAAGAGTGAGGTGAAGGGGAGTGTATCTTGGTGAAGGGAAATTGAGTTTCATCAAAGATAACATGCCTTGAAATTATTAATTTTCTATTAGACAAATCAAAACACTTGTAACCTCTATGATTCGGTGGATAACCCAAGAAGACACACGGAGTAGAGCGGGGTTGTAACTTATTGATGGTAGACGACGGGAATAATGGATAACATAGACAACCAAAGACTCGAAGGTGTGTGTATGTGGGATCACGACGATACAGAAGTTGTGTTGGTGACTGATTATGACGTGTTTTACAGGGAATAATATTTAACAAATAAGTTGCCATGAGGAGAGCATGATGCCAAAATGAGGGGGGGACATAAGAATGGGCTAGCATAGTGCGTATCATATTATTAATGGTTCTTATTTTACGTTCCGCTTTCCCATTTTGTGAGGATGTGTGTGGACAAGAGAAACGAAAAATTAGACCATGATCTGTGCAATACTTTTGAAAAGGCTCATTATTATATTCACCGCCATTGTCACATTGAAATGTTTTGACTTTTTTTGAAAATTGAGTTTGAATGAGTTGAGTAAGTGACTTGAACGTTTCAAACACATGGGATTTTCTGCTAATAGGAAAAGTCCACAAGAAGTTTGTAAAATCATCTAAGTATAATACATAATATTTATGACTAGCAGAGCTTAAAATTGGAGACGTCCATAAATCACTATGTAAAATATCAAAAGGCATCAAGGTCGTAGTTTGAGAATCAAAAAATGGCAATTTAACCTGTTTGCCTAAAACACAAGAGTCACAAACAACAGAAGAATTAAAAGGTTCACAACATATGAACTTATTTTTGCGAAGGGAATTTAAAACAGACACGCCAGGATGACCAAGACGACTATGCCAGAGACTGGAAGTGAGACCGGCAAAACTAGGAGAAGTGGTAACTGGATAAAGATCTCCACGACTGTCACATCTGAGAAGGGAGATCCCCGTCTGAAAGTCAGAGACAGTAAAACCAAAAGGGTCAAAGGAAACAGAAACATTGTTGTCAGTGGTGAGTCGTCTCACAGAAATTAAATTTTTAATAATTTTCGGGGCATGCAGGACATGTTTAAGGTGAAGTGGTTGGTGAGATGTGGTTATTTGTGTGTGTCCGGTGCCGTGAATTGGAATTTCATGGCCACTGCCAACAATAACTTTCTGATTTGAATTACTTATAGGAAAATAAGACGAGAGATTACCTTGTGATGCAGCTGTGTGAGATGTTGCGCCCGTATCCATGTACCACTGATTGTCAGGAGTGTGGAGTGACATTGTGTGCATTGCGGTCTCAATGTCTGTCGGTATCTGAGAGGAGGTAGAGGCTGCATACACCTGAGGACGTTGTCCTAGAATGCCTGGTTGCTTAGGAGGACCGGCAGGGCGTGCCCACTGAGAGGTGGGATATGGACACGGTGGCATAGCCCATGGTGGTGGAGTCCAACCCCATGGTTGCCAAGTTGGGTACTGTTGTTGCTGCTGCCAAGGAGGAGAGGACCATGATGGAGGAGTGTTGGGAGCTCCAGGCTGAGGACCACTGCGGTTATTGCGTCCCCCTCCGCGGCTCTGGTTGCCACGAGAACGAGAACGGTTGTTGGGGCGGCGGTTGCCACGCTGAGAGGTGTCTTCAATAGGTTTTGACTGAGTGGTGTGCATGGCAGCATGAGAGCCTGTGTTTGCCATCTTAGCCATACCGGCTTCTTCCAAAGTGAGCATTGAACGAGCCTGATAGAATGCAGGGAGAGGATTACTCTGGCGAATCAAGGTGGCAACACTACGGTAAGCTTCTGGGAGACCCGATATCAGCTGAAGGACAAGACGATGATTGTTGACAGGGGAGCCGACATTTCTCAATTGATCAGAAAGCATCTTAAGACGCTGACAGTAAGCAGAGACATTTGGAAAATCCTCCATACGAGTGTTAGAAAACTCTTGCTCAAGAGTGACAACTCGAGCATTTTGGTTGTCCTGAAAGATATCTTCTAAGCGATTCCAAGCTTCTACTGCAGTCGAGTTGGGTTCCAGGATAGTGGTCAGCAAATCAGTAGAAATGGTGGAATAAATCCACTGGAGAACGGTGGCATCAAGAGTGGTCCATTGTTCATGCTCGGCATCGGTAGGGGCTGGAGGTGCTTTTTCCGTAGATGGAACAATGTGATGCAAGACTCGATGTGAGCGAGCATGAATTCGGAAAAGCTCGGCCCATGTTCCATACTGATCTTTTTCCATCTCAAGAATAATAGGAATGTGGTTCCTAATGTTGGAGACAGCAAGAGCGGGATGAAAATCATGTTTTGAAACACCGGTGGCAGCGACGGACTGCTCGGAAACATTGGCTACAGTGGGAGTTTTCTGAGTATTGTGGTCGCTATTGCTGTTTTCGGAATCAGACATGACTGCTTCTTGTTTCACAGTAACAATTCACGAGTAGAATACAACAACAGTGGACAACACGGACGCGCAGAGGAGAGAAATCACGGCGTTGTGGTGTGCTATCGTCGGAACAGAGATGTGAAACCCAAAAGAAAGGAGATCTGAATTGCGAACAGAGGCGAAGAACCAGAACAATCCGCGGATTCGGCGGTGGTTTTCGTGCACGGTGGTGCGACGGCGGCGGCGCGAACAGAAAAGAGGATGTGTTCGGCGGCGGCGGTATGTAGAGGACGAAGGTCCGGTGGCGGCGGCGGCGGCTGCTTCACGAAGGAGAATGAGGAAGGCGGCGGCGGCTGCTTCACGAAGGAGAATGAGGAACGCTTCTGTTTTGTTTTTCTGATACCATGTAAGAGATTAATGGAATGCGTTGCCTTTTCATTAATCTGAATAGGGTATATATACAACAATGTGTAACATATGTAATTATGATACAATCCTAATTATAGGAAATTATTTATGACTAATAATAATCAAATATTCTATTCTATCAGAAAATAGAAGATGAAAGTTATAATTAAATTCATTTTTTAATATCATTTATAATTAAACATATCAATTAATTTTATTTTGATTTAAAAATTTCAACAAAAATTTAGAACAATACTCCATGTATGTGGTCATATATGGGTTTTTGATTAATCGCATATTTACAGTAATTAGACTCATAAGTCTTCTAAAATCATGACGACGATTGGGTATGTGGCACACAAATTTGACCATTAGTGTCCTAAAATGCCACCCTAATCAATGGTGCATCTCGTGAGAAGTGAAGCAAAAAGATACATACATGCGGCTGCAATGGGCTATCCATCTGCATCCACATTTGGTGGGGCCCACAACCAAACCACTCTCGCTAACTTCCTCTCTTCTCAATCCAATTGAACCCTCTCTCTCACTCGCCAAATATAAAAACCAAAAAAAAAGTTTATCTTTTCTTCCGAGAAAGCTCAATTTCCTCTCAACATGGCTTGCACCTCTGCGAATTCATTACTCCAATTAAAGGTTTTCATTCTTTTCCCTCTCTTTCCCCTTTCTCCTTTCAATGTTTCAACTCTTCAATTCAAATTCACCTTTTCTTTTTGCAGTGTTCTTCTTCCCACCAGACGCCACTTTTGAATTCAAGGAGAAACATTTCTGGTATTCCATGCATCTTACTCCTTTACTTAACTTTTAATCAATTATTTTATTAATCACTAGTTTGAGTTTACCATTGTATTGCCTGCACCAGCATTATTCTGTTTCAAATTTCTCTATTCTTGATTTGTTTGTCTTTTACTCATTGATACCATTCTTAGTGCTAAATTTTCATACAGTATCAGTATACTTAAAACACCAAAGTAAAGTTTATACAGAAATAGAAGACAAACTGGCAATACAGAATGTTTATACTTAATGAATTGTGTGTAAATGATATGGTTGCCTTTAAAATAATGAATTGCTATCATTTAGCAGGCTCGTTCAACCTAAAGGGTGGAGGGTTAATCCATAAAGGGTTCGTGTATCGAAGTCAAAGACAATTTATACCTAGGAGTAAAGTTGGAGTTATACGAGCTGTGGCAATTCCGCTCGAACCAGCTCCGGTGGAAAGTGCGGAGTACAGAAAAGAACTAGCAGAGCGCTACGGTTTTAACCAAATTGGAGAGCCGCTTCCGGATACTGTTACGTTGAAGGACGTCATCACTTCTCTTCCTAAGAAGGTGAGGTGTTTTTTCTTATAATCTATGTCATGTTTTGTAGTGTCAGGAGTTTATCATGAAATTTTAGAATGTAGGGTCACTTCTTTAGATTCCTTTATATTCCTTAGGGTGTTTCTTCTTGCATAACAATATTAAGGAGTCGTTCCTTGTAGCACGATTCGGTACATGTTTATAATTTATAATAAAACATCAATGACGAGAATAACATTTGCTTTATGAGTAAGAGAAAGTGTCGATGACTATATATGATTAATCTATCTCTACGCCATTTTTTTTTTCTTTCACCCTATGCTTTGGGCGGAAAATTATACTAGCCAGAAAGAAAGAAAGATAGGATGTGTTCTTCCTTTTGTAACTCTTGAAATTTGGGTTGGGTCTAACTCAACTCTTATAAAACCGGCTTGTAATGTGAGCTATCCACTACTTATAAACACAAAGTCATACTAAGACCGTGTCTCATCTAACGTGAGACTCTTAAGAGTAACCATTCCACGATATTGATATTTTCAATATTTATTTATATTTAAATAATAATCACTTTACATTTTGAAGGTTTTTGAGATTGATGATGTTAAAGCATGGAAAACTGTTTTGATATCGGCCACTTCGTATGCGTTGGGGCTTCTTATGATTTCTAAAGCACCCTGGTATCTACTTCCTCTGGCTTGGGCTTGGACGGGGACTGCTGTAACTGGGGTTAGTTCAACACGTATTTGACTTATGATTATTCGTTACTGATATCTCAAATCATTTTAACTCATATCTTGAAGATCTTGGCAAGCTTCTTCATTTTAACTCATATCTCAAATCATAAGTTTTGTAATCCTCTTTCCATTATTCCACACAGTTCTTTGTTATAGGACATGATTGTGCTCACAAATCATTTTCAACAAACAAATTGGTAGAAGACATTGTTGGAACTCTGGCCTTTTTACCACTAATTTATCCATATGAGCCATGGCGATTTAAGCACGACAAGCATCATGCAAAAACAAACATGTAAGTGGTGTTCCCTTCTATTTTTTGTTTTTTAGGTGCATCTTGTAAATCATTTGTAGCATTAAATTTCTGTCGTAGAGGGACTTACTAATACTTATACTCAATGCATGAAGTGTGAAACTTGTGTTTTTTTGTGCCTTGAAAAACCATTATTAATATATACTTCAGTAGATTGGTCAAGGAAGAAAAAAGAGATTCATAGCTTACTTAAAATTATTAACGAGGTATCACGTAGTTCTGTTAAATGTGATATTTCCTTTTCCAACGTACATGCATGTAATCCAATTGAAAGTGTAAAATTCAGGCTGCATGCCGTATGCATAAATCAAAAGCACTGTATAAGATGTGTAATGTTAACATCCATGTATGGACTGAAGCTGTAGCTTTTCTGTTTCATTACTTTCAATTGTAAGTCATCTCTAATGATACAGGTTGAAAGAAGATACTGCTTGGCAGCCTGTTTGGAAAGACGAGTTTGAGTCAAATCCACTTTTGAGGAAAGCAATAATAAATGGATACGGTCCACTTCGATGCTGGATGTCTATAGCTCACTGGTACGATCAACTATGCCTTGAAATGCATTATACACTTCCTAATCAGCCCTGCTTTCAATTATTTTGACATTTAGTATTTTAGTTTATACAGAATCATGACGTGTCCTAATTTCTTTCAGGTTGGTCGTTCATTTCGATTTGACGAAGTTCAGACCAAATGAAGTAAAGAGAGTGAAGATAAGTTTAGCTTGTGTTTTTGCCTTCATAGCAATTGGATGGCCATTAATTATTTACAAGACTGGAATCATGGGATGGATAAAATTCTGGTTGATGCCATGGTTGGGCTATCACTTCTGGGTAATTTCACTTGTCGCATAAATTAATATTTTGTTTATCACCATTTACCTCAAAAGAGAAAATTGAAAGGAAGATTGAAGCATATCCAGATTAGTGAAGATTGATTTTCAGGATTAACTTGGATGAGTATAGTTATATTAAAAAAACTAAACAACTCAAGGCAAATGAATCAGAGTATTCATTTAATAGCTAGAGCATATAATCAACTTCTGTATCTTCATTGAATTGTTTTACAATGATTTAATAACAGTTGAAATTTATAGTCCAAATTTAAGAGGTATTCTTTTGCTCTCAATCATAGATGAGTACTTTCACCATGGTACATCATACTGCACCACACATACCGTTCAAATATTCAGAAGAGTGGAATGCTGCACAAGCACAGCTTAATGGAACGGTTCATTGCGCTTACCCTCAATGGTAATGTATTTTTTCTGCTCTTTGTATTCTAATGTATGTTTTTCTTGCCAATAAATAGACGCATGAATGTGGTATATCCTGCATAATAGATCAGCTGCTGTTGAATGTTTTTTTTCTTTCATTGCTCATTGAAGATATCTGTTCTTTTTATTCTGTTGATGTCTTCAAAGTGCACGTTTGCAGAAATAATTTGATGGCAGCTTGACTAATTGGTATATTCTGACTTCTTTTTTGAACAGGATCGAGATCTTATGCCATGATATTAATGTCCATATTCCACACCATATATCCCCGAAAATACCGAGCTATAATTTACGAGCAGCCCATAAATCTCTCCAAGAAAATTGGGGAAAGGTAACATCAATAATGCCAATATCTTTTTATGCTTCTTCATGAAATAAATGAGGGCCAACATTGAACTCTAAAACATTACCAATGTCCGAACTAAAAAACACTTCAGCTAACTATTGGTATCTTAATTTTCTGTGTTGGAAAAACAGTATCTGAATGAGGCTAGTTGGAATTGGCGATTGATGAAGACAATCCTGACGGTGTGTCACGTGTACGATAAGGAGCAAAATTATGTTTCCTTCGATGAAGTTGCCCCTGAAGAATCTGGTTCAATAAAGTTTTTGAAGAAAGTAATGCCTGATTATGCTTAACTAGGTCCGAATTGACTTATTCTCATACAAATTTTTTATGTATCAAAGTAAGAAGGTATACCATTCATTTTCTTTTATCCGATCAATTTTGTTTAGTATGGTTCCATTTTTTGTATCACATATAACAAGAGGAAATTGTTCGAAGCTCTCTTAAAGTTCAGGTTTTAACAAGGCAAGCCCCAAGAGACATTCGGCGTGTGTTTACTTTCATGGTGGAAAGCCTCAAATGCACGAATAATACGAAGCTACAAAAGGTAGCTTCTACTGGAACGCGATATTAATCGAGGAAACAAACATACTATCATTAGGTCAATGTAGACGTTATAGTAATCTCGATCACATTGGAAGAGTGTTATTATATTATACTTAAACAAATGTCTAACAGATAAAATATCACGTGGAGTGTGTGGTTTGAACTTAATGCATGAATGAGTTCTGACATTTTTGATCCTTTGTTTTTATACATTACTGACATACTAACATTTAAGTAGTTGTTTTCTTTTTGGTCTAAGAAAAAGCTCATATTCAACCATAAATGTTTGCAAACTTCAAAGTGAAGCAATATCCTAAACAATACGTCAATATTGTTACTATCTTCTGTTCCACTGCATAATATCCAAGTTTGATTAAATTAATATTTAGAACTTCTGCATAGAAGATAGTGGTTTGGTTGATTACCACATGTTAACATCATAATAACTTGAGACCTTTGATTTATGCAACATTTGATGGATTTGGTGCAATGCAACCTAAAGAATTCAAAGTACTTTTATGCAATATTAATTAAATAGGGAAAGTAAAAGTGACCTAAAAGCTGCAGATGCAACTCACCCCACCCACCACATGCTAAGAAATTTCTCATTATTCTCTTCACCATTCTAATGCTATCAAAAGAACTTCACCTCATTTTACTCCATGTTTGTAAAAGAAAAAGGTTAAAAGAAACAAGTACAAAGTTGGATATGACCATCTCAAAAGTAAAAGAAGGGAATAACTTAATGATAGTGAGAATTTAGAATCTTCAAGAGATATAAAGTGATGTATGAAATCTGATTCATTAGAGTATAGAAAAAGAAGCAATCCACATTTATAATATCTTCTGTTGTGTATATACAATGTTTTAGATTCAGCACTATCTATAAAATTGCAGAAGAAGCAATTTGGTTATGAAAAAACTAACCTTAAACTAAGCGAAAAAACACAACTAAATCATATAATTGGTGGTGTTGGAGTCTCCCATATATCAAAAACATTCTCTTCACTATGAAGTGCAAAAAGCCTATCACCTCCAATGGAAAAATCACAGATTGACCCACCATAGCTACGTCGAAGTCTCGACGTTAAAACCCATTCAGGTCCACAAAACACCGAAATACAATCATTCATGGAAGAGAAAAGTTGTCCCCCATGCAATGCCAATTTAGGGTAACATGGTTCTTCAGGCATCTTCCCTTTCATCAACCTACTTCTCGAACTCCACCTCACACTTGCAGCAGCAGAGCTTCTCAAATCCATGAAACCTAATTCCTCAAACTCATTCACCACACAAATTGATCTGTTACCCTCCATTGCTATAGCATCTCTCACCCTTTTCTCATCCACAACCAATGTAGCACCTACATCAGACCAACACCAAACCATTTTCTTCTCTCTGAAATCCAAAAGACTAATGTAACAGTTATCTTTTCTAGGAAACATTGTAGCAACTAACAAACAGTTACTACCCTCTAACCATTGAAGCTTATCAGCATCGCCGAGCGACCAACCTAAAGGCTCATAAAAAAAATCAACTTGTTTACCAGTAACTTGGTCCCAAACACCAACACCATACTCATTACTTCTACCTTTACAGCTAGAAAAAATCTTGTAATCAGAACTAAAACTCAAAGCACCAGCAGTGTAACTTTTAACATGATTTTCATGACTAACATGAAACTTGTACCTAAGTTCACCATTATGTGAACTAAACAAACCCATTCCACCATCACCACGACCAAGTCTTTCACTCACACCTATAACTATGTTGTTAGGGTCAACCCAACCAACATCGTTGACTCTTTGGTAATCAAGGTTAAGAGGATTGTGTTGATCTAACATCCAATCATAAACATGAACCATGCAACCATGTGCAACACAACAACCACCATCTGGACCAGCTCGAATTGCTGTTCCATCACCAGGTGCTTGTCCTTGAACAGACCTAGACAACCTTAACCTGTTCCCATCAAATTGACCCCATTTTGCAGAGCGAACATGGTCTAGAACACCATAATAAAGAGCTTCTCTGTATAAAAGCTTCTCAGGAATGTTCTGTGGGATGTAAAGTTCACCAGTTCTTAACAGATCCAAGATAACAGAGAAGCAATCTGCGTTACGATCCATGAATTTCTCACTTCCATTATCTAACAGATTCCAATTCTCATCTAACATTGCACCCAACATGGAATCTCTCCCAGCATTTGCAAGTGTTGTTGATGTCGTTTCAAATACTCTGCCTCCAACATTGAATTTCACCCTATCGTTTTTAACCCCCATGATTTCTTTCCTTCAAATTTCGAAACTTTTTCAGAAACCCAGATGGGGATTGAGTTCAATTCAACGAATTGAATCAATTAGTTGAATAAAAACACGGTTTCGGAAATAATGAGGTTGTCGTAAAACAAGACATGGATGTACACTGAAGAAGGGAACATTAAAAAAAGGTTTAATGAAATTGTGGGATTTGGTGAAAGAAAGAGAAAGAATAAAAATTTGTTGGAGCGGTTGGAATTCAAAACCGAATTGACTCAGTTTCATGATCTCTTCTTTCTTCTTCTCCCTTTTAATAACTTACTCTGTTTTTCTTTTTTTTTTCTTTCTCTTTTGTTTTTAATAAAAAAAAGAAAAAATGAAGAATTTCCACGTGTTGGGTTTATTGATTTTCATTGGGTTCGATATTTAATGTAATGTATCTTTTGTTATTAAATAAAATAATTGAAGTGGGGTCCATTAGATCGAACGGTTGTAATGAAATGAGCTTAGGGTGAGTGCGGTTGCATTGGATAGTTACTCTTTTGCTGGCTGGCTCGTTTGTTAGTTCTTCACACGAAGTCAGATTTGCGCGGTCTTCGCCGTAAAGAAACCGCGTCATTATGATTAGAAATTGATTAATTTAATTTATTTAATTTGGAATAAGAAAGTTTTATTTAATTAAAATAAGATAATTGAGATTTTACGAGTAATCTCTTTTTGACTCAAGATTTTACGAGTAATCTTTTTTTTGACTCAACATTTTATGAGTATCCTATTTTGTTTGAAATATCCTATTTATCTAATTTTTCTTTTTTAATATAATAATTATTTTAAAATACTAATACAATATTTTTTTAATTATAATTATTTTAATAAATTATATTAATTTTATCTTCAAAGTTAAATCCATTTCATTTTTTTTTATGAATGAACTACATACAAAACAATTAAGGTGTTTTAGAGTTATTTTAAAAAGTTTTATTTTATATAAATATCATATAACTTTTGTGAGATTTTAATTTTATAAAAGTATTTAAAAATAAATATATAAGTTATTGACCATTACAATTGTATTTTTTATTTATAAAAATTAATTTTAAATATATATTTTATTTTTATATTTGAAGAATTTTATTAAAAAATACAATTTTTTAAATCTAACAAATAAATTCTATCGCTTTAAGTTTATAGTTTTTTTAATTTTTTTTAAACAAGTCAAAATTAATCAAATAAATAGAACAAATTCAATTAATTATTTTATTAACTATCTATCAATAATTAATTTATAAATTATAAATTTTTATACGCTAACAATTCATTTATTATTTTGAGTGATTCACAAATCTCATATGACATATGATATGACATATGACAGAAATATAAGATTATCCATTGAATCTAACCAAATAATAATTTATATGAATCAAACATGAATATTCTAATAGATTATTCTTACTATTTTTTATTTATTCATGTTGAACTAAAATTTATCCATTATGGAAAACTCGTTTCACCGATGCTATTTCACTTCAATCATAAATTATTTCTAATTTTTGAAGTGAACATTTTTAATAATTTATAATTCTTTTAGAAAAGAAAAGAAAAATAGAGACATAAAAATATAAACATAATAATTTGGTTGTTTCTTCCATTGGCTACTTTATTGACTAGTTACATGTCAATTTTGTTGTTTAGTTTATTATTATTACTTCATTGAAGTATTTTTTCTTCTTCTTTTGTTTCTATTCCAATCCAAATAGAATGCAATCCTTTTCATGTTACTAGTCAAGGTAGAGGAAATTGCACTATCTTGTGTGACATTTGATTGTACCAAGTTTCACCTAATAATACTAAATTAAAAAAAATGTCCACTAGAGAGTTTTTCCTTTTGAAGAAATCGATGGTTATCTTTAACGTAAGATAGATAAACACAACAAAAAAAAAGTTACGTGTCAGCGTTTATGAAGTAGATTTAAACTTTTCTACTTTGTCTTTTCATGATAAGATAGTACTATTATTGATAGTAGTAGTAGAAGTTTGTTTTTCCAGTTTGTGCTAAAACAAATCAATAAAAACTCATAGTATGTGCCCTCTAATTATAGTATTATTAATTCTTTACCAATAAAAATGGAGCAAATATTGAAGTATGAAAGTCTATTTCGACCTTTGTTGTTGTATTGGTTTGAAGTAGTGAGTGACCCACCACCACCACCACCGCTTTAACTCCAAGTAGCGGGCCGTGGACGGCAAAAAATCTTTGTATTACAAAGCAGCACAACTTTCCTACTTGACACTAATTTATTACACATTTCTTTAGAATTGCTAGTGCATTTGAAATAGTCTATATATTTTAAATATTACTTCTGTTCTTTTATAAGTGTAGTTTTTTTTAAATTATTATTTTAAAATTTAAATTAATATTAATTATCTTTTTGTCAAAATTATTCCTAAATAATTATATAAAAAAAAAGATAAAATAGATAAAAAATTATTGTTTGCAAAATACTCGTTCCGTTTCTTTTTTAGTGTCTCTTTTTTGAAAAAAAAATTATTTTTTTAATTGTCATTTATTAAATTTAAAAAGTAGTATTAATTATATTTTGTCAAAATTATCTCTAGTTAATTATTATAAAAAGAAAAAAATAAAAGAAAAATGATAAATAATTAAGGATATCATAGGTAAAAAAAAATTATTATTGAAAAAATAAAAATAATGATTAACATTTATGTAAAAAGTAAAAAAAAAGGTAAATAATGATGATGATTAACTTTTTTAATATATAAAAAATAGAAAAAATGATAATTAAAAAGGAACGCAAAAAATAATACTAATTTATAAAATAAAACATCAGTTAACAAAATAACACAATTATTAGTTTAAGATTATGTAGTTTGAATTATTGGTGCGTCAACCGAATTATCTTCCTTTGAAAAAAATTAATTAATAATAAAATCAGTTAATTTAACATGTATTAAGACTATAAAATTGAAATAAAATTTTATTTTAAAAATAATAGAATATAAAAGAAATTAAATTATTGTATTTTATATTTTAAAGATCTAAAACTGTTTCGGTAGAATGACTTCAGTTGATTAATTTAAAATAATTCTTTTTTAATTTTTTAATTTCCATATATTTCTCACAGAAAAGTAATAATTTTAGAATATTATTTTTTTCAATGAAAAACTATATATTTATCACATGTGAAAGCTTAAAATAAAAATAAAAATAAATAATATTTTTAAAGTAATCCAACTTAATTTAAGAAAATGTGTGTACACTTTTAAGATCTAAAAGCCTTGTTTGATTTAAATGTTAATGAGCTTACGAGAATGAGAATAAATATGACATATGAGGGGTGGACCTTAGTTTTGATAATTGATAGCTTGACAATAAGATTTCAGACCATATATTGCTATACCGTTCAGTCTCTGACAATGTTTGTTGCCTGCTATGTGAATAGGATGGTCACTATCTTCTTTTTCCATTTTAACTTTTTAGATAAGGGAGAGAGGAACATTATAGGTGTAAGATTAGTTCAACAATTCCAAAACTTCATAAATACATAAACATAATTAGATAACTATTTTACTATTACTTAGTCTCAAAGATATTATAGAAATCATATTTAACTCATTATCTATATCTTCTTCCTCTTATCTTACTTTTGGTGGGTATAACTTAACATTTCACTAGCAACTCACAACTGTCATACCATATATTTGTCTAGTAAGTGTCATTCATTATGTTTGCTTGTAACTGTGATATTTCAAATCCAAATCAGATTTTTTTTTTATGTCAATATTTAGAAGCATTTACAGACTAAAAATAATTATAGTAGTTGGACTTAGATCGGATACTCTATATTTTAATATTAATATTAATTTTCTTAAATAAATATCAAATATAATATCACAACTATATTAAAATATTAATTTTATTAAATAAATATTATTTTCACTTAATGCTCTATATTAAGTGAAAATAAAAGACTTAAAAAAATTATTTTTGAATATTTATTCAATAATTTGTTTTTATTAAAAAAATATTTAGAATCATTTTTTTAAAATTAATTTTTATTAAAAACTAATTTTATCACGATAAACAAATACAAAATAATTTTTTTTAAATTGAAAAAACTAAAAAAATTAATATATAAACTATTAAATATCAATTTTTTTTATAATTCTCATAACAAACAAATTATTCTAAATTGGACTCAAAGGCCCAAATCAACTTTGGACCAAATCTTAAATATAAACAGGCATAGGTTGGATATCTCCTTCATGAAATTTTATATAATATCTTCTCGGACATTAAAACTTATTACGACTAATCACTCAAAGTTGTTTAGAAATTATGGTTTTTAACCGCCTATCATTACTCCTTCCCAAATATGATTGATAATAAGATATATAATCTCTAATCTTAATATTCCACTCTCATTGCTCTCATCTACTTCAGAAATATGAGTGTTTGTGGGTATCCCCCTCCAATCACATCGTTGTGAATTTGACTTTCGAGTCTGACCAACATTTTCCGTTTAATAAGATCAATAGCGCTATCTAAGGAAAATAGTTTCACTCATCTCAAAATAAAGATATAACCCATAACTTATACTAATCAAATATGTTCAACTAAGAATGATTTTTGAAGATAATACTCCATGATTTGGTTTTTATGACAATACAATGTTAGGGAATATTTTTATAGTCTAAATGTTTGTTATTTGTGTTGAAAGTTTTAAACAGATTCAAGTTAATCTATGCTTTAGAAAAAGTAATAAAGTTTGAGAAATGATCATACGGTATAATAGATTAATCTAGAAGATTTCATCTAAATACAAGTGATCGTTAAGCACAACCATGAATTGATCCAAGAATTGTAGGTAGGGCACGATCTCCATTGATCTATCAAGTTCATATCTAGGGTTTGAGACCCTCATGACAAAGAGCACAACCATGAATTGATCCAAGAATGGTTATTAGCATCATATATGAGTTCCATTTATTCCTACATGTTATATTGATCACGTTTTCTTCAAGAGTTTGGAGGTGATTTGCCTTGGAAACCCTAGTTTGTCTGGGTATCTTGAGTAACTTCTCCAATAAGCTATCTCACCAATTGATCAAATTTCTTAAGGGACACTTAAAAATTAATCATCTTATGCATATATAATCTACCATGAGCCAATAAAGTCAAGAGAATTGAAGGATAGCAAGTTGGTTGATGGTGGTTGGCCAGATGAATTCATCTGATCAAAACTGGGTCTCCCTAGACCCTATCTCCTACAATTTTCACCATATGAAAATGATTCCAAGATCAAAGTTACTCTAAATGACATGCAAAAGAACTTTCATGTTGAGACCTAGAGCTAGTTTTTCTTGGAAAATCATTTTATATGTTGAAACATTATATGTCATTTTGTCTAAACCTTAATTTGAAAGTCAACTTCCCAAGGCCATAACTTGCTCAATTTTTATGATATGAAAGATTTTCAAGCTGCACAATCAATTTCAAGATATCTAATTTAACTTTTATGTTTAGAGTGAGAGCTAATTCAACTTTTATGAGCATGTGATATGAGGTTACATTATAGGCCACTTTTGACCTATACCATTGAACAAGTGATTTTTCCAAACTTTAAAAATGCATAACTCTATCATTCCAAATCCAAATTACATGAAATTTATGACCATTTGAAGGTATTTGAAA
This sequence comes from Lathyrus oleraceus, assembly GCF_024323335.1. Taxonomy (NCBI): domain Eukaryota; kingdom Viridiplantae; phylum Streptophyta; class Magnoliopsida; order Fabales; family Fabaceae; genus Lathyrus; species Lathyrus oleraceus. Next base: position 14,774,958 of record NC_066582.1, read on the forward strand.
GAGATACAAGTTTGATGAAGACACGTTTCTCATTTGAAGCTCACATAAAAAGTTAAGCAAGATGGAATATTGAGATATATGGCTTGACACTTAGAAATTTTTTCAACATGTTAAAATTTCCAAACTTCCACCTCAAACTTCATCATAATACAAGCTTCAAATGGAAAAGTGTTGAATTTGAAAGTTGTTCCTCTTGATCTAACCTTTCCCAAAAGTCCAATTTCATCCATTTTGGACAAGAATTGCTAGGGCTGCGCATGGCATGAATATTGCATCATCAATTGGCAAAGATCAAACTTCAAGTCTTCATATACATTTGCCTTGCATCCCAAGTTGATTTCAGACTTACTCACGTTCAATTATGGATCAAATTGAATGATTTCATAGACCTGTACACGCCCATGCACACATGCATCACTCATTGCCAATTTTGGAAAGTCATTTGGAAGGTGCAAATATCACATGATCCAGCTATAAATAAAGCTCCATATGCTCAGAATTGAGGACCCCTACACGCCAGCTTTGATCCCAAACACCTAACCCTTCCATTTGAGAGGATAAGCCTGAGAATTTCCTTTGGAAATTGAGTTGAATTCTTACTTGTCGCACCTCGAAAAAATGAGAACACGACTTAGCGAAGCGCAATCGCACGCTCGCATGATGGACTGAACAAAGTTGCCACCGAACTTTATTTCTTCCCAAATAGGGAAAGGGAAAATATCTATAAAACCCCTAAAAGAAAGGATAAGATATGGTCATCGCAACCAATATCTGGGTTCGGGAGTCAGTTACGTAAGGGGAAGGTATTAGCACCCCTCACGTCCGTTGTACTCAACGAAAACCATTAGGTTAATTGTGCGCGTTAGTGTTAGCTTAAAATGTTAGGCTTCTCAAGATATTAGGAGGGAAAGAAAGATAGGATCAAAAGAAAAGAGAAGATGTTTTTGGATTCTTGCAATAAAGGGGACTAAACCTAAGTTTTTTATTAATGGGCCTGACAAGATTTTGCAATCCTGCTCCTACGTATCTCAATAGAGAACTCAAGGCTTACCTAGTTCTGGGTAGAAAATGTTTGTTTATTGGTCGATTTTAGCGAAAGCTATATTATATTAATCGACGAAAACATTGTTTTACCCAAAACAGATGAGGAGCGGACATATACCACACATCGAATGGATTTACAAATCAACATTCGGAAAAACGTCACTTATCTCAACTCAACAATTATGGCCGAAGCATTGCTTTGCATCATCTCAAGACAAGATGTCTTTCGTTTATGAAAAGAGGTTTTTGATTAATCGCACGGCGGCGAAAAAGAGTTTGATTGGTTGGATGTATTTTTGGGCTTGAAAGACGAGTATTTATGACTTGGAAGCTCTTACAACTTGGGTCTAATACTCGGGACTACGTCTGGATATTTCACTCAGGTAATCTTTTTCTTCCAATTTTATTAAGAAAATGGTTTTAATATTTACAAGGGTTTTGGAGGGAAGACGAACACTTATGGCTTACAAGCTCTTACAACTTGGGCCTAGCATTCGGGACTACGACTGGATATTTCATCAAGGTAATCTTTTTCTTCCAACTTACTTATGAAAATGATTTGAATATCAGAGCGTTTTGAAGAGAAGACAGATATTTATGGCTTGCAAGCTCTTACAGCTTGAGCCTAATATTCGGGATTACAACTGGGTATTCCATCCAGGGTAATCTTTTTCTTCAGATTTTCTTATGAAAATGATTTGAATAAAAAGGTTAAAGTGAAGGTTTGAGACTAAAATAACCGAAATAGTAGTTTAAAAAAAGAAATTGAATGGAGGATCCAACAAAGACTTGATGTGGAGGAAACCAAAATATGTTGATTATAAATAAATAAATAAAAATAAGAATAAAAAAAAGGGGTTTCGTTTTGAAGCATAAAAAACAAAAACAAAATAATAATAAAACAATCTTTTGGGATAATTTGAATTAAATGAGATAAAAAACTAACCTAAATTAAATAGTTAAAAAAAAATCTACCAAAAAAAATTAAATGAGAACAAAATACCTAAGCCAAGAATTGAATTGAGAACCTAATAAGAGACAGAAGAAGTCTCAACCACCGGGCTAAAAGCAGTTGGTTGGAAGAAGTCTTCACCCAACAATATAAGACATGATTTAAATGAAAATTTTTAAATAAAAAAAATGGTCCACGGATGAATGGCCCATATGGGAAACTTTTGGGCCTTGGACGTGGGTCAGGAGCTCCGGGTCGGAACTCAACTGACCCGCCCGAACTAAAATACAAAGAAAAAAAGCTCTTCCTTTGGAGGAAAACCCTAACGGCCGTTCACTCTCTTTCTTCATCTGTCTCCCATCTTTTCATGAATCGTGACCAACAGACACAAACACAGAAACAACCCTATGGACAAATGAAAGAAACGACGGTCGAATGGAGCGTAGCCAACGGAGTTCGTCGTCGACTCTCTGATGGCATTCCTGCTTAGAAATCAGATGTTGCTGCTCCTATATTGACAAGAAAAGATGTTGTAGCTACACACATACAAACAAAAAAGACCACTAACCAAATCAAGTTTTAAGGGTACCTCACTTGAACATATTTTCTTTTTTTTTTAAAATATAATTTGTTACTGTAAAAAAAAATTTGTACATGATTATAATGTAAGAAATTATTTTTATATTTTCTGAATTTTTTCTATATTTGTGATGTAGAAGACAAATTATAATGTAAAAACATATTTTCTGAATTTTTTCTATATTTGTGATGTAGAAGACAAATTATAATGTAAAAACTTATTTTTTGAATTTTTCTATATTTGTGATGTAGAAGACAAATTATAATGTAAAAACTTATTTTCTGAATTTTCCTATGTTTGTGATGTAGAAGACAAAGTGAAATTAAATGTAACTATTTTTTTGAATTTTAAGATATAGCAATGATATTTATTTATAAAATGTGACCAAATATTTTACTTAAATCCAATTAACAGAATCAAAATAAATTACCATGACCATGAGTACCTTTTTTTTTAAAACAAGCTTTAATTATTATTATTACTACCACTCAACATAAAAAAATCTCTTGCTATAACCTAAGAACAATACCATGACAAGACCATTAGAACCTAATTTTTTAGAATGCAAAAATATAACTCTAAATAATTAAAGTTAAACCCACAAGCACCCAATGTAATGCAACAAGTGTCGATTATGGGTATGTAGTGTATGATAAAAAACTTATGAAAAACAAATGTATGAATGACATGGTAAATGAAAATCTTATTATAAATATGAATGCTTATGAATGAAGATCCTATTTTTTTTTATGTGAATTGGTAAATAGAAAAAAAAATCGAATGAAAATTAAATAAATGTCATTGAAATGAAATAAAAAAAATGGAATAATTTATGAATATGAATGCTTATGAATGAAGATCATGTTTTTTATGTGAATTGCTAAATAGAAAAAAAATTCTAATGAAAATTAAATAAATGCCATTAAAATGAAATTAAAAAAATGGAATAATTTATGAATATGAATGTTTATGAATAAAGGTCATGTTTTTTTATGTGAATTGATAAATAGAAGAAAAAAAATCTAATGAAAATTAAATAAATGTCAGTGAAATAAAATTTTAAAAAATGGAATAATTTATGTCAATGAGTGGATGCAAATTGATAAATACAAACGCTTGAAATGTAAATGAATGCCTTTAGGCGGGGCAAAATTTAAGGTATGACATCACTATTTTGAGATTCAAAACTCTAGGGATCCAAGACCTTTTATGCATTCTAATCTACTCCTGCAAGACACGAGCCAAACCAAGAATAGTTGAATCCAGACCTGCATTGAAGGTATTTTCCAGAAAATTTCATCTATTCGATTCTTTCTTAATTCCACTCAATTCTCTTGAATCTTTGGTTGTCTGAAGTCCTACCAATGTAGGCAAGAAGATTGAGTTGCTTAGAGGTCAAATCGAAGCAACTCAGTTGACACACCTCAAAATTCAACTCCTCATATCTTTCTATATATGTGGAGTTAGTTAAAATTGAGGTCAGATTCGTGCTCTACGCCATTTTTTCTTTCAGATCATGTCCTCCTTTTTCATTTTCTTGATGGTGATGAGTGAACCAGTCCTGCCAGGGTCACCGGAGAAGATGATCGACCTTTGGACGCCGGTGATGTGTTGGCATGGTTTAGAGCCATTGATCCTTTTCAATTTGTTTTAATCTCACGCGTTGGTTCTGATTACCATTCTTGTGGCGCATTGACTCAAGTCCACGATGGAAAGCACGCTGAGGACCACTTGATCTGCCACCTCAATTAATGAGGGAGATCAAGTGGTCTACGTTTTTTTGTTATTTTCTGATTTTCTTTTATTCCTTTTATTTTCATTAATTCATATTAATTTCAATATTGATCCAAAAAATATGAGAGTTTCACCAAAAATTTTCAAATAATTTCCTCTTTCATATTCTGAATTAAAATTATTTTTTGGATCATTATTAGTATTTTTCATGATTTAATTGATTTTGCATTTGTTTTTAATTGTTTAAAAATACTTTTAAGTCCTTAAAAATTCTGAATTTTTTTCTCCAAGGTACTTTGACATTGTTTGACCTATGATAAATTTCATGACCATTTATTTGGTGTTTTGATGAGCTTTTAGGAATTTGACAAACCATATTTAACTTAAATGCCTTATTTTAGTATTTTTAATTTGAATAAATGCCAAATAATTTTGTTGACCAATTGTGATGACTTGTTTGTGTTTGTCTCTTGTTGTTGGGCCTTGGTCAAGGTTGATTTGACTTTGTCAAGTTAATATCATTGGATTTAGGGGATGGATGGAATGTACATTCCATCTCCCAAAATGAATGGATGATATTAATTTGGTAAAAATCCTCCTTTGATCAATTTGAGTTTTGATCCATTCCCCCCCCTCTTCATCTCATTCCCTTTCTTTATGCATTCATCTCATTTGGCCTATGATATCTCAAAATCCTAAAACTAGTTGATTGAAAAATTAACATAAGTATGGATGAGATTAGGCCACCTCTTTTGCATATTCTTTTTGTGTGTGGTATGTTTCATGAGCATAGTCCATTATACTATGTCTCTAACATGCATTAACACCAAAATTCTATTGCTCGGCCTCAAATAGTTGTGACTTCTACATAAGTCCAATTACGATTGCTTAACATAACGCTAAATTTGTGACATAAAAGGCATAACATTCTAGTTAGTGAGATTGTAAGTCTCCCTTCTTTCATGGTATTGTGTGGAAACTTGGCCTTTTTTCCTTCCTTTGGAAGATGTCTTGGCTCAAGGATCCATGCTTGTGATAAGTGGGTTGAGTGTTCTCCAAAGAATGTCTTAAAATGAAAAGCAAAAGCAAAACAATACTAACTTCTAACTCATTAACAACTAACTTTTAATTTCAAGCTATTTACTTTAATATCATTTAATTCTTGCCTTTATTCATTTGCCATTGTTCATATCATTCTAATTGTTTATGTTAATGCAATTTTCACTTTATCCATCTGGACCATATTGTGTGATATATCTTGTTTGTGTATACTTTGCTTGTTTGTATGGTCTTTGACCATTAATGTACATAATAACAACAAAAAACCCTAAAAAACTTTTGTGTGGACTGTTGAGTTGATCTTGGACAAATGGACTTAGAACTTAGGTAACATTCTTATGCTAAAGGACTTGGCCAATGCCAACTTATTGAGAAACCAAGTGCTTGCAATTTGAACTTCATCTAATATATCATTCAGGATCCCTCTGAGTTCATCTGCAACATGATTATTGTGAAGCTTTTATTTTGAACCTATGACTTGTGGAATTCATCTGCTACATGGGCTAATCTTGAAGAAGATCATGGAATGGCTAAAGCTTGGATGTGGCTATCTTTATTTTATGCCTTTGCTCTTCAAGGTAATATAATTGTGCATTTGTGTGTTGCTTGATTCTAAATGTCCAAGGGAATTCTAGGTTTTTTATTGACATTCTTGTCTATTGGATTGCTACCCATTTGGTAAGATCTTTTCAACTCTTAACTTTTAATTTTGTGCATATGATTAGTCTCTTCATCTTCTCCCCATTTCTTTAATTTCAAAAATCTCTCCCTCCCTTTTCAAAATCTTCTTTGTTTGAACTTATTTTGTTCCAAACTTTGACCACTTTGCAAAAAGATAGAAACTTTGGCCTTATGCCATTGCATTTTTCAAACTTCTCTTCTTAAATCAATTTTGTAAATAAACTTAACTATACTTGACTTAAACTTTCAAAAAGCCAAAAAGAACTAACTCATTCAAACCATTTTTAGGCCTTTGTGTCTTTCAAACTTAATTTTGTTAAAAGCAATGCAACCACTTTGAAATTTGTATCACGAACTACGAGGTTTTGATCCCTCATTTTTATGTTGGTACGTAGGCACAAGACCGAAGGTCTTGTCAAACACAAAGATATAATTAATGAATTCTTTTATCACCCCCCATTCTATTTGTTTGTAAATATCATTTTTGTACAAAATACATATGCACACAAAAAGGGCTCCCTAGGAGTACCTAGGACACTTTGGGTGCTAACACCTTCCCTCTATGTAACCAACCCCCTTACCTGTAATCTCTGACATTTTATTAGTTTTGATTTGAAAACTTCTTACTTTCGGGTTTTGTTCGTAGTTTTTCCCTTTTCCCTTGGAAACAATAAAAGCGCGGTGACGACTCTTGTTATTTGATCTCTAGCTTATCCATAGCTCGATGATCATGAATTTACCGCTACAGAAATTAAGTGGCGACTCTGTTGGGGAATATGAACTCAGTGGGTTTAGCCTACTTTTCTTGTGTATATATTTGCATATATGTGATGTTTGTATATATGTATGTGTGATATAATCTGCTTGTTGTGCTTGGTGATCTCTGAGTGGTGAGATAAGTTCTAACCTGAACTTGAGTGCAATTAAGATAGGAGGATGGTATAGTCATGTTCGACTTGTGTGGAGTAGTCCTTAACAAGTTGGCTTGAGATCCATCTGCTCAGTGGTGACTCTTTTGGATTTGGAAATGTCACACGAGTACTTGTGGTTAGGCATTACTATCTCTAATTTGGGTCTGCGAAGCTGAGGACCGTAGGACATTTACCCCCTTTTGGCCTATTTAGGACGTAGTGCGGAAACTGTTCAAGTGTAGACTTGATAACAGTTGCTACGCGATACTACACTCAGACGAGTTTCTCTTGAGAATATTATGGGTCGATGAGCCAGTCATCTTAACCTGTAATATTCGATAGATGGAATTAAGACTCTGGGAACTTTTTAGAACATGATTTACATGTTTTATCCTTAGTTCACTCCTTTGGGATGGTCCTTACCCAGGCTCCATGCTCGTGACTTGCAACAAACCTTTGATTCTTGGTTGATCCAATCAAGTCTTGTCAATATCAATGGAACTTGGGTGTTGATAAGGTGTAAAACATAATCCACCCAAATGGATGATTGATCTTCACAATGACTTGATTCATCCCTTGACCTTTGTTTGCCTTGTGTGTGATCCCTTATTTGTGATTGTTGCATTCATGCATTCATGCGCATCATAACATTCATCACACGAAAATTTCAAGGAACTAAGGTATTATTTGCAAATATTTTCAGACCATGGATTATGGACGAAGGAACACTAAGAAGTACAGTTTCAGATGTCCCGACTTTAAAGAGTTAAGGAAACTAGCATATTTTATAATAGATCCCTTGGACTTCAAACAACGTCATGGGAAGTTATTGTCTATCTTATCTGCTGATGTGGTTGAAGGACTCTTGAGTGTATTGGTGCAGTTCTATGATCCTCTCTACCGTTGTTTCACTTTCCTAGATTTTCAGCTTGTGCCTACCTTGGAGGAGTATTCTCATCTTTTGGGGATACCTGTTTCTAGTAGAGTACCTTTTAGTGGATTGGAAGAGATTCCCGGATCTCATCTTATTGCTGAAGCTCTTCACTTGAAGAAGTATGAGATAGAGGCTCATTGGGTGAAGAAAGGAGGATTGTTTGGATTGACTTATGAGTTCCTCATCAAGGAAGCCACTGGCTTTGCTCAAGCCGGTAGTGTGGATGCTTTTGAAGCTATCTTTGTGCTGCTCATCTATGGTTTATCCTTTTTCCATAACATTGACGATTTTGTTGATGTTAACACCATTAGAATTTTCTTGATTGGGAATCCTGTGCCTACTCTGTTAGGAGATATGTACTTTTATTTGCATCTAAGGAATTCTAAAGGTGGTGGAACTATTGTGTGCTGTGTTCCTCTTCTGTACAAGTGGTTTTTTTCGCACTTGCCTCAGGCGTCTGATTTTGTGGAGAACAAACAATGTCTACGGTGGTCTCAGAGACTTATGTCTCTCACTAATGATGATATAGTTTGGTATGACCCTTCATTAAGCAGTTTGGAGATAATTAATTGTTGTGGTGAATTCTCTAATGTGCCTCTCATTGGTACACAAGGTGGAATTAACTACAACCCTGCTTTGGCTCGTCGTCAACTTGGGTTCCCCTTGAGAGATAAACCTAATAACACTTTGTTAGAAGGTCTTTTCTATCAAGAGGGTAAAGATCCCCAACATTTGAAGCAGAAGAATGTGCATGCTTGGCATAATATGCATAGGAAAGGAAAATCCGAGCTTGGTCCGCGCAATTGTGTAACTTTGGAAGCTTACACTCTTTCGGCGAAGAAGAGAGCTTTGGAATTGAAGATGCCTTATCCTTGTGAAAGACCTATGTCTATGGTCGTGGTTGAGCCATTAACTCTCCCTAACCAAGATGTAGAGGAGTTGGAAGACGCGCTATCCAAGATGAAGCAAGAGAAGGATATGTGGGAAGAGCGTTTCTGTGCTTTGAGCAAGAAGCATGAAGAGTTGCAGTTGGAGTCTAAGGACAAAGATGCACTCATTGAGCTACTTGAAGACCGAGTGATAAAGAGACAGAGAGAGCCAGAGATTTCATCTTCTAGCATGCCTCAGCCTTCCGTTGCTTGGAAGAAGATTATTGATTAGCTTGTCCTCGAGAAGACTCAGATGAAGGCTTCTTTTGAGACCAAGATCCGTCGTATTCGAAGGAAGTACGCGCCTTCAGCCAGATCTTCTGACGTTGTTAGGGATCCTTAGGATGACTAGTCTCCTTTTCTCTTGTATTTTTCATTTGGTTTCTGAAATTGTACTCAGTGTAATCCTTCCAATTATATAAATGAAAAGATATTTTTGGTCATATAAAAATTAATGCAATTATTGATATATATATATATATATATATATATATATATATATATATATATATATATATATATATATATATATATATATATATATATATATATATATATATCATTTGCAATATATATATATATATATATATATATATATATATATATATATATATATATATATGTTTGCAAATGATATATATATATATATATATATATATATATATATATATATATATATATATATATATATATATATATGTTTGCAAATGATATATATATATATATATATATATATATATATATATATATATATATATATATATATATATATATATATATATATATATATATATATATATATATATATATATATATATATATATATATATATATATATATATATATATGTTTGCAAATGATATAGTAAGTTCCTTGAAAACAAAAATAAATAAACAAGCATTGCATTTCATGCATCATTTGCATAAGCAGGTTTCTCTTTCTCCAGATGTCTCATTGGTGTTTCTTTTGTGCTTTAGCCAAGCTGACTCATCGGTATAACACCCGCGCTAATCATCTCAGAATTATGGAGCATCTAGAGCAAGAGAACAGAGAGCTGAAGGACGAGATCGCCCACCTGACTGCCATGATGGAGTCATTTCTTGCTGCTCAGAGTCAAGCTTCTCCAACACCTACAACTCCTCCTGCGAGGACGGTTATTTCAGAGGTGGCTACCTCTACCATGCCTACTGCTACCGCTCATTTTGTGCCTACTATGCCTGCCGGATTCCCTTGGGGAATGTCGTCCAACTTTGTGCCTGAAGGCTTTGCGCCTACCTTTGCTTCCATGCCGACATCTAGCCCGGTCATGTCTATGCCACCTCCCGTTGTGCACACCTTACCTCGTGTAGAGGACACCATTTATCATTCCGAGCCGTCTGAGGGTCCGGATGTCTACGAGAAAATGGATGAAATGAAAGATCAGTTTCTTGAGTTGCGCAAGGAATTGAAGACGCTGAGAGGTAAGGATTTGTTTGGGAAGAGTGCTGCTGAGTTGTGTTTAGTGCCCAATGTCAAGATCCCGGTGAAGTTCAAAGTGCCTGGCTTTGAAAAGTATAAAGGGAATACTTGTCCGCTCAGTCATCTAGTGATGTATGCTCGCAAGATGTCTACTCAGACTAATAATGATCATCTGTTGATTCATTATTTCCAAGATAGTCTGACTGGTGCTGCGCTCCGGTTGTATATGGGGTTGGATAGTGCCAGCATTCGTACTTTCAATAACTTGGGAGAGGCTTTTGTCAAGCAGTATAAGTACAACGTGGACATGGCGCCTGATAGAGACCAACTGAGGTCTATGTCTCAGAAAGATAAGGAGACATTTAAAGAGTATGCGCAGATATGGAGGGAGTTGGCTTCCCAGATCACTTCTCCTTTGGAGGAGAAAGAGATGACAAAGATCTTTCTAAAGACCCTGAGTTCATTTTATTATGAACGAATGATTGCTAGTACCCCTAGTGACTTTACCGAAATGGTAAACATGAGGATGAGGCTTGAGGAAGGAGTTCAAGAGGGACGTTTGTCGAAAGATGAGGCATCAACAAGCAAGAGGTATGGCAGTAGTTTCAGTAAGAAGAAGGACAATGAAGCAAATGCAATAAACAGTGGGAGGCAGAGGAGGCCTTAGATCAGAAGGAATCAATCATCCTGTCAACATCATCATCAAGTATCTTCCGTTATCCCGGTATTTTCTAATCAACAATCAACACTAGTTCAACAATTACAACGTCACCAACAACAACCGCAACAACGAACGAACACCTACAACAACAACAATACCAACAACAATCATCATCAACAAAACTTTGAGAGGAAAAAGGTCTCTTTCGACCCGATTCCTATGTCTTATGCAGAACTTTACCCGTCCTTGGTTATGAAGAACCTAATTCAACCAAGAAACCTGCCACAGATTCCAGAACCACTTCCATGGTGGTACAAGCCTGAGCTCCGTTGTGCTTTTCATCAAGGAGCACCCGGACATGATATTGAGAACTGTTACCCGCTCAAGTATGAGGTTCAAAAGCTGATGAAGAGTGGAATGGTGTCTTTCGAATACCGTGTGCCGAATGTGAAAGAAAATCCTTTTCCCGCTCATGGGAACTCTTCTGTGAATATGGTGGATGGTTGTCTTGGCGAGTTTAAAGTTTTTGATGTGTGGTTTATCCGAAGATCCTTGGTGTAGATGCATAAGGATGTTTGTTTGGTAAGTGATTGTGAGCACGACCATGATGGTTGTGCTATTTGTAGTGTTAACCCGAGGGGTTGTGAAGTTGTGAAAAGGGACATCCAGCGACTGATGGGTGAAGGCATGATTCATATTGTTCAATCCCGTCATGTAGATGACGATGTAAATGTCATAGTTCCCATTTTCAAGCATCCAGAGAGGTTGGTAATCCAGTACGACAACAACAACAGTAACAGTGTCAACAATAGATCAGTATCGCCGTTGGTTACACGGTTAGCGGGCCCAGTCCCGTATTCGTATGATAAAGTTGTACCATATAAGTATAATGCTACAATGATAGAAGGTGGTCAAGAGGTCCCGTTACCTACGACTAACTCTGTGGTGAGTATTGCTGATGTTACCAAAGTGACCCGCAATGGTCGAGTGTTTGGGCCGATGTTCCTAAAGGATAAGGAGGAAATAGTTGTGAGTAAGAAGGTGGAAGTGCCTGTTGAAGATCCAGTTGGTGTTTCAAAAGGTAAGTCTAGTGAATCCAGCAATTTGAAAGCTAACGATGATGATGAAGTACTTCGATTCATTAAGAGAAGTGAGTTCAATGTGGTGGAGCAGGTGCTCCAAACCCCCTCAAAGATCTCAGTGTTGTCTCTACTCATGAATTCTGAAGCACACAGAGAAGCACTGCAGAGAGTTCTTGAACAAGATTTTGTAGAACATGATGTTACAATAGACCAATTTGATCATATCGTGGCTAACATCACTTCTTGCAATAATCTTAGCTTTTGTGATGAAGAACTCCCTAAGGAGGGCAGAAATCATAATTTGGCTTTGCACATTTCTATGAATTGCAAAAAGGATGCTTTGTCGAATGTGCTTGCTAACACCGGGTCATCGCTGAATATGCTTCCGAAGTCGACTCTGTCAAAGCTATCATACCAAGGAGTGCCTATGAGGTATAATAGTGTAATCGTCAAGGCCTTTGATGGTTCACGCAAAACGGTTATTGGTGAAGTGGACCTTCCAGTTAAGATAGGTCCGAGTGATTTTCAGATTACTTTCCAAGTAATGGATATCCACCCGGCCTGCAGTTGCTTGCTGGGAAGGCCATGGATTCATGAGGCAGGAGCTGTTACTTCAACTTTGCACCAGAAACTCAAATTTGTGAAGAATGGCAAGCTAGTGATTGTCGGTGGAGAGAAGGCGCTATTGGTTAGGCATCTGTCATCTTTCTCTTACGTTGAAGCTGGGGATGAGGTTGGAACTCCGTTCCAGGCCTTATCTATTACTTCCGAAAAGAGAGTTGGGGCACCTATGTCCTCATTGAAAGATGCCAAGAAGATTGTGGAAGAAGGCAATGTTGATTAGTGGGGGCGCATGGTAAAGGTCTCCGACAACAAAGGCAGAACCGGTTTGGGGTTCCAGAAAGGTTCATCAACTGCAAGGACTGAAGATATGCAACTTAGCTTCCGTAGCGGAGGGTTCATTCATGGCAATGAACAACACTTAGCTGCTGTGCTAGAGGATGACGAAGAGGAAGACTGCACCAATTTTGTGACGCCTGGAAAGGCTTGCGACAATTGGACTGCTATTGATATCCCTGTTATTTTGCATCGATCTAAGTAATTACTTTTATATGTTTTAAAATCCTTCTCCTATGCCTAAGGGAGAAGTGAACATTGTTTGGGCATTTTCAAATTGATCATTAATAAAGTTAATTCTATTCATCCAGATCTATGATGTTTTGTTTTTACTTTTTGCTTTATTCTGAAAATGGTAATCACAAAAAACATAAATAAATAATATAATTGTCCATCTGCATAATATTTGGTCACAAATTCACTTCTCTAAAATCAAAATATCAAATCATTATGCAGGTTGGTTCCTAACCCCATTGAATACAATGATTCTTCCCATTCTCCAAATTTTGAATTCCCTGTGTTTGAGGCCGAGGAGGAAAGTGATGTAGAAGTGAGTGATGAATTATCTTGTCTTCTTGAGCAAGATGAAAAGATCATTCAGCCGTTCGAAGAGCACATTGAGCTAGTCAACTTGGGTTCCGAGGATGATGTGAAGGAAGTCAAGATTGGGTCTTGCCTGTGTTCAGATGTCAAGAAGGGGTTGATTGATCTTCTTTGAGAGTATTCATATGTGTTTGTTTGGTCCTATCAAGACATGCTTGGTTTAGATTATGAGATTGTGGAGCATAGATTGCCATTGAAGCCAGAATGCCCGCCAGTCAAGCATAAGTTGAGAAGAACGCATCCTGATATGGCTGTGAAGATCAAAGAGGAAGTGCAGAAGCAGATTGACATCAGTTTCCTTGTAACCGCTGAGTATCCGCAATGGGTGGCCAATATTGTGCATGTGCCAAAGAAAGATGGAAAGGTCCGCATGTGTGTCGATTATAGAGATTTGAATAAAGCCAGTCCGAAAGATGATTTCCCTCTGCCACACATTGATATGTTGGTAGATAATACTGCTAAATTCAAAGTCTTTTCGTTTATGGATGGATTTTTCGGATATAATTAGATCAAGATGGCACCCGAAGATATGGAGAAGACCACATTCATTACACCTTGGGGAACATTCTGTTATAGGGTGATGCCTTTCGGTCTAAAGAATGCTGGTGTGACTTACCAGAGAGCAATGACTACTCTTTTTCATGATATGATGCATAAAGAGATTGAAGTATATGTCGATGACATGATTGCTAAATCAATTGATAAAGAGGAACATGTTGAGCATTTGTTGAAGCTATTCCAGTGTTTGAGGAAGTACAAACTCCGCTTGAATCCCAATAAGTGTACTTTTGGTGTTCGTTCTGGTAAGTTGTTGGGCTTTATTGTCAGCGAGAAGGGTATTGAAGTTGATCCTGCCAAGGTCAAAGCAATACAAGAGATGTCTGCGTCCAAAACTGAGAAGCAAGTCAGAGGTTTTCTCGGCCGCTTGAATTATATTTCCAGATTCATTTCCCACATGACTGCCACAGGTGCGCCTATATTCAAGCTTCTTCAGAAAGATCAGTCTTGTGATTGGACCGAAGACTGCCAGAAAGCTTTTGATAGTATCAAGGAATATTTGCTTGAGCCTCCGATTTTGTCTTCACCTGTTGAAGGAAGACCGTTGATCATGTGTTTGACTATGCTTGAAGATAGTATGGGTTGTGTTCTTGGTAAGCAAGATGAGACTGGAAAGAAAGAATTTGCAATCTACTACCTCAGTAAGAAGTTCACCGACTGTGAGACTCGGTATTCTATGCTTGAGAAAACTTGTTGCGCATTGGCTTGGGCTGCTAAGAGTTTGCGTCAGTATATGTTAAATCATACCACTTGGTTGATATCCAAAATGGATCCAATCAATTATATATTTGAGAAGCCCGTTGGCAGATGTTGTTATCAGAGTATGATATCGAATACCGATCTTAGAAAGCAATCAAAGGTAGTATCTTGGATGACCATTTGGCTCACCAACCAATTGAAGATTATCAGCCAGTGCAGTATGATTTTCCTGATGAAGAGATTTTGTACTTGAAAATGAAAGATTGTGATGAACCATTGCTTGAAGAAGGGCCAGAACCTGCTTCCCGTTGGGGCATGGTATTTGATGGAGCTGTTAATCAGTATGGTAATGGCATTGGGGTAGTGATCATTACTCCTCAAGGCACGCACTTTCCATTTACAGCTAGATTGACTTTCAAGTGTACAAACAAGATGGCAGAGTATGAAGCTTGCATTATGGGCCATGAATCTCAGAATCAAGCATTTAGATGTCTTTGGAGATTCCGCTTTGGTTGTAAGTCAGATCAAAGGTGAATGGGAGACAAATCAACCTGGTTTAATACCATATAGAGATTATGCGAGGAGGATTTCAACTTTCTTTACAAAGGTTGAGTTTCATCATATCCCTCGAGATGAGAACCGGATGGCAGATGCTCTTGCAACGTTGGTATCAATCATTGTGGTAAAGTATTGAAATAAGGTTCCCAATTTGTCTGTGATGCGTCTTGATAGGCCAACTCATGTGTTTGTTGTTGAAAAGATCAAAGATGAGAAGCCGTGGTATTACAAGATCAAGTGTTTCCTCCAAAGTCAGATTTACCCGCCTGGGGCATCTTTGAAAGATAAGAAGACTTTGAGAAGATTAGCCGGTAATTTCTACTTGAATGGTGATATACTGTACAAGAGAAACTTCGATATGATTTTGCTCAGATGCGTGGATAGACACGAAGCAGACTTGTTGATGACTGAAGTGCATGAAGGTTCCTTTGGTACTCATTCCAATGGACATGCAATGACAAAGAGGATGTTGCGAGCAGATTACTATTGGCTGACAATGGAATCTGACTGTTGCAAATTTGTGAAGAAATGCCACAAGTGTCAAATTTATGCTGATAAGGTTCATGTTCCTCCGACACTATTGAATGTTATCTCTTCCCCATGGCCCTTCTCCATGTGGGGAATTGATATGATTGGGATGATTGAACCCAAAGCTTCGAATGGACATCGTTTCATTTTGGTGGCAATTGACTACTTCACAAAATGGGTTGAAACGACATCGTATGCAAATGTAACCAAGCAAGTTGTTGTAAGGTTTATCAAGAATCATATCATATGCCGTTATGGTGTTCCAAGTAAGATCATTACTGATAATGGATCGAACTTGAATAATAATATGGTGGAAGCTCTTTGCAAAGACTTTAAGATTGCACACCATAATTCTTCTCCCTACAGACCTAAGATGAATGGGGTTATTGAAACTGCAAACAAGAACATTAAGAAGATTATTCAGAAGATGGTTGTCACATACAAGGATTGGCATGAGATGCTCCCGTTTGCTTTGCATGGGTATCATACATCCGTCCGCACTTCAACAGGGGCAACCCATTTCTCTCTTGTGTATGGTATGGAAGCAGTGCTCCCCGTAGAGGTTGAGATTCCTTCATTGTGTGTGCTCATGGAAGCTAAGTTGACTGAGGCTGAATGGTGCCAGACCAGGTTTGATCAGCTGAATTTGATTGAAGAGAAGAGATTGACTGCCATGTGTCATGGTCAGTTATATCAGCAAAGAATGAAGAAAGCTTTTGATAAGAAGGTCAAACCTCGTGTGTTCAGAGAAGGTGACCTTGTGCTCAAGAAGATCTTGTCATTCAAACCAGATTCTAAGGGAAAATGGACTCCCAATTATGAAGGCCCATATGTTGTTAAGAGAGCCTTTTCAGGCGGTGCTTTGATTCTTACAACTATGGATGGTGAAGAGTTCACTCGTCCCGTGAATGCAGATGCAGTCAGGAAATACTTTTCCTAAAAAGAAAAGAACAACTCGCTAAGTTGAAAACCCGAAAGGGCGGCTTAGGCAAAAATGAGCGTCTCGGTGGATTGAAATTCCGAAAGGGCGATCCAGGAAAAAACTAGAGACATAAAAACAGAAAAAAATTCCCGATAAGTTGAGTACCCCACCTTGGGGCAACTTATGCAAAAATTAGGGATTATGGCAAGTAACTTCATTCTGCTGATCTTCAAATTTTGGAGAACTTTGAGCACACGGTTTGAAGTCAATTCATCATCCCAACAACGGTCAAGAGCACAGTGAATATCAAGAGTTGGTAGAAGGATTAAGGATAATTTGTATTCAATGTAACCCTTTTCCATGTAAATTACCATTTTCAACTTTGTAAAAATCCATGGAGTCTTGTCATTTACAGACTACCATCCCATTAAATAAAATTGAGCTTTTATCCAATTGTTTCTGCTCTTATTTACTTCAGCCAATAGTTTAAATTTTATTATGATCATTTTGAAAATTTAAAATTTTTAATCAAAATCTTTTTTTCTTAAAACATATAAAAACAAGAATTTTTCAAAGCAATTAAAAGAGAGTATCAACAACACTTTAAAGAGAAGCAAATCCTTAAGTGCGAAACATCAGAGGTTCCTCAAGCAGTTGACCCTTAAGGTATCCCTTTTTGTTCGTGTTGATCCGGTTCCCCTGCAAAGTGTTTGTTCCCTAGCGGAGTTCCGATCCTTTTTCCTAGCTAACTTGGTTGATTCAGTACCTTGCGGCGTGTTATTTCCCGACAGTGTTTCTGTATTCCCCAACGGAGCTCACGTTTCTTTAGCAGGGTTGATCTTCAGCAGAGTAAGATCTTTTCCCCAGTATATCACATTGGTTTTCCCACCAGTCACCATCAGACTCGCTCCTAGTCAGAGTTTCCTCCTGGTTTGTGAGCAGTTATTTGTGTTTATCTTCTGCATGGTTGTCTCCCATTTAATATGGCGTTGACCTAAAATTCCTCGCAGACTCGATAACTTTGCCTCTCCTCAGCAGATCTCCTCCCTCGGCTAGGTTTGGGCCTTTGAGTTGTGATTTCTCTGTTCTCCAGCAGTTGTCTCTTTTTGTGGATTGACCGAGGATTGTACCGATGATTCAATTTCTTTGTGACACCTTTATATCCTTTGTGATCGTTTTGTCAGCATAATCATCATATGCATATACATTCATATAACTTCATAATTGCATATTGGCACCATCATATTTGTTTGATTTGTCGATTTGAGATTCTTATTCTCTGTATGGCGGTACTTTACCCCATACAAATTTCGGTGTCTGTCCTCCCTCAATTGTAGAGCGTCAGCTCCTTAGGCACAAAGACTTTAAACTTTCCCCTCTTCCCCACTGAGTTGTTCCTCGTGGATGATTATTACTTCAGTTTCCTTTCTAGTTGTTTATCTGGATGGAATCACTCCCCTTGAGTTATATCCTCATTGGGTTGAGTCTTGATTGACCGTTTCTGTCTAGCTTTTACCTAGATAGGTGCTTTGAGTCTCCTAAGAGTCTATTGCCCAATAATTGGTAATATTCTTCTTAGTTTGCAGTTTGTTACTTCTTACCCAATACCCAACAAAAGTATCCTAGTTTTCCCAGCAGTAGATTCCCCAGTGGATCTATTCCCCAGGAAGTATATCCTTGATATGTTCACCCTAGCCGGTGACAGATATCTTTCTCTCCCCTTCCTGAGTTTATCCTTGATATGTTTATCCTAACCGATGTCGGATATTCTCACCTTTGGTATTCTACCCAGTAAAAAGGTAGTTGTAATCCCTATTCTTGTTTCCCAGAGAGTTAATCCTTGATGTGCTCATCCTAACTGATGACGGGTTTCCTTCTCTTTGCGGTCTTCTGCCCAGTAACCGGTAGTTGTAAATCCTGCTTTTGTTCCCTCCGTAGAGTTTATCCTTGATATGTTCACTTTAACCAGTGATGAATTCTCTCTCTCTTGGTATTCTATCCATTAACTGATATATGTAATTCCTATTTTCTCCCCTCTTAGAGTCTATCCTTGATATGTTCATCTTAACCGGTGATGGATTTTCTCTTTGGTGGTCTTCTATCCAGTATTCGATAGATGTAATTCCTACTTTTTGTTCAGATGGTTTATCCTTGATATGTTCATCTTAATCGATGACGAATATCCTCCTTGACATTTCCCAGGCAAGTTTATCCTTGATATGTTCATCTTAACCGATGACGGATTTTCTTCCCTATCGAGTTTATCCTTGATATGTTCATCCTAACTGGTGACAGATACTCTCACCTTTGGTCTTCTTCCCAGTAACTGGTAGTTGTAAATCCTATTTTCTGTAGTTCTCCCCAGCAAGGCTATTCTTACCCAGTAACCGATAATGAATACTCTATCCTAGCTTTCCTCAGCGAGTCATCCTTGATATGTTCATCCTAACCGATGACGGATGTTCTCTCTGTCATATCTTTATTATCTCCTTACCCAGTAACAGATAGTAGATAATAGATTTCTGCTCCTCCTGTGTTGAAGTTTATTTCTTCCCTAGTTGAGTTGAGTGTGTATTTCCTTAGTGAAATCGCTTTTCCTGCATGATTCAAGTATTTCAGTTTTATCCTGACCTACTCGTATCCCCTGCAGATGTTGTTATTTCCCCGGCTGAGTCTTTTCCATTTTGGTATGGAATTCCTCAAGTCCCCCCAGTAGTTTTAAGTCGTAGCCTGGCCTACGCATAACTCGTCTTCCCCCCCCCCAGAGTCTCTATCTCCCCAGTGAGTTTTCATTACGAAATATATTATACTCCTGCGGATTTTCGGTCTCTCTGATTTCTTTTCCTTTGTGGCAATATTTCCCCACAGAGCATTAACTTTTACATTCATATCATTTGCATCATGAGGTCTCTTAGGGACCAAAATTTGTTTCTATGTGTTGTTATTTAAGCCCATTCTACTGAGTCGACATGAAGATTTTAACCTTCGCCTCCTCAGTTAGAATGTCCTTAAATAGGGGCAGCTGTAAGACCCTAATTTTGACCCTAAGATCCCTCATACAATTTCATCATATGCATTAGCATTGGGATCATACCTTGGCATCCTCCTTACCCCTCTTGGGTTTGTTTTGGGAGAGATCACCAAATACTTTGTATATTATCATACCTTGGCATCCTCCTTACCCCTCTTGATTGTATCATACTTGTATATTATCATTTTATTAACCAAAATACAAAAATATGTCTTTGCATTTGCCTAACCCCTTTGTAGGTAGGGCACGATCTCCATTGATCTATCAAGTTCATATATAGGGTTTGAGACCCTCATGACAAAGAGCACAACCATGAATTGATCCAAGAATGGTTATGAGCATCATATATGAGTTCCATTGATTCCTACATGTTATATTGATCAAGTTTTCTTCAAGAGTTTGGAGGTGATTTGCCTTGGAAACCCTAGTTTGACTGGGTATCTTGAGTAACTTCTCCAACAAGCTATCTCACCAATTGATCAAATTTATCAAGGGTAAATTAAAAATTAATAATATTATCCATATATGATATACCATGAGCCAATAAAGTCAAGAGAATTGAAGGATAGCAAGTTGGTTGATGGTGGTTGGCCAGATGAATTCATCTGATCAAAACTTGGTCTCCCTAGACCCTATCTCTTACAATTTTCACAATATAAAAATGATTCCAAGAGAAAAGTTACTCCAAATGATATTCCAAACAACTTTCATGTCGATACCTAGAACTAGGTTTTCTTGGAAAATCTTTTTCTATGTTGAAACATTATAGGTCATTTTGTCTAAACCCTAATTTGAAAGTCAACTTCCCAAGGCCATAACTTGCTCAATTTTTATGATATGAAAGATTTCCAAGTTGCACAATCAAATTCAATATGTCTAATTCAACTTTTATGTTTGGAGTGAGAGCTAATTCAACTTTTATGAGCATGTGATATGAGGTTACATTATAGGTCACTTTTGACCTATACCATTGAACAAGTGATTTTTTCAAACTTCAAAAATGCATAACTGTATCATTAAAAATCCAAATGACATAAAATTTATGACTACTTTGAAGGTCTTTGAAATAGATACAAGTTTGATGAAGACACTTTTCTCATTTGAAGCTCACATAAAAAGTTAAGAAAGGTGGAATATTGAGATATATAGCTTGACACTTAGAAAAATTTTCAACATGTTGAAATTTCCAAACTTCCATCTCAAAATTCATCATGATACAAGATTCAAATGGAAAAGTGTTGAACATGAAAGTTGTTCCTCCTGATCTAACCTTTCCAAAAAGTCCAATTTCATCCATTTTGGACAAGAATTGCTAGGGCTGCACATGGCATGAACATTGCATCATCAATTGGCAAAGATCAAACTTCAAGTCTTCATATACATTTGCCTTGCATCCCAAGTTGATTTCAGACTTACTCACATTCAATTATGGATCAAATGGAATGATTTCATAGGTCTGTACACGCCCATGCACACATGCATCACTCATTGCCAATTTTGGAAAGTCATTTGGAAGGTGCAAATATCACATGATCCAACTATAAATAGAGCTCCATATGCTCAGAATTGAGGACCACTTCGCACCAGCTTTGATCCCAAACACCTAACCCTTCCATTTGAGAGGATAAACCTGAGAATTTCCTTTGGAAATTGAGTTGAATTCTCACTGTTTTGAGATTCAAAACTCCAGGGATCTAAGACCTTTTGTGCATTCTAATCTACTTCTGCAAGCATCATGAGCAAGATCAAGCACGAGCCAAAGCAAGAACAGTTGAGTCCAGACCTGCATTAAAGGTATTTTCCAGAAAATTTCATCTATTCGATTCACTCTTAATTCCACTCAATTCTCTTGGATCTTTGGTTGTCTGAAGTCCTACCAATGTAGGCAAGAAAATTGAGTTGCTGAGAGGTCAAATCGAAGCAACTCAGTTGACACACCTCAAAATTCAACTCCTCACATCTCTCCATATATGTGGAGTTAGTAAAAATTGAGGTCAGATTCGTGCTCTACGCCATTTTTTCTTTCAGATCATGTCCTCTTTTTTCATTTTCTTGATGGTGATGAGTGAACCAGTCCGACCAGGGTCACCGGAGAAGATGACCGGCCTTTGGACACCGGTGATGTGTTGGCATGGTTCAGAGCCATTGATCCTTTTCAATTTGTTTTAATCTCACGCTTTGGTTCTGATTACCATTCCTGTGGCGCATTGACTCAAGTCCACGATGGAAAGCGCGCTGAGGACCACTTGATCTGCCACCTCAATTAATGAGGGAGATCAAGTGGTCCACGCTTTTTTGTTACTTTCTGATTTTCTTTTATTCCTTTTATTTTCATTAATTCATATTAATTTTAATATTGATCCAAAAAATATGAGAGTTTCACCAAAAAATTTCAAAAAATTTCCTCTTTCATATTCTGAATTAAAATTATTTTTTGGATCATTATTAATATTTTTCATGATTTAATTGATTTTGCATTTGTTTTTAATTGTTTAAAAATACTTTTAAGTCCTTAAAAATTCTGAATTTTTTTCTCCAAGGTCCTTTGACCTTGTTTAACCTATGATAAATCTCATGGTCATTTATTTGGTGTTTTGATGAGATTTTAGGAATTTGACAAACCATATTTAATTTAAATGCCTTATTTTAGTATTTTTAATTTGAATAAATGCCAAATAATTTTGTTGACCAATTGTGATGACTTGTTTGTGTTTGACTCTTGTTGTTGGGCCTTGGTCAAGGTTGATTTGACTTTGTCAAGTTAATATCATTGGATTTAGGGGATGGATGAAATGTACATTCCATCTCCCAAAATGAATGGATGATATTAATTTGGTAAAAGTCATCCTTTGATCAATTTGAGTTTTGATCCATTCCCCTCTCTCTTCATCTCATTCCCCTTCTTTATGCATTCATCTCATTTGGCCTATGATATCTCAAAATCCTAAAACTAGTTGATTGAAAAATTAACATGAGTATGGATGAGATTAGGCCACCTCTTTTGCATATTCTTTTTGTGTATGGTATGTTTCATGAGCATAGTCCATTATACTATGTCTCTGACATGCATTAACACCAAAGTTCCATTGCCCGACCTCAAATAGTTGTGACTTCTACATAAATCCAATTACGATTGCTTAACATAGCGCTACATTTGTGAAATAAAAGGCATAACATTCTAGTTAGTGAGATTGTAAGTCTCCCCTCTTTCATGGTATTGTGTGGAAACTTGGCCTTTTTTCCTTCCTTTGGAAGATGTCTTGGCTCAAGGATTCATGCTTGTGATAAGTGGGTTGAGTGTTCTCCAAAGAATGTCTTAAAATGAAAAGCAAAAGCAAAATAATACTAACTTCTAACTCATTAACAACTAACTTTTAATTTCAAGCCATTTACTTTAATATCATTTAATTCTTGCCTTTATTCATTTGCCATTGTTCATATCATTCTAATTGTTTATGTTAATGCAATTTTCACTTTGTCCATCTGGACCATATTGTGTGATATATCTTATTTGTGTGTACTTTGCTTGTTTGTATGGTCTTTGACCATTAATGTACATAATAACAACAAAAAACCCTAAAAAACTTTTGTGTGGACTGTTGACTTGATCTTGGACAAATGGACTTAGAACTTAGGCAACATTCCTATGCTAAAGGATTTGGCCAATGCCAACTTATTGAGAAACCAATTGCTTGCATTTTGAACTTCATCTGATACATCATTTAGGATCCCTCTGAGTTCATCTGCAACATGATCATTGTGAAGCTGTTATTTTGAACCTATAACTTGTGGAATTCATCTGCTACATGGGCTAATCTTGAAGAAGATCATGGAATGGCTAAAGCTTGGATGTGGCTATCTTTATTTGATGCCTTTGCTCTTCAAGATAATATAATTGTGAATTTGTGTATTGCTTGATTCTAAATGTCCAAGGGAATTCTGGGTTTTCTATTGACATTCTTGTCTATTAGATTACTACCCATTTGGTCAGATCTTTTCAACTCTTAACTTTTAATTTTGTACATAGGATTAGTCTCTTCATCTTCTCCCCATTTCTTTAATTTCAAAAATCTCTCCCTCCCTTTTCAAAATCTTCTTTGTTTGAACATATTTTGTTCCAAACTTTGACCACTTTGCAAAAAGATAGAAACTTTGGCCTTATGCCATTGCATTTTTCAAACTTCTTTTCTTAAATCAAATTTGTAAATAAACTTAACTGTACTTGACTTAAACTTTCAAAAAGCCAAAAAGAACTAACTCATTCAAACCATTTTTAGGCCTTTGTGCCTTTCAAACTTAATTTTGTTAAAAGCAATGCAACCACTTTGAAATTTGTATCATGAACTACGAGGTTTTGATCCCTCATTTTTATGTTGGTACGTAGACACAAGACCGAAGATCTGGTAAAACACAAAAATATAATTAATGAATTCTTTTCTCATCCCCCCATTTTATTTGTTTGTAAATATCATTTTTGTACTAAATACATATGCACACAAAAAGGGCTCCCTAGGAGTACCTAGGACACTTTGGGTGCTAACACCTTCCCTCTGTGTAACCAACCCCCTTACCTGTAATCTCTGACATTTTATTAGTTTTGATTTGAAAACTTCTTTCTTTTGGGTTTTGTTCATACTTTTTCCCTTTTCCCTTGGAAACAATAAAAGCGCGGTGGCGACTCTGGTTATTTGATCTCTAGCTTATCCATAGCTCGATGATCATGAATTTACCGCTACAAGTACCGTTTCTTTTTTGGTTTGGTTTCTATTTCCTTTTGGTATGTATATGTTATTTTGATATCATTGTGGTTATGTCGTGTGTTTTTTTTCCGATTTTGTTTACACTGTTGGTGTTATAGTTGACTATATTTTCGTAAACCGGATAAGGTATATTTTTATGCTTGTTCTGATTCAATTTCATTGCGATGGCAATATTTTTGTTTCTTATGTTTTGTACAGTGAGGAACTTTGAAAATAACTTAGGCAGTAATACTCATATCATGTGTCATGTGCATCGATCTCATAATAGTTATCAGAATTTTATATTAAGTCGGTCATTTTGATTTGGTTTGGTCTTAAAAGTTGACTATCTTATCATTGCAACTATAACTAATCTCTATGCTGCATTGAAAGAAGAAGGCGAGTGAAGTTGCAGAAACTTTTTGCATGCTTTCTTTTTTGGTTTTATTAAATTTTCTATTTTATTATATTGATGATATTTATTTAGTTTGGTCTCTTTTTTTTTGTTTTTTTATTAAATATCTTTTTTATTTTATTTTTATAAATGTGAGGTTTGAGCTTGATTCCACATGTTTGTTTAGGCCCATTAAGAAATTGCACATCCTTTGCTTTTTAATTAATTTGCAAATATTATATTGAATTTCTACTGTTGGTGGATTCATTTCTTTGTGTTAAAAATCATATTTTTATTCCGCGGATTTGATACTTTAATGTCGTTATGCTGCCGGATTTTTATCGATATATTGATTGTATTTCGCTGCGTTATGACCTTTTGTATACGACATTCCATTTTTTGTCGATACATGCGAACCGACTTTGAGCATATTACTAATAGTTTTGCGTGCATTTCTTGACTTTTCTCTTATTTTAAATGACGTTTGTGAGGTTTACCTAATCAGGGCTTGATACCGTGTGCCATACCATTATGTGAATTAAGCCTCACTTTATGATTTCATTTGTTTTGTGTTTGAGTCCATTCCCTTCCTATTCCATCTTGCAATGATACATTTCACATTAGCAGTTATTTTGATTCATGATAACATACAATGATCCAACGTCATTGCATTTAAATCGAATTTGAACTCTACTTTCAGTTGCTTTATACGTCTTTGCGTTCTATGACATTGATTTGCGTCCTTACATAATGATCTTGATTTGTGCATGTCCCATCCTTGTTTTACTACTTTCGATTTAATTAAGATGAAAGTGTGTTATGCATTTGACGGGTTTATCACTATCTCTTATCTTTTGGCTAACTCTTGGTCCTTTTTACAATGAGACCCTTTTTGTTCACATACACTTCCTTGCTTGCATTTTCTTGATTGAGTTTACTTTAATTGTTTCATTATCTCATATCCCCATTCAAAAAAATGTATCCCACTCCCATGACGTGTAATAATTTTATCACTTTATTCTTGATTGCTTTTTATTTAGGTAGTTTCTAACACAAGAATAAAATCAACTTTTTTTCAATAAAGAACAAAAATAAAAACTCGATTCAACATCAAGTGTTTTTCTTAAAAAACCAAATCATTTCAAACCTTTCTTTTCAATCCATTTCTACCATTCCCGATTTCGCAAACTTTCCATCTTCAACCATTTTCAAACTCTCCAACAATTATGTCAAACCTTTCTGCAATCGTTAATCAAATGCTTGATCCAACGTCAAGCCATTTTCACAATGAAAATAAAAAACACTTAATTCTTATTAAACACTTTTCAATAAAGATGGAAATGGAACATGGTGGATACCACAAGCTCTAGAGACTAAGATTCGAGATGGATATATCGCCCATCCTAGTTCTCACTATCATTCAAAACTTTCAATGCGACTTCTTCAAACCTTTTCTTAATCAAACCTCAAAATATATAAATATATCAAACCATTTTTCAAATAATATGGAAAAGGAACATGGTGGATACCACGAGCTCCAGAGACTAGGATTCGAGATGGATATCTCGCCCATCCAAGTTCTCGCCATTACTCAAAAGACATACGACCAATCAAACTCTTTTTCAAACCAAAGGTATTTCATCTCGAGACGATGAAAGACAATGTTTCACCCACATATATGTGTAAGTAAGATAACGATGTTTCTCGCAAATGTTGATTTGTAAATCCATTCTGTCGTGATGTAAACATTCCCTTCTTCACTTGTTTTGGGTAGCAAGCAATATTGTTCTGTCGATTGATACAAAACAGGTTTTGCTAAAATCGACCAACAAAGAAGCATTTTCTACCAAGAACAACTTAAGCCTTGAGTTCTCTATTGCAACCGGAGATACTTATGAGTATGGTTTTTAAATCTAATCAAGCACATTAATAAAAAATCCAAAAACATTTTATCTTTTATTTTGGTCCTATTCTTCTTTCCCTCTTAATAATTCGAGAAGCCTAATATTTATAAGCTAAAACTAACGCGCACAACTAAAAAATGGTTCCCGTTGAGTACAATGGATGTGAGGGATGCTAATACCTTCCTCCTACGTAATCGATTGCCGAACCTTGGTTTGTTTGCGATGACCAATATCATTGTCGTTCTTTGTTGTGTTTTTATCGATATATCCCCTTTCTTTTTTTAGGAATAAATAAAGTTCGATGGCGACTCTATTTAGTCCATCTGCGAGCGTGCGATTGCGCTTCGCGAGTGTCGTATTCTCATTTTTTCGAGGTACAACACTGATATCAGAATCAAACACAACAACGTAAATAAAAAGTTCAGAGGTAAAAGCAAGCAACAAGCAAAGATTATCTTGGTTCCTCTCCTCAACTGAGAGTAGTACAATTCCCTTGCGTTAACAAGAGCTTTTCATTATAACTAAACAAGTTAAAAATTTCTTAAGTTTACTTGCAAGAGACTCCAATGCTCAATCAACCTAGAAAGAGACTTCTGCTCAAGTCCTCAGACAAAAGACTTCCTTTCTCAATCAACCTAGAAAGAGACATCCTTGCTCAAGTCCTCAGACAAGATACTTCCTTGCTCAAGCATGCATGCAAACAACTTCATCTACTTTAAACAAAAGTTTAGTAGAAAAGATAACTATTGTACTTTGGTACACAATCATAAGTATAATAGTTGTACAACAATCACAAAGTTTCTATAACCTATTAAGATTTCTAAGATAAATTAAGATAAGAAATCTTAAGATATTTAGGCAATAACTGTTACACGAAATAACAACTTAAAGTTATGCTTAAGATATTTAAAATGTGTTGTGATGTTCTAACATTCCTTTGAGTCTTCAACTTCCTTTTATAGAGGCCGAGAAAGAGTCGTTTAAACATAACGAGTAAAGTTAGTGAAGAAGTATGCCAAGAGAGACGTTGGAGGATAGCATCTGGTCTAAAGTTTTGTCCACTGAATAATAGCATTACTAACAACATTTTTCGAAGTACTAGGTATCTACCAAAAGGTAGAACAGACTTAAAATGCCACATCTCTATTCCTTAAGCCTTGCAAAATGAAACCCTAGTTGACTTTATTCAGAAATCTGGGGATTTGATAAGATAAGTCTGCTTCAGTACAATGTACGAATCAGATGCCCTTCAACCTTTCAGAATCTGAGTTGTCATCAGAAGTTGAGTCTTGAGACCAGAGTCTGAACCTTCAGAGTTTGATGCCTTCAGATGCTGATGAACCAATTTAGATCCTGATCAATCAAAATTAGGCTAACATTGCTTCTTCAAAGATCCTAACAATCAGGATTAACTCTATGCTTGTGATCCTGCACACTTAAACAAATGTTATGATACCCATTTGTTCTTTAAATACTTTGTTATCATCAAAATCAAAGAGATATGAACAATCTTTTTCCAAAAATATACCCTATTTTATGATGACAAACAAATATATTTAAGAATAATGGTTGATCAGTTTTAACTAACTTGACAACATCGGGGTCTGAGGTTTGTAAGCTTCCCTTGAGTCTAATAGTCCATAGGTTGAGTTTCGTAAGCTCCCCATAAGTTCTATCCAAGTTAATTTAAACTTATTTTGATATAAAAATATTTTGAAGAAATTAATTTCAAAATAACTAAATAATTAGGGTTCAAATACTTTTAACATTCTTAAATATTCCCACAACTTTCTCCCCCTTTTGTCATCAATAAAAATATAATAAATATAGATAATGATGAGAGATAAGCATATGAATCACATATTTCAAGATGGTCAAAAGTAGACCGTGACATCATGGTTTCCAAGAAACAGTAAGTTCAGAAGCACAAGACTCAAAGACACAAACTTCAAGATAGAGGAGATGTTAACGAAAACCCTTATAAAAATAGATATAGAGCCAACACCAAGTCACACAGCTCACAAGAACGGGAAAAAGAATACACTCGAAGTAGATAAGTGGTATTTTGAAAAAGAAATCCACAATGTGATGAGAAAAGATGCTTGGGAAGAGAAAAAGAAGAAGAAGGATGTGGAACTAGTAAAAACTTAGAGAACCATACCAGCATATGAAGAAAGCACATCTAGTGGAGTGACTGAGAAGAGCAAGATTCCATCACCATATGAGGAATGGGATGAAGAATATAGGAATTTTCTAGAGACTTACAAGGGAACAGAAGACCGAGAAGGTAATGTTTAGGAACTGTTCTTGTAATTTCTTATGAATAAAATTACCATTTCTTTTCAATAGTCACACGGAATTATTGAATTATTTCAAAATATTATTTATGCTTAAAAATCAATCAGTATGAGAACCAAGAAATATTAAATCAAAAAGAGAAAATAAAGAACTTTTCATTAAAAAGAAATATAAGCTACATAAATAAACCATAAAAAAATAAAATAGCTAAGTAGACGAAGACGATCCATCCATAGAGTTATGATGTAACCTCAGTCATAGTTAACATAAGTCCTTGTTGAATGGAGAGTTCTGAAAGAACCCTTCCATGAGGAATGAAACACGACTTTCACTCTCTAAAGGAAGTGAGAGTCATTTTCAATTAATTAAACATAACTTGAGGGAGGTTAATCTTCATATCTAATTTGAGAAGTAACATAAAATATTGTTCATCAATATCTAAAGAAGTCAGATCCTTGTTCTTTGGCAAGAAGTTTGAGATCAGTAGATGATACCAAACTAATATTTTGGAATTAAGACTAGAAACTTTGGATAGGTCAGAGAGATAATCAAAGATAAGATGAAGAGACAGATAAGATTCCCAAAA
Organism: Lathyrus oleraceus; assembly: GCF_024323335.1. Classification (NCBI taxonomy): domain Eukaryota; kingdom Viridiplantae; phylum Streptophyta; class Magnoliopsida; order Fabales; family Fabaceae; genus Lathyrus; species Lathyrus oleraceus. The sequence goes on from NC_066582.1 coordinate 14,804,700, forward strand.
GATCATACCCAGAACCACACCTTCATCCTCACAATTTATTGTATTAGCAATAACTGTGGAGGTGATGGTGATAGGAACACTAAATACAACTGAAAGAATAGAAAATTCTAGATTTAGATCCTGAATGGAAGCATTTACCCAAAAATTCTTGATCAGGTTAGGGTAAGTAGGAACATAAAGCATATCAAAGAAATTATCCCAACCATTTTGGGAGACAGTGTTTTGAAGATCAAAGCCAAGAGCCATCATTTCTTCAAAAATCAACCAGTCCTTCAATGATTGCATTCAACTAGTTTTACATACCAAGGTTAGATCTAGAAGCCATCTTAGATAGGGAAAGATATGAGAAAGAAATAATCAAATAAACAAAAGGGTTTTTTCAAAGATATACAAAAAGACTTGTCAGAAAGTTCAAGGTAACTGTCTATACTTTAAGACCACACAAATAAAATCTCTAGAAAACAAAACAATAAACATAAATAAACAAGTAAGCAAACATGAGGTGATGACACAAGGGTAATTTTATAGGAATCAATATCATTACATAATAATCTTTACCCAACCAGCTACTATGCAAGATAATTATCAGGCATGTGAGTGCAATCTGAAGCAAATAATCCACCTCCGGAGTCCTAGAGTCTGATAATTTTCCAGAAGCCACTTTTCATCAGAGGCAGTTTCCTAGACTCTAATTGAAGCTACTTCTGATCAATATCAAACTTTGATACTCTGATCAAATACAAGCATTATTCCTCAATATAGACCATGTTCAGATTCTTTTTAATGAAATTAAATATTTAAATAGCTAAGGGTTTTGTAAATATGTCAGTCCATTGATGATCAGTATTAATGAACTTAATATCTATAACTCACTTCTGAACACAGTCTATTATGAAGTGATGTTTAATCTCAATATGCTTGGTTGTAGAGTGTTGAATTGGATTCTTTGTTAAATAGACAGCAGTAGTATTATCACATAAGATATGGATATTATTTCCACAAATCTGGTAGTCCTCTAACTGGTATTTCATCCAGAGTAGTTGTGTGCATCACTTAGCAACATATATGTATTATGCTCCTGCTGTAGAGAGAGAAATAGTTTCATGTCTCTTGGTAGCCCAAGATATTAGGTTTTCACCTATGTATTTAAATTTTCCACTAGTGGATCTTCTTTCAATTCTATCCATAACATAATCAACATCACATAATCCAATCAACTTATAATCCAGGGATTTCTTATAAAGAAGTCCCAGATTTATTGTTCCTTTCAGATACCTAAAGATTCTCTTAATAACAGTTAAATTAGTTTCTCTACGACCTTATTGAAATATTGCACACAAATAGACACTGAATAAAATATCAGGCCTAGAAGCAGTTAAGTAAAGCAAATAACCAATCATACCTCTAAAAAGCTTTTGATCCACTTTATAGTTGTTTTTCTCATTGTTCAGGCTACATGTAGGATGCATAGGAGCTGTAATAATCTTGCAGTCTTCAAGATTAAACTTCTTCAGAAGCTCCTTTATATTTGGACTGGTGACATAAGTTCCATCCTTGCCTTGGTTGATTTGGATTCCTGGGAAAAATTCCAGCTCTCCCATCATGCTCATCTCGAATTCATCCTGTATTTCCGTAAATAATTCTTGACACAAAGAGGCATTAGTGAAACCAAAAATTATGCCATCAACATAAATTTGAACAATTAAGATTTCCTTGTTCAGAGTCTTTCTGAACAGTGTAGTGTCAACTTGCTCATTTTCAAAACCATTTTCCAACAAGAAATTGCTTAGTCTCTCATACCAATCTCTAGGAGCTTGTTTGAGTCCATAAAGTGATTTCTTTAGTTTAAATACATAATTTATATGACTGAATCCTCAAACCCAGGGGGTTGTTTAACGTACACTTCTTCAGAAATGACTATATTCATAAAGGCATTCATAACATCCATTTGATAAAGAATAATATTATGATTGACATCATAAGAGAGAAGGTGTCTGATTGCCTCTAACCTTGCCACATGAGCAAATGTTTTAGAGAAATTTATAGCTTCCTGTTGACTATAGCCTTGAGCTACCAGTCGAGCCTTATTCCTTACCACTTCTCCCTATTCATTTAACTTGTTTCTAAACACACACTATGTTCAAATAATATTCTTCTGATCAGGTCTTGGAACCAGATCCCAAACATCATTCCACTGGAATTGATTCAACTCTTCTTACATTGACATAATCCATCCATCATCTGATAAAGCTCATCTACAGAAGTTGGCTCAATCAAGGAAATAAACCCTAACATGTAGTTATCATATCTGAAGGCTGGTCTAGTTTTCAAGGGACCATCCTTATTTCCAATGATTAGATCTTCTGGATGAGAGCCTTTATATTTGAAGGAATTCTTAGGCTACAAAAACATTTCTGAACCATCTTGGGCTTCTTCTGAATCCTCCATTTCTGGAAGAGCTTCATACAAATGATCTGCTTCTGGTTCAACAACTTCTGAACCTCTGACTTCTGAGATACTAACTTCTGAAGATCTACAACACTTTCAACAGATTCTGACGTATCATTGTTAGGCCTTTTGTCATCAAATTTTACATGTATAGACTCTTCAACAATCTTGGTTTCATAGTTATACACTCTGTATGCTTTGGAGCGATCAGAGTATCTTAAAAATATACCCTTTTGAGCCTTAACATCAAATTTATTTAAATAGACTTTGATGTTCATAATGTAACAACTACATCCAAACTGGAGAAAGTAAGATATTCTTGGCTTTCTTCCTTCGAACAATTTATATGATGTTTTATTCAGAATTATGAGTGCAACTTTCTGTTAGATGTATTTTGCATGATGTCAAAACTATGATACTTTAGTGTTAATGTATATTGGACAATATTGATCAGTGCATTTTGATACATTTTCTTCTACTATTCTACTTAGGCAACTCTATAGTTTATTATATTATTTTTACTATTTTAGTGTGTTTTTATATTTAAGCTTATTTTTGGTTTTATTTTATTTTCGTACTTTATTTTCAGCATAAATAGTTATTTCATACCTTGTTACTATGAAGATCATAACTTGAGCTACGACGATCAGATTGATGCGTTCTAATATGCGTTGGAAAGCCGAGAGGTTAAGCTAAAAGTTTCATGTTTAAGTTAGAATATGATTAGGACTTAGGAGTGAAGAAGAGTCAAATAATTCGTTTTATTTCTAGATTAAAGAAAATACTTAGTTTTTGGGCCAATTTTGTATTTTTTCGGGTCGGTTGCTATTAGGCCCAAATTCTCTTGCTCTATTTAAACAACTTAGTAGTTTTAGGATTGTGGGGATTCAGAGTTCATGAAATAGAGAATAGGGTATATGAATACCATGGAGAGCTAATTCTCAAAGAGTTGATCTATTATATTCGAATTCCACTTTGAGGTTTTTATTAGTTTCAGTTTAATTTTGATTTCTTTTCAATTCTTCCTATAAACTCGTTTGCTTAATTCGATTACTTTCGTTTGCTTAATTTGATTGTTTCTTATATGATAAAGTTGATTAAATTTGATTGTTTGTATGATCCTTAACTATAATCACGTTAGCATGTGTCATACCCCGATTTTGGTCCTGAATTTTTTATTTTTATTTGGCATTTGGCCTAAAATTCATTTGCATACATTCATTCCCAAATCCATTTTTTTTATTAACAGACATTGGTCATTATCTAGCTTCTTGATCATGGTGTTTTTTTTTATTATAAAATGGATTTTAATTATTTGACTTTTTTTAATTTTCAATTTGATTTTAATTTCGAATTAAGTTTAATTCCAAATTTCAATTTAATCTTAATTGTTTATTTTACTAATGATTCAAACTCTAATTGATTTTAATTTCCAAATGAATGTTAGAGTTGATATCAAAGTAATTTTAACGAATTATAGATTAATTTGATTTTTATTTGGTTTTTGCTGATTTGTTATTATTATTTAAATTGATATTTAGATTAGTCTTGGATTATTCCTAAAAGTCCATATCCATTTTTATAATCAAATATCCAATAACCCAACTCTATTTTTAAATCCATATCCAAAATCCATATCCATTTTCATTATCCATTTGGAACCAATTTAAACCATAACCATCCAAATAGTTATACATTCCACACAGTCAACTACATTTTCATTCATAACATTCCATACAATCAACTACATTTTCATTCATAACTTTCCATGCAAATCAATACAGAACCATTTCCATACAATATCCAATAAACCTTCCATTTAAATTCAAAACGCCATACAAAGTCAATTCATCACGTTCCATACAAAATAAAATGCCACAAATGTTCCATTACATTTCTATCCCCTCAACTACAACATATACAACCTAATTCCAAGCTCCCAACCTAACTCTAAACAAGCAAGCCTTTCATTTCTTCAATAAAACTCGTTGCCCTACTACAAGCTGAAGCATTGCTCTGCGTTTCCTCAGCAGAACACCACCACCTGCACCTGCTGCCGGTACTCCTTCATCAACATGCTCAGAACCTCGTCCCCAACCTGCAACAATCCTCATCAGCAGACAACATCAAACACAACAAGTTCTGCTATAACAACCTGCCAAATGCAATCCCAGGAGTACCAATTGTCGCAGAAAAAATCAATAGCAGGGTTGCAATTTAAATCAACAGAAGTAGTAAAACCAGCATGATAATGAAGATATGGCAAACCTGCAAAATTTAGTCAAAGGATTTGCAACAATAGACAACTTGGCACTTGTAAATGTTGAGGGAACTGGAATGGCCGGTGTTCCAGGTACAGCAAGTGCTATTTTTAGTGCAGTCAAAGATGTTGGAGCTAATGTTATCATGATATCTCAGGCTAGTAGTGAGCATTCTGTATGCTTTGCTGTCCCCGAGACGGAAGTAAAAGCTGTTGCCGAGGCATTGCAATCAAGATTTCGTCAAGCTTTGGATAATGGGCGTCTTTCTCAGGTTGCAATTATCCCGAATTGTAGCATTTTGGCAGCTGTTGGCCAGAAAACGGCAAGCACTCCTGGAGTTAGTGCTCATCCCCGAGACATTGATTATCCCCGCTCTAGAAAAATTGCAGGTAGCATAGGTGCCTTCCTTATGATGGATATGGCTCACATAAGCGGACTCGTTGTTGCATCTATGCTTGCCGACATCTTTGAGTTTTGTGACATTGTGACCACCACAACCTGCAGTCACCGCATCAGTTGTTGATAAGCAGAAAGAACTTTTGGTCAATAAAGTTGTTAGAGAGCAAACAAATTCAATTGATGAAATGAGAAGGATATTGAAGAGTCTGAATCATTATGAAGCCCTTGGATTTAACCGCCACAAAAAGATCGACGCAGCAGTTTTGAAAAAGGAATACCGGAAAAAGGCTATGCTCGTGCATCCTGATAAAAATATGGGCAGTTCCATGTCAAGCGAGTCATTTAAGAAGCTTCAATGTGCATACAAGGTTCTTGCTGACTCTGTGAAGAAGAGAGACTATGATGAACAATTAAGAAAAGAAGAATCCATGGCTAAAAGTGTCTGCCAGAAATCCCACAGTAGTTCACATCAGGATAATACTGAATATCGTTCCGAAGAACCCAGACGGATACAGTGCACAAAGTGTGGTAATTCGCACGTTTGGGTGTGCACCAACAGGAGTAAAACCAAAGTCACTCATGAACGCTCCAAGTTTCACTGCAGTAAGAAATTCGAATTAGTCAAAGCGTTAAAAATCCATAAAAATCCCAAAATGGAATAGAGACAAAATTCAAAGAGAAAGTTTGAGTTCATAGTGCCGTTTCCGGATTGAAGCATCAAACAGGATGAAATTGATTCTGAGCACACAAAAGCGCTTCTGGAATTTCCCCCTTTTGAACTCCACCAGACCAAACCTGAAAACCCTAATTCATGAGGGATAAATAGTGAGTGAGAACAACGAAATAAAGGAGAAAAAGAGAATTTGAAAACCAAAACCCTAAAATTCGGAGGCGGCCGCGATTTCAAGGGAATAAAAAGCTAATTCCAAAATCAAAGCTGAATCGGGATAAAGGAGGCGAGGGAAGAAGATTCGAGATTTACCTGAGTCATTATCGTCGCCGAAAGTAAGTTTTCGTTTGGGGATTTTTCTTTTTTATCTTTGATCATAGCTCGCCTTTGGGTGTGAGATCGTGATGGTAACGATTGAGAGAGACGTGATGGTAACGATTGAGTGAGATTGTTTTAGCTGAGAGAGCGGTTAAGGGAGCGATTAAGGAAACGATGGAGAGAGACGGGTTCATGAGAGGTGCGTGGTACAGAATGAGAGTGATCGAGAGCTTTGAGAGAGGAAGAGATCAGTTCAGCGTGAATGCTAGCTCATTCATCCTTTTTTTTATTATTTACCTTAGGAGTGTTTAAAATCTTTTTTTTTGGAAATTTAAATAACCCTTTAGTATTCCAAGTGGATATTAATTTTTGTTGTTTATTAATAATTTCACTTTTTACTATTCCCAATCCATTAACTCTAAAACCCAACAGCCGCTTATTTTTGTTCATTTTCCTGGTAGTCCAACAGATTTTTTTTATCTTAGTTTTTTTCTAATGTCTAATCTATCTTGGTTTATATATCTAAAATAGCATTAAGATAATAACTAATGATAAATGGCCTAGTGGAGAGAGGGTAGTGTCATAATCTTAAGTGGAGAGGGTTCAATACTCATACGTAGCATTTTATTTCTTTTAGCATTTTTTATGTTTATGTTTATTATACTCATGCCCAGTCGTAATCCCGAATATTAGGCTCAAGCTGTAAGAGCTTGTAAGCCATAAATATTCGTCTTCTCTCCAAAATAGTTATGAATATCTAAACCATTTTCTTAATAAACGTGAAGAAAAAGGTTACCTGGATGGAACGTCCAGTCGTAATCCCGAATATTAGGCTCAAGCTGTAAGAGCTTGCAAGCCGCTAATATTCGTCTTCACTTTAACACTCTAATATTCAAATCATTTTCTAAATAAAACGTGAAGAAAAAGGTTACCTGGATGGAACGTTCAGTCGTAATCCCGAATATTAGGCTCAAGCTGTAAGAGCTTGCAAGCCATAAATATTCGTCTTCTCTCCAAAACACCTGTAAATATCTCAAACCATCTTCTTAACAAAGTTGGAAGAAAAAGATTACCTGGAGGGAATATCCAGTTGTAATCCCGAATATTAGGCTCAAGCTGTAAGAGCTTGCAAGCCATAAATATTCGTCTTCTCTCCAAAACGCTCATAAATATTCGAATCATTTTCTTAGCAATATTGGAAAGAAACAGACTGCCTGGGTGGAATGTCCAGACGTGGTCCCGAGTATTAGACCCAAGCTGTAAGAGCTTGTAGGTCACAAGTACTCGTTTTTCAAACTTCAAAATACCTAATTCCTACCTTAATACTTTTTCAATAAAGATGGAAATGGAACATGGTGTATACCGTGCACTCCTGAGGCTAGGATTCGAGATGTATATCTCGCTCATCCAAGTCCTCGCCATCACTCAAAATACATCCAACCAATCAAACCCTTTTCTCGCCGCCGTGCGACTAATCAAAGAACCTTTTTCATAAATGAAAGATATATTGTCTTAAGTGATACAAAACAATGTTTCGGCCACGATTGTTGAGTAGAGATAAATGACGCTTTTCTGAATGTAGATTTATAAATCCGTTCGATGTGTGGTATGCGTCCACTCCTCATCTGTTTTGGGTAAAACAATGTTTTCGTCGATTAATACAATATAGCTTTGGCTAAAATCGACCAACAAACAAACATTTTCTACCCAGAACTACGTAAGCCTTGACTTCTCTATTGAGATACGTAGGAGCAGGATTTGTAAATCTTGTCAGGCCCACTAATAAAAAACTTAGGTTTAGTCCTTCGTTCAAAAATCCAAAAACATCTCTTCTCATCCTTCCTTTCTTTCCCACCTAATAATTCGAAAAGCCTAACATTTCAAACTAACATTAACGCACACAACTGACCTAATGGTTCCCGTTGAGTACAACGGACGTGAGGGGTGCTAATACCTTCCCCTTGCGTAATCGACTCCCGAACTCTGATATTGGTTGCGATGACCATATCTTATCCTTTCTTTTGTCTTGGGTTTTATCGATATTTCCCCTTTCCTTTTTAGGAATAAATAAAGTTCGGTGGCGACTCTGTTCAGTCCATCATTGCGAGCGTGCGATCGCGCTTCGCTTTGAAGTCGTATCCCCATTTTTTTTCGAGGTGCGACAGATGGCGACTCTGCTGAGGACTATAAATCCCTAAGTGAGTCAAGCCTAGTTAGGTCGTTTGTGTGCCTTTGTTTGTTTACCTATGTGGCTTTTCTTTATTGTTTGTACTATCTCTATTGTCATATTGATATAATCTGTTGTATTGGTTCGGTATGCTTTGGTATTTGGGTATCTGATTGCAAACCTTGTGGAAAAGACTTTTTACCCGAGTCTCGAGTAAAAACATAAGATAGGACGAGGTTGAGTAGTGCGGGTCCGCGAGATGTATTTCTCGTTGGGTCGGTACGAGAACCTTACTTAGAGTAGATTCTTGAGAGGATGTTGTCGCTCGGCAAGTAAGTTGCCGTAAGCTTCGATATTTTCTTTAGGATCCATGACTCTGAGAACCATTTGTAGAACCTTAGTTCTTTGCCCAACTAGGAAAGATGGTTGCGTAGTGTGGGTCTGCGAGATGTATTTCTCGTTGGACCGATGCGAGAACCTCACTTAGAGTAGATTCTTTAGATGGAGTTGATGCCCGGCAAGTAAGTTGCCGCAGGTAGCAAACAGTCTAATGGATCCATGACTCTAGGAACCTTCGTAACCCTAGATCATACCCTGTGAGAACCTATTCTTGGAGAGCAATCTGATTCATCAGTACCTCAGACTTTTGAACCCATGTATTAAAAAAAACAAATATACATGGCTTGCATTGCATTCATTCACATTCCCTTGCATCTGCATCTCATCATAATGCATGTCATTTTCCAAACAAAATACAAAAAAAAACTCATCCACCCTTTGTCCATGATCAGCAAAGTGATTCCCAACACGCGTTTAGAACAAAGAACCATGTCTCAGGAGATGATGGACGAGCTAAGAAAAAGCCAAGAAGCACTGAAGGAGGAACTTAATCTTTTGAAGAGCCAAATAAGATGGGTCTTGGAAACCCTGCAAGTCTTGTTGAGAAAAGAGGGTCACCCAATATACACTGCTGCAATAAAGAGAGCTACTACTCCACATCCATCTAGTGTTACCTCAAGTCAAGGGAAATTCCATGTGGAAGCTCCTCATCTACCGGCATATGGCCCTCCCTCAAGACGTCATCATCAACATTCTCTGGCTATTCGTCCTCAAAATCACCGAATCCAGGGTCAGAACAAAAATCAGAATCAGAACAAGAGGAACAAGGATCACAATGACCCGATTCCGGTGCCATATAGCAAGCTCTACCCGCAACTGATTCAAAATGCTTTGGTGACCCCTCGAGCTCTCACACCTGTGTCACCATACCTGCCATGGTACAATCCAAATGCAACATGTGAATTCCATAAAGGGGCCTTGGGACATGACCTAGATTCTTGCTTAGCGCTGAAAGCCTTGGTACGAGAGTTGATTAACAAAAAGAGCTTAATCTTTGAAGAAGATCACCCGAAGGTCAAGTGTCAATACCGTACTGGAACAATGGGGCACTCCATCGAGGAATGCAAGAGTTTTAAGCTCAAGCTGCAAAGATTGATTAACATAAGGTCACCAACACTCAAGGACGAAGGCTCAGGTACACATACCTTAATTTCTGGGCCAGGTAATGAGAAGGGGAAAGGACCCTTGAAACCCCTCAAGGTTTTGTTCCACAAGGAAGATGTCAGGGATGTGGATAATGAGCTATCATTGTTTCCTGGTAAGAGCATTGAGATACCGCCTTGGACTTCCAATGTCACGACCCATACCAATGAAAGAAAAGGAGAAGTGAGTAGTGGGTCCAAGAAGGTTGCGTTCAACGATGAAATTAAAGGAAAAGAATTTGAAGATCATCATGCCAATGTCAAAAAGCTTGTTGATCCCAACCTTCAAGTTTGAAGAAGTCAATTCCCTAAAGCTGGCAACCATTTGGCTGTCTCAGCATTTCTTTTGTAGTTTCCTTGCATGTTGATTGTTAATTGCTTTTAAGCATTGTTGTTTTCTTTGAATTGGTAAGATTAATGAAATGTTTATGCATCTTTTGAATTAATCCATTCGTATTCACTCGTTTTTCATTTATGTTAAAAACAAAAATACTCCTCTCATTCACTTTTGTTTATCAAACCGTTATGTTAACAAAGATTGGAAGGAGGATGATGAAAATAAACACCTGAAATTGTTGTGGTATGCTTTTGAGTAAAACCTTGTCGATGATGTAAGGCATTGTTTCAAATCCCCAAACACTGAAGAAATAAGAAGTTAATCCCTAGTCAACCACTTTGAGCATAGAAGTTGGTGTTTATTTCGGATCTAAAACCCTTAATCTTAACCTGGGGCAGGGTGGTTATGTTCAGATAGTTTGATCATGCATTCGATCTTTCAAAAAAAATCGTCCATATGAACGCCCTCCAATTAGGTTCAACCACATGTTATCCTTCGCGCACATGTTGAAGTGTCGAAGAAGTTAAGAAAAGCTAAAATTAGTGTTGGTTGATCCTTATCCACCAATAATGTGGCAGTCAACACCTTAAAAAAATAAATAATAATAATAGAAAAAAAGGCTCGCTAAGTCAAATACCACAAAATGACTTAGGCAAAAGTTAGGGCATCCCGGTGGACCAAAAGCTTCAAAGAAGCGGTCCAGGAAAAATCAGGGATAAGGAAAAAAAGAGGTCATTAAATCCTCGACAAAAACAAAACAAGGTGACTGCCATTTCAAGAAAATTCATCTTGAACCCTCATCACACCTTCGAACCCTCTTGGAAGTCGAATGCGTGTATTGAATTAACTGAACATAGGAATTGGAGATCATCAAGAAGAAGGGGTGGGTAAAAATAAATTTTGGAGCCTTATATCCTTTTGTTTCAAAAAAAAAACCGTGAACCAGACCACGTTACAACCCTTAAAAGACCTAATTGAGGCAGGGTTTGTTTTGAAAGCATACTATAACAAGTTTGTGTTAACTTGACTCCAAACGATTTTTGTAAATCATTTGATGGCACCAACTTGCATACTGTGAACGACTTGATCACTATTGTGTTCTTATCAATGACTCGTTCACTATATTTCACCCATTCATATCAATAAACTTTGAGTTCAAATTTTTGCATAAACGTTGCATTAAAATTACCATTTTTGAATGAACAATCTTATTTGCGAGTCAACACTTAGCATCAAAGAAATTCAATACACAGTTGAGGAACTTGATGGAGTGAAAGAAGTCTAGTCAGGGGCAAATCACTTTGAGCATCAGTTAATTCGAGCTAATCACCCTAATGGTCATCTAGCCAAGAGCAATCTGCTTCAAGACTCAGACTGGGGCAAGCCACCTCAGAGCTCAGTAAGTCCAATCACTCCAAGGTTCAGTTAACCAAGAGTAATTTGCTTCAAGACTCAGACTGGGGCAAGCCACCTCAGAGCTCAATGAGTCCATCTATCCAAAGGACAATCAATCAAGAGTCTACCATTCCAACATTTGGTTAGTCAAGTTTGGACCATTGCAAGTTTCAAACACTTGGGGCAAGCCATCTCGAGGTAGTCTCATGGCAAGTTGTTTCCAAACCCACTTTCAAGGTTAACATTGCCCAAGTCCCAACAAACTGGGGCAAGATGAGCCACAGAGGGGCAAAACCTCTTTCTTCATGCCTTCAAACTGTTCAAACAAATTCTGTCATACGTCAACAACTATTGAGTTTTAAGACGAGTGCCCGAAAGTTATGCTAGCACGACTCATTAATCCTCCAAAAGGATCCATTGGCTAAGCTGTGGCCATCAAACTGGATAGAATCCTCCTTTGACAACATCTATCATAAAATATTTGGTTGAGTTCTCGGTGTTGAGGAATCATGAGCTTCCATAAAAAGCCTTTACAAACTCCCAGTCTGCCCCGTGTCAGCATTCTCATAATCATGATCATTCATATATCATGCATAAAAGGAAATTCAAATCACGCATAGCCGAAATGTACTTCGTGCTCATTTTGCATTGACTCAGGTCTTGTTGTCGATCCTATGATCCTTTGACCTTTGATTCCAGTTTGTATTTGGTGCCCTTAAACCCACATCCGGTTTTCGCAGTCATTTTCAAATCCAATTTTTGTTCAATACTATTCAGGTCATGTATGAACTTGTTGTTGAGCTTTATTCCAGTGTCAGGTCATATATGAACCTGTTGTTGAGCTTTTATTCCGGGGTCAGGTCATACTTGAACCTGCTCTGAAGAGTTTTTCCAATTTTTGTTCAATACTATTCAGGTCATATATGAACCTGTTGTTGAACTTTTATTCCGGGGTCAGGTCATACTTGAACCTGCTCTGAAGAGTTTTTCCAATTTTTGTTCAATACTATTCAGGTCATATATGAACCTGTTGTTGAGCTTTTATTCCGGGGTCAGGTCATACTTGAACCTGCTCTGAAGAGTTTTTCCAATTTTTGTTCAATACTATTCAGGTCATATATGAACTTGTTGTTGAGCTTTTATTCCGGTGTCAGGTCATACATGAACCTGCTCTGAAGAGTTTTTCCAAGTTTTGTTCAATACTATTCAGGTCATGTATGAACCTGTTGTTGAACTTTTATTCCGGGGTCAGGTCATACTTGAACTTGCTCTGAAGAGTTTTTCCAATTTTTGTTCAATACTATTCAAGTCATCTGTGAACCTGTTGTTGAGCTTTTATTCCGGGGTCAGGTCATACTTGAACTTGCTCTGAAGAGTTTTTCCAATTTTTGTTCAATACTATTCAGGTCATGTATGAACCTGTTGTTGAGCTTTATTCCGGTGTCAGGTCATACTTGAACCTGTTCTGAAGATTTTTTCTCTGTTTGTTCAATACCATTCAGGTCATGTATGAACCTGTTGTTGAGCTTTATTCCAGTGTCAGGTCATACTTGAACCTGTTCTGAAGATTCTTTCTCTGTTGTTCAATACTATTCAGGTCATGTATGAACCTGTTGTTGAGCTTTATTCCGGTGTCAGGTCATACTTGAACCTGTTCTGAAGATTCTTTCTCTGTTTATTCAATACTATTCAGGTCATGTATGAACCTGTTGTTGAGCTTTATTCCGGTGTCAGGTCATACATGAACCTGTTCTGAAGAGTTTTTCTCCATGATTATTCCCCAGCATTGTCAGGTCATACATGAACCTGTTGTGGAAATTTTCGTATTCGGGCTTAGTAAGTCAATTTGTGAACTTACTCTCTTGTACTCTAAGTACTGCTTATCAAATTCCACTCAGATTACTCCCCAGAGTGTGTTTGACTCTCCAGCAGGACTGTTTTCCCCAGCAAGTTGTTTTTTACCATTTGTCTGTCTCCCTGTGGACCATCAGCATTCCCCACAGGTTGGTCTGTCTAGTAGCATCTCTTGTTAAGGGTCTACCATATCCCTAGCAGATAAAATTACAAAAATCATGCATAGCATATCATATCATAGCATATCATATCATATCATATCATATCACATCATGTCATAGGGATTCAGGATCAAAATCCGGGTCTTCTTAGTATTTAACCATCTCCCACTAGGATCATATGAAGAATGTCCTGCTTCATATTCTCTAGTTGAAGACGCTTAAATAGGGGCAACTGTCATACCCCGATTTTGGTCCTGAATTTTTTATTTTTATTTGGCATTTGGCCTAAAATTCATTTGCATACATTCATTCCCAAATCCATTTTTTTTATTAACAGACATTGGTCATTATCTAGCTTCTTGATCATGGTGTTTTTTTTTATTATAAGATGGATTTTAATTATTTGACTTTTTTTAATTTTCAATTTGATTTTAATTTCGAATTAAGTTTAATTCCAAATTTCAATTTAATCTTAATTGTTTATTTTACTAATGATTCAAACTCTAATTGATTTTAATTTCCAAATGAATGTTAGAGTTGATATCAAAGTAATTTTAACGAATTATAGATTAATTTGATTTTTATTTGGTTTTTGCTGATTTGTTATTATTACTTAAATTGATATTTAGATTAGTCTTGGATTATTCCTAAAAGTCCATATCCATTTTTATAATCAAATATCCAATAACCCAACTCTATTTTTAAATCCATATCCAAAATCCATATCCATTTTCATTATCCATTTGGAACCAATTTAAACCATAACCATCCAAATAGTTATACATTCCACACAGTCAACTACATTTTCATTCATAACATTCCATACAATCAACTACATTTTCATTCATAACTTTCCATGCAAATCAATACAGAACCATTTCCATACAATATCCAATAAACCTTCCATTTAAATTCAAAACGCCATACAAAGTCAATTCATCACGTTCCATACAAAATAAAATGCCATAAATGTTCCATTACATTTCTATCCCCTCAACTACAACATATACAACCTAATTCCAAGCTCCCAACCTAACTCTAAACAAGCAAGCCTTTCATTTCTTCAATAAAACTTGTTGCCCTACTACAAGCTGAAGCATTGCTCTGCGTTTCCTCAGCAGAACACCACCACCTGCACCTGCTGCCGGTACTCCTTCATCAACATGCTCAGAACCTCGTCCCCAACCTGCAACAATCCTCATCAGCAAACAACATCAAACACAACAAGTTCTGCTATAACAACCTGCCAAATGCAATCCCAGGAGTACCAATTGTCGCAGAAAAAATCAATAGCAGGGTTGCAATTTAAATCAACAGAAGTAGTAAAACCAGCATGATAATGAAGATATGGCAAACCTGCAAAATTTAGTCAAAGGATTTGCAACAATAGACAACTTGGCACTTGTAAATGTTGAGGGAACTGGAATGGCCGGTGTTCCAGGTACAGCAAGTGCTATTTTTAGTGCAGTCAAAGATGTTGGAGCTAATGTTATCATGATATCTCAGGCTAGTAGTGAGCATTCTGTATGCTTTGCTGTCCCCGAGACGGAAGTAAAAGCTGTTGCCGAGGCATTGCAATCAAGATTTCGTCAAGCTTTGGATAATGGGCGTCTTTCTCAGGTTGCAATTATCCCGAATTATAGCATTTTGGCAGCTGTTGGCCAGAAAACGGCAAGCACTCCTGGAGTTAGTGCTCACCCCCGAGACATTGATTATCCCCGCTCTAGAAAAATTGCAGGTAGCATAGGTGCCTTCCTTATGATGGATATGGCTCACATAAGCGGACTCGTTGCTGCATCTGTGCTTGCCGACATCTTTGAGTTTTGTGACATTGTGACCACCACAACCTGCAGTCACCGCATCAGTTGTTGATAAGCAGAAAGAACTTTTGGTCAATAAAGTTGTTAGAGAGCAAACAAATTCAATTGATGAAATGAGAAGGATATTGAAGAGTCTGAATCATTATGAAGCCCTTGGATTTAACCGCCACAAAAAGATCGACGCAGCAGTTTTGAAAAAGGAATACCGGAAAAAGGCTATGCTCGTGCATCCTGATAAAAATATGGGCAGTTCCATGTCAAGTGAGTCATTTAAGAAGCTTCAATGTGCATACAAGGTTCTTGCTGACTCTGTGAAGAAGAGAGACTATGATGAACAATTAAGAAAAGAAGAATCCATGGCTAAAAGTGTCTGCCAGAAATCCCACAGTAGTTCACATCAGGATAATACTGAATATCGTTCCGAAGAACCCAGACGGATACAGTGCACAAAGTGTGGTAATTCGCACGTTTGGGTGTGCACCAACAGGAGTAAAACCAAAGTCACTCATGAACGCTCCAAGTTTCACTGCAGTAAGAAATTCGAATTAGTCAAAGCGTTAAAAATCCATAAAAATACCAAAATGGAATAGAGACAAAATTCAAAGAGAAAGTTTGAGTTCATAGTGCCGTTTCCGGATTGAAGCATCAAACAAGATGAAATTGATTCTGAGCACACAAAAGCGCTTCTGGAATTTCCCCCTTTTGAACTCCACCAGACCAAACCTGAAAACCCTAATTCATGAGGGATAAATAGTGAGTGAGAACAACGAAATAAAGGAGAAAAAGAGAATTTGAAAACCAAAACCCTAAAATTCGGAGGCGGCCGCGATTTCAAGGGAATAAAAAGCTAATTCCAAAATCAAAGTTGAATCGGGATAAAGGAGGCGAGGGAAGAAGATTCGAGATTTACCTGAGTCATTATCGTCGCCGAAAGTAAGTTTTCGTTTGGGGATTTTTCTTTTTTATCTTTGATCATAGCTCGCCTTTGGGTGTGAGATCGTGATGGTAACGATTGAGAGAGACGTGATGGTAACGATTGAGTGAGATTGTTTTAGCTGAGAGAGCGGTTAAGGGAGCGATTAAGGAAACGATGGAGAGAGACGGGTTCATGAGAGGTGCGTGGTACAGAATGAGAGTGATCGAGAGCTTTGAGAGAGGAAGAGATCAGTTCAGCGTGAATGCTAGCTCATTCATCCTTTTTTTTTATTATTTACCTTAGGAGTGTTTAAAATCTTTTTTTTTTGGAAATTTAAATAACCCTTTAGTATTCCAAGTGGATATTAATTTTTGTTGTTTATTAATAATTTCACTTTTTACTATTCCCAATCCATTAACTCTAAAACCCAACAGCCGCTTATTTTTGTTCATTTTCCTGGTAGTCCAACAGATTTTTTTTATCTTAGTTTTTTTCTAATGTCTAATCTATCTTGGTTTATATATCTAAAATAGCATTAAGATAATAACTAATGATAAATGGCCTAGTGGAGAGAGGGTAGTGTCATAATCTTAAGTGGAGAGGGTTCAATACTCATACGTAGCATTTTATTTCTTTTAGCATTTTTTATGTTTATGTTTATTATACTCATGGTTTCATTAATAATTAATAACACAAATCTGTTTTTTTATTAATTTCATCATTCATTCAAAACCATTTTAAAACTATTAAAATCATATTTCTCGATTCAATGTCGAGCCCATTTTCATACCCTTGTAAGTCGATTGCTTTTAAGCATCGCCATCAACCTCACATGGCTTACTCTTGGGCCTTCTTACAATGAACTTAACTTTCAATAATTTCAAACCTCGGTACTTTAATTGTTTTAACTTAATATTCAAATTGTTTTCTAAATAAAACGTGAAGAAAAAGATTACCTGGATGGAATGTCCAGTCGTAATCCCGAATATTAGGCTCAAGCTGTAAGAGCTTGTAAGCCATAAATATTCGTCTTCTCTCCAAAATAGTTATGAATATCTAAACCATTTTCTTAATAAACGTGAAGAAAAAGGTTACCTGGATGGAACGTCCAGTCGTAATCCCGAATATTAGGCTCAAGCTGTAAGAGCTTGCAAGCCGCTAATATTCGTCTTCACTTTAACACTCTAATATTCAAATCATTTTCTAAATAAAACGTGAAGAAAAAGGTTACCTGGATGGAACGTTCAGTCGTAATCCCGAATATTAGGCTCAAGCTGTAAGAGCTTGCAAGCCATAAATATTCGTCTTCTCTCCAAAACACCTGTAAATATCTCAAACCATCTTCTTAACAAAGTTGGAAGAAAAAGATTACCTGGAGGGAATATCCAGTTGTAATCCCGAATATTAGGCTCAAGCTGTAAGAGCTTGCAAGCCATAAATATTCGTCTTCTCTCCAAAACGCTCATAAATATTCGAATCATTTTCTTAGCAATATTGGAAAGAAACAGACTGCCTGGGTGGAATGTCCAGACGTGGTCCCGAGTATTAGACCCAAGCTGTAAGAGCTTGTAGGTCACAAGTACTCGTTTTTCAAACTTCAAAATACCTAATTCCTACCTTAATACTTTTTCAATAAAGATGGAAATGGAACATGGTGTATACCGTGCACTCCTGAGGCTAGGATTCGAGATGTATATCTCGCTCATCCAAGTCCTCGCCATCACTCAAAATACATCCAACCAATCAAACCCTTTTCTCGCCGCCGTGCGACTAATCAAAGAACCTTTTTCATAAATGAAAGATATATTGTCTTAAGTGATACAAAACAATGTTTCGGCCACGATTGTTGAGTAGAGATAAATGACGCTTTTCTGAATGTAGATTTATAAATCCGTTCGATGTGTGGTATGCGTCCACTCCTCATCTGTTTTGGGTAAAACAATGTTTTCGTCGATTAATACAATATAGCTTTGGCTAAAATCGACCAACAAACAAACATTTTCTACCCAGAACTACGTAAGCCTTGACTTCTCTATTGAGATACGTAGGAGCAGGATTTGTAAATCTTGTCAGGCCCACTAATAAAAAACTTAGGTTTAGTCCTTCGTTCAAAAATCCAAAAACATCTCTTCTCATCCTTCCTTTCTTTCCCACCTAATAATTCGAAAAGCCTAACATTTCAAACTAACATTAACGCACACAACTGACCTAATGGTTCCCGTTGAGTACAACGGACGTGAGGGGTGCTAATACCTTCCCCTTGCGTAATCGACTCCCGAACTCTGATATTGGTTGCGATGACCATATCTTATCCTTTCTTTTGTCTTGGGTTTTATCGATATTTCCCCTTTCCTTTTTAGGAATAAATAAAGTTCGGTGGCGACTCTGTTCAGTCCATCATTGCGAGCGTGCGATCGCACTTCGCTTTGAAGTCGTATCCCCATTTTTTTTCGAGGTGCGACAGATGGCGACTCTGCTGGGGACTATAAATCCCTAAGTGAGTCAAGCCTAGTTAGGTCGTTTGTGTGCCTTTGTTTGTTTACCTATGTGGCTTTTCTTTATTGTTTGTACTATCTCTATTGTCATATTGATATAATCTGTTGTATTGGTTCGGTATGCTTTGGTATTTGGGTATCTGATTGCAAACCTTGTGGAAAAGACTTTTTACCCGAGTCTCGAGTAAAAACATAAGATAGGACGAGGTTGAGTAGTGCGGGTCCGCGAGATGTATTTCTCGTTGGGTCGGTACGAGAACCTTACTTAGAGTAGATTCTTGAGAGGATGTTGTCGCTCGGCAAGTAAGTTGCCGTAAGCTTCGATATTTTCTTTAGGATCCATGACTCTGAGAACCATTTGTAGAACCTTAGTTCTTTGCCCAACTAGGAAAGATGGTTGCGTAGTGTGGGTCTGCGAGATGTATTTCTCGTTGGATCGATGCGAGAACCTCACTTAGAGTAGATTCTTTAGATGGAGTTGATGCCCGGCAAGTAAGTTGCCGCAGGTAGCAAACAGTCTAATGGATCCATGACTCTAGGAACCTTCGTAACCCTAGATCATACCCTGTGAGAACCTATTCTTGGAGAGCAATCTGATTCATCAGTACCTTAGACTTTTGAACCCGTGTATTAAAAAAAACAAATATACATGGCTTGCATTGCATTCATTCACATTCCCTTGCATCTGCATCTCATCATAATGCATGTCATTTTCCAGACAAAATACAAAAAAAAACTCATCCACCCTTTGTCCATGATCAGCAAAGTGATTCCCAACACGCGTTTAGAACAAAGAACCATGTCTCAGGAGATGATGGACGAGCTAAGAAAAAGCCAAGAAGCACTGAAGGAGGAACTTAATATTTTGAAGAGCCAAATAAGATGGGTCTTGAAAACCCTGCAAGTCTTGTTGAGAAAAGAGGGTCACCCAATATACACTGCTGCAATAAAGAGAGCTACTACTCCACATCCATCTAGTGTTACCTCAAGTCAAGGGAAATTCCATGTGGAAGCTCCTCATCTACCGGCATATGGCCCTCCCTCAAGACGTCATCATCAACATTCTCTGGCTATTCGTCCTCAAAATCACCGAAGCCAGGTTCAGAACAAAAATCAGAATCAGAACAAGAGGAACAAGGATCACAATGACCCGATTCCGGTGCCATATAGCAAGCTCTACCCACAACTGATTCAAAATGCTTTGGTGACCCCTCGAGCTCTCACACCTGTGTCACCATACCTGCCATGGTACAATCCAAATGCAACATGTGAATTCCATAAAGGGGCATTGGGACATGACCTAGATTCTTGCTTAGCGCTGAAAGCCTTGGTACGAGAGTTGATTAACAAAAAGAGCTTAATCTTTGAAGAAGATCACCCGAAGGTCAAGTGTCAATACCGTACTGGAACAATGGGGCACTCCATCGAGGAATGCAAGAGTTTTAAGCTCAAGCTGCAAAGATTGATTAACATAAGGTCACCAACACTCAAGGACGAAGGCTCAGGTACACATACCTTAATTTCTGGGCCAGGTAATGAGAAGGGGAAAAGACCCTTGAAACCCCTCAAGGTTTTGTTCCACAAGGAAGATGTCAGGGATGTGGATAATGAGCTATCATTGTTTCCTGGTAAGAGCATTGAGATACCGCCTTGGACTTCCAATGTCACGACCCATACCAATGAAAGAAAAGGAGAAGTGAGTAGTGGGTCCAAGAAGGTTGCGTTCAACGATGAAATTAAAGGAAAAGAATTTGAAGATCATCATGCCAATGTCAAAAAGCTTGTTGATCCCAACCTTCAAGTTTGAAGAAGTCAATTCCCTAAAGCTGGCAACCATTTGGCTGTCTCAGCATTTCTTTTGTAGTTTCCTTGCATGTTGATTGTTAATTGCTTTTAAGCATTGTTGTTTTCTTTGAATTGGTAAGATTAATGAAATGTTTATGCATCTTTTGAATTAATCCATTCGTATTCACTCGTTTTTCATTTATGTTAAAAACAAAAATACTCCTCTCATTCACTTTTGTTTATCAAACCGTTATGTTAACAAAGATTGGAAGGAGGATGATGAAAATAAAACACCTGAAATTGTTGTGGTATGCTTTTGAGTAAAACCTTGTCGATGATGTAAGGCATTGTTTCAAATCCCCAAACACTGAAGAAATAAGAAGTTAATCCCTAGTCAACCACTTTGAGCATAGAAGTTGGTGTTTATTTCGGATCTAAAACCCTTAATCTTAACCTGGGGCAGGGTGGTTATGTTCAGATAGTTTGATCATGCATTCGATCTTTCAAAAAAAATCGTCCATATGAACGCCCTCCAATTAGGTTCAACCACATGTTATCCTTCGCGCACATGTTGAAGTGTCGAAGAAGTTAAGAAAAGCTAAAATTAGTGTTGGTTGATCCTTATCCACCAATAATGTGGCAGTCAACACCTTAAAAAAATAAATAATAATAATAGAAAAAAGGCTCGCTAAGTCAAATACCACAAAATGACTTAGGCAAAAGTTAGGGCATCCCGGTGGACCAAAAGCTTCAAAGAAGCGGTCCAGGAAAAATCAGGGATAAGGAAAAAAAGAGGTCATTAAATCCTCGACAAAAACAAAACAAGGTGACTGCCATTTCAAGAAAATTCATCTTGAACCCTCATCACACCTTCGAACCCTCTTGGAAGTCGAATGCGTGTATTGAATTAACTGAACATAGGAATTGGAGATCATCAAGAAGAAGGGGTGGGTAAAAATAAATTTTGGAGCCTTATATCCTTTTGTTTCAAAAAAAAAACCGTGAACCAGACCACGTTACAACCCTTAAAAGACCTAATTGAGGCAGGGTTTGTTTTGAAAGCATACTATAACAAGTTTGTGTTAACTTGACTCCAAACGATTTTTGTAAATCATTTGATGGCACCAACTTGCATACTGTGAACGACTTGATCACTATTGTGTTCTTATCAATGACTCGTTCACTATATTTCACCCATTCATATCAATAAACTTTGAGTTCAAATTTTTGCATAAACGTTGCATTAAAATTACCATTTTTGAATGAACAATCTTATTTGCGAGTCAACACTTAGCATCAAAGAAATTCAATACACAGTTGAGGAACTTGATGGAGTGAAAGAAGTCTAGTCAGGGGCAAATCACTTTGAGCATCAGTTAATTCGAGCTAATCACCCTAATGGTCATCTAGCCAAGAGTAATCTGCTTCAAGACTCAGACTGGGGCAAGCCACCTCAGAGCTCAGTAAGTCCAATCACTCAAAGGTTCAGTTAACCAAGAGTAATTTGCTTCAAGACTCAGACTGGGGCAAGCCACCTCAGAGCTCAATGAGTCCAGCTATCCAAAGGACAATCAATCAAGAGTCTACCATTCCAACATTTGGTTAGTCAAGTTTGGACTATTGCAAGTTTCAAACACTTGGGGCAAGCCATCTCGAGGTAGTCTCATGGCAAGTTGTTTCCAAACCCACTTTCAAGGTTAACATTGCCCAAGTCCCAACAAACTGGGGCAAGATGAGCCACAGAGGGGCAAAACCTCTTTCTTCATGCCTTCAAACTGTTCAAACAAATTCTGTCATACGTCAACAACTATTGAGTTTTAAGACGAGTGCCCGAAAGTTATGCTAGCACGACTCATTAATCCTCCAAAAGGATCCATTGGCTAAGCTGTGGCCATCAAACTGGATAGAATCCTCCTTTGACAACATCTATCATAAAATATTTGGTTGAGTTCTCGGTGTTGAGGAATCATGAGCTTCCATAAAAAGCCTTTACAAACTCCCAGTCTGCCCCGTGTCAGCATTCTCATAATCATGATCATTCATATATCATGCATAAAAGGAAATTCAAATCACGCATAGCCGAAATGTACTTCGTGCTCATTTTGCATTGACTCAGGTCTTGTTGTCGATCCTATGATCCTTTGACCTTTGATTCCAGTTTGTATTTGGTGCCCTTAAACCCACATCCGGTTTTCGCAGTCATTTTCAAATCCAATTTTTGTTCAATACTATTCAGGTCATGTATGAACTTGTTGTTGAGCTTTATTCCAGTGTCAGGTCATATATGAACCTGTTGTTGAGCTTTTATTCCGGGGTCAGGTCATACTTGAACCTGCTCTGAAGAGTTTTTCCAATTTTTGTTCAATACTATTCAGGTCATATATGAACCTGTTGTTGAACTTTTATTCCGGGGTCAGGTCATACTTGAACCTGCTCTGAAGAGTTTTTCCAATTTTTGTTCAATACTATTCAGGTCATATATGAACCTGTTGTTGAGCTTTTATTCCGGGGTCAGGTCATACTTGAACCTGCTCTGAAGAGTTTTTCCAATTTTTGTTCAATACTATTCAGGTCATATATGAACTTGTTGTTGAGCTTTTATTCCGGTGTCAGGTCATACATGAACCTGCTCTGAAGAGTTTTTCCAAGTTTTGTTCAATACTATTCAGGTCATGTATGAACCTGTTGTTGAACTTTTATTCCGGGGTCAGGTCATACTTGAACTTGCTCTGAAGAGTTTTTCCAATTTTTGTTCAATACTATTCAAGTCATCTGTGAACCTGTTGTTGAGCTTTTATTCCGGGGTCAGGTCATACTTGAACTTGCTCTGAAGAGTTTTTCCAATTTTTGTTCAATACTATTCAGGTCATGTATGAACCTGTTGTTGAGCTTTATTCCGGTGTCAGGTCATACTTGAACCTGTTCTGAAGATTTTTTCTCTGTTTGTTCAATACCATTCAGGTCATGTATGAACCTGTTGTTGAGCTTTATTCCAGTGTCAGGTCATACTTGAACCTGTTCTGAAGATTCTTTCTCTGTTGTTCAATACTATTCAGGTCATGTATGAACCTGTTGTTGAGCTTTATTCCGGTGTCAGGTCATACTTGAACCTGTTCTGAAGATTCTTTCTCTGTTTATTCAATACTATTCAGGTCATGTATGAACCTGTTGTTGAGCTTTATTCCGGTGTCAGGTCATACATGAACCTGTTCTGAAGAGTTTTTCTCCATGATTATTCCCCAGCATTGTCAGGTCATACATGAACCTGTTGTGGAAATTTTCGTATTCGGGCTTAGTAAGTCAATTTGTGAACTTACTCTCTTGTACTCTAAGTACTGCTTATCAAATTCCACTCAGATTACTCCCCAGAGTGTGTTTGACTCTCCAGCAGGACTGTTTTCCCCAGCAAGTTGTTTTTTACCATTTGTCTGTCTCCCTGTGGACCATCAGCATTCCCCACAGGTTGGTCTGTCTAGTAGCATCTCTTGTTAAGGGTCTACCATATCCCTAGCAGATAAAATTACAAAAATCATGCATAGCATATCATATCATAGCATATCATATCATATCATATCATATCACATCATGTCATAGGGATTCAGGATCAAAATCCGGGTCTTCTTAGTATTTAACCATCTCCCACTAGGATCATATGAAGAATGTCCTGCTTCATATTCTCTAGTTGAAGACGCTTAAATAGGGGCAACTGTCATACCCCGATTTTGGTCCTGAATTTTTTATTTTTATTTGGCATTTGGCCTAAAATTCATTTGCATACATTCATTCCCAAATCCATTTTTTTTATTAACAGACATTGGTCATTATCTAGCTTCTTGATCATGGTGTTTTTTTTTATTATAAGATGGATTTTAATTATTTGACTTTTTTTAATTTTCAATTTGATTTTAATTTCGAATTAAGTTTAATTCCAAATTTCAATTTAATCTTAATTGTTTATTTTACTAATGATTCAAACTCTAATTGATTTTAATTTCCAAATGAATGTTAGAGTTGATATCAAAGTAATTTTAACGAATTATAGATTAATTTGATTTTTATTTGGTTTTTGCTGATTTGTTATTATTATTTAAATTGATATTTAGATTAGTCTTGGATTATTCCTAAAAGTCCATATCCATTTTTATAATCAAATATCCAATAACCCAACTCTATTTTTAAATCCATATCCAAAATCCATATCCATTTTCATTATCCATTTGGAACCAATTTAAACCATAACCATCCAAATAGTTATACATTCCACACAGTCAACTACATTTTCATTCATAACATTCCATACAATCAACTACATTTTCATTCATAACTTTCCATGCAAATCAATACAGAACCATTTCCATACAATATCCAATAAACCTTCCATTTAAATTCAAAACGCCATACAAAGTCAATTCATCACGTTCCATACAAAATAAAATGCCATAAATGTTCCATTACATTTCTATCCCCTCAACTACAACATATACAACCTAATTCCAAGCTCCCAACCTAACTCTAAACAAGCAAGCCTTTCATTTCTTCAATAAAACTCGTTGCCCTACTACAAGCTGAAGCATTGCTCTGCGTTTCCTCAGCAGAACACCACCACCTGCACCTGCTGCCGGTACTCCTTCATCAACATGCTCAGAACCTCGTCCCCAACCTGCAACAATCCTCATCAGCAAACAACATCAAACACAACAAGTTCTGCTATAACAACCTGCCAAATGCAATCCCAGGAGTACCAATTATCGCAGAAAAAATCAATAGCAGGGTTGCAATTTAAATCAACAGAAGTAGTAAAACCAGCATGATAATGAAGATATGGCAAACCTGCAAAATTTAGTCAAAGGATTTGCAACAATAGACAACTTGGCACTTGTAAATGTTGAGGGAACTGGAATGGCCGGTGTTCCAGGTACATCAAGTGCTATTTTTAGTGCAGTCAAAGATGTTGGAGCTAATGTTATCATGATATCTCAGGCTAGTAGTGAGCATTCTGTATGCTTTGCTGTCCCCGAGACG
This sequence comes from Lathyrus oleraceus, assembly GCF_024323335.1. Lineage (NCBI taxonomy): Eukaryota > Viridiplantae > Streptophyta > Magnoliopsida > Fabales > Fabaceae > Lathyrus > Lathyrus oleraceus. The sequence continues at coordinate 14,830,289 of NC_066582.1, forward strand.
GAAGTAAAAGCTGTTGCCGAGGCATTGCAATCAAGATTTCGTCAAGCTTTGGATAATGGGCGTCTTTCTCAGGTTGCAATTATCCCGAATTGTAGCATTTTGGCAGCTGTTGGCCAGAAAACGGCAAGCACTCCTGGAGTTAGTGCTCACCCCCGAGACATTGATTATCCCCGCTCTAGAAAAATTGCAGGTAGCATAGGTGCCTTCCTTATGATGGATATGGCTCACATAAGCGGACTCGTTGCTGCATCTGTGCTTGCCGACATCTTTGAGTTTTGTGACATTGTGACCACCACAACCTGCAGTCACCGCATCAGTTGTTGATAAGCAGAAAGAACTTTTGGTCAATAAAGTTGTTAGAGAGCAAACAAATTCAATTGATGAAATGAGAAGGATATTGAAGAGTCTGAATCATTATGAAGCCCTTGGATTTAACCGCCACAAAAAGATCGACGCAGCAGTTTTGAAAAAGGAATACCGGAAAAAGGCTATGCTCGTGCATCCTGATAAAAATATGGGCAGTTCCATGTCAAGCGAGTCATTTAAGAAGCTTCAATGTGCATACAAGGTTCTTGCTGACTCTGTGAAGAAGAGAGACTATGATGAACAATTAAGAAAAGAAGAATCCATGGCTAAAAGTGTCTGCCAGAAATCCCACAGTAGTTCACATCAGGATAATACTGAATATCGTTCCGAAGAACCCAGACGGATACAGTGCACAAAGTGTGGTAATTCGCACGTTTGGGTGTGCACCAACAGGAGTAAAACAAAAGTCACTCATGAACGCTCCAAGTTTCACTGCAGTAAGAAATTCGAATTAGTCAAAGCGTTAAAAATCCATAAAAATCCCAAAATGGAATAGAGACAAAATTCAAAGAGAAAGTTTGAGTTCATAGTGCCGTTTCCGGATTGAAGCATCAAACATGATGAAATTGATTCTGAGCACACAAAAGCGCTTCTGGAATTTCCCCCTTTTGAACTCCACCAGACCAAACCTGAAAACCCTAATTCATGAGGGATAAATAGTGAGTGAGAACAACGAAATAAAGGAGAAAAAGAGAATTTGAAAACCAAAACCCTAAAATTCGGAGGCGGCCGCGATTTCAAGGGAATAAAAAGCTAATTCCAAAATCAAAGCTGAATCGGGATAAAGGAGGCGAGGGAAGAAGATTCGAGATTTACCTGAGTCATTATCGTCGCCGAAAGTAAGTTTTCGTTTGGGGATTTTTCTTTTTTATCTTTGATCATAGCTCGCCTTTGGGTGTGAGATCGTGATGGTAACGATTGAGAGAGACGTGATGGTAACGATTGAGTGAGATTGTTTTAGCTGAGAGAGCGGTTAAGGGAGCGATTAAGGAAACGATGGAGAGAGACGGGTTCATGAGAGGTGCGTGGTACAGAATGAGAGTGATCGAGAGCTTTGAGAGAGGAAGAGATCAGTTCAGCGTGAATGCTAGCTCATTCATCCTTTTTTTTTTATTATTTACCTTAGGAGTGTTTAAAATCTTTTTTTTTGGAAATTTAAATAACCCTTTAGTATTCCAAGTGGATATTAATTTTTGTTGTTTATTAATAATTTCACTTTTTACTATTCCCAATCCATTAACTCTAAAACCCAACAGCCGCTTATTTTTGTTCATTTTCCTGGTAGTCCAACAGATTTTTTTTATCTTAGTTTTTTTCTAATGTCTAATCTATCTTGGTTTATATATCTAAAATAGCATTAAGATAATAAATAATGATAAATGGCCTAGTGGAGAGAGGGTAGTGTCATAATCTTAAGTGGAGAGGGTTCAATACTCATACGTAGCATTTTATTTCTTTTAGCATTTTTTATGTTTATGTTTATTATACTCATGGTTTCATTAATATTTAATAACACAAATATGTTTTTTTATTAATTTCATCATTCATTCAAAACCATTTTAAAACTATTAAAATCATATTTCTCGATTCAATGTCGAGCCCATTTTCATACCCTTGTAAGTCGATTGCTTTTAAGCATCGCCATCAACCTCACATGGCTTACTCTTGGGCCTTCTTACAATGAACTTAACTTTCAATAATTTCAAACCTCGGTACTTTAATTGTTTTAATTTAATATTCAAATTGTTTTCTAAATAAAACGTGAAGAAAAAGATTACCTGGATGGAATGTCCAGTCGTAATCCCGAATATTAGGCTCAAGCTGTAAGAGCTTGTAAGCCATAAATATTCGTCTTCTCTCCAAAATAGTTATGAATATCTAAACCATTTTCTTAATAAACGTGAAGAAAAAGGTTACCTGGATGGAACGTCCAGTCGTAATCCCGAATATTAGGCTCAAGCTGTAAGAGCTTGCAAGCCGCTAATATTCGTCTTCACTTTAACACTCTAATATTCAAATCATTTTCTAAATAAAACGTGAAGAAAAAGGTTACCTGGATGGAACGTTCAGTCGTAATCCCGAATATTAGGCTCAAGCTGTAAGAGCTTGCAAGCCATAAATATTCGTCTTCTCTCCAAAACACCTGTAAATATCTCAAACCATCTTCTTAACAAAGTTGGAAGAAAAAGATTACCTGGAGGGAATATCCAGTTGTAATCCCGAATATTAGGCTCAAGCTGTAAGAGCTTGCAAGCCATAAATATTCGTCTTCTCTCCAAAACGCTCATAAATATTCGAATCATTTTCTTAGCAATATTGGAAAGAAACAGACTGCCTGGGTGGAATGTCCAGACGTGGTCCCGAGTATTAGACCCAAGCTGTAAGAGCTTGTAGGTCACAAGTACTCGTCTTTCAAACTTCAAAATACCTAATTCCTACCTTAATACTTTTTCAATAAAGATGGAAATGGAACATGGTGTATACCGTGCACTCCTGAGGCTAGGATTCGAGATGTATATCTCGCTCATCCAAGTCCTCGCCATCACTCAAAATACATCCAACCAATCAAACCCTTTTCTCGCCGCCGTGCGACTAATCAAAGAACCTTTTTCATAAATGAAAGATATATTGTCTTAAGTGATACAAAACAATGTTTCGGCCACGATTGTTGAGTAGAGATAAATGACGCTTTTCCGAATGTAGATTTATAAATCCGTTCGATGTGTGGTATGCGTCCACTCCTCATCTGTTTTGGGTAAAACAATGTTTTCGTCGATTAATACAATATAGCTTTGGCTAAAATCGACCAACAAACAAACATTTTCTACCCAGAACTACGTAAGCCTTGACTTCTCTATTGAGATACGTAGGAGCAGGATTTGTAAATCTTGTCAGGCCCACTAATAAAAAACTTAGGTTTAGTCCTTCGTTCAAAAATCCAAAAACATCTCTTCTCATCCTTCCTTTCTTTCCCACCTAATAATTCGAAAAGCCTAACATTTCAAACTAACATTAACGCACACAACTGACCTAATGGTTCCCGTTGAGTACAACGGACGTGAGGGGTGCTAATACCTTCCCCTTGCGTAATCGACTCCCGAACTCTGATATTGGTTGCGATGACCATATCTTATCCTTTCTTTTGTCTTGGGTTTTATCGATATTTCCCCTTTCCTTTTTAGGAATAAATAAAGTTCGGTGTCGACTCTGTTCAGTCCATCATTGCGAGCGTGCGATCGCGCTTTGCTTTGAAGTCGTATCCCCATTTTTTTTCGAGGTGCGACAGCATGGCTTTTTCGTTATCGTGTTTGATTAAGTCGCGTTTGCTTAATTCGCGTCTGCTTAAATCCGTTTGCTTAATTCGGAAATTAGGAACATACATCATATAATACCAATTGCGCTTGTCAGTGGATATTGTAATGAATAAGATTGAATCCGCTAGGGAATTCAAATTATAAGAATCGATGATAAGTCAGAAATTGATATAATAGATTCACTTATTTAGCAATTTTGCTTTTACCTTTAATCGTCTTCGATTTAAGTTTTGAACCTTAAAACCCCTCTTCTTTTCATTCGTTTGGATATAACATTCAAGAGTCCTTGTGATACGACATTTGAGTATCGCTTCCGTTTTACTACACTTTTAAACTCGTTTTTGACCCGTGTGCGACAGCGGATCAAATTGGCACCGTTGTCGGGGGCTCTTGTAGATTTTAACCATTATTATAGTCTAACCATTATTATAGTCATATGTGTTGTGTTTTGGCATTTTTTTTGCCCTAACTTTCTTGCATTATGGTCTTTTTGTGTTTTAGGATAAAAAAATCTATTTTTTTAGGAAAATTGTCTCAAATTATCCCGATTCTTTGTCGATTAACCCGAAATTCCTTATTTTTCTATTTTTTATGACTTTTTTTTTCTGTTTTGATAGTTTCAGAAAATTCTGAAAAAATTCTCAAAATTTTTAATTGATGTTATTAGATTAATTTTTGTGTTTTTATTTATTTATTTCCTTTTATTTTAATAGTTTTTTCCGTGTTTCAATTGCTTTTTCTTAATAGGGACATTGTTGGTATTTTCCTATTTGTTGTTGCATTGTTGAATTAGTTATGTGTTTTCTCATTATTTACTGTTTTTTTTCTTTTCTATTGAGTTTAACATGGCTGACCAAAGAACTCTGAGAGAACTTGTTGCCCCTGATGTTGATTATAATGCTTTATGTATTGAATATCATGTTGTTGTTGTACATTTCAAATTGAAATCTGGTTTAATACACTTGTTGTCAAGATTTAATGGTCTTGCAGGTGAGGATCTACATAGGCATCTAAAAGAATTTCATATTGTATGTTCTACACCATTTAGGCCTCAAGGAATTACTGTAGATCATGTCAATCTTAGAGCATTTCCATTCTCACTACAAGGTGCTGCAAAAGATTTGTTATATTATCTTGAGCCGAATTCTATTACAAGTTGGAATAATATGAAGAAAATCTTCTTAGAAAGATTTTTCCCTACTTCAAGAGCTTCTTCAATCAAAAAAGAAATATGTGATATTAGTCAGGTTGACATGGAATCATTGGCCGAATACTGGGAGAGATTCAAGCAGTTAGTGTCGAGTTGTCCTCACCACCAAATTTCTGAACAATTGCTAATACAATACTTTTATGAGGGATTTCTACCAATGGAAATAAACATTTTAGATGTTGCTAGTGGTGGAACACTTGTTGATAAGACTCAAGCTGCTGCCAAATCCTTGATTGAGAACATGTCACTTAACTCCCAACAATTCACAACAAGGGATAATTCTGTGGTCCAAGCAAAAGGTGTGATAAGATTCAAGCTTCTTCTTCCAACAAATCTCTAGAAACTAGAATTGATGAACTTACCTCTTTAGTGAAATAATTGATGCTACCCCTTCCACCACCACCACCACCATATAACCCTCCACAAGTAACCACATCTTCACCTTCTGAACCTTCACTAGAGGAACATGTCAAGCAAATGATTGTAAATAGTCTCCAATTTCAGCAGCGAACAAATTATAGTATTCAGACTTTGCAAACACAAATTTGATAACTTGCCACTTCAATGAATGCCATACAACAAGCTCAAGGATCAAACCAACTACCTGCCCAAACAAAAGTTAATCTAAAAGACCCTAATTGGAGTGCAATGTCCTTGAGATCCGAAAAAATTACAGAACTAGCCCCAGAAAAAAATAAAATATTTGTTAGCGTAACACTTGAAAATAAACCTGAACCTTCTATTGTTGTTGAGGCTGAAAAAAAAGTATGTATCATCAATCCCTTTCCCACAAAGAGTACTGAAAAATAAGAAGGTTGACTAGGAAGAGCATTCTATTTTTAAAATAGAGTTGCTTTCTGAAGTTGTTGATGAAGCTTATTCTGATTTGTTTTCAGCTGATTTTCTAACTTTTCTAGTTTTGATGATATTTACTCATGTGATGATTGTACTAACACTAATCTTTATGTTGTATGTGTTGATATTGATGTTGCCTTGCAGGATGACAATGTAAATGAAGTTGTTTATGTAACTGAAGCTCTTGACATCTTGGTTGCCCCAAACATATCATCCATTGAACAACCACATTCTTTAGAGCATAAAACACTTCCTGAGGATTCATATTATTCATCAAAGCTTCAACCTAAGCAGAAACATAAAAAGGAAATTGGATGGACCTTGGCTGACACTCGTGATATTAGCCCATCCATATGTATGCATAGGATCTCACTTAAAGATGAAACAAATCTAGTGAGGCAACCCCTTAATCCTTTGATTCTTGATATTGTGAAAAAGGAGATCACTTTCACGTGCCCATTCAACACTCTTACTTATCGAATATTCTTCTTTGGTCCTGGAATACAAGGCAAATGCACTAACCAAAATTTAAAGGTCAATGAACACTACCCAAAGCTACTCCATGAGAACCCAACTTTAGAAGAAGAGATTATAGAAGAGCTCTCTTTAGGAAAAACTGCTTATGCGATCATTTATCCGCCTTGACTCCTCGGGTGTGTTCTTTCCTTTCTCTCACTCTTATTTTATATTTATGCTCTTTCATTGAGGATAATATATGTTTTAAGTATGAGGGAGGGAACCATTTATTTATTTTGTTTTCTTTGTTTTGTTTTCAGTTTTTCTCTGTTTTGGTTTTTGTTTTCTTTCTTAAAAAAAATTGCATGCTTTTTCCTTTGGTTTTTGAGTTACAATTATGAGTATTTTTTTTAGTTCTCTTGACTAAAGTCTTGTGGTGTGATGTGAAAAATTTGTTGCGCATTTTTAGTATGATAGGCAGGACTAAACTCTAAATTGCATATCATTTGTGGTAGATCGATTAACCTTGTGACATTTTGAGCCTTATATGGATAACATACAAAAATCCATCGCTTTCTTTCTTGTGTGATTCACTCATGTCTGTTAGTCTCTAGAACTTAAATTGACTCTTGTTGATATTGTTGTTTACTTGTGCACACTGATATGATAAAGACATTTTTGTTTTTTGTTTTTTAGCCAGTTAGCCAAAAAGCCAACCCTGAAATAATATCATCCCTTGTTTGAAAACCCCTTGAGCATATTATCCTTTTTTTTGTTTAAAACTCATTATAAATCGAGAAGTGAAAAACAATATTATCACCCTATTCAAAGGGTTGAAATAGTCTTGTTTGGAGTTGTGCGAGGTTGAATAATTATGTTTGTAATATTTCAGAAGTTGGTAGAAAAAGAAAATAAAAATAAAAAAAGAAAAAAGAAAAAAAAATGAATGAAAAAAAGAAGAAGGATGTATACATGTCAATACATACTCCTTATGAAAAGAAAAAAAAAGAAAAAAAAAAAGAGAAAGGAGAAGAAAAATATGAATGAAAATAGTTACTATAGAGTTGTTGATGTGAATGAAATATTTTGTAAATTTAACTCCCGCAGTTTCTTTCAAGTCTCTTTTGTCTCTTTGAATTTTACCTAGTACCCCTTAGGATTTATCTCAACCTTACCTTGGCCACGTTATAACCAAATAAAAGTCCTTTTGATCGTTGTCTGCATGCATTTCAATTATGGATGTTAGAGTCTTTTCAAGCTTATGATAGTACTAACTTTCATGTTGTGCTTTAAGTGTCAACAGTTAACCTAAACACTTGAGAGTTGAGTGAATTTTATCCTGTGAAGATCTTACGGCTTTTCGATGTACTATATGGTAATCTGTTTTCGTATCTTCTTTGAATGTCACAAGAAGTTGCTCATTAACACCATATTATTGAAGCTTAGACTTAGAATTTTGCTTTCACCTTGTATCTTGATAACCTTTGGAATTACATGTTTCGTTTGTTCTTGTTTTTCTGTTTTAAGTTTTGAACTAATAATTTTGCTCGGAGTGCAAAAGTCCAAGTGTGGGGGAATTTGATCAGTGCATTTTGATATATATTCTTCTATTATTCTACTTAGGCAACTCTATAGTTTATTCTAATATTTTTACTATTTTAGTGTGTTTTTATATTTAAGTTTATTTTTGGTTTTATTTTATTTTTGTACTTTATTTTCAGCATAAATAGTTATTTGATACCTTGTTACAATGCATATCATAACTTGAGTTACGAGGATCGGATTGATGCGTTCTAATATGCGTTGGAAATCTGGGAGGATAAGCTAAAATTTTCATGTTGAAGTTAGAAGCTGATTAGGAGTGAAGAAGAGTCGAATAATTCCTTTTATTTCTAGACTTAAGAAAATACTTAGTTTTTGGGCCGATTTTGTATTTTTTCGGGTCGGTTGCTATTAGGCCCAAATTCTCTTGATCTATTTAAACAACTTAGTAGTTTTAGGATTGGGGGGATTCAGAATTCATGAAATAGAGAATAGGGCATATGAGTACCATGGAGAGCCAATTCCCAAAGAGTTAATCTGCTGTATTCGAATTCCACTTTGAGGTTTTTATTAATTTTAGTTTAATTTCGATTTCTTTTCAATTCTTTCTATAAACTCGTTTGGTTAATTTGATTACTTTAGTTTGCTTAATTTGATTGTTTCTTATAGGATAAAGTTGATTAAATTTGATTGTTTGTATGATCCTTAACTATAATCACGTTAGCGTAGCTTTTTCTTTATCGTGTTTGATTAAGTTGCGTTTGCTTAATTCGTGTCTGCTTAAATCTGTTTGCTTAATTCGGAAATTAGGAACATACATCATATAATACCAATTGCGCTTGTCAGTGGGTATTGTAATCGAATGGGATTAAATCCGCTAGGGAATTAAAATTATAAGAATCGATGATAAGTCGGAAATTGATACAATAGATTAGCTTATTTATCAATTTTACTTTTACCTTTAATCATCTTCGATTTAAGTTTTGAACCTTAAAACCCCTCTTCTTTTCATTCATTTGGTTATAGCATTCAAGAGTCCTTGTGATACGACATTCGAGTATCGCTTCCGTTTTACTACACTTTTAAACTCGTTTTTGACTCGTGTGCGACAGCGGAGCAGTATCCTCTAATTCTCAATGTACATCTTAGTCTTAGGAAGCATAATAACATTTGGAAATAAGTTGGAAAAAGTTTCATACATAAAAAATGCATCAAAAACAAGTTTTATGGGAAAACTAACCTATGTGTCGACACATATGTTTTTTAGGTCGACACATGTACTGCATTTTTAAAGCATGTAGCTTTTGTTACATGTGCCACCTCTACAAGTTGACACATGATCTTTACAGGTCGATGCATGACCTATACAGGTCGATGCATGACCTATATAGGTTGGTACATGCGTCGAACAGGTTAGCTCATGACTTTCACAAGTTGACTCATGCAATGTATTTTTCCAAAAATTCATAACTTTTTCAAATCTTTTGCATTCCTTTTGCCTCCAAACATGCATGCATATAAGTACTTCATACATGCATCATTTTCAACCAAGGTTCTAGGGAAAAGTTCTAGAGAAAACCTATACGAAACCGGGATTTCAAAGAATTCTCATAATCTCCAACCTCATTCTATGCATACACACAAACAAACTCATATAATCATTCTTTGTTTGGGTGTCATCTAGAATTAGGGTTGATAACGTCTAATTTAGTTTGATTGTATTGTAAATTAGGTTGATATCTTTGAGGATTTGAAATAAGAAAACCGAGTTGGGGTTTTCCTTCAAGATCGTTTAGGGATTTGAAGGTTTTAGATAAAATTACATAATTCTAATCCGATCGAGTGAAGGCTTTGAAGAACAGGGGGTTCTTGGAAAGGAGTAGTTGGGACGGTTGATCGTATTGGTAAATCTTGGATTACAACAATTGTGTGTTTTGGATTTGATTGATTCAAAGCTTTAAAGAACAAGGGGTTTCTTGCAAAGAAGTACCATGATTCGGTGAATCAAATTGGAATTGTTGGGTTACTTGATTAAGATTTAATTAAGGGAAGAGAAGGTGTCATAATCAACATCAAACTTTGGGTTTGTAGGGTTAGATTGCTACATATCTCTTGTATACATGCTTTTGCAAAGTAAGGTTAATTTCATTATCTAAATTCGAGTTTGAATTAAGGGTAGACGTACCCACAGCGATGTCGATTGGGGAACTGGATAAATAAATCCTTGTGTACTCTCTCTCCCTATCTATCTCTTTTATTTTTCATTTGCAAATTGTTGAATGCATCATCGTGCGATCAATTTTTGGATGATATTTTTTATTACGTTTTGAAATAGGTGTTGTTGAGTTGATCACAATCCTTTAGATTATGATTGTATTTTAAGATCAACAAAACCACATAAATTTCCAAACAATATCGACTGCACACAAGGTGTTTGATAATTTGTTATAATAGATTTTTTTTGTTTGATCATTGGAAATAGCCTATCCTTGTTGCTTTGATTGCAATTGGTTTTGATTAATTGTGTTTGATAAACTTGTGATTCATTATCATACCATGATTAGAATTATGCATATCCGAGCTTTTTGATGGCGGGTTCGGTTAGACGATTTGATCTAGGTTGCCTCTGCTTGCCATAAACTTTTCAAAACAGTTTTTTGTGTTATATTTTTTTAACTAGTAATCTACTCACCCCCTCTAGATCGAACCATATCGTCTAACAAGTGGTATCACGAGCTCCAATTAATTTCATGCTTAATATTTGCTTATTATCGAATGGCTATCGAACCTAAAGGGGCGCATAATAGAGCACCTATTTTCACCGGAAAAAAATTATGGCTATTTGAAAGCTTGTATGTGTATCCATATCAACTAGGTTGATAAGGGTGTATAGGACTTCATCATCAATGTTCTTAATAAAATTACAATTACCAATGGTGAAGGCACCGTCGTATCAAAACCGAAAAATCAATGGAGTGATAATGATAAGAAATTGTGGTCACATGATTGGAAGGCATAAAACATTCTCATATCCGCACTCGGTGTTGATGAGTATTATCGTGTTTCCCATTGTGAAACCGCCAAGGCTATGTGGGACACATTAGAAGTTTCCCATGAGGGAACTAGTGAGGTCAAATAAGCTAGGATCAATACCTTGAATCAAGAGTTTGAACTCTTTCGCATAAAGCATGGTGAAACCATTGCCGACATGAAAAAGAGGTTCACATATCTTATAAACCGATTGAATGCTCCCTATAAGCCTATTTCCAATTATATTAATACTAATAAAGTTTTGAGGTGTCTTAATAGGAATGGAAACCCAAAGTCACCGTAATCAAATAGGATGAATGATCTTAAAACACTTGATCTCACAATTTTGTTTGGAAAATTGGAAGAACATGAGCAAGAATTCACTTGCTTGGAAAAACATGAAAAAGAGTAAGATAGAAAGGTAAAGAAGGAGAAAGGTAAAGACAAGAAGGTAGAGAAGAAGTCTATTGCTCTAAAGACTTCAAGCTCAAAGTCCTAAAATAGTGAGCAAAGTGATTGTGAAACAAGAGATGACGAGAATTCCAATGATGAAGAGAAGAGGTTGTTCGTCAAAAGGTACCAAAGGTACATAAGAAAAATTGGAGTAAAGCACTCTGACAAAAACCTAACCAAATTGGGAAGGATATTTAACTCCTAAAAAGAAGATGAGAATGAGAAGGGTAAACTTAGAATTTCATGCTATAATTATGGAGAAGTCGGTCATTATATGCTGGATTATCCTACGATCAAGAAAGACAAAGAGAAAGGCCATCACAAGAAATCTAGCAAGTCTAGAAGAGTCTATGTTGTTTGGGAGAGTGAAAGTGATTCTTCAAGTGATGAAAACTCAAGTTCAAGTGTCAAATCGGCCAAGACTTGCTTCATGACCAATAAAAAGAAGAATAAGAATGTAAGTCATTCTAAGCTTGAATCTACTAATGAATGATCTTACTCTCAATTACAAAAGCTTTTGAAAATATACATAGAGAGTTCGTAGAAGCTTTTAAAAAGTTAGTTTCACACAAAAGAATCTTTTCACATTTAGAAGCTAAAGTTTTAGAAACCGAAAAGAAGATGGAATCTCTTAAGAAATCTATGATAGATATTTAAAAATACAATAATGAGGATGAAAAACCTTCATGGTTTAGTTGTGAATCTTGTCATAATTGGAAAAAAGAGATAAATACTCTTCAAGTCAAATTGGACAAAGTATTATAACCAAATATTGCATTTGTTATTGATTCATCAAAGTTTGAACGGTCTTTGAACCATTCATATAAAAATCATAAATATGTTTAAAAGGACTTAAATAGAAAAAGTATGTATCATCACAACCTATCTTATCATTATTGTTGCAAGAAAGGTCATACTATTGAAAAATGCAAGTTTAGGAGACTCTTTGTTCCTAAAGGCATTGTAAAACCCCAATTTTGACCCTAGGACCCCTCATGCTATCTCACCATATGCATTGGCTTTGGGATCACACATTGGCATCCTCCTTACCCCTTATTACCCCTCCATTCATTGGCATCCTCCTTAGCCCTCCAACAGTTTTCAAGTCGTAGCCTGACCTACACATAACTCTTATCCCCCTAGAGTCTATGTCTCCCAAGTGAGTGTTCCTTACGGAATGCAATATGCTCATGTGGACTTTCAATATCTATATATTCTTTTTCTTTGTGGCAATATATTCCCCACGAAGATTATTTTAACATTCATATCATATGCATCATATGCATCATATGCAATATATTCCCCACGAGGATGCCAACATTCACATCTTGGCATCCTCCTTACCCCTCATTCATTGGGTTTTGTATGGGGAGAGATCACCAAGAATATTTGGTTGTATCATACTTTTTTGTCATTATTTACTAACTAAAATACCAAAAATATGTCTATGTATAGTTCTACTTCTTTTGTAGGTAGTGTATGCATTCACCCATGCTCCATCAAGCTCATATCTAGGGTTTGAGACCCTCAGTGCAAGGAGATTAATTAAGAGATGGTTCACATTGGTTCTAAACATCATATATGGATCCCCATTCTCTTCATTTATCATTTTGATCAAGAAATCATCAAGAGTTTGAAGCTTGTTTGCCTTGGAAGCCCTAATTCATCTGAGTATCTTGTGTGACTTCCTCAGCAAGTTTCTGTAGGAGAAGAGCGATCCAAAACGCAGCGGAATTTAAAAAAATTCTCCTTTAGTGATCCTTACGAATGGGCATGATCAGTGATAGAGTCGTTACCTCTTGTGGCGATTGAAACCTTTGATGCAGATCTACGGAGCGATCTCGAACTTTGAATAGTGACAATGCCTCTACTCAGTCCATACGAACGAATTCCTTCAATCTCAGTGCTAGCTGCTACGAATGAAGGCTTTGAGTGTGTGAGAGAGAGAAATGAAATTACAACTGCACAAATGCTTCTGTACAAGGGTTCTATTTATAGAACCACTTGTGCGGGTTGCAAGCTAAAAAGCCCACTTAAGTGTATGTGGCCCATATCTTATAATATGCCAAAATCACTTAAGTGTGTGGTACCTTACCATATTTCGTATTCTACTTAAGTACACCGTATCTTACGATTTTCTACAATGCACTTAAGTGCGCCATACTTTACGGTGTTCCTTAGTTACTCTATCTCTCATCAATTCATTCTTTTGTGTGTGACCCTGTAGGTTTTCGCGGCATTGACAATTATATTAAATCACGTATTTAACATAATAAACAGTGAGCGATATCTAGCAACACATCACTGCTACCCAAGAAACAAAAATGTCATGTGATCTGACAAATCCTTTTATGATAATACTTATATGTACAATTACCCTTTTGCCCTTATGTCTATATTGAACACAAGACATAGATCGTGTCATCCTTGTCCAGTTCAATATTGGGCCCGTAGTCATTTATCCTGTTACGCAGGATGGACAAATTCCCTCTAGGTCACTCATGTCCCTCAGCATGCTTCGTGGAGTATCCATCAACTGTCTTTTTGGTCATCCAGTTACGGACAATGTTTGATCAATAATAAGGCACTCGACTCTACATCTAGGGTCCATAGTGGTTTCAGGTCGAAGGGTGGTATACACCATTATCACCATGAGAATAACTTATGACACTTTGTATAACATTCTATATAGTATTCTCATAGAGGGTCAATCCAGTATAAATATTACTCTTAATATTCATACCTATGTTTAAGACTTGATAACTCCTTATCCATGATCCATGATATGTGATCATCAGTCTATATACATAATAGTCTTAATGCTTTAATGTTATCCCATTTCACAATAAAGCTCGACTACGAATACTTTAAGAATAGTGTCCTTATGTTTAATGGGATCTCATGATTAAGTCACACTTGATACATTAAACGGACTAGCTATTCTAGGGACATTATTAAAGAAACATAATAAAGAAAAAGCCTTTTATTATTAATAAATAATTCGATACAAGTACCAAAAGTATTGGCCTCTAGGGCTTACACCAACAAATTCTTCATCATTTGATCAAGTATTTCAAGGGATACTTCATTATACATAATATTATGCATATATGATCCTCTATGAGTCCAAGATATCAAGAGAGTTTCAAGATTGCAAGTTGGTTCATGGTTGTTGAGCAGAGAAAGTCAACTGGTCAAACTAAGGTTCCCTAGACCCTATCTCCGGCAATTTTTGTCATATGAAAATGATTCCAAGAGAAACGTTACTCCTTATGACATTACAAACAACTTTCATGTTTAGTTCAAGAGCTAGTTTTTCTTGGAAAGACAATTTTGATGGTGGAAGATTATAGGTCATTTTGTCTGAACCCTAGTTAAGATGTCAACTTCCAAGGACCATAAGTTTCTCAATTTTTATGAGATGAAATCCATTCAGGTTTCACGATCAAATTCAAGGTGTCCTATCCAACTTTTATTATTGTAAGATATTAAAATTCAACTTGCAAAGGCGTGTGCCAAGAGGAAACATTATAGGTCACTTTGGGCCATTACCATTGAACAAGTGATTTTCCTCAGCTTCTAAAATGCATAACTCGTTCATGTCAAATCCAAATAAGGTCAAATCTATGACCAAATTTAAGAGGTTTGAATGAGCTACAACTTTGATGAAGGGACATTTTCCATTTGAAACCCATAGCAAAAGTTATTCAAGGTGGAAGAAGTAAACATTTGACTTGATACATAGAAAAATTTCAAATATGTTTGATTTTCCAAACTTCAACCTCAAAATTCGTCATTTTCCAAGATTCAAATGGAAACGTATTCAACATGAAAGTTGTTCCCCTTAATCTCATATTTCCAAAAAGTCCAAGATCATCTCATTTAGCCAAGAATTGGAGGACTTGCGCATGTGTTCTTCACAAGGCTTCATTTGGATGAATTTCATGTTCACATTTCAATTACCATTGCATGATCACATGACACACTTTCAACATTGCACATGAGGAAATTTGGACCTAATTACATTATTTCATGGGCCTATCACATGCCCATGCATCCATGTAAGGGTGAATTGCTATTTTTGGAATTTTGAATGAAGGCTGTGAAACCAATTGCATTGCCTATAAATGAGACCCTTCATGCTCAGAATTATGGAGACCTTGTCCAAGCTTTGAATCTGTAATCCTAACTCTCACCATTAGAGGACAATCTTGAAGGTTTTCATTTGAAAATCGAGTTTCAAATCTCCTTATATTTTGATATTGAAACTCCAAGAATCCTAGCCTTTCCTTGATCCAATTCAACTTCTACAAGCTTCTGAAGTCAAGCCAAGGCCAATTGGAAGCAAGATCAAGCAAGTTTCAAGCTCCCTCAAAGATGATTTTGCAGAATTTTCATCTCTTTGATTCTCTCTCAATTATTCATAATTCTTTATGATTTTTGGTTGGCTGAAGTCCTACCAATGCAGGCAACAATATTGAGTTGCTTTGAGGTTAAATTGAAGCAACTATGTTCATGATCCTCAAAATTGAAATCCCTGTATCTTTTGATATACTTGGAATTAGAGAAAATTGAGGTTAGATTCGAGTTCCTGAGCATTTTCTCTTTAAAATAGTATCCTTGTTTTTCATTTTTTATTGAGATGAAGTTGGACCTGTCTGATGGAGGTCACCGAAGAAGATGACCGGAGCCCTAGCTCCGGCGGTGTGTTGGCACACCTCCTGGCCATCTGATCATGTTTGGATGTTCTAATCTAGACCTTTGGTTTGAATTACCACACGTACAACACGTTGACTGATGACCACCATGGAACGCGTGCGTGTGGCCATCAGATCTGCCACCTCAATTAATGAGGGAGATCTGATGGCCCTTGTTTTTTCTTATTTTATTTTAATTTGTGATTTTATGTTTAATCCTTTTATTTTGTTTAATTCATATTAATTTCATTTTTAATCCAAAAAATATGGGACTTTCACAAAAAATCTTTAAATATTTTTCTCTTTCATATTCTAAGTTAAAATTATTTTTGGGACTAATTTTGATATTTTTCATGAATTAAATGTTTTTGTGCATATTCTTAATTGTTTAAAAATACTTCTGACTTTTCAAAAATCATGAAATATTTTGTCTAAGGTCCTTTGACCTTGCTTGACCTAGGATAAATCTCTTGGCCATTTATTTGGTGTTTTGAAGAGATTTTAGGTTTTGACCAAATTAAAATGTATTTTAATTCATTTTTAATTGGATTTTTAATTGATTAAATGGGTAAAACTTATTTTCAGCCATTTTTATGGTCTTGTGATGTTTGACCTTTTGTTTGGGTCTTGGTCAAGGTTGATTTGACTTTTGTTGGATCAAAACCATTGGATTTGGGGGATTTATGAAATGTACATTTCTTCTCCCAAAATGAATGGATGATTTTGATTTGATGAAATTCCTCACATGACCAATTTGTGTTTCTATCCTCCCCTCCCTCTTCATCTTCATCCCTATTCTTCCCCATTGTCCCATTTGACCAATGAAATCTCTAATGTCTTAAGGCTAATTGGTTCATCAATGACCTTGTGTCAGATGAACCAATATAAGTATGATTGAGATAGATCTCTTCCTCTTGATCTTTTCTTTTAGTGTGTGGTATGTTTTAGGAGTTTGGTTCTTCATACCAAATCTCTAACATGCATTAACACCTAAATCTTTATTGCCCGACCTCAGATAGTTGTGACTTCAACATAAGTCCAATTATGATTCCTTAACATAGAGCTAAATTTGAGCCTAATGGCATATCATTCTAGTAAGTGAGATCGTAAGTCTCCCATTCTTCATGGTATTATATGGAGACTTGACCTTTTTATCTTTCATGAGAGTTAGTGGCATACTTGTTGAATTATCTAAGTTAGAGCCCTTCTCATGGAGGATGTCTTGGTTTAAGGGTTCATACTTGTGAAAGAATGGTTGAGTGTTCTCCAAAGAATTACTTAATCAATCAATAAAAAAACACCACTAACACTTGACTAACCTTTGACTAACATTTGACTAATTCTTATTAACATTGCTTTACTTTCAATTCATTTACTTTATGCAATTTAAATTTCAGTCATTTATCATTCATTTCCATTTACATTTCATTTAACTTGTTTATGTTTATGTCATCTTCACTTTTCTCATTTGAGCCTTATCCTGTGATTGTATACATTGTTTGTGTATTTTAGTTTTGCTTGTGGTCTTAGGACCTTAAAATACCTAATAATAACAACAACCCTACAAAATATCTGGTGGACTGTTGATCTTGATCTGAACTCTTGGAATTAGAACTAGGCAACATTCCCTATGCAAAAAGAACTTGGCCAATGCCAACATTTTGAGACTGAGCTATTGTGAACTGAGCCCCCATCTGATGCAAGCCTGAGATCTTGTTTGAATTCATATGCTACTCTGTCTTTGTGCTTAATTGTTATTTTGATCTTGTATCTGATGCTTTATTCTGAGTTGATCAAGGAATATTTCATCTGATACATTGGAAGATAAAGAAGACTGCTAGCTATGGGAATTGCTTGCTTGGATGCGGCTATCTTTATTTGATGCCTTGATCTTCATAATGTCTGGATATTGCTAATTGCTCATTGATTATTACTTGATTCAAAGTCCAAAGGGAAAGTGGGTTTTCTATATGACATTCTTGTCTGTTGGATTGCATCCCATTAGTTAGATCTTTTCAACTCTTAACTTTAAATGTATGCTTAGGATAGCCTCTTCATCTTCTCCCACTTCTTAAATTTCAAAATCTCTCCCTCTTTTCAAAAACTTTCTTTGCTTGTGGTTTCAAACTTAGACCTTACTTTAATGGTTAGAAACTTTGGCCTTATGCCAATGATTTTCAAACTCTTTCTTAAATCAAATTTGTAAATAAACTTAATCGTATTGACTTAAATTTCAAAAGACAAAAAGAACTAACAACTTCATTTAAACTTTTGGCCCTTTGTGCCCTTTTTTGTTTAAACTTTTGTTAAATACAATTCACCAACTTTGAAATTTTTACCACGAACTACGAGGTTTTGATCCCTCATTTTGATGTTGGTACGTAGGCACAAGTCCGAAGGTCTTGTCAAACACAAAAGTATAATCAATAAATTCTTTTTCTCATCCCTACACTCTATTTTTCTCAAACATCATTTATACCAAACACATATGCACACATAAAAAAGGGCTCCCTAGGAGTACCTAGGACACTTTGGGTGCTAACACCTTCCCTCTGTGTAACCAACCCCCTTACCTGTAATCTCTGGCATTTTATTAGTTTTGATTTGAAAAGTTCTTATCTTTAGGTTTTGTTCGTACTTTTCCCTTTTCCTTTGGAAATAATAAAAGCTCGGTGGCGACTCTGGTTTTATTGATGTCAAGCTTATCCATAGCTTGATGGTCATGAATTTACCACTACAGAAATTAAGTGGCGACTCTGCTGTGGGGTAGTCCTCAGTGGATTTAGCCTACTTTTTTATGTGTATATATTTGTATATCTGATGTTTGAATATTTGTTTGTATGATATAATTTGTTGTCTGTTGTGCTTGGTGATCTCTGAGTGGTGAGATAAGTTCTAACCCGAACTTTAGTGCAATTAAGATATGAGGATGTATAGTCATGTTCGACTTGTGCGGAGTAGTCCTTAATAAGTTGGCTTGAGACCCATCTACTCAGTGGAGAGCCTTTTGGAGTTACTGATGTCACACAAGTTATTTGTGGTTAGGCATTACTTTCTCTGATTTGGGGTCTGAGAAGCTGAGGACCGTAGAACATTTAACCCAACTTGGCATGTTTAGGACGTAATGCGGAGACTGTTTAGGTGTAGACCTAATAACAGTTGTTACGCGATACTACACCCATACGAGTTTCTCTTGAGAATATTATGGGTTGATGAGTCAGTCATCCTAACTTGTAATATCCGATAGATGGGATTAAGACTCTGGGAACTATTTTAGAACATTATCTATAAGTTTTATCCTTAGTACACTCCTTTGGGATGGTTCTTAACCTGACTCCATGCTTGTGACTCACAACAAACCCTTTGATTCTTGGTTGATCCGATCAAGTCTTGTCAATATCAATGGAACTTGGGTGTTGATAAGGTGAAAACCATAATCCACCAAAATGGATTATTGATCTTGATGATGACTTGATCCATCCCTTGACCTTTTTTTATGTTTTCCTTGTGTGTGATACCTTGTGTGTGATTGTTGCATTCATGCATACATGCGCATCATAACATTCATCACAGAAAAATTTCAAGGAACTGTGGTCTCATTTTGCAAATATTTGGATTGTGGATGAAGGAACACTAAGAAATACAGTTTCAAATGTCTTGATTTGAAAGAGTTAAGGAAGTTTTCATCCTTTGTACTAGATCCCTTGGACTTCAAGCAACGTCATGGGAAGCTTTTGTGTGTGCTATCTACTAATATGGTTGAAGGACTTTTGAGTGTGTTGGTTCAGTTTTATGATCCTCTCTACTGGTGCTTCACTTTTCCTGATTATCAGTTTGTGCATACGTTAGAGGAGTATGCCCAGCTCTTGGGAATACTCATATCTGACAAAGTGCCTTTTAGTGGATTGGAGGAGATTCCCAGATCTCATATCATAGCTGAAGCTCTTCATTTGAAGAAATCTAAGATTGATGCTCATTTGGTGAAGAAAGGAGGTATTCTTGGGTTGACATCTGAGTTCCTCATTGGTAAAGCTACTGTTTTTTCTCAAGTCGGTAGTATGGATGCTTTTGAAGCCATCTTTGTATTGCTCATCTATGGTTTAGCCTTGTTCCCTAACATTGACGGCTTTATTGATGTTAACGCCATTAGAATCTTCTTGATTGGGAATCCTGTTCCTACTCTGTTGGGTGACATGTATTTCTCTTTGCATTTGAGGAATTCTAAAGATGGTGGGACTATTGTGTGATGTGTTCCTCTTCTATACAAGTGGTTTAGTTCGCACTTGCCTCATACGCCTGCTTTCTTGGAAAACAAGTAATGTCTACGGTGGTCTCAAAGACTTATGTCTCTCACTAATGATGATATTGTTTGGTATGATTCTGCATTGAGTAGTGTGGATATTATTGATAGTTGTGGTGAATTCTCTAATGTGCCTCTCATTGGTACACAAGGAGGAATCAACTACAACCCTGCTTTGGCTCGTCGTCAACTTGGGTCCCCCCTTGAGAGATAAACCTAATAACACTCAGTTAGAAGGTCTTTTATATCAAGAGGGTAAAAATCCCCAACATTTGAAGCAAAGGATGATACATGCGTGGCATAGTGTGCATAGGAAAGGAAGATCCGGGCTTGGTCCATGCAACTGTGTAGATTTGGAAGCTTACACCATTTGGGTGAAAAAGAGAGCTTTGGAGCTGAAGATGTCGTATGCTTGTGAAAGACCTATGTATTTGGTTGTGGATGAGCCATTAACTCCCCCTAACCAATATTTAGAGGAGTTGTAAGACGCACTCACCAAGATGAAGTAAGAGAGAGACATATGGGAAGAGCGGTTCCATGCTTTGAGCCGAAAGCATGAAGAGTTACAGCTTGAGTCGAAAGATAAGGATGTGCTTATTGAGATTCTTAAAGCCCGAGCAGTGAAGAGGCAGAGAGAGCCAGAGGTTCTACCTTCCTCTAGCATGCCTCAACCTTTTGGTGCTTGGAAGAAGATTGTCGATCAGCTAGTTCTTGAGAAGGCTCAGATGAAAACATCCTTTGAGTCTGAGATTCGACGCATCCGAAGGAAGTACGCACCCACAGCCAGATCATCTGATACAGTTTCTAAGGGATCCTTAGGATGATTAATTTCCTTTTCTCTTGTGTTTGTGCTTTGGTCTCTGAAATTGTACTCAGTGTAATCCTTCCAAATTTTATGAATAAAAAGAGATTATTATGGTCAATCAAATTGTTGTTATTATATATTTATTGCAAATAGAACTTCATATGTTCCTTGAAATTAAAAATAATCAAAAACATTGCATTTCATGCATTATTTGCATAACAAGTTTTCTTTCGCCAAATGTCTTATCAATTCTTGTTTTGTGCATCAGCCAAGTTGACTCACCGTTATAACATTCATGCTAATCAACCAAGGATCATGGAGCACTTGGAGCAAGAGAACCGAGAGTTAAAGGATGAGATCGCCAGATTAACGACGCTGATGGAATCTGTCATTGCTGCACATAATCAATCTTCACCAACTCCTGCAACTCCTCCCTAGAGGATTGTCATTTCTGAGGTTGCTACCTCAACCGTTCCCATTGCTGCTGCCAGTCAATCCGGTCCTTATATGCCTGCTGGAAGGGTATGCGCCCATATTTTTTTCTTTACCGACATCTAGCCCGGTCATGTCAGGGCCACCTCCTGTTGTTCATATTCTGCCTCGTGTTGAGGACACTATCTACCACTCTGAGCCATCTGAGGGTCCAGATGTGTATTAGAAGATAGATGAGATGAAAGATCAATTCCTCGAGATGCGTAAAGAATTGAAGACTCTGAGAGGAAAAGATTTGTTTGGGAAGAGTGTTGTTGAACTCTACTTGGTCTCCAATGTTAAAATCTCGATGAAGTTCAAGGTACCTGACTTTGAAAAGTATAAAGGGAATACTTGTCCGTTAAGCCATATTATGATGTAAGCCAGAAAAATGTCTACTTAGACTCAGTTGTTGATTCACTATTTCCAAGACAGTTTGACTGGAGCTGCTTTAAGATGGTATATGGGTTTGGACAGTGCAAGCATTCATACTTTCAACGACTTGGGCGAGGCCTTTGTCAAGCAATATAAGTACAAAATGGATATGACGCTTGATAGAGACCAGTTGAGGTCTATGTCTCAGAAAGATAAGGAAACATTTAAAGAGTATGCGCATAGATGGAGAGAGTTTGCTGCCCAAATTAGTCCACCTTTGGAAGAGAACGAAATGACAAAGATCTTCTTGAAGACGCTGAGTTCGTTTTATTACGAACGAATAATTGCAAGTTCCCCTAATGAATTTACCGAAATGGTAAATATGGGGATGAGGCTAGAAGAAGGAGCCCATGAAGGACGTCTGTCTAAGGAAGAAACATCGTCCAGCAAGAAGTATGGTGGGAGTTTCTCTGAGAGGAAGGAAGGAGAAACTAATTTAGTGTCAGTGGGGAGGAAAATGAGGCCTCATGTCAGAAAAAGTTCTCAACCCTGTCAACATCAATATCAAGTTTCATCAGTAATTCTTGTATTTTCCAATAATTCCAACAATCAATCAGTTTCGATTCAACAACAACCGCAACAAAGAACCAACTACAATAACAACAATAACAATAATCATCAGCAAAATTTTGAGAGGAAGAAGGTCTCCTTTGACCCTATTCCCATGTCTTACGCAGAACTGTACCCATCATTGGTCCTCAAAAATCTGATTCAACCAAGAAATCCTCCGCAAATTCCTGAGCCACTTCCATGGTGGTTCAAACTTGATTTGCACTGTGCTTTTCACCAGGGAGCCCCTGGCCATGACATAGAGAACTGCTGTCCATTGAAATACGAGGTTCAAAAGCTTGTGAAGAGTGGAATGATGCCCTTTGAGGAAATAGCGCCAAATGTAAAAGCCAATCCTCTGCCTGCTCATCGTAATGTTACTGTCAACACGGTGGATGGATGTCCAGGGAATTTCCGAGTTTTTGATGTACAACACATCCGTAGGTCGTTGGTGGAAATGCATAGAACCTTGTGTTCAATCAGTGATTGTGAACATGACCATGATGGTTGTGTGATTTGCAGTGTGAACCCCCGTGGGTGTATGTTTGTCAAGAGGGATATCCAGAAGCTGATGGATGAGAATGTAATCCAAATTCAATAGTCAAGAGATATGGGAGATGTGAATGTTATTGTACTAGTGTTTAAGACCCCTGAGCGGGTAGTTATCCAATTTGATAGCAGCAACAACAACAATGTCCATAGATTGGTATCGCCGTTGGTTATACAGTTAGTGGGCCCCGTCCCTTACTCATACGATAAAGTTATGCCATATAAATACAACACTACTATGATTTAGAATGGTCAAAAGGTACCTGTACCACTTGCAGATTCAATGGTGAATATTACTGATATAAAAAAGGTGACCCGTAGTGGTCGTGTGTTTGGTCCAGTAGAAGATGTTATAGCAAGTAAAAAGGCAGAGATTTCGATGGTAAATCCAGTTAGTGCCTCAATGTGTCAGTTTGGTGAGTCCAGAAAATTGAATACTAACGATGATGATGAAGTTTTAAAGCTGATCAGAAGGAGTGAATTCAATGTTGTGGAGCAGCTGCTCCAGACTCAGTCAAAGATCTCCGTGCTGTCATTATTGATAAATTCTGAAGCACATAGGAAGGCACTGCAGAAAGTACTAGAGCAGGCTTATGTTGAGCATGATGTGACCGTGGATCAGTTTGATCATATCGTTGCCAACATTACTTCTTGCAATAATCTGAGCTTTTGTGATGAAGTGCTTCCTGAGGAAGGCAGAAATCACAATTTGGCATTGTACATTTCAATGAACTCTAAGGAGGACGCTATGTCCAACGTGTTGGTTGACACTGAGCCATCTTTGAATGTGCTTCCGAAATCGACTTAATCAAGACTTTCTTATTAAAGGCACCCAATGAGGTACAATGGTGTGATTGTCAAAGCGTTTGGCGGTTCTCTTAAAACTGTCATTGGTGAAGTGGACCTTCCAGTCAAGATAGGTCCGAGTGATTTCCAAATTACTTTCCAAGTAATGGATATCCACCCGCCCTACAGTTGCTTGTTGGGAAGGCCATGGATTCATGAAGCAGGAGCTGTGACATCTACTCTACATCAGAAGCTAAAATTTGTGAAGAACAACAAGATTGTCGTTGTTGGTGGAGAGAAGGCATTGTTGGTAAGCCATCTGTCATCTTTCACATATGTTGACGCTGAGGAGGAGGTTGGGACGTTGTTCCAAGCCTTGTCTATTGCTGATGAGATGAAGAAAACTGGGGCACCCATGTCTTCTTTGAAAGATGCACAAGAAGCCATTCTGACTGGCAGCATTGACAAATGGGGTCGTATGGTGGAGATTGCCGAGAATAAGAATAGGGCCGGATTGGGATTTCGACCAGGGTCGTTCAACATCAGGACTGAAGTTGTGCAACAAAGTTTCCGCAGTGGAGGGTTCATTCATTGGAATGATCAATACTCAGCTGTCGTGATTGAAGACAGTGATGATGAAGACGAAGCTTGCGCCAACTTTGTGACGCATGGCTAGACTTGCAACAATTGGGTTGCTCTTGATATTCCTACTGGTATTCATCGCTCTAAGTAATTTTTTTCCATTTACTTTTAAGGATGCCTAAGGGAGAAGTGAACAGTGTTGGGTATTTTCCTGATTATCATTAATAAAATACAATTTTATTCATCCACATCTATGATGTTTTATTTTTACTTTTTGCTTTTCTGAAAATGGTAATCACAAAAAAACATAAATAAATAATAATCTTCCATCTGCGTAATATTTCGTTGCACTCCACTTATCTAAAATCAAAATATCAAATCATTATGCAGGTTGGTTCTCAAACCCATTAAATAAAATGGTCCTACTCCCTCTCCAAACTTTGATTTCCCTGTGTTTGAAGCTGAGGAAGAGATTGAAGATGAAGAAGTATCTGATGAGTTATCCCGTTTACTTGAGCATGAGGAAAAAGCCATTCAGCCGTTTGAAGAACAAATTGAATTAGTCAACTTGGGTTCCGAAGATGATGTGAAGGAAGTCAAGATTGGGTCTCAATTGTGTCCAGAAGCTAAGAAAGGGTTAATTGGCATTCTTCGGGAATATTCTGATGTGTTTGCTTGGTCCTATCAAGACATGCCTAGTTTAGATTCTGAGATTGTGGAGCATAGATTGTCGTTGAAGCCAGAATGCCCGCCAGTCAAGCAGAAGTTGAGAAGAACTCATTCTGATATGGCGGTGAAGATCAAAGAGGAAGTGCAGAAGCAGATTGATGCTGGTTTTCTTATAACCACCGAATATTCGCAGTGTGTGGCCAATATTGTGCCAGTTCCAAAGAAAGATGGAAAAGTCCGCATGTGTGTTGATTATAGAGATTTGAACAAAGCTAGTCCAAAAGATGATTTTCCTCTACCACACATGGATATGTTGATAGACAATACAACTAAATTCAAAGTCTTTTCATTTATGGACGGATTTTCCAGTTATAATCAAATAAAAATGGCATATGAAGATATGGAGAAGACCACATTCATTACACCCTGGGGAATATTCTGTTATAGAGTGATGCCTTTCGGTTTAAAGAATGTTGGTGCAATGTACCAGAGAGCTATGACCACTCTTTTTCATGATATGATGCATAAAGAGATTGAAGTTTATGTTGATGATATAATTACCAAATCAAGTGATGACGAAGAACATGTTGAGCATTTATTGAAGTTATTCCAGCATTTGAGGAAGTACAAACTCCGCTTGAATCCCAATAAGTGTACTTTTGGTGTTCGTTCTGGTAAGTTTTTGGGCTTTATTATCAGTGAGAAGGGTATTGAAGTTGATCCTACCAAGATCAAAGAAATACAAGAGATGCATGCGCCCAAAACTAAGAAGCAAGTCAGAGGTTTTCTCGGCTGCTTGAACTATATCTCAAGGTTTATATCGCATATGACTGCCACATGTGCGCCTATTTTCAAGCTTCTTTAGAAAGATCAGTCTTGTGATTGGACCAAAGATTGCCAGAAAGCTTTTGACAGTATCAAAGAATATCTGCTCGAGCCTCCGATTATGTCTCTTCCTGTTGAAGGAAGACTGTTGATCATGTATTTGACTGTGCTTGATGAGAGTATGGGTTGTGTTCTCGGTCAGCAAGACTCGGTATTCTATGCTTGAAAAAACTTGTTGTGCATTGGCTTGGGCTGCTAAGCGCATGCGCCAGTATATGTTGAATCATACTACTTGGTTGATATCCA
This sequence comes from Lathyrus oleraceus, assembly GCF_024323335.1. Taxonomy (NCBI): domain Eukaryota; kingdom Viridiplantae; phylum Streptophyta; class Magnoliopsida; order Fabales; family Fabaceae; genus Lathyrus; species Lathyrus oleraceus. The sequence continues at coordinate 14,856,489 of NC_066582.1, forward strand.
AAATGGATCCAATCAAGTACATTTTTGAGAAGCTTTCTTTAACTGGGAGGATTGCCCGTTGGTAAATGTTGTTATCTGAGTATGATATTGAATATCGATCTCAAAAAGTTATTAAAGGTAGTGTCTTGGTTGGCCATTTGGCACACCAACCTATAGAAGATTATCAGTAAGTGCAGTATGATTTTCCTGACGAAGAGATTTTGTACTTGAAGATGAAAGATTGTGATGAACCTTTGCTTGAACAAGGGCCATAACCTGGTTCTCGTTGGGGAATGCTATTTGATGGAGCTGTTAATTCATATGGTAAAGGCATTGGAGCAGTGATTATTACTCCTCAAGGCACTCATTTTCCGTTTACAACTAGATTAACTTTCAAGTGTACAAACAACATGGTTGAGTATGAAGCTTGCATTATGGGGCTTGAAGAGGCCATTGATCTCAGAATAAAATATCTTGACGTCTATGGAGATTCAACTTTGGTTTTGAATTAGATCAAAGGTGAATGGGAGATGAATCAACCCGGTTTAATACCATATAGAGACTATGCGAGGAGGATTTCAACTTTCTTTACAAAGGTTGAGTTTCATCATATCCCTCGAGATGAAAACTGGATGGTAGATGCTCTTGCAACATTGGCTTCAATAATTTTGTGGTGAAATTTTGGAATGAAGTTCCTAATTTGACTGTGATGCATCTTGATAGGCCAACTCATGTATTTGCTGTTGAAGAAGTCAAAGCTGAAAAGCCTTGGTATTTTGATATCAAATGTTTCCACCAAAGTCAGATTTACCCTCCCGGGGCATCTTTGAAAGATAAGAAGACTTTGAGAAGATTAGCTGGCAACTTCTACCTGAATGGTGATGTGTGTTGTACCCCAAAATTTTCCCTCCCTTTTTCCTAGTCTTCCATCCAACCGTATGACTTGGGATCATTTGCATACATTTATAATTCATTCGTATGCATCATTCCTTCACTAATGGATCACCATGGATTCAAAACCTTGGGCTTGTGAAGCTAGGGTTTGTATGGATATCAAGCTTCAAAAGCATGGTCTGACTATCTCATAAAGCATAGGGATTGTCTAGCCAATCCTCAGGGGTCCTCAAAACCCTATTTCCTCAAGATATGATGATGGGATCTCATGGAGTTGCTATGAATCTTGTCTTGACCTTAAAAACCCTAATGAGGGCTCAGACATTGGAAGACTTGTTGTTGAAGCATATGATTATGTTCAAAGGACTTACTTGAGGGGTAGGCCTCAAGGAAACCCTAATCAAGGAGATGATGAATCTAGCGGGCTTGGTGGCTTGACTTTTCATCTAGTAACATCCATAACCCTAATGTCACCCACTTTTAACCTATTGTTATGTACATGGTCTAATCTTAATTTGGTCCCCTTTGGGCATTGGTCTTGGATACACCTTGGTCTTAATGTCATATTGTTTGGTCCATCAGATTGCTGGTGCATCTATGGTCTTGGTCATCCAAACCACCAGTTCTTCTTGTGTCACAAGCCACTGCTAATCTTAATTTGGTCCCCTTTGGGTGTATGGGGCGTATGCCTCAAATATTTAAAGCGTTCGCCCTTATTCATAGACTTTAGTATAACACGGATCAATTAAACTACCAAGTCTTCTTCATACAAGTTCAATATCAACACAAGGGTCAACAATAAAGGTTCTTCACCACCAACTTGTCAGTTAGGAGAAGTATCATACGCTTCGTGCCTTAGGTAATGAGGAATAATGAGAGGGAGTCTCTCCTATCCTTGTCTAGAGCAACTTTGCGTATGGGGCGTATGCCCCAAATATTCAAAGCGTTCTCCCTTATTCATAGACTTTAGTGTGATTCCTATCAATCGATTGTCAAGTCTCTTATCACTTCACTCTCCATTCCATTCTAATCAATTCAATTTCAATAATCCATTTCTTCTTGCCTCCAATCAAGTTCTTTTTCAGCCCTAGTGGGTTGAACTACGAAAGCTCTGATTTCCTTATTGCACTATAAGGGTACGTAGGCAGGAGAACCCAATTTTTTCGCGAGCTATCTTTTTATCAACCTATATTCTCTATCCAATCATTCTTCATTCATCTTGTTGGGATCAATCATACTTCTCCTTGGACTCCTTGTCCATCCTTTTAGGACGTCCTAATGACAGTCCACCTCTTCAATCGAGAGTTGTTTGGCTCTTATCCCAAACACTTAATTTAGTCTTTCTTTTTGGCTTTACCTTATAGTGGCGGCCTGCTAGTCCACGTATTGGTAAATTCCTACCTTGCTCTTCGATTAAGAGTCTATCCTTCTCTTAGATCCAAGCTATTATCCTGACTTGATCTCAAATTGTTGATTCCCCAGCAAATGATATTATTCCTTGTACTATCCAGTACTACAATCCTTCCTTGACTTGGTGTTTGTCTTGTGAGACCATGTTGCTTAGACAAACATCTCTATCCCTTTATTCTCGTAGTCCCGAACTACGATTGCTCTGACTTTCTCATCGCATGATGAGAATACGTAGGCACGAGGATGCGAATCCTTGGCGAGCATACTCCTAATTATTCCTCCTTCGCCTTAGGGCATCATCCATATCTTCCATAATCCATTACCTACCTTCGACCATAAACTGTTCACCCAGTGACATACTGTCTCTTTGACATCGAAATACACTTTATTTGGAATTCCATATACACCCTTTTAGAAAACCTAATGTAGTCTGCCTTTCTACCTAGTTTTGTTTAGGCAAACAACCCCAAACACTTGATTCCTTCCTTTTTTAGCCAAAACCCTACAGTGGCGGCCTGCTAGTCACGTATCGGTTAATGTTGTTTCCCTCTATGGTAGAAACCCCATTTATCTTATGGATTCCACTACACTTTCAACTTTCGATTTCAAACAATACTTATTCAGTCACTTGTTACCAAGTTCTTCTATTCTGTGACTTTGGTCATTTCATTCCGTTCATCCCATGACACACTCGTATACTACCTTCTTTCACTCCATGTGATATACCTATTCTTTAAGCCAAATACACTATATCTCTGCACTCCTTCTTGCGTCACCTTGTGAACCAAGAGATGTTTGGGATTGTGCCCAAAACTTCATCTTTTCGGCTTTATCTTATAGTGGCGGCCTGCTAGTCCACATATTAGTAATAGCCACCTTACTCCTGGGTTCATATTTTCACCCTTTTTGGAGTTCATAACAGAATTCTTTGGTTCAGATCATACCTTCTATCACATTTCTTTCCACCTCCTGCGTCTAGTTCCTTGAACTGCGAAGCTCTGAATTCCTCATTGCACTATGAGGATACGTAGGCACGAGGGCCCTAATCCTCACCGAGCACTTTATCTATTCCTTTCCTTTCCCTTCATTCTTTTGCGAGTAATCTCAGATATCACACCTATTCGAGCGAGAACAATCAAAACGGTTCCCATGAAGTATCATGGATGTTTGGGGTGCTAATACCTTCCCCTTGCATAACTGACTTCCTTACCCAGTATATCTCTTTTCCCCGGGTTTTATCGATGTTTTCCCTTCCCTTTGGGGATAAATAAAGTTCGATGGCGACTCTGTTGTATGTTCGAGCGTGCGAGACGTTCGGGTATATTTCTGCTAGCTTCAGCCGGCGACTCTGCTGGGGATACTTCGCTACTTGGAGTACGTCCTAGTCGCTAAAAGGAGTCGAGCCTAGTTTAGGTTGTTTTCTCGCTATTTTCTGGGTGTTCATTTTTATGCCTTATTCGCTTTACATTATTTGCTATTATTTCATTATGGCATCGTAGATATCTGTATGTGTTATTGTTTGGGTTAGGCTGGTGATACATGAGAGAGAAGCTCTATACCCGAGCTTGAGTAAGCACACAGGATAGTAACATGACTAGAGTCGTGTTTGACCTCCGTGGAGTTATTCCGCGATTATGGTTGACACGACACGTCACACCTAGAGTAGATCCTTTTGGGAGCATCATTGTCCGACGAGTCATTCGTCCAAGACAATGGTATCTCAAATTGGGTCGTTGACTCTAGGGACCTTTTAGGACCCCCTTTGAGGATAATACATACCTGTGAGGGGATGTGGGTCTTTCTTGCAGGAAACCAAGACTCTTCATACCCGTGTTCTTGTGTATACGTCGAACCTTTGAACCTGCAACAAACAGATTATGTAGTTTATCCAGAGCATGTCAGAATTCTGACTATAGGATACTTTGCCATCATTGCACCGCATAACATCATTACATCATTACATTAACCATGACATGTTACATTTGCATTTTTCAGGGGCCTACCGTGCCAGTTGCTATTGTCAGTGCAACCATGGATAAGACCGATCGAAGAAAAACATATCAGTACAAATTGAGAGACTCCAAGGTCGATGAGTTAAGAAAGCTCAACGAGTTCCTTACTGAAGATTACCGAGTAGCTTTCAAACAAGCCTATGGCAACCTATAAGGGGTTTTGTCTACCAAGGAGGATTCAGGGTTGATGTTCACGTTCACACAGTTTTATGACCCCACTCTACACTGCTTCACGTTCCAGGACTTTCTTCTAGCTCCCACACTAGAGGAGTTCGCCCATCTACTATAGTTACCAGTCAAAAACCAAGCTCCCTACATGATTGAGGAGGACTTCCCAGATTCTGCAGATATAGCTCAAGCCTTGTGCATGAAGAAGGATCTAATCGAGTTCACTCTCTGAATCAAGGGTAACACGCAAGGCCTACCGTCCAGATTCTTATTCGAGAACGCCGTTGTGTTTGCTAACAGTGGAAGCTGGGATGCATTTTATGCCAGCTTCGCATTACTCATCTATGGATTGGTGCTATTCCCGAATGTTGAAGGCTTCGTTGACAAGACCTCCATCACCATATTCATCTCCCAGAACCCGGTTCCCACCTTACTAGCTGACGTATTATTTTCCTTCCATTGGAGAAATATGAAGAAAGGGGGAACCATAAATTATTGTATTTCTTTGCTTCAGAAATGGATTGTATCCCACCTCCCGAAGAAAGGGTCGTTTGTTGATAATGTGGGTGATCTGAAATGGTCACAAAGGTTGATGTCATTAGATGCTGAGGACATCGTCTGGTTTAGTCTCGATTACTTGAGAGTGGAGTTAATATTCCGATGTGGGGAGTTCCCAAATGTTCCTCTCGTCAGTGCAAAAGGGGATTTGATCAACTATAATCCCGTTCTTTCATTACGTCAGTTGGGATATCCGCTCAAAGAGAAGCCTGAAGACCGTCTGTTGGAAGAACTGCTATTAGCTGAAGGGGTTGAGAGTCCAGAGCTGATGAAGAAAGTGCGCAGAGCACGGGGCAAAATACAGCGAGTGGGAAATAAAGAGCTAGGCAAACAACTATGTACCATGACTACTTCCTATGCTGATTGGGTGAAGTCAGGGGCAAATATGATCAAACAGCCATACCCGTGGGAACCTTCCATGTGTATCAAAACCCCCAAGCCACCTACTGTCGTCATTTCTGAAGTGGATCGCCTTAAAGAAATTATCAAGAAGTTGGAAAAAGAGAATGCCGGTCTCCGTTCCAGCCTGATCAAAGTCACCTCAGAAAAGAACATCCTGAAAGCCAGTCTCAGTCAGAAGAGGGAAAGGTTCAACAAAGCAGATACTGATATCCAGATTGAGCAAAACAAAAGGAGAAAAGTGGGAGACGCTCTGAAAGGGTCTTTTGAGACCATTGCAAACAAGAAGAAAGAGTTAGCCAAAGCCCAATATCGAGCCTACAAGCGAGAGATTGACTACCAAGGCCAAATCAAAACTCTACAAGACCTATTGGAGAAATCTCAGAAGGAATTAAAGGACGAGCAAACCCACGCCAAGAAGATGGAAGTAACCCTCGCACAACTCCAGAGTGACATCGATAAAAGCTTTGAAGAGATACGATCGTTGAATCACCAAGCCCATCGGAACTTGGAAGAAAGGAACCAGCTGCAAGAGGAAGCTACCCAATGAGAGATTCAGAGTCGTCACTTGCAAGTTCTCCTGGACCAGAAAGAAGAATTTGTGTAGGATATCCTGAGCGGACCTAGTCTTTCCTTGCTACACAACCTCATCAAGGATGCTCAGTATTGGACCGACAGACTTACCCGTTTAGCCAAATTTGCTAATCAGTCACTCGAGGACCTTCCTGGGTTGTTGAAGAAAGCCTATGGTGACATGTTTCCTCACAACACCCCGAGGGCCGTTTTCCATTTCCTATCTGTATGTAAGGTTGTCATGGAAAGGATCAAGTCTGATCTTCATGCTAGTTCATCAAAATGACCTCGAGTTGTAATAATTTGTATTGTTTGTCTTTCAAATAAATAAAAGAGATTTTTTTGAAATGCTTCTGTTGTCTTATCCCTGCTCGTTGTATGACTATGTATGCACACTAGTACACTGGCACCCTAGAAATAATATTTTTTCACTTGTTAACATGCATTTATTACATTCATAGCATAAAGCCGCCAGAAAACAAAATTCTTACACTCCCCGTTTTGCTGCAGCAACAACGATGATTCTTCATCAGTACTACACACGTTCCAACAAGTCAAGAATCATGGCTGAATACAAAGCTGACAATGCTACCGTTCGCGAATCCCTCGCCTAAGTGCAAGGTGAGATGAACCTGTTCAGGGGGAACATGGAGACTATTCTTGAAATTCTTCTATCTCAGAGGAACCCTTCCTCTGCTGCTGCCAACATCACCCATGCTGCTAGGGTGACCATTCCTGATGTTGCTGCTGGCGCTACCATCGACACTCCGGCGGAAATTGTTGTGCCCAACCCTGGGAGCCGTCAGACGGTCCCCATGGACGCTGCTAGGCTTGCCGCTACCTACCCTTGGGGAATGCCCCCACATCTAGCTGCAAGTCTCGCCAGTGGGAGAGCTTTCTTCCCTCACCCACCTCTCTCCGCCGTTGCCACTGCTAGAAATGCTGGTCTCCCGTGGACTCTCCCCACTCTCCAAACTACTCCAGTCGATGCTGCTGATCTGAATAACCACCAAGGTCAGGCGCCTGACGACCTCCCCCAAGATGAAAAGGACTATCGAGGCATGCGCCTCCACTTCCAGCTTCCCAATCAGACTGCTCAAGCTGCGAGCACCGATCAAGTCCCAGCTTTTCCCTTTGGTTACCATGGGGCAACCTTCATGCCCATGTTGACATACCCTGCATCCCAGTACGTGCAGACAGGGGAACCTCAGGCCCCTAATGCTCAGGATGGAATGCAATATCCTCAGCCTATTCATGCTGCTCAGACTGTGCCACCGGGTTTCTCCTACCCGCCTCAGATGTGGTTCACCCCGAACATGCCTGCACAGATCGCTCCAGAAGCTTCTTGACCATCCAGTCAGGTCGCTCCTCCCGCTGTTGATTCGGTCAGACCTGCAGATTACCAGCTCTTGGACGACTGAATAAGGGCCATTGAGGGTTTCTCTTCCTTTGGCATAAAGTCTTGATACCTCTGCTTGGTCCCAAATGTGCTGCTACCTCAAAAATTCAAGGTGCATGACCTTCCCAAGTACAAGGGCCTAAGTTGTCCCCGCAGTCACCTCACCATGTACTGCAGGAAAATGGCCTCGCACATTGATAATGACAACCTCTTGATCTATTGCTTCCAAGATAGCCTGGCCGGGGCCTCATTGGATTGGTACATGAGTCTGGAGCGTTCAAAGATCCGGTCTTGGAGGGACCTCTCCGAGGCATTCTTTAAACAATATAAGTACAACCTTGACATGACTCCGACAAGGCTTCAGTTATAGAATCAGTCGCAAAGATCTAATGAAACCTTCAAGGAATATGCTTAATGTTGGAACGATATGGAGTCTAGGGTTCGACCAACATTATCAGACAACGAATTAGTGGACATCTTCATGGGTAGGCTGCAAGGGTTACTAACTCGGAGTTGCCGCAACCACTCCTCTATTCCACGCCAAGCACGATCCTAATGCTTCGTTCGCGTATCATGCTGGATTCATAGGGCATTCTACAGAGAATTGTTGGGAACTTAAATACAAAATTCAAGACTTAATCAATCAAGAAATCCTGACCTTCTCCGAAGAAAAACCGAATGTAAAGACAAATCCCTTGCCGAATCATAGTGGCGCGTCGGTCAATGCCGTGATTTAAGAGGAAAGTACCAAAGTCATACTGAAGGTTGAAAAGGTGAAGACTTCGATGTCCGTTGTATTACAAAAGCTTGAACCATTTTGGTTTCTAGAAGGGGTACATGATGATTGCACGGTATGCGAGTTCGATCCAGATAATTGCGAGCAGTTGAAAGGATGTGTGCAAGAACTAATGGATCAAGGGTTAATACAATTCTCCTAATCTCAAGCAGCAGAAGAGGTAGCAGTAATCGAACCGATAACAATAGTATACAGGAAAAAGAAGGTTGAAGTTCCCCCCAAGAGGATTCAGCTGATTTATTTCCGTGTTCCAACTCCATTTCCGTATCAGAATACTAAGGCAGTGCCTTGGAATTATGAGACCAAAACGTATTTGGGAGGAAAAGAAATCCGCATTCCTGACACAGAAATCGTCAACATTACTGGGACAGGAGGCATGACTTGAAGTGGCCGTGTATTATCTCCTAAGTACACTTCTAGGGTGTCTCTAGCACCCACAGTTATCCCGCCTAAAGAGAAGGTAACTCCTACTCCAACTCCGCAGGTAGGGGCAACTGTACTTGCCACTCCGACCATGACGACTGCACCATTGTTGACGAAGGTTATTGACCATAATAAAGTTGTCGAGGCCGAAGCATCCAAGGGTAAAGAGCCGATGGTTGAGAAAGAACAGTCTGAAGATCACAAGAAGAGTATCACCTTTGAGGAAAGTCAGGAATTCCTCAAATTGATCAAGAAGAGTGACTTCAAGATTATTGACCAGTTGAACCAAACGCCCTCTAAAATATCAATTTTGTCTTTGCTGTTGAGTTCTGAGGCTCATCGTAAAGCACTGTTGAAAGTTCTAAATACCGCCCACGTGATGCAAGATATCACAATTCATCAATTTGACGACGTGGTTGCCAATATCATCGCTAGTAGGTATCTGGGATTTAATGAAGCAGAGCTACCTCCTGAGGGAAAGGCCCACAACAAGGCACTACATATTTCGGTCACATGTACTGACTCTCTCTTATCCCGAGTCCTCGTTGATACTGGATCTTCGCTTAATGTACTTCCAAAGTCCTCATTAAGCCAGTTACAGTTTAAGGGGCCCAAAATGAGGACTAGTGCATTGATTGTTAGAGCTTTCGACGGTTCCCGAAGGCAGGTAATTAGGGAGGTCGATTTGCCTATCTGTGTTGGACCCTACCAGTTCGACATCACATTCCAAGTCATGGATATTAACCCAGCCTATAGTCATCTGTTGGGTAGACCATGGATTCATGCCGCTGGGGCAGTCACTTCTACATTGCACCAGAAACTGAAATACTTGATAGACGACAAACTGGTAATTGTGTGTGGGGAAGAAGATTTGTTGGTCAGTGAACTTTCCTCATTCAAATATGTTGAGACATATGAGGGGAGCATCGAGGTTCCGCTCCACTGTCTAGAATTTGAAGATGTCAGTTCCACCACAGCCAACAACAATCAATCATCCGCTACCATCCTATCCTCCGTAAAGAGTGCCAAGCATACACTGGAGAAAGGCCCGCTTCCCGGTTGGGGTAAGGTCGTCAATGTGACATAAAAGTGCGACAGGTTTGGTATCGGTTATCACACGGCAACATGCAAGGTGAGTCCGAAGAAAATGCAATTCAACCCGGTCAAGTTCAACAACACCGACTATCAAAGTGAGAATACCGTGGCAGTCATTGGAGAGTCCAGTGGCAACAAGCCAGGGGCACCCATCCTTGTTCGCAGATGTCCTCCAGGATTCAAGCTTCCCAGCTGGACAGCCACCGTGATTCCTATGGTGTACTCGGAAAAAACATAATGCATTTTGTTTTCTCCAACCCTCGTCCTCGCTCGATACAAGAGGATAGCTTGTAAGGCCCCCCCATGTTTAAAAGTATTATGTGAATAAATAAAAAGTACTTTTTTGCATGCAAAACTTTTGTTCCCTTTCTTTCAGTTATTTTCCTTTTTCACTAAAAACAACGAAATGGCGAAAGATTTCTTTTTTTTTCCCAATTCTTTTCTAAAAAAAGCATACTAAAATAAGCTCATCATATGCAGAGCAAATAAAACCATTGATTACGACACGGCTAAAATCAACTATGAATCTGGACTTCCAATCAACCAAGCTGAAGACGACAGTGAGGAAGATTGTGAATTATCGGCTGAACTAGCACGACTCCTTGAGCACGAAGAGAAAGAGATCCAGCCATACAAAGAACAAGTGGATGTCATTAACTTGGGTTCTGAAACTGACAAAAAAGAAGTAAAAGTTGGGGCATCTCTTGCCGAGCATGTACACTCCGAGTTGGTAGAATTGTTGCATGAATATGTCGACGTCTTCGCTTGGTCATATCAAGATATGTCAGGGTTAGACACCAACATTGTTGAACATCACTTACCACTCAAGCCTGAATCTCCTCCAGTCAAGCAAAAGCTTAGAAGGACCAAACCCGATATGGAGCTCAAGATCAAGGAAGAGGTTAAGAAGCAGCTAGATGCTAGCTTCTTATCCATTTCTGAGTATCCGTAGTGGGTTGCTAATATCGTTCCAGTTCCGAAGAAGGATGGGAAAGTCAGAATGTGTGTAGACTATCGAGACCTCAATAGAGCGAGCCCAAAGGATGACTTCCCTTTGCCTCATATTGATGTTTTGGTCAACAACACAACTAAAATTCTCTGTATTTTCTTTCATGGATGGGTTCTCCGGGTACAATCAGATAAAGATGTCACTAGACGATATGGAGAAGACAACTTTCATCACACCTTGGGGAACTTACTGCTACAAAGTCATGCCATTCAGCTTGAAGAATGCAGGGGCAACATATCAGCGCGCCTTGGTAACACTCTTTCACGACATGATTCATGAAGAGATTGAGGTTTATGTGGACGACATGATTTCCAAATCCAGAACTGAGGAAAATCATCTGGTAAACTTGAGGAAGTTGTTTGTCAGACTCCGAAAGTTTAAACTGCGTCTGAATCTGGCTAAATGTACTTTTGGGGTCCGATCAGGTAAACTCTTGGGTTTCATTAGTCAGTCAGAAGGGTATTGAGGTTGATCCCGACAAAGTTCGAGCCATCCAAGATATGCCAGCTCCCTGAATAGAAAAAGAAGTCCGAGGCTTTCTTAGGCGACTTAATTACATCTCTAGATTCATATCTCACTTGACGGCTACCTGCGAACTGATATTCAAATTGTTGAGAAAGAAACAATCAATTGTGTGGAACAACGATTGCCAATCGGCATTCCATAAAATAAAAAAGTACTTGTAAGAACCACCAATCTTGAGGCCACCGGTTCCCAGTAGGCCACTCATTATGTACCTCACAGTACTTGATGAATCCATGGGTTGCATTTTGGGTCAACACGACGACACAGACAAGAAAGAACATGCTATCTACTATCTCAGCAAGAAATTCACTGAATGTGAGACCCGATACTCACTTTTAGAGAAGACTTATTGTGCTTTGACTTAGGCCGCTCGACGCCTGAGATAATATATGATTTGCCACACTACTCTATTGATATCCAAGATGGATCCGATAAAGTATATATTCGAAAAGCCTACTGTTACTGGTAGAATCACCCGGTGGCAAATGTTGTTAACTGAGTACGATATATAATATGTGACCCAGAAAGCAATAAAAGGGAGTGTTATGTCTGACTATCTCGCTCACCTGCCTGTCGAAGGGTACCAACCGTTGAGGTTTGACATTCCAGATGAAGATATCATGTTTATCAGAGACTTCACTATGCCACGCTTCGAGATAAGCCCAAAGGAAGGCCCCGAACCAGGATCACGATGGACGCTCGTGTTCAATGGTGCTTCCAATGCCCGAGGTCATGGTATAGGTGTTGTTATCACTTCTCTAACTGGTTTCCACCTTCCTTTTACCGCTAGATTGTATGTTGACTGCACTAACAACATGGCAGAATATGAAGCATGTATCTACGGTTTAGAGGCGACAATCGACTTGAGAATCAAAATTCTTGAGGTATTTGGTGATTCGGCTCTGGTAATCAGTCAGGTGAAAGGCGATTGGGAGACCCGGGATAGCAAGTTGATACCTTATAAAGAGCATATCAGAAAACTGATACCCTATTTTGATGAAATCTCCTTTCACCATATTTCTAGGGAAGAATGTCAGTTAGCGATGCTCTAGCCACGCTGGCATCTATGTTCAAAGTCAAATGGAAGAATGAAGCACCATCCATCCAGATTGACCACTTAGATGAACCAGCACATTGTCTAGCAATTGAGGTCGATCCTGACGATAAGCCTTGGTTTTATGACATCAAAACATTTCTGGAGAAACAACAATATCTCGAGGGTATATCCATTACTGATAAGAAAGCTCTGAGAAGACTCTCTTCCAAGTTCTTCCTAAACGGTGATGTACTATACAAGAGGAATTATGATTCCGTACTGCTCAGATGCGTGGATAGACACAAAGCTAGTACAATCATAAAGTCCATACACGAGGGTTGCGAGGGTGTACATGTGAAAGCTCCTGCTATGACCAAGAATATCCTCCGGGCTGGTTATTATTGGACGATAATGGAGGTCGATTGCTACAATTTTGTGAAAAGATGCCATTAGTGCCAGATATTGGTGACAAGATATTCGTGCCACCAACTCCGTTGAATGTTCTAACTTCTCCATGGCCCTTTTCTACGTGGGGCATCAATATGATTGGGATGATAGAGCCCAAAGCTTCCAATGGACATCAATTCATCCTAGTCGCTATTGATTACTTCACGAAATGGGTCGAAGTTGCTTCGTATGCCAACGTCACTCGACAAGTGGTTACCCGGTTTATCAAGAAAGAGATAATCTGCGAAGAATTTAAGATTGAGCACCACAACTCTTCACCATACCAGCCCAAGATGAACGACATCGTAGAAGCAGCTAACAAAAATATCAAGAGAATCATCCAGAAGATGGTCAAGACATGCAAGGACTGGCATGAGATGTTACCCTTTGCTCTGCACGGCTACAGAACTCAGTTCGCACATCCACTGGGGCAACTCCATACTCTCTGTTTTATGGAATGGAGGTTGTCCTACCGATTAAAGTCGAGATCCCCTCACTTAGGGTCATCATGGATGTTGATCTTGATGAAGCTGAATGGGTTCAATCTCGGTATGACTAGTTGAATCTGATTGAGGAGAAGCGTTTGACAACCGTCTGTCACGGTCAGCTATACCAAAGACGTCTCAAACAAGCTTTTGACAAGAAGGTTCTTCCTCGTGCGTACCACGTGGGAGAACTCGTGCTCAAGAGGTATTCTGCCATTCACTCAGATCCGTGAGGCAAATGGACTCCCAACTATGAGGGACCTTTTGTCGTCAAAAAGGCCTTCTCAGGTGGGTCTCTAATCCTCACAATAATGGATGGGGAAGATTTTCCTTCTCCAGTGAATGCAGACATAGTCAAAAAATATTATGCCTAAAAAGAAATGATGAAAGCCCATTAGGTTAACCTCTGCAAGGTTAACCTAAGCAAAAATGGCTATCCCGATGAACCAAAAAATGATTTGTCCATGCAAAAGTTAGGGAACACATATGAAGCTCGCTAAGCCAAAAACCCGAAAGGGCGGCTTAGGCAAGAAGGAGCATCCCGATGGACGAAAAGAATTGAAAGGTCCAGGAAAAAGTTAGGGATAAAGGCATTGACTATGATCCTCGAGCCCATACGCTACAAGCTAGATATCAGAGGGTCAAGGACCGATCCAATCACCGTCAGTCGAAGCAAGGTCTTGGAGATGCAGGTTATGTGGTAGAATGAGGCCGATGTTGTAATTAATGGAGAAAATCATACAAAAATATTTCCCATTGCCATTTCAATTAATTTTCAATTTTCGCAACGTCCTCATTAAGGGCGTCTGCATCCTTGTACTCACCATATGTACATATTATATATCAATAAAATTCAGTTATCCCATCAAACATGTCCCTCTATGTTTTGTATGCAAAATAATTGGTTTGTCTTACTCACATAATGCTTTAAAATTTCGGGGAATAATAAAAAGCTACACTAAAGAGAAACACTTTGCATTACTGTTGAAACCCGATAAACCTGATAGGTGATCGGTGACTCAATAGTAGTGTTACTTGGATACATGTGACATTCAATCAGCTGGGACACCGTGTGGGTTCCGGCCTTTCAGTGTTCCTTAACAGGCAGGGAATTCCGTAATGGCAGTATTGGCACCCATTAAAAACTTCTCGGAAATCATGTTCTAATTCTCGATGATGAGTCGTAGTTCCCATCACAATAAAGACTCATCCCTACATATGACAAATAAGAAAGAAAACATGCATCACAAAAAATAAGCATACATCATGCACTACATGAAGCATCATCCCCACAACGATGATAGAACTTCGACCACCTGTTCAGGAAAATTTCGGGCACATAGGTATTTAATCATCTTCCACCTCGAATACTTGAAAAGCTCCCGCAATTCTTGTATTCAGGTTCAAGAATATTAAATAGGGGCAACTGTTGTACCCCAAAATTTGCCCTCTCTTTTTCCTAGTCTTCCATACAACCATATGACTTGGGATCATTTGAATACATTCATAATTCATTCATATGCATCATTCCTTCACTAATGAGGGCTCAGACTATCTCATCAAGCTTCAAAAGCATGGTCTGACTATCTCATCAAGCATAGGGATTGTCTAACCAATCCTCAGGGGTCCTCAAAACCATATTTCCTCAAGATATGATGATGGGATCTCATGGAGCTGCTCTGAATCTTGTCTTGACCATCAAAACCCTAATGAGGGATCAGACATTGGGAAACTTGTTGTTGAAGCATATGATTGTGTTCAAAGGACTTGCTTGAGGGTATGCCTCAGGGAAACCCTAATTAAGGAGATGATGAATCTAATGGACTTGGTGGCTTGACTTTTCATCTAGTAACATCCATAACCCTAATGTCACCCACTTTTCACCTTTTGTCATGTACATGGTCTAATCTTAATTTGGTCCCCTTTGGGCATTGGTCTTGGATCCACCTTGGTCTTAATGTCTTATTGTTTGGTCCATCAGATTGCTGGTGCATCTATGGTCTTGGTCATCCAAACCACCAGTTCTTCTTGTGTCACAAGCCACTGCTAATCATGCCATTTGATTCATGGACATCCCATTCAAACCTTAGTCTTATACCCTCATTTCATGGCCTTGTTAACATATGGTGTCAGCCAAGTCATATTCTTTGTCATAGTCAAGCATTCAAGTCATAAAAAACAAAACAAAACCAATTGAAAAACCCATTTGAAAACCAGTTTCAAACCATTTGTCAAGCGAGTTCAATCCATTTCACATCATTCTAAACCATCATACATGATTCTACACAATAAAGTACAAAATTTGACATTTTTGGCCAATTGTTGACTTTGGTCAACAATTGACTTTTTGGTCAACTTTGACCAAAGTCAACCCCAAATCCAAAAACCCTAAAATTACCCATAATCATCAATTCAATGTCCATTTACAAGAAAAATACAAAGAAAGGTGAATTTTGACCAATTGTTGACTTTGGTCAACAATTGACTTTTTGGTCAACTTTGACCAAAGTCAACCTTACCATTTGTGACTCTCTTAAACCTAATCTAATTCACTTTAGCCTTTATTCACCATCCAAGAGTCTTGTGTGATGAGTTTGACATTGTATCATCTTGGCCAAGTAACTTATCTCATGTTAACCTCATGTGCAACTTGTCTTGAATTATCATTTTGGCTTGGCCCACCATTGGTTCTGCATTGCTAAGCAAGGTCCTGCAACTATCACAACCAAGCATCACAACCACATTAGATACTACACTTACATTGTCCATTTGAACAAGGATAATGCTTGGTTTTGGTCTTGAACTCACATGAATAAACATCCTGCCATCAGGTTCTTGCAGCAGCCATGATCCTGCCACAAAGCAGTAATAGCCTGCAAAACCAGTTGGCATTATGTCATGGATCTCAAACAGAATTAGGACAATGATGCACAATGAGTAACCTATCTTGGGACATACCAAATCCTGCACTATACCTGTACCAAGACCAAACAACAACAATATACAAGCATCTGACTGCATAATAAATCATGCCATTCAGTGGAGGGAAGCTCATGACCTGTTCTCTAGCAGTTACAACAATCCAGCAATGCCAAGTCTCCTAAGCCATGGCCATCAGTAGGATTAGCATACACACCACATCGAACATAAATGATGCACTGCCATGACATAACCAAAAGATGCAAGTCAATCCTGCATCGAACACCTGCAAACCATGTGCATAATCATTTCAAATGCCAGCCTAATGCAGCACAAAAACATTGCTTATTGCTCATAGTAATACCACACCATTGGTGCTTATCATAACCACAAGTCCAAGTCAGAAGCAATACAAAATCATAAGAGCTAATGCAAAATAAACCAAGCCATAATGCCTCAGACCTGATGCAGAACCAAGTCCAACATGACCTGCTACAACATACCTGTTGCACACAACCAAGATTCAACAATACTAACCTTGCTGCATCAGAACCATAGGCCAACTGTGCCAAATCAAGACCATCATGCTGCAATGTCAAATGCTAAGCTGCAAAGGCAGAGCTAAGGCATTGAGTGGACCTACAACACACATGCTCTAATGATATGAACAAAATACAACACAAAACCTGCCGCCACTTGAGTGAGTTCTTAAATCCTGCTAGCAAGGCAACTGATCATAGCAGTAGAAACCAAATTCAACCTACAAGCCACAAACATGATTACCACATGATCAAGCACCTTGAGGACAAACTCATGAGCATTACCCTGCACAACCAGAACACAACCATACATTTACTAACTCACACTTGCAAATCAACACCAAGTTAAACCTTCAAAACTTGTTTCCAACTTAAGCCAACATGTTTGTTACCTTACCACTCAACCAAATATCTGACATAGCAGCTTACCACAAGCTAAATTGGTAGGAGATTTCAACATGGTTTTGTAAGACCCCAATTTTGATCCTAAGATCCCTCATGGCATCATAACATTGCATTTGCATCTTGCCTCAAGGATCATAAGCATCTTGGCTCCTTACCTTTGGGTGGGAAATTTTGTGAGTTGGTTTGAGATCACCAAGAATGCTTGAATTGTATGTTATTGCTTTTCTCATTTTATTTACTAACCAAAAGCACAAAAGTATGTCACTAACATCTTTTGTTTGTAGCTTGAGCAGTCACAAGATTCAAGGCTCATAGAAGATTCTATGCTCATTGATATGGCTAGGTGAAGATGAAAGCAAGGATGGAAATGGTTCCCAAATCTATCATCCATAAAATATTCCTCCCAAGTATCTCAATTCATCATTTTGATCAAAGCAAACCAAAGGGTTTGAGGCTTGTTTCCCAAGGAAACCCTAATTCATCTATTCATCAACTATGCCTTGCTCATGAAGCAACCTTAACCTATGATCAAATTCAATCAAGGGAGGTTATTTAATTCATCATGTCATGCATATTTGAGCTTATTTGAGTGTCCTCAATCATTAATTCATCAAGATATGAGGTTTGGACTTGAGAAGTTGATCAGTCAATTCATCTGACTATTTTGAAGTACACTAAGACCTAACTTTTGATGTGTTTGTCAAATGGAGATTACACAAAGAGAAAAACTGTTATTAAGAACAATATGAACAACTTTCATGTTCATCAAAAATAAATTTGAAGCTTGTAAGGTCATCATCCATTTCAAGACATTATAGGTCATTTTGACTGAAACCCTAATTTTGGGTCAACTTCCCAAGGACATAACTCCTTCATTTTTCATGATTTTGAGGTGGGATCAAATGCATTGGAAATTTTAAGGTGCCTATCTAATTTGTTATGTTGAGAAAAATCTCAAAATCCTAAAAGAAATACATGTGATAATGCAAAACATTATAGGTCACTTTGGACCAAAAGCATTGAAATGTGAAAAAGTCCAACTTCAAGTGCCCATAACTTCTTCATAAAAAATCCAAATGATGCAAACTTTAAGTCAAAATTGATTGTCTTGAAAATATCTACAACTTTTATGTTGAAGATTTTGTCATTTGGAGCTTGCATCATTGAAATAGAAGGGCTTGAAGTTTGGCCATTTTTGAAATTTTCACATGTGTATGTTTTGCACCCTACACTTCATGATCATTTTCACCAATTTCCAAATGTCAAATGAAGTTTTGGTCAACATAACAAATGATTCTCATGCAAAAAGCTTTCCAACCATTACCCATAAGGTTATGCTTCAGTTTGGGAAATGCCATTTTCGAAGAGATGAACAAGTTGGTACAATTTTGGAAACCATTTGAAATTGAATTGCATGAGTTGATTACACACCATCTACACGTCCAAATTGTATCTGTTATTGTTCAACTTGCAAATCCAAGTGGAATTGGGCCCTCCATGCGCCTGTACAGGCTCATGCATGGAGGCCATTTCCATCCATGCAATGCTTTGATCATGCACTCAGCCATTCCCTTTCTATAAATAAGTGCCTCATGCTCCTCATTTCCACAACCTAAGGGTGCCTTACATGCTGCACGAATCACACCTCAACCATACTCAAAGGAACTCACCATTTCTTTCAAAAAAAAATCAGATCTAAACTTCAATTTCCTTGATTGATTTTTAAATCTACAGTTCCTAAGCCTTGCTCACCTTGATCCATAGAACACACTGCAAGCTTAAACATCAAGAGATCGTGCTCTCAAGCTCTGCATTTCAAAGGTTTACTTCAGATTTTGTTTTCTTCGAATCTACTTATATATTGCATATTTCTTGTTGTTACTGGGTTGTCTGAAGTCCTCTTCATAGAGGCAATCATTTTGAGCTTTGAATTGTTGAAATCCAACAAGTTTCAGTTGAACACCATAAAATTCAAGCTCTGTTTCCTCTTTCTATGGAAGCCTAGAGCGAATTTGGTTGGTACAGGGGTGATGTACATCACCCCAGCTTTCATTTGGTACCTGGATCGTGGCATTTGGTAAACTTTTGATCTCTGCAACTTCTGACCGGCGCCGGAGGTCTGGTCGGAGAAGACGGTGGTGTACACCACCGTCTGGTCTCCAGAATGAATCACAGCCGTGCATTTCTATTTCCAGATTTAATCATAGCCGTTCCATGTTATGACTTATTTAAAGGCAAGGTATGATTGCATTGACTGAAGCGCATGGTGGATGCGCGCATGTGGTCCACATGATTTGCCAGCTTATTTAATGAGCTTCATCCAACGCTCCGTGTTTTTCCATTTTTTTCATTTTCTGATTTCATTTTCATTTTATTTTTTAAATTCCATTTCATTTCAAAAAATCATATCTCCTTCATTATTGGTCCAAAAAATGTGAGACCAATTGCACTTTTCTTCTTTTAATTTCTAGTTTCTAAAAATGATTTTTAATATTTTTTATTTTATCATTTGATATTTTTTAAGAATTTTCTCTTTTCTGGTTATTTTTAATTTATTTAAAATAGTTTTTGATATTCAAAAAATACAAAAATATCTTTCAAACCTCTTTGAATGATGATAGATCTATGAAAAATATTCTCATCAATTTATTAATTGATTTGAGATTTATTTGAGATTTTAATTCAATTAGGTTATTTTTAGGCATTTTTAATTGATTAAAAATAGTTTCTGACTTCTAAAAATGCTGAAATTTTTTGTCAAATTTTGTTTGACCTTGTTGAACTTAGGATAATTCACTTGGACTTTTCAAAGTTGATTTGATGTTTGACATTTCTTTATTATTTTAATTCAAGTATTATTTTACTTTTGAAAAATACCAAAAATATTTTATTTGTTTCTTGACTTCTAATCTTGATTTTGCTTCTGATTTCTATTGTTTGACCTTGATCTCCTCTATCTTTGATCAATGCTTGTTGATTATCTCATTTGATTTCCATTAATGCACTTTAATATTCATCATCTTCTTCTTCTTCTTTTTCTTTTTTGATCAATGAGTTAAAGATTGGTGGTTAGCCTTGATGTATTGGAGGTTTAACCTTCCTTGATTCAAATCTAATTCAACTTGATCATAGATCAAGTGAATGGCTTTGCATTAAGGATAGGTTGCTTCATAATCAAGCAAAGAACCTAAATCAATACAAGATCATTTCTCATCTTCTTTTTGACATGGCAAGTTGTAGGAGCTTGATTCAATAATCAAAATCTCTAACTTGTGTTGTTGCCTACATTATTATTGACCGGCCTCAGATAGTTGTGACTTCTACATAAGTCCAATTACGATTGCTTAACATAGCGCTAAATTGCCTTATGGCACACTAATACTAACCATTAACCATTAACCATTAACATTTAATTCTTGCACTTTATATTTATGCAATTTACTATTCTTGTACATATTATTCATTTGTTTTTGCCCTTTGCCCATTTGAGAACATGTTTATGTTAATGCAATTTGCCTTTTGCTCACTTGAGCACATAATTGTGTATATATTATTGTGCTTGTGCTTTTGTTTTGATTGTTGTGGACCAAATGCAAAAAATGGACAAAAAGGACTTAGATTCTAGGACATACCCTATGCAAAATGGTGTAAAAAGGCCTTAATGTTGAAGATGGATTAGAAGGACCAAATCTCTAAACTCACTCTTGTCCATTCTTGATTTACTTCATGGAACTTTTTGATGTGTGTGCTTTTGTGCTAGGGATTCCTATTTGAGCCAAATTGAAGAACCATTGTCATGTGCTTCAAAAGAGAAAGTGTAAGGGCAAACTGTCATACAGCATACGATCATAGGTTTCGATGATGACAAATTACCATCATGGATGAATCGGCAATGTCGATTCCACCTCTACAAAACAAATGCAACATATCACCTATCATATCCTTTTTTATGCTCATCTAAACTGTTATATTTCATACAATATATGTGGATAAAATGTGGTCATGACAAAATGCATGAAAACCACAAAAATATGAATTTTTGCAGATTTGCAGAGTTTGAGTCGACCGTAGGGTCGGCGCATAACATAGTGCATTTCCCACGGGTCAGCGCACAAAAGGCTTGAGTCGACCCCAGGGGTCAGCGCATGAACCACGGGTCAGCACACGCCGACCTATGGTCGACGCATACTGAGATGTTTTCCAGACTATCCAAAACTGCAGGCTATGCGTCGACGCATAGACCTGCTACGGTCGACCGTTCGTGCGCAAACTCAGTTTTTAAGTGATTCCCACTCTATTTGAAAAGCTGTTAAGTGGGTTGGTTGGTTTGTTACTATAAATAGAAGTTCAACTACTTGTATCAGTTGAACATTTGACAAATTGATTCAAGTGTACCAAGAACAAGAAAAAGTGAAATAGGTGTCCAAGATTCTTCATCTTCATCTTCAACATCTCACAACACATCAATTACACACAACCATTTTTGAAGTGCTTTGTGATTGGTTAAAGGTGATAACGTTCGAAGCCGAGATTGGGGAATCCGGTTCGGGTTGAAGCTTGCGACAGGTTTTTTCTTGAATAAAACCTTTAGGGTTTTATCCTCCAAGACTGGTTTGTTTTTGGGGGTTTTTGGACGATTTCTTCATCAATTTTCAGCTGAGCGAAGGTGATTGAGAAGAGGAAGTCTTCATCAATCTAGTAGCGGATTTAGTGATATTGAAGGGAAGATTTCGGGTTCGATTTGTTGTAGTTGAGATCAGCCGGGCCGAGGGTGTGAAGAACTGAGGGTTATTCAACAAAGGGGCTGGAATCGGAGGTCTATCAACAACAATCGAAGGACTTGATTCACCTTGAATCAAGGAACAAGGAGTGGAAGCAACATTCAACGTCTTGAGAATTCTGTTGTATATTTGCTTTGCAATCCTTGTACAAATTGTTATACTCAACAGGTGATATCTATTAAAGCAATCTCAATTCTAGTTTTAGAATTGAGGGCAGACGTACCCCGAAGCGAGGACGACGGGGGAACTGCCTCATCAAATCTTTGTCTTCTCTATTTTTCAGCATATTTGTTTTTTAGCTTAACAATAAGTGATTTTTGTATAAGCACTTTTATCAAACCTTGATATTAATTGAGTAAGAAGTTAAAACTCTGTTTTTGAATCCCAAGTACAATAAGGTATTGTACTAGACTCATCGGAATCACTTACTCAACATAAATATCACTTGGAGTGTTTTTGCACACCAAGTGTTTGATAATTTGCCTAAACCAAAATTATCTTAGTTGTGTATCTAGTTTGGTTGGCTCTTTGAATCATTGGAACTAGGAATCCTAGCTAGTGAAATAAATCATTGATAGTGGGACTAGTGTAGTGATTCTTATTCCACATCATCACTAATCCGTAGGCTAGACGCATATCCGGTTTTCCAATAACAGTTCATTTTAGACTATATTTTCCTCGGTCGCTTCCGCACTTAAAACAAATTTTCCAAACCAATTTTAAATTGGTAGCGCCGACTCAAATTTTAATTGGGATCTATTCAACCCCCCCCCCCCCCCCTTTCTAGATCCGTGCCATAGTCTAACAAGTGGTATCAGGAGCTCTGGTTCACTCCGTGCTTCAAAATATAACCTTGATAGAAAATGGCTAACGAACCTAAAGGGGCTTATAATAGAGCTCCCGTTTTCAATGGTGAAAATTATAGTTATTGGAAAGACTGTATGCGGGTGCACATAAATTCCATAGATAGAAAAATATGGAACGTTATTCTCAATGGTCCAATTGAAATAACCATGACCAATGAGAATGATGAATTAGTGCCAAAGCCCGAAGCACAATGGACCGATGATGATGAAAAGAAATACAATTATGATTGGAAAGCCAAAAATATCCTAATCTCCTCATTAGGTGTAGATGAATACTATCGTGTATCCCATTGTCCTACTGCTAAGGCCATGTGGGATTCACTACAAATCACCCACGAGGGGACGAACGATGTTAAGTTGGCAAGAATCAACACACTAACACAAGAGTTTGATCTCTTTTTCATGAAGTAAGGGGAAACCATTGTTGACATGCAAAAGAGATTTACTCATCTCATCAATCGATTACATTCATTAGGTAGGCCGATTTCCAATGATATTGCTACTAGTAAGATCTTGAGATTTCTTAACAGGGAATGGCAGCCGAAAGTGACCGCCATCAAAGAAGCAAATGATCTCACCATATTAGACTTGACAACATTATTTGGAAAACTACAAGAGCACGAACAAGTCCTCTTGAGTCTAGAACAACACGAAAAGAAAGAAAAGAAGGACAAAACAAAGGTGAGTGAAAAGAAATCAATAGCTCTTAAGACTTCCTCCTCGAAGTCTCAAGCAAAAGAGCAAAGTGATTATTCCTCGAGCGACGAAGAAGAAGAGGACAAGAGCGAAGATATGGGGCTGTTCGTTAAACGTTACAATCGCTACGTGAGAAAGAACGACATCCAACATTCTGAGAAGAACTTGGTAAACTTCCGGAAACAATCGAGGTACTCTAAAAATGATGACTCAAAAGGTAAAAAGACTAGAGGGTCGTGCTACGCTTGTGGGAAGCCCGGTCATTACAAACCGGACTGTCCGATGAACAAGAAGACAAAGGAAAAGGAATCATCCAAATCACACAAAAATTCATCAAAGCCAAGGAGAGCATACATAGCTTGGGAAAGCGATAACGACTCCTCCGATGATGAAAGTTCTAGTGATGAAGATGAAGCTGCAAACCTATGCCTCTCTGCTCATCAAAAGAACAAAAAGAAACAGGTACGACATGCTAAATATGAAAAATCCTCTATTATGTCTCATCATGAATTACAAGCTGCATTTGATACTTTACACTGTGAAGCTAAAGAGGCCTTTAAAGGGCTTGCCTCAAATAACCAAATTTTTATCCATTTCGAAGCACAATGGACCGATGATGATGAAAAGAAATACAATTATGATTGGAAAGCCAAAAATATCCTAATCTCCTCATTAGGTGTAGATGAATACTATCGTGTATCCCATTGTCCTACTGCTAAGGCCATGTGGGATTCACTACAAATCGCCCACGAGGGGACGAACGATGTTAAGTTGGCAAGAATCAACACACTAACACAAGAGTTTGATATCTTTTTCATAGAGCAAGGGGAAACCATTACTGACATGCAAAAGAGATTTACTCATCTCATCAATCGATTACATTCATTAGGTAGGCCGGTTTCCAATGATATTGCTACTAATAAGATCTTGAGATGTCTTAACAGGGAATGGCAGCCGAAAGTGACCGCCATCAAAGAAGCAAATGATCTCACCATATTAGACTTGACAACATTATTTGGCAAACTGCAAGAGCACGAACAAGTACTCTTGAGCCTAGAACAACACGAAAAGAAAGAAAAGAAGGACAAAACAAAGGTGAGTGAAAATAAATCAATAGCTCTTAAGACTTCCTCCTCGAAGTCTCAAGCAAAAGAGCAAAGTGATTATTCCTCGAGCGACGAAGAAGAAGAGGACAAGAGCGAAGATATGGGGCTGTTCATTAAACGTTACAATCGCTACGTGAGAAAGAACGACATCCAACATTCCGAGAAGAACTTGGTAAACTTCCGGAAACAATCGAGGTACTCTAAAAATGATGACTCAAAAGGTAAAAAGACTAGAGGATCGTGCTACGCTTGTGGGAAGCCCGATCATTACAAACCGGACTGTCCGATGAACAAGAAGACAAAGGAAAAGGAATCATCCAAATCACACAAAAATTCATCAAAGCCAAAGAGAGCATACATAGCTTGGGAAAGCGATAGCGAATCCTCCGATGATGAAAGTTCTAGTGATGAAGATGAAGCTGCAAACCTATGCCTCTCTGCTCATCAAAAGAACAAAAAGAAATAGGTACGACATGCTAAATATGAAAAATCCTCTAGTATGTCTCATCATGAATTACAAGCTGCATTTGATACTTTACACTGTGAAGCTAAAGAGGCCTTTAAAAGGTTTGCCTCAAATAACCAAATTTTTATCCATTTGGAACAAAAAATTCGAGAATCCGAAAGGAAACTTGAGGCACTCAAAGCTTCTATAGTAGAAAGCACAAAAGCAGGTTGTGAGGACCTTAGAAATAGGATAATAAACTTTGGGTGTGATACTTGTTATATTTGGCAAGGTGAAGTAAGAAACCTAAAGACCAAACTTGACAAGGCTCTTGAGCCCAAGATTACCTTTGCAATCGATAAATCAAACTTTCAAAAAAGTATGGTTAATCCATATCAAAAATATAAATATGTTATAAAGGATGAAGATAGCAAAGGCA
Organism: Lathyrus oleraceus; assembly: GCF_024323335.1. Lineage (NCBI taxonomy): Eukaryota > Viridiplantae > Streptophyta > Magnoliopsida > Fabales > Fabaceae > Lathyrus > Lathyrus oleraceus. The sequence goes on from NC_066582.1 coordinate 14,881,893, forward strand.
ATCAAAATGTAAATTTCTCTTGTCTTTATTGTTGCAAGAAAGGCCACTCCATTGCTAAATGCAGGTTTAGGAGATTCTTAGTTCCTAAAGGCATTTATCAATGGCTGCCCAAATGCAACCATTTCGTTACTCACCATTCAGGACCCAATAAGCCATTGGGTACCTTCTCGTGTTAATTGCATTTCCATAGGTACAATGCCTCGAGACCACCGAGAGAAGATGGGTTCTCGACAGTGGATGCTCAAGGCACATGTCAGGAGACATATCACTCTTCATTGACTTCGTGGCTAAGAAGAAAGGATATGTAACCTATGGTGACAACAACCGTGGAGCAATACTAGGTAAAGGTAGTGTAGGTAACCCTTCTTCCACTACTGTTTCTGATGTATTGCTTGTCGAAGGTCTTAAACACAATCTACTTAGCATCAGTCAATTATGTGACAAAGGATACAATGTATCTTCTTCAAAAGATTGTTGCAAAATTGTACATAATGATGATAAGAAGAGTATGTTTAATGGCCTGCGAGTGAATAATGTCTATATGTTAGACTTGAACGAAATATCGTTAACAAGTGACAAATGCCTTGTAACAATGAGTGAAGATTCATGGTTATGGCATAGACGTTTAGCACATGTTAATTTTGACTTACTAAATAAAGTAGTCTCAAAAGATCTAGTCCTAGGTCTCCCCAAAATAAAGTTCACCAAGGATCACCTTTGTGATGCTTGTCAAAAAGAGAAGCAAACGAGGATCTCATTTAAATCCAAAAATATCGTTTCAACAACGAGACCTCTCGAACTTCTTCATATGGACTTATTTGGGCCGTCTAGGATTAAAAGTCTAGGAGGAAATTATTACGGTTTCGTAATAGTGGACGATTTTTCTAGATTTTGTTGGACTATCTTTTTAGTAAGCAAGAGCGATACGTTCGCCTCCTTTGAAAGATTTGCTAAGCTTTCCCAAAATAAATTAAATACAAACATTGTTTCAATTAGAAGCGACCATGGGGGTGAGTTCGAAAACCATTTATTTGAAGAATATTGCGGTAACCATGGTATCGATCATAACTTCTCCGCTCCACGTACTCCTCAATAAAATGGGGTTGTGGAGCGTAAAAATCGAATTTTGGAAGAATTGGGAAGAACAATGATTAACGAAAGTGGTTTACCGAAATATTTTTGGGCCGACGCCATTAGTACGGCGTATTATGTTTTGAATAGGGTGCTCATTCCCCCCATTCTAAATAAAACACCGTATGAGCTTTTAAAAGGGCGAAAGCCAAATGTTTCTCACTTACATGTTTTCGGTTGCAAATGTTTTGTATTAAATAATGGAAAGGAAAACTTGGGCAAATTCGATTCCAAGGCCGACGAAGGTATCTTCCTCGGATACTCTCAATCGAGTAAAGCATATAGAATATATAATAAACGATTACTTACTGTGGAAGAGTCTGTACATGTCACTTTTGACGAATCCTATCCGAGAAACGTCGGAAAGGGTAGTGTTGTTCATTTGCAGGTACATCTACGGAAGACATACTCAAGGGTGGCGAGCCGGGGATTGATCAACCCGACAAAGTCAAAGTTGAGGAGGATAAAGATGTACACCATGAGGAAACCGAGGTAGCTCATCCACCTTCAAACGATGATCTCCCTCAAGCTTGGAAGTCTCCCAAAGATCATCCAATTGACAACATTCTCGGAGATATCTCAAAAGGTGTTACAACTCGATCGAAGCTAAGTAATTTCTGTTATCACTTCGCTTTCGTCTCACAAATGGAACCTAAAAACCCTAAAGAAGCCCTACTCGATGAACACTGGTTTTTGTCAATGCAGGAGGAACTAAATCAGTTCACTAGAAATGAGGTTTGGGACCTTGTCCCTCCTCCGCGAGGTCATCGAGTAATCGGTACCCGATGGGTGTTTAGGAACAAGTTGGACGAAAACGAGGTAATAACCCGTAACAAGGCGCGTTTAGTCGCGCAAGGGTATAACCAAGCGGAAGGCATCGACTATGAGGAAACTTATGCGCCGGTTGCCCGACTCGAGGCTATACGCCTTCTCCTTGCCTTCGCTTGTGCGAAAGACTTTAAACTATTCCAAATGGATGTTAAGAGTGCGTTCCTTAACGGTTACATAAATGAAGAGGTCTACTTCACACAACCTCCGGGTTTTGAATCCCATGAGTATCCCGATCATGTTTACAAACTAAAAAGGGCTTTATATGGTCTCAAACAAGCTCCTAGAGCTTGGTATGAGCGACTAAGTAAATTTTTACTTGATCAAGGTTACTCAAGAGGAAAGGTTGACACAACTCTCTTTATTAAACGTCAAGGAAAACACTTGATATTAGTACAAATTTATGTTGACGATATTATATTTGGGTCTACTAACATGAATCTCGTGAGAGAGTTTTCGGATCTTATGCAGGGTGAATTCGAGATGAGTATGATGGGGGAGCTCACATACTTTCTCGGTTTGCAAATTAAACAACTCAAAGAAGGAACATTCGTGAGTCAAACAAAGTATTGTTTGGACCTTATCAAGAGATTTGACATGGCAAAAGCCAAGGCCATTGACACCTCCATGCCAACATGTGCAAACTTGAATAAAGATGAAAACGGTAAGGACGTAGAGCTAAAAAGGTATAGAGGTATAATTGGATCACTTCTCTATCTTACGGATTCTCGTCCCGACATTATGTTTAGCGTGTGTATGTGCGCAAGATACCAATCATGTCCCAAGGAATCCCATCTAAAAGCTGTCAAACGAATACTTCGATACCTATCCGGTACTCCGAAGTATGGACTATGGTATTCCAAAGGTAATGTTTGCTCATTGGTAGGTTTCTCCGATTCCGATTTTGCCGGTTGCAAATCGGATAGGAAAAGCACCAGTGGCACTTGTCACTTATTTTCAAATTCCTTGGTCAGTTGGCATAGCAAGAAACAAGTTTCAATTGCTTTGTCAACCGCCGAAGCGGAATACGTTGCCACCGGTAGTTGTTGTGCTCAAATCCTATGGGTTAAGCAACAATTATTGGATTTTAATCTCAAACTCGAACGTATTCCCATTTTCTGTGACAATACAAGTGCCATTAATCTTACCAAAAATCCTGTGTTGCATTCTCGCACCAAACATATCGAAATTCGACACCATTTTCTTCGGGACCATGTAGAGAAAGGTGATGTTGTATTTCAACATGTTGACACTAAAAATCAACTAGCAGACATTTTCACAAAGCCGCTAGCTACTGAGCCTTTCTTTCATATTCGCCGAGAACTTGGTATTCTCGACATTTCGGAACGGGCATCATAAATTGCCTGCTTTATCTTATTTCATTTAAAACTATAGTCTTGTACTTCTAACAAGTTGATGTTGTTGCAAGCACAAGTATATTATTCATCAAGTTATTCCGGCATCGAGGTGATATTGTTCCTTTACCCTTCTCTCTCTCCCAACCTTCATGGTTAAATAGTTGTATTACATGATAATATTGTATATATATGACTTTTTTCTTATACCATATCTGTTTGGATGTTTGAATGTTGTGTGGCATTCTATTTATGTATCAAACATGTGAGCATATGAGCATAACAGTGAAAATTGCAAAATTTGCCTGTATGAGTCGACCATAACAGGGCAATGGTCGACGCACACTCTAAAAATTTTCCTTTTTTAAAAATTCAAACAGTATGCGTCGACGCATCGCGCGAAAAATCAGTTTTTCTCTGCAGAAAACGTTCAAACTTCCCATGCATTTACATTTCAAATTCTCATTAAGTGTGCATTTACATTTCAAACTTCCCACTACATTGTGAGTTGCATCTACCTAGTGCCTATTGTCTCTTGGCCTCTCCTCTTCCCAAAACCCTAAATCCTCATCTATAAAAAGGGCAAACCTCCTTCTTGCAAATCACTCTCAAAATCTTACACAAAGCTTCACTCTCTTCCCTCACAAAAAGCTTCAGAATCACTACCCATGGCTTCCTCATCCCCAGACCTACCGGTAAGAGATCAAGGGAATCATCCTCTGCCTCCTTACCCATTACCGTTGTATCATTAGTTCCACCGGCTCTTGTCGACACCTTCAACAAAGACATTGGTAAAAGAGGAGTTGTGAGGCAACATGCCTTCTACAAACTCACAGCAGAACGCATGCATCTCAGAGAAATCCTGAATCTGCTAGAGTATCACGGCATTGTAAAATTCCTGGAATGCAATGCCAAATATAGCGAAGACCTGGTCCGTGTGTTCTACACTTGCCTTCATGACAAATTTCGTGGTCAAAAGTTTCACTCCAGGATCGGCACAACAAAGGTATCTTTCAAGTCTGCTGTTTGGAATAAATATTTTGATCTGACATTGGCTGCTGATGAAAATCCTCTTGCTGAGGTGACTGATTCTCACACAATAGAAGGATATGAGTTTAAGAGCGCTTTGAACGCTATGCTGAAACGACCCTACCCAGATCACATTGTGAACAGTGATGCGTTCCCACGAACTGTCACTGCCGGTAAGCTGAAGACAGGTGAGCGCATTCTCTAGTGGATTGTGTCACGCATCCTGCGACCTAAGAAGGATGGCCTTTCCCGAGTTGAACAGGCTGAGGTTCATCTCATATATATCCTGAAAAATCAGCGCAAAATAAACTGGCCCTACTACATTGCTAGTAGGATGTTCAGTTTACGAGACTCCGGACGAGGAACGACTCTTGCCTATGGATCTTTTATTCAAGAGGTTCTTACTGCAGCCGATGTTGATTATCCGTCCTTTCCGTATACCTCCATTTCCTCAGATAAAGAATTCAGCACTAAAACTTTGTCTATGATGGGATACTTTTGGTGTGATGAGCGAAGAATATACAAATTTGTTCGCAGGGGGTATGTTTCTACGAGTGTTGAAGAATATGATGAAAGTGATGAAAGTGAAGAAGAAGACCAAGAGGAAAACGAAGAAGAAGGAGCAGAGCAGCATGATAGTCTTCCACAAGCAGACACACACGACTACACAAACACCGCTTGGGTTCAGAATACCTATTCAACTGTAGAAGATGCCCCCAACCATGGTGGCTGGGGTGAATGGCAACATATGGGCTGGTCAACACAACGCCAATTCTATCAGCCGTATCAATATGGTGCTGAAGAATCTCCATCGTCTCCTCCGCAGCAAGCAAACTCTTCTGAACTTTTAGATATGATACGAAATATGCAGCTGGCTCAACAATCCTTCATACAAACTCAGGATGAGCGCTATGCTCATATAAGCAGCCATCTTCAAGCACAAAATGAGAGGCTCGATAACCTCTCTACCAGCATGAATGAGCGGTATGCAGCATTCACCAAAACATTTGAACGACAAGAGCGGTCAGTCGATATGGGCCTCAAGTATCTAAGTAGTGTTGCTGACCAAATAACGGATGGTTTTTTCGGTCGAGGACGAGGCCATTAGGGCATAAAACTGCATGTGCATCTGTATTCTTGTTGTTTGTCTGAACTTACTATCTGTCTTGCTTGTTTGTTAATCCAGTTTAATGTTATCTCCTTTTCAATTTGTTCAGTAATAATATTTGGTGTGATATTGTTATATGATTCGCTATCTCCTGTTGAATATCATGTTATGTTGAATAATAGTTCTCTTTCTCTTTTTGATGTTGTCAAAGGGGGAGAAGAGCATGTACCAAACCAAACCAAAGCCAAGCCAAGATATTCACAACAATTAACAGTTTGTTTTGCAGCCAGCCTTAGATTACAAAAGAAAGGGGGAGTGTGTGTAAATATTGCATGTTTTTTTTTTCTTTGGTTTCACACAGGTTGTCATCATCAAAAAGGGGGAGTATGTAAGGGAAAACTGTCATACAACATACGATCATAGGTTTCGATGATGGCAAATTACCACCATGGATGAATCGGCATTGTAGATTCCACCTCTACAAAACAAATGCAACATATCACCTATCATATCCTTTTTTATGCTCATCTAAACTATTATATTTCATACAACATATGTGGATAAAATGTGGTCATGACAAAATGCATGAAAACCACAAAAATATGAATTTTTGCAGATTTGCAGAGTTTGAGTCGACCGTAGGGTCGGCACATAACATAGTGCATTTCCCACGGGTCAGCGCACAAAAGGCTTGAGTCGACCCCAGGGGTCAGCGCATGAACCACGGGTCAGCATAGGCCGACCTATGGTCGATGCATACTGAGATGTTTTCCAGACTGTCCAAAACTGCAGGCTATGCGTCGACGCATAGACCTGCTACGGTCGACCGTTCGTGCGCAAACTCAGTTTTTAAGTGATTCCCACTCTGTTTGAAAAGCTGTTAAGTGGGTTGGTTGGTTTGTTACTATAAATAGAAGTTCAACTACTTGTATCAGTTGAACATTTGACAAATTGATTCAAGTGTACCAAGAACAAGAAAAAGTGAAATAGGTGTCCAAGATTCTTCATCTTCATCTTCAAAATCTCACAACACATCAATTATACACAACCATTTTTGAAGTGCTTTGTGATTGGTTAAAGGTGATAACGTTCGAAGCCGAGATTGGGGAATCCGGTTCGGATTGAAGCTTGCGACAGGTTTTTTCTTGAATAAAACCTTTAGGGTTTTGTCCTCCAAGACTGGTTTGTTTTGGGGGGTTTTTGGACGATTTCTTCATCAATTTTCAGCTGAGCGAAGGTGATTGAGAAGAGGAAGTCTTCATCAATCTAGTAGCGGATTCAGTGATATTGAAGGGAAGATTTCGGGTTCGATTTGTTGTAGTTGAGATCAGCCGGGCCGAGGGTTTGAAGAACTGAGGGTTATTCAACAAAGGGGCTGGAATCGGAGGTCTATCAACAACAATCGAAGGACTTAATTCACCTTGAATCAAGGAACAAGGAGTGGAAGCAACATTCAACGTCTTGAGAATTCTGTTGTATATTTGCTTTACAATCCTTGTACAAATTGTTATACTCAACAGGTGATATCTATTAAAGCAATCTCAATTCTAGTTTTAGAATTGAGGGCAGACGTACCCCGAAGCGAGGACGACGGGGGAACTGCCTCATCAAATCTTTGTCTTCTCTATTTTTCAGCATATTTGTTTTTTAGCTTAACAATAAGTGATTTTTGTATAAGCACTTTTATCAAACCTTGATATTAATTGAGTAAGAAGTTAAAACTCTGTTTTTGAATCCCAAGTACAATAAGATATTGTACTAGACTCATCGGAATCACTTACTCAACATAAATATCACTTGGAGTGTTTTTGCACACCAAGTGTTTGATAATTTCCCTAAACCAAAATTATCTTAGTTGTGTATCTAGTTTGGTTGGCTCTTTGAATCATTGGAACTAGGAATCCTAACTAGTGAAATAAATCATTGATAGTGGGACTAGTGTAGTGATTCTTGTTCCACATCATCACTAATCCATAGGCTAGACGCATATCCGGTTTTCCAATAACAGTTCGTTTTAGACTATATTTTCCTTGGCCGCTTCCGCACTTAAAACAAATTTTCCAAACCAATTGTAAATTGGTAGCGCCGACTCAAATTTTAATTGGGATCTATTCACCCCCCCCCCCCCCCCCCCTTCTAGATCCGTGCCATAGTCTAATAGAAATATACAAGAGCCTTTGAAAGATTCCTAAGAGCTTTGCTTGCTTGATTGATTGCTTAAGTATACACTTATTTGCTTGCTTATCCAAAGGATGAGAGCTACTTGGATCATCAATATGATCTCAAGAAAGGAACTCCATTTGTGGTCTTGTTTCTTATCCTTCATCTCTTGTATGATTAGGAATTTAGCCATTCTTCTTCTTCCCTCCACTCTAACCCAAGCCAAAACTTTTGTGCAAACATTAACACTTGTTTTCAAACATTAGAAACCTAAGCATTATGATTTTGATTTTCAAACTTTCTTTTCATAACACTTATTTTGAATTGAATCTTTAAGTCAACTTTGACCATATTTTGTAAATACTTTTCATTGGTAAATATAACTCATTCAAATGCTTTTGTGGTTTCAATGACCACTTTCTTATCAGGACTTTTTCATAACCTTTAGCTATTAGGTTTGAGTTATCCTTGAGGTAGATATAATACTCACCTATGTCCTTAGTGATGGACAATGAGTCTTCCATGCTTATTATAGGGTTAACCCCTCACTAGCATGTTGAAGCTATCCTCACATGGTGGATTTGTGGTTTTTTAGGTTGAGTTTTCTCCCTTGGATAACAAAAGACCTTAAGGCTTTTGGACCAATCAATTCACCAACTTGTTTTGAGATTTTTACCCCGAACTACGAGGTTTTGATCCTAATCTTTTTTAAGATGGTACGTAGGCAATGGGTTTATCCATTCAAACACAAAATTTTAAATAACTTGTATATTCTCTTCTCATCTCCCCCAATCATGTTTGCACAAAATAAATTTTTCACAAAAATACCAACCTTACAACAAGTGTGAAAAGGGCTCCCTAGGAGTACCTAGGATGTTTTGGGTGCTTAAAACCTTCCCATTGCATAACCAACCCCTTACCCCGATCTCTGACATTTTTATTAGCTTTTGATTCGATAAAACTTCTCGGATTTTGTTCGCTTTCTAACCTTTCCTTTGGATAAATAGAAGTGCGGTGGCGACTCGACTTGTATGGTTTACTTTTGATTTAGTCAATAAATCTAAAGGTAACGAATACCCCGCTACAGGTTCACACAGGTGCATTGAAAACAACAACCATATGACCAAGTCTGAACCTGAAGCATGGGCATCTCAACAGTAGTGCATCATCACAATAGTGGGACACACACCTCAAAGCAACACCCTGTTCTAAGCCTGCACCAAAATGCTTCCACTGTCAGTTATAGCCAAACCAAGTCTGAGCATGATTGGCCACTAGTTGATTAGAACAAGCAGGCATCAATGCAAAATAAATTCAAATATCTTGTGAGACAAACATTCAAAACCTGTGTCAAGCACATTAGCATTGCAACCATCAATCCTAACAAGTGAACCAATAACACATGACATTACCCAAGTCCAATCCATGGCATCACCAACCTCATTGAACAAACCTTGAAATCAAGAGAGGTCCATGAGATGTCTTTGACTCAACCATCCAACCTGCATCAAAACATCATTATCCAAAGCAGTGCAAAAGGGAAGCAAAGCAAAACAAATGTGTGCAAATAGTGGAAGTATAAACATGTTGGAGCTTGTGAGGCATTGGCATAACATAGCACAACTTTGCCTAGTTCAAATCACAGTCAAATGGGCATTCAAGAGAACCTGTGCAGCAGGTCATGATTGAAGTTGCAAGGCCAAATCCACCTAAGTGGTAACCTGCTACAACCAGTTTGTGCATTAAGGCTACTAACATTCATTCTGCATCATTACAAGCCAAGCCAAGGTCACTTAAATTCAACTTGTAACTTGGACAACAAGTCACAAAACCATTTTCACAAGGATTCAATCTAATCCCAACCTGTAATAGCCTGTCCAATTTCATTTCATTCACTCATTAATCAATTAAAACCAACCTAGTTAACTGAGTTCATCACTCATTAACTAACTGAGTTTGCTATCAACTCAGTGAGTCATGTCCAACTAACTCCTAACCACACTTAACTAATTCCTAACCTCACTCCAAAGCTAACAAATTCCCAAGCCTAAACTCTATTTAAGAAAATCATCACTCACACTTTGAATTCCCTGCAATTTTTGCTTGAACCTGCATTCTCTCTCTCTCTCTCTCTCTCTCTCTCTCTCTCTCTTGCAATCTCTTCCCTCACCCTCACCAATGCTCAATCTCTTTCTCAAAGAATCCATTGAAGCTTCGCATTGAAGCTTCAATCTCACTTGAGCTAAGCCACACTATTCATGATTTCCATTGTTCTAAGCCAGAGAAAAAAGAAAGAGACGAAGCAAGGAGAAGAAGAAGAAGGAATCAAGGTCAAAAAACTCACCGGCGAACTGTTCCGATCATCTTCTCCGGTATGTAATTTCATTTTCAGTTGAGTTTTCTTGATTTGAGATCACTAATAGCTAGTATTTGGAACAAAGAGTGGAAGCCCTATGGCTCTGCGGTTGGATTCGCACCATACTCCGTTTAATTTAGCTTTTAGGGATTAGGTTTCTTCCCTTTAGAGGTACGATTTGGCCAGGGCAAGGAGCGCCTCTCTGATTGACATCCATTTTGGTATTCAGCATGGCGTGACGTTTCGAATGAGGTAGGGTTTGAAGCCTTAGGCTGACACCGGCGCCGACGACGGCCGCCGGTGCAATGAGTCAAGATGGCCGGAGAAGATGCGTGCGTTTGGAATGAGGTTTAAAACCTGTTGACTTGTACAAGTCAACAGGGATGAGTGTTTGGGCTCAATTGCTGAGGACCATGACATTTTACTCTATACACCACAGTTTTCATAATGCACCTCCCAGTAGCTTTTGAAAGAATCTGAAACGGGCTTCACTAAGCCCATTAGAGATCTTGCTAATTCACCCTGCATCTTAGTTTACACCCCCCTATTTGGAGTGTTGTTGAGGCATTTTGGGCCCATTCGGCCCACTACCCATTCCTGCTAACACACCCCTTGTTTGGAATTTTTGTTAAAGCATTGGGCTCAAACAACCCATTTCCAATCTTGCTGCACGCACCCCCTGTTTTTGGTTTTCGCTGGCTGTACAAAAACAACAGTGGGCTCACTTTACAACCCATTAACCATAATTCAATTTACACCCCATTTAACAGTTTCACACCCCCTCAAATTTATCTTTTTTTCTTTTTTTTCTTCTTCTTGTTTTATATTTCAATTAGGATAATTAGATTGTTAGCTTAATTAGGAAAAGAAAACTAATAATAAATCTTGATTTTTAGGATTTAAGTAGCATACTAGAATTTCCCTTATATTTTAATTAGGATTTTCATTAGAATTTAAGTAGGACTTAGTTAGGATTTTAATTAGGAATTGAATTAAATTCTAATTAGGTTCTTGATTGAATTTAGAATTACATGACAATTCTACATTAGGTTAGAATTAACTTTATGTCATGAATAAAATTAGACCTATTTTGCAAATGACCATTTTGCCCTTATGGGCTTATTTTTGTTATTTTAGTGATAGAATGACATAATCCCATTATGATTAGAATGTGACATAGGACTTTAATCATTTCCTTACAATTTTAGGACTTAACACAGAATTTTAATCAATATTTTGACCATATGTACATGCTCCCTTAGGACTTCTAACTTAGAATTTTAATCAATTTCAATACATGATCCCTTAGGGTAGTTTCTAACAATCAATAACTTCAATTAGATCCAAATTTAGTTCCCTAAAAAAAACCATGATTAAATTGATCAAAAACAATTTTGATTAATTAAATCCTTTGAACTTGTATAATCCCACCGTCTAAATTGAGTGACAAAAAAACCCTTGGTCACTTAATAAGACTTTTCTTCCAAGTTGTGGAGCTCAAGGCCTCAACTCAAGATCTTCAATCCAGGAATCCTCAGTCACACCAAGCAGCAAATTATACAAGACAAATCAAAAGTCAACACTTGGTAAATACAGTTCAAATTGTACGAAACGAGCCTTAAGTAATGAGGAATGATGAGAGGGAGTCTCTCCTATCCTTGTCTAGAGCGACTTTGTGTATGGGGCGTATGCCCTAAATATTCAAAGCGTTCACCCTTATTCATAGACTTTAGTACAATACGGATCGATTAAACTACCAAGTCTTCTTCATACAAGTTCAATATCAACACAACAGTCAACAACAAAGGTTCTTCACCACCAACTTGCCAGTCAAGAGAAGTATCATGCACTTCGAGCCTTAAGTAAAGAGGAATGATGAGAGGGAGTCTCTCATATCCTTGTTTAGAGCGACTTGGCATATGGGGCGTATGCCCCAAATATTCAAAGCGTTCACCCTTATTCATAGACTTTAGTGTGATTCCTATCAATCAACTATCAAGTCTCTTATCACTTCACTCTCCATTCCATTCTAATCAATTCAATTTCAATCATCCATTTCTTCTTGCCTCCAATCAAGTTCTTTTTCAGCCTTAGTGGGCTGAACTACGAAAGCTTTGATTTCCTTATTTGACTATAAGGGTATGTAGGCAGGAGAACCCAGTTTCTTCGCGAGCTATCTTATTTATCAACCTATCTTCTCTATCCAATCATTAAATCGGGAGTTGTTTGGCTCTTATCCTTGGACTCCTTGTCCATCTTTTTAGGATGTCCTGATGACAGTCCACCTCTTCAATCGGGAGTTGTTTGACTTTTATCCCAAACACTTAATTCAGTCTTTCTTTTTGGCTTTACCTTATAGTGGCGGCCTGCTAGTCCACGTATTGGTAAATTCCTACCTTTCTCTTCGATTAAGAGTCTATCCTTCTCTTAGATCTAAGCTACTATCCTGACTTGATCTCAAATTGTTGATTCCCCAGCATATGATAATATTACTTGTACTATCTAGTACTACAATCCTTCCTTGACTTGGTGTTTGTCTTGTGAGAGCCTGTTGCTTAGACAAACATCTCTCTCCCTTTATTCTCGTAGTTCTGAACTACGATTTCTCTGACTTTCTCATCGCACGATGAGAATACGTAGGCACGAGGATGCGAATTCTTGGCGAGCATACTCCTAATTATTCCTCTTTCTCCTTAGGGTATCATCCATATATTTGATAATCCATTACCTACCCTCGATCATAAACCGTTCACCCAGTGACATACTGCCTCTTTGACATCGAAATACACTTTCTTTGGAATTCCATATACACCCTTTTAGGACACCTAATGTAGTCCGCCTTTCTACCTAGAGTTGTTTGGGCAAACAACCCCAAACACTTGATTCCTTCCTTTTTTAGCCAAAACCCTACAGTGGCAACCTGCTAGTCCACGTATCGGTTAATGTTGTTTCCCTCTATGGTAGAAACCTCATTTCTCTTATGGATTCCACTACACTTTCACCTTTCGATTTCAAACAATACTTATTCAGTCACTTGTTACCAAGTTCTTCTATTCTGTGACTTCGGTCACTTCACTCCGTTCATCCCATGACACACTCGTATACTACCTTCTTTCACTCCATGTGATATACCTATTCTTTAAGTCAAATACACTATATCCTTGCACTCCTTCTTGCGTCACCTTGTGAATCAAGAGATGTTTGGGACTATGCCCAAACACCTATTTCTTCATCTTTTCGGCTTTATCTTATAGTAGCGGCCTGCTAGTCCACGTATTGGTAATAGCCACCTTACTATTGTGTTTATCTTTTCACCCTTTTTGGAGCTCAAAACACAATTCTTTGGTTCAGATCATACCTTCTATCACACTTCTTTCCACCTCCTGCCTCTAGTTCCTTGAACTACGAAGCTCTGAATTTCTCATTGCACTATGAGGATACGTAGGCATGAGGGCCATAATCCCCACCGAGCACTTTATCGATTCTTTTCCTTTCCCTTCATTCTTTTACGAGTAATCTCAGATATCACACCTATTCGAGCGAGAACATTCAAAATAGTTCCCATGGAGTATCATGGATGTTTGGGGTGCTAATATCTTCCCCTTGCATAACCGACTTCCTTACCCAGTATATCTCTTTTCCCCGGGTTTTATCGATGTTTTGCCTTCCCTTTAGGGATAAATAAAGTTCGATGGTGACTTTGTTGTATGTTCGAGCGTGCAATACGTTTGGGTATATTTTTGCTAGCTTTAATGTGCTTTACAAGAGAAACTTCGATATGGTTCTGCTCAGATGTGTGGATAGACACGAAGTAGACATGTTGATGACTGAAGTCCATGAAGGTTCCTTTGGTACTCATTCCAATGGACATGCTATGGTGAAAAAGATGTTGAGAATAGGTTACTATTGGCTGGCAATGGAATCTAACTATTGCAAGTTTATGAAGAAATGCCACAAGTGTCAAATTTATACAGATAAGATTCATGTTCCTCTGACACTATTGAATGTCATTTCCTCTCCATGGCCCTTCTCCATGTGGGGAATTGATATGATTGGTACGATTGAGCCCAAAGCCTCAAACATACATCATTTCATTCTAGTGGATATTGACTACTTCACGAAGTGGGTTGAAGCAACATCATATACAAACGTAACCAAGCAAGTTGTTGTAAGGTTTATCAAGAATCAGATTATATGTCGTTATGGTGTGCCAAGTAAGATCATTACTGATAATGGTTCAAACTTGAATAATAATATGGTGGAAGCTCTTTGAAAAGACTTCAAGATTGCACATCATAATTCTTCTCCCTACAGACCTAAGGTGAATTGGGCTGTTGAGGATGCAAATAAGAACATCAATAGGATCATTCAGAAGATGGTTGTAACATATAAAGATTGGCATGAGATGCTCCCATTTACTTTACACGGGTATCGTACATCAATCCATACTTCAACAGGGGCAACCCCTTCCTCTCTTGTCTATGGTATGGAAGGTGTGCTCCTAGTAGAGGTTGAGATCCCGTCAGTGCGTGTGCTAATGGAAGCCAAGATGACAGAAGCTGAATGGTGTCAGACTAGATATGATCAGTTGAATTTAATTGAAGAGAAGAGATTGATTGCCATGTGTCATGGTCAGTTATATCAGCAAAGAATGAAAAAGGAATTTAATAAGAAGGTCAGGTCTTGTGTGTTTAGAGAAGGTGACCTCGTGCTCAAGAAGATCTTATCTTTCAAACCTGATGCTAGGGGAAAATGGACTCGTAATTATGAAGGCCCATATGTTGTTAAGAGAGGAAGGGGTTGATTCTTACAACTACGGATGGTGAAAAGTTCACTCGTCCTGTGAATGTTGATGCAGTCAAGAAATACTTCGCCTAAAAAGAAAAGAACAACTCGCTAAGTTGAAAACCCGAAAGGGCGGCTTAGGAAAAAATGAGCGTCTCGGTGGAATGAAAACCCGAAAGGGCGATCCAGGCAAAAGTTAGAGACAAAAAATAGAAATTTATCCTGGTAGATTGAGTACCCCACCTTGGGGAAATCTAGGCAAAAATTAGGGATTATGGCAAGTAACTGCGTTCGGTTAGTCCTAGTCATGGAGACAGTTTTAAGCAGGTCGTTTGGTTCTGATTCATTATTCTCAACCGAAGCCAAGAGCACAATGGATATTGAGGTTGGTAGGGAGATTAGTGATCATTGTATTCAATATATCCCTTTTCCATGTAAATTACCATTTTCAACTTTGTAAAGATCTATGGAGTCCTGTCATTTACAGACTACCATTCTATTAAATAAAGTTGAGCTTTTATCCAATTGTTTCTACTCTTATTTACTTCTGTTAAATAAAACTGAATTTTTATGATGATAATTTTGAAATAATTTAATGAATAAAAATTATTTTTTCTTAAAAAAATAATAAAAACAATCTCTTTAAGAATAATCGATTTCAGCAAGGAATATCAAGAACAGTCTAAGAATAGGTAAATCTGGAAATGCGAAGCCTTGTTGGTCTTCCCCAAGCAGTTTGGTTTGGTAACTTTTCCCCAACAGTTCTTCATTCATCCCCAACTTGGTTGATAAGTTTCTCCCTGAGTAATTTATCATCCCTAGTAGAGTTGAACTGATGATCGGTCCCTATCCCACAACTGCGGTACTCCTCTTGATATCCTCCAGTTTATGACTTCGGAGATCCGGAACCTTTATTTGGTTTCCATTAGCATATTTTTATGTTGAATTAACTTCGGAAGTTCATCAGATTCGGTTATCTTTTCCTTGGAATTGGTTTATTTTGCAATTTCCAAGGAGAATTTGTTGATTATTGAGGAATGTGACGATCTTGGTCATAACACACTCAACATTTTTGCTTAGATCCCCCATGCAGAGTTTTACATCTTGTATTCCCGGGAGGATTTTATCTTCAGATATTGAAGATCCCTTGTTCCCGACAATTTTCGATTCTGGGCAGTATTTGGTTTGGTCCCCTGCAGGGTTGTTTCCCATTTGATATGGTGTTGACCTAAAATTCCCCGCAGAGTTGACAATTTTTGATCTTCAGCAAATCTTTTCTCTTTCCCCAGTCGGATTTGAGTTATTCAGGGCTAAATGACTTATGTTCATCCCTAGCATTTTCTCCAGTTGGTATTTCCATCTTGTTGAGATTAGCCGAGTGTTGCAGCGATGATTCAAATCTGTGATATTTATATCCTTTGTGTTGTTTTGTCAGCATAATTATCAATCATATACATGCACATTCATCAAATATTTCATTATGCATTTTTTATTGCATTTGATTTTGTTCCCCTGTTTTGGTGATATCATTACCTATACAGATTTGAGGCGTCTGTCCTCCTTCAATTGTAGAGGGTCAGCCCCCTTAAGCAGAAAGAGTTTAACCTTTCTCATTTCCCCATTGAGTTATTTCCTCGTGGATTCAGTTTCCTTCACCAAACAATTATCTAGATGGAACCACTCCCCTTGAGATATATCCTCATTGGGTCGAGTCCTTGTTTGACCGTTTCTTTCTACCTATTACCTAGATAGACATTTTGGTCCCTTGGGAGTCTATTACCCAGTAACTAATAATATTCTTCTCAATTTTTGGGTACTTTACTTTTGCTCAATACCCGGTAAATGTAACTTACTTCCTTTGTTTTTCCCCAGCGGATTCGTTTTCACGTTTCCCCAGGCAGTATATCATTGATATGTTCATCCTAATCGGTGAAAGATATTCTCCCTTTATGGTTTTCTACCCAGTAAAAAGGTAGTTGTAATCCCTACTTTTATTCCCCAGAGAGTTAATCCTTGATATGTTCATCTTAACTGGTGACAGATTTTCTCCTCTTTGTGGTCTTCTGCCTAGTAACCGGTAGTTGTAAATCCTACTTTCTCCTCCGAGTCTATCCTTGATATGTTCATCCTAACCGGTGACATATATTCTCTCTTTGGTATTCTATCTAGTAACTGATAGATATAATTCCTATTTTCTCCCCGACAGTCTATCCTTGATATGTTCATCCTAACCGATGACGAATATTCTTCCTCTGAGTTTATCCTTGATATGTTCACTTTAACTGGTGAGAAATATTCTCTCTTTAGTCTTTTACATAGTAACTGGTAGTTGTAAATCATATTTAATCATTTTCCCCAGCAGGCTGTTCTTACCTAGTAACCGGTAACGAATACACCTCTTTCTCCTCAACGAGTCATCCTTGATATGTTTACCCTAACCAGTAACGGATGTCCCTCGTCAGAGTGTATTATCTCCCTACCCAGTAACCGGTAATAGATAATATATTTATGGTACTCCTGCGTTGAAGATCATTCTTCCCTAGTTGAGTTTGATTCAGTTATTTCAGCTTTGTTCTGATTTACCCGGTTCCCCTGCAGATTTTTCCCTTAACCCTAACCGAGTCCTTCCATTGATTTATTTTCATGGAAATTCCTCTCGTGCCTCTAGCAGTTTTCAAGTCGTAGCCTGACCTACGCATAACTCTTATCCCCCCAGAGTCTTTGTCTCCCCAGTGAGTGTTCCTTACGGAATGCAATATGCTTCTGTGGACTTTTAGTCTCTCTAGATTCTTTTTCTTTGTGGCAATATATTCCCCATGAAGATTACTTTATTATTTATATCATATGCATCATGAGGTCTCTTAGGGACCAAAATTTGTTTCTATATGTTGTTATTTAAGTCCATTCTACTGAGTTGATACCGAGATTTTACCCTTAACATCCTCAGTTATAATGTCCTTAAATATGGGCAGCTATAAGACCCCAATTTTGACCCTAAGATCCCTCATGGTATCTTAACATATGCATTGGCTTTGGGATCACACCTTGGCATCCTCCTTACCCCTCATTCATTGGGTTTGTATGGGGAGAGATCACCAAGTATATTTGATTGTATCATACTTTGTTTTTCATTATTTACAAACCAAAATACCAAAAATATGTTTATGTATAGTTTTACTTCTTTTGTAGGTAGTGTATGCATTCACCCCTCATTCATGTTTAGGTCAAGATATAGGTTTACTTGGAAATACATTTTTTATGGTGAAATATTATAGGTCATTTTGTCTGAACCCTAGTTAGGAGGTCAACTTCTAAGGACCATAACTTGCTCAATTTTTATGAGATGAAATCCATTAAAGTTTCATGATAAAATTCAAGGTGTCCTCTCCAACTTTTATTCTTGGAATAAATTCAAATTCAACTTGCAAAGGCATGTGCCAAGAGGAAACATTATAGGTCACTTTGGGCCATTACCATTGAACAAGTGATTTTCCTCAACTTCTAAAATGCATAACTCCTTCATGCCAAATCCAAATGAGGTCAAATATGTTACCAAATTTAAGAGGTTTGAAATAGCTACAACTTTGATGAAGGAACGTTTTCCATTTTAAACCCATAGCAAAAGTTATTCAAGGTGGAAGAAGTGAACATTTGACTTGATACTTAGAAAATTTTCAAATATGTTTGATATTCCAAACTTCCACCTCAAACTTCATCATGATCCATGCTTCAAATGGAAAAGTGTCCAATAATAAAGTTGTTCCCCTTGATCTCACATTTCCAAAAAGTCCAAGATAATATCATTTGGGCAAGAATTAGAGGACTTGCACATGTGTTCTTCACAAGGCTTCATTTGGATGAATTTCATGATCACATGACACACTTTCAGCATTGCACATGAGAAAATTTGGACATGATTACATAATTTCATGAGCCTATCACACGCTCATGCATTCATGCAAGGATGAATTGCTATTTTTAGAATTTTGAATGAAGGGTGTGAAACCAATTGCATTGCCTATAAATGAGACCCTTCATGCTCAGAATTATGGAGACCTTTCCGAAGCTTTGAACCTGCAATCCTAACTCTCACCATTAGAGGATAATCTTGAAGGTTTTCATTTGAAAATTGAGTTTCAAATCTCCTTCTATTTTGAGATTGAAACTCCAAGAATCCTAGCCTTTCCTTGATCCAATTCAACTTCTGCAAGCTTCTGAAGTCAAGCCAAGGCCAATTGGAAGCAAGATCAAGCAAGTTTCAAGCTCCCTCGAAGGTGATTTTCCAGAATTTTCATCTCTTCGATTCTCTCTCAAATTTTCACCATTCTTTGTGATTTTTGGTTGGCTGAAGTCCTACCAATGTTGGCAATAAGATTGAGTTGCTTTGAGGTCAAATCGAAGCAACTCGATTCATGATCCTTAAAATTCAAATCCCTGTATCTTTTGATATACTTGAAATTGGAGAAAATTAAGGCCATATTCGAGTTTTTGAGCATTTTCTCTTTGAAATAGTGTCCTTGTTTTTCATTTTTCATTGAGATGAAGTTGGACCAGTCCGATGGAGGTCACCAGAGAAGATGATCGGAGCCCTAGCTCCGGTGGTGTGTTGGCACACCTCCTGGCCATCTGATCAGGTTTGGATGTTCTAATCTTGACCTTTGGTTTGAATTACCACGCGTACATCACGTTGACTGATGATCACCAAGAAACGCGCGCGTGTGGCCATCAGATTTGCCACCTCAATTAATGAGGGAGATATGATGACCCTTAGTTTTTCTTATTTTATTTTAGTTTCTGATTTTATGTTTAATCCTTTTATTTTGTTTAATTCATATTAATTTCATTTTTAATCCAAAAAATATGGGACTTTCACCAAAAATATTTAAATATTTTTCTCTTTCATATTCTGAATTAAAAATATTCATTGGATTAATTTTGATACTTTTCATGAATTAAATATTTTTGTGCATATTTTTAATTTTTTAAAAATACTTCTGACTTTTGAAAAATCATGAAATATTTTGTCTAAGGTCCTTTGACCATGTTTGACCTAGGATAAATCTCTTGGCCATTTATTTGGTGTTTTGAAGAGATTTTAGGTTTTGACCAAATTAAAATGTATTTTAATTTATTTTTAATTGGATTTTTAATTGATTAAATGTGTAAAAATTATGTTGAGCCATTTTTATGGTCTTGTGATGTTTGACTTTTTGTTTGGGCCTTGGTCAAGGTTGATTTGACTTTTGTTGGATCAAAACCATTGGATTTAGGGGGATGATAAAATGTACATTTCATCTCCCAAAATGAATGGATGGTTTTGATTTGATGAAATTCCTCCCATGACCAATTTGTGTTTTTATCTTCCCCTCCCTCTTCATCTTCATCCCTATTATTTCCCATTGGATTTAGGGGACTGATGAAATGTACATTTCATCTCCCAAAATGAATGGATGGTTTTGATTTGATGAAATTCCTCCCATGACCAATTTTTGTTTATATCTTCCCCTCCCTCTTCATCTTCATCCTCTAATGTCTTAAGTCTAACTGGTTCATCAATGACCTTGTGTCAGATGAACCAATACAAGTATGATTGAGATAGGTCCATCCCTCTTGGTCTTTTCTTTTAGTGTGTGGTATGTTTTAGGAGTTTGGTTCTTCATACCAAATCTCTAACATGCATTAACACCTAAATTTTTATTTCCCGACCTTAGATAGTTGTGACTTCTATATAAGTTCAATTACGGTTACTTAACATAGAGCTAAATTTGACCCTAATGGCATAACATTCTAGTAAGTGAGATTGTAAGTCTCCTATTCTTCATGGTATTGTATGGAGACTTGACCTTTTTTCCTTTCATGAGAGTTAGTGGCATACTTGTTGAATTATCCAAGTTGGAGCCTTTCTCATGGAAGATGTCTTGGTTTAAGGATTCATACTTGTGAAAGAATGGTTGAGTGTTCTCCAAAGAATGACTTAATCAATCAATAAAAAAACACCACTAACACTTGACTAACCTTTGACTAACATTTGACTAATTCTTATTAATATTGCTTTACTTTCAAGTCATTTACTTTATGCAATTTAAATTTTAGTCATTTAACATTCATTACCATTTACATTTCATTTAACTTGTTTATGTTTATGTCATCTTCACTTTGCTCATTTGAGCCATATCTTATGATTGTATATATTGTTTGTGCATTTTGGTTTTGCTTGTGGTATTAGGACCTTAAAATACCTAATAACAACAAAAACCCTAAAAAAACATCTGGTGGACTATTGATTTTGATCTGAACTCTTGGAATTAGAACTAGGCAACATTCCCTGTGCAAAAAGGACTTGGCCAATGCCAACATTTTGAGACTGAGCTATTGTGAACTGAGCCTCCATCTGATGCAAGCCTGAGATCTTGTTTGAATTCATCTGCTACTCTGTCTTTGTGCTTAATTGTTATTTTGATCTTGTGTCTGATGCTTTATTCTGAGTTGATCAAAGAATATTTCATCTGATACATTGGAAGACAAATAAGACTGCTAGCTGTGGGAATTGCTTGCTTGGATGTGACTATCTTTATTTGATGCCTTGATCTTCATAATGTCTGGATATTGCTAATTACTCATTGATTATTGCTTGATTCAAAGTCCAAAGGGAAAATGAGTTTTCTATATGACATTCTTGTCTGTTGGATTGCATCCCATTGGTCAGATCTTTTCAACTCTCAACTTTTAAATGTATTCTTAGGATGGCCTCTTCATCTTCTCCCACTTCTTAAATTTCAAAATCTCTCCCTCTTTTCAAAAACTTTCTTTGCTTGTGATTTCAAACTTAGACCTTACTTTAATGGTTAGAAACTTTGGCCTTATGCCAATGAATTTTCAAACTCTTTCTTAAATCAAATTTGTAAATAAACTTAATCATATTGACTTAAATTTCAAAAGACAAAAAGAACTAACAACTTCATTCAAACTTGTGTCCCTTTGTGCACTTTTCTTATTAAACTTTTGTTAAAAACAATTCACCAACTTTGAAATTTTTACCACGAACTACGAGGTTTTGATCCCTCATTTTTACGTTGGTACGTAGGCACAAGTCCGAAGGTCTTGTCAAACACAAAAATATAATTAATAAATTCTTTTTCTCATCCCTACACTCTATTTTTATCAAACATCATTTATACCAAACGCATATGCACACATAAAAAAGGGCTCCCTAGGAGTACCTAGGATACTTTGGGTGCTAACACCTTCCCTCTGTGTAACCAACCCCCTTACCTGTAATCTCTGACATTTTATTAGTTTTGATTTGAAAACTTCTTATCTTTGGGTTTTGTTCGTACTTTTCCCTTTTCCTTTGGAAACAATAAAAGCGCGGTGGCGACTTTGGTTTTATTGACGTCAAGCTTATCCATAGCTTGATGCTCATGAATTTACGGCTACAAGCATTTATCAATGGTTACCCAAATGCAACCAAGGTTTCACTGATCCTGAAGGACCCAATGAAGATTAGGTACCAAGCACTTTTCGTTGATCTTGCAGGATAAATGTCTTGGCTCTAGGAAGAGAGTATGGGATCTCATTTGTGGATGCTCAAGACATGATACGAGTGACATCTCCATATACCATTGACTTTGTGGCAAGGAAGAAGGGTTGTGTAACCAAAGGAGATCAACATATATTGTTTATTAAGTGGTAAAAGTGTGTTGATTACTATTACTATTTCCTATCTGAGAAATGTCAGAAAAGATATTTTATTTTGTGATGTAGGTTTATCTTTAATAAGACATACTTAAGTACATGAAATAAGAGTTTGATCAACCTAAGTCGATGAAAACCTGAGGAGGAGCAAGATAACTATCATGATTTGAACAAGAATGAAAGTCCAATTATAAACGATGATCATCAAGCAATAACCTTCTTGGATACATTATTAATCACACTTTCAAGTACGGTTGCAAAGAGAAAAGTGGTAAGAGCATTTGATTTCTGCAGAGTTTGCAACACGTTTTGCATCGATACCAACTTTCGTTCGAGAGTTCCTTGTGGAATGCATGTGCATCCTCCGTCAGTCGTACGGTGAGGTAATGTCATTTCAATTTTTTCTTTGTAAGTAAGTCCTTTCTTTTACCTGTTTATTTTTCAAAGGTATACAATATACTTAGTGTATGGTACATGTTATAAGTGTTCATTTCCAAAGATTTCAATTGATAACCATAACGTGTTTCAATTTACATGTCTTTAGTGACCTCATCTTAATATCTTCACACGTATTCTATACTATTAACATTGTATACTTGCTCAAAAGAGTTCAAGTTTATATCGATGATATCATTTTTGGTTCCACTAACATGCAACTTGTCAATGAGTTTTCTAAGCTTATTCAAGATGAGTTTGAGATAAGTCTCATGGGGGAGTTAAATTACTTCTTTGGTCTTCAAATCAAGCAACTAAACAAAGGGACATTTGTGTGTCAAACTAAATATTGCAATAAATTACTAAATAGATTTAGTATGGAAGATGCAAAATCAATCGACACTCCAATGCCCATAAATGGAAACTTGGAAAGGAATGAAAATCGTAAGGAAGTTGATGTCAAGAAGTATAAAGTTATGATTAGTATCTTCTATATCTTAATGCATCTAGCCCGAATGAAAATGGTAAGGATGTTGATGTCAAGAAGTATAACATGTGTATGTGCGCTCGTTGTCAATCGGCTCATAAGGAATCACATTTAAAAGCCGTAAAATGCATCCTTAGATATCTTCATGGTACTTCTAAGTATGTGATTTGGTATTCCAAGGGAAGCAATTGTAATTTGGTTGGTTTTACTGATTCCGATTTTGTCGGTTGCAAATCATATAGGAAGAGTACTAGTGGAACTCGCCACATGTTTTCAAACTCCTTAGTAAGTTGGCATAGCAAGAAACATGTTTTCGTTGCTTTGTCAACTGCCGAGGCAGAATACGAGTAGCCAGTAGTTGTTGTGCTTAAATTTTGTGGCTTAAACAACAATTACTTGATTTTGGCATTAAACTGCAACATATTCCCATTATGTGCTATAACACTAGTGTTATTAATCTAACCAAAAATATGGTGCTACACTCTCGCACTAAGCATATTGAGATCCATCACGACTTTCTACATGACCATGTTGAGAAAGGAGACGTCTTATTTGAGCATGTTGATAGAAAAAATAAACTTGCGGATATCTTTACAAAACCTCTTGCGACCGAACCGTTTTTCAACATTCAAAGGGAATTGGGGATACTTGATATCTCCAATCATGCCTAAATATGATTAAATGCGTCCATTTTATATACTTTTGCTCTAACTTTCCTTGGAAGTTTAATCACATAAGAGGGCATCCTTCATCAATTCATAAGCGAGATAATATTGTTCCATTTTCCCTTTTTTGAAATTAAGCTTTTAATTTTTCATGTTATTTATGTTCCAAATGATTGATATTCTTGACGTATGAGATAGTACATGAATGTTCACTTCCAAAAATATCTATTGATGTATGTAAATTTATATGCTTATAGTTACTTTATATTGTTCTTCCTTGATACTTGAAATATGTTCTTGATACATAGGCTTGTCATCTATTCCAGCATGAGATATGTTTAAACATGTTATAATGTTAGCAAAATTCTTGTTGTGTGTCATTGTTATGATAACATCTCTATTTTTTGTTTGAGTGGTGGTAAATCTATATATCACCTTACTAGAGCATATGCATGTGGAACATTTCGTGAGCACCAAAGGCATATGTCACGTAATATTGTCGCTTTTGTAGAAACTAAAGAGTTTTTTTATTACATTGTATCTATCATCTTTCATGTTTATTGTATATGTTATTTGGCATAAGTTGTGGCAATCATGTTATATTGTTGCTTTGAATGCTTTTATTTATATTTAGGCATTCTTTTTCAATATGTATATTATTCAATGTGATTGTTATGGTATTGATGATCTTATATTTGCAAACGCCTCTGTGTGTTATATTGGTTTATGTGTGATATAAGATACTTCTCATGGATTACTTTGTCTCTTTTTGATGTTGTCAAATGGGGATAAGCATCTACAAGATGAAGTTGGATGCATACATTCAGGGGAGCCTTCATATGAAAACACGAAACGCATCGTCTCAATCTTTTACATCATAAAAAAGGGATGTGAGTGTAACTTTACGTTAGATGTATTTTGCATGATGTTAAACCTATGATACTTTAGTGTTAATGTATATTGGATGATATCCTCTGATTCTCAATGTGCATCTTAGTATTAGGAAGCATAAAAACATTTAGAAATAAGTTGGAAAAGGTTTCATACATAAAAAATGCATAAAAAATAAGTTTTATGGGAAAATTAACCTATCTATCGACACATACATGTTTCAGGTCGACACATAGAAGAAAATGTTTTCTCTGTGTCGACACATACATTTTTCAGGTCGGCACATGTACTACATTTTAAAGGTTTGTAGCTTCTATTAGATGTGTCGCCTATACAGGTTAACACATGAACTTTACAGGTCGACGCATGACCTATATAGGTCGGCACATGCGTCGAACAGGTTGACTCATGACTTTCATAGGTCAGCTCATGCAACATAATTGAGATCTTTGAGGATTTCAAATAAGAAAACCGAGTTGGGTTTTCCTTCAAGATCGTTTAGGGATTTGGAGGTTTTGGACAAAATTATGCAATTCAGATCTGATCGAGTGAAGGCTTTGAAGAACAGGAGGATCTTGCAATGGAGTAGCGTGGGACGATGGATCGTATTGGTATATGTTGGGTTACAACAATTGAGTGTTTTAGATTCAATCGATTGAAAGCCTTAAAGAATAATGGTTTCTTGCAAACAAGTAGTGTGAGACGGTGAATCAAATTGGAATTGTTAGTTTACTTGATCTATATTTGATCAAGGGAAGAGAAGGTGTCAGAATCAATATCAAACTTAGGGTTTGTGAAGGTAGAGAAAAAAAATAAAGGGGGGTTTGAATTGTTTTCACGGACAATAAAATCTTTTGGAAGCGCTACACACACAAAGATAATAACAAACAACACAGAAGTTTATCTTGGTTCGCTTGAAAATCAAAGCTACTTCAGTCCACCCGGCCAAGGTGATTTCGCCTTCAATAAGGACTTAATCGAATAATCTAGAAAGATTACAACAAACGTCTAAGAGTACACTGATCTCTTAGCCCTCTCAAGTCTACAGACTTCACAAGTCACTTGAGGAAATTTACAACAACTATTTTAGAATTACAAGAAAGTGTTTAGTGCTTCTAGATAAGCAATATGAACATAGTAAGAACAATGATCAATGATCACACTTAGAGCAACAACTCGTGTGATAATGTAAAACACGAATTTAGTGTATGACTTGATTTTAATGTGAAGAATTCTTGTGTAATAGCTCCGTGTCTTGGTATGTTAATAGTTGGGCCTTTTTATAGTGCTTGGAGATGATATTGTTGAATGGAGCATTGATGCTGATATCTTCCCAATCATGGGACTTAATAACATTAATTTTATTGTCCTTTCCATAGAAGTTTTGGATAGTATTCAATATTATCCATATAGAGATTCATACCATATTTGGAATACTTCTTTGTTAAGTTCTTGATTCTGATCTGTTGGGCGCGATTCAGAGTGCGTGAAATTCATATTCTTTTCTCAGATCTTGTATTCTTCAGATAGTTGTATATTATGTCTTCTTCAGAAGTTCTTGACTGATCTCCAATTAGACAGTCTTCTGATGTAAGGATCTTCAGAGTTTTCATATGTGGGATCCTTCAGATGTCTTCAGATGCAGAGTTTCCAGAGTCTTCAGATGACATATTTTGTGGGTGATTCTTTTAGACATCGTTGTCTTCAGCGTCAGAACGGATACCTTTAACTCTGAGTCAGTTGTTCTGGACTTTGTGTGACATCAAATGTTGTTTCATCAGATTCATTTTTTGTTAGAGTCCTGCGCACTTAGAGAATTTTATTAGGGTACCAAAATGTTTCACTCTTTGTTATCATCAAAACTTAGAGATAAATTTCAGAACCAAAATCTTGTTCTAACAATCTCTCCCTTTTTAATGATGGCAAAACTTCAGATTGTTGATGAAATAATGATACTTCATAATAATTAGAGGAAAATAAATTCAGAGTCAGATATACTATGATTCCCCGTGAGATAAGCAAGCTCCCCCTAAATCTGATACTTAGAGAGTTTAGAGTTTCTTACCAGAGCCTCTTATGTTGCTTAGCTTGTTTCTTAGATGTTTAATTTGATACTTCCTGCAAGAAAACTTAGACCGCACAATATATTTAGAGTTTTAGGATGTAAGCAGTGTATTATGAGAATCAAATATTTATTTCATCAGAAGGCTATTTATTTATTTCTCCCCCTTTTTGTCAGACTCAAAAAGACATATCCGAGAAAAACATATAGTGTAAAACAAAATTTCATTTAGATACTCTGAGAGAAGTATAGAGAAGAAAAACCATAAAGGCCAAAACACCTTAAAGATAACACAAAACACAAATCCTAAGGTGCCTAAGGGTTTGGAGGAGGATGCTCCTCTGAAGTAGCTGGGTGAGAAGATTTTGGATGCTGGAGTTAACTGAATCCTGCTTGTTGAGTTTGGATCTCACAAGTTGTTGTTCCTTCTGAAGTTCTTCCAGAGTCTAGAGCACCAACAAAGCGATGCCAGATGTCGATGACTCACCTCGAGTCAGAGCAACTTCATTTGACTTAGCAGCTTCCTCTGCAGCAATGTGTGTTGCTTCTTCAGCGACAGCCTTGGCTTTAGCAACAACTTTTTCTTCGGCTTCCTTTCTCGCCTGCTCTTCAGCTTCCAGTTTTTCCTTCTCTTCAGCTTCTTGGCGTGCTTTCTCTTTAGCTTCCTTTGCCATATGTGCCTCTAGTCTCTCCTCAACACTTATGATATAGTCATTTCTGACTTGTTGAGATAGTACCTTCAACTTGAAGACCTCAGATGTCATCCATCTGAGAAATCCATTCCAGTGAGTCCTTACTTCAGAAGGATTATCACTTAGGCTGGATTGTTCAAACAGTGTTATGAGCTTCACAGCTGAAGATTATGAAAATAAAGCAAATGACTCTTCCGGGGTTGGGAAGGTTGGTTCGGGTTCAGATGTTGGAGGGAATTGGAGTGTTTTCAGAGGGTTCGGTAGGAGGTTCAGAAGTTGGTGTGGTTAATGAAGGTACTGAAGGAGGTGCAGATAGAGATGGTGTAGGTTCAGAGGTGTCTGGTTGACAAGTTCTGTTCAGAAGTTATTGTGTCTAGGAGTTGAGTCAGGTTTGGAGATGAAGGGTCAGGAATATTTGTCTGATCAACGTCAGAGGAAAGGTCATAGTATGGTGGATATAAGGGGGTTGAAGAGGGAGGTGAAATGTGTTCATTTAGAATTAATGCTTCAGATATTGGAAGTGTTGTGGTAGTGAGGTCGAATTGTTGTAGAGGGGGTGAGGAAGGGTTTGTTTCAGAGTTGTGAGGTTCATAGGTAGTTGGGATAGAGATAGTGGGTTCAGAAGGGGTATAGGTAGAAAATGGTTGAGGTAGAGAGGAATATATTTGCTTTAAACCAGAAGATAAATAAGTTTAAGGGAGATGAGACTTACTAGAGGCAGAAGAGTCCATAGGCATAAGCGTTATGGTTGAAGGTTCTCCCAGCTTCATAGTCTTCTTCTTCAAATTCCTCTAAGAGGGTTCTCTCATCCTCTTCATGAAGTTGGGTGGATGTTCTGGTAGCCAATCCATTGAGAAATCTGAGATGTCAACACCTTGAGACGCTAGGTCTTGAAGGTAATGAGCAATCACCTCTGGGGGATCTATCTTGGAGAAAAGATACATTACATGAGGTATCTTCCTCTGGTCCTTCAGAGCATCCCATGAGGTGTCCATAGTGGGTTTGACTAGGACTTTGTCAATGAACCCCGTGCTCTTCATATTTTTGGCATTCAGAAGCTTGCCAACATCCACAATTACGTCTTCCATCATGTTGATGGAGATCAGTTGGTCCACCATCCCACTCTCTATCAGGACGTCAGAGATGAGCCTTCCTAGAGGTATGTAGTTTCTGGGCTTCATGTGGTTCTTGTATCCCTGATTGAATCCCTTAGATACTTAAATAGCAGGGAGGGAAGATTCAACTTCAATCCCTTATGGATGCAATACAAGATACATTTATGATCCGTATTGATGTAGTCAGATGAGTTTGAAGTTGGACGGTGGTGGATGGTGCCCAGAATGATCTTCAACCAGACCCTTAGATTCTGGTGAAGTTCCTTGTTCTTAGAGGTTTTCCCTTATGGATTCTATTTGAATATTATGGGGACTATCTCCTGAGAAATGTATTTTGCCCTAGGGTTGATATTATAGATCCTTCTGCCCCCAGTTCTTTCCATGTCCATAAGCTTGGCTATGGACTTTTCAGTGATGACCATTTTGACTCCCAGGACATAAGAAACAATACAATGGTCGTCACTATCTGCAAATCTCCAGAATTCCTTAACGAGGAAGGTGTAGACAGGACCGTAGAGCCTCTAGAAATAATTTCCCCAGCCTTGTTTCTCAAGTTCGGCAGTGAGATCAATGCCATTACACTTTAAGTTGTCGAAGTCCACTAGAGATTCACAGAGAACTTCCAGTTTCTCAAATGGAGTTGCAAGGTTGATGTGACGGGGACGATAAAGAACATGAGGTTCCTTATAAGCTGTATTGAGGTTGTAGCAGTTAGAGTAGTTGTTTGTTAAGGGGCTTCAGAATGTTGTTCAGTTGCTTCCATTTGTTGAAAATATTGTTGTGAATCCATTTGGAGAAGATGAAGATTGTTGTTTGTTGATGATGGTTGAAGAATGTTAAAGAACTTGCAGAGAGTTTGAGAACAAGAGGGTTTGTGTGGGTTTGAGAGTGAAAAATATATATACATAACATGTAGCATGAAAAATGACAGTGTTAAAGGAGAATATGAAACACCAAAGTTAATTAGTTCAGATATCTGAGTTGACACGCTTGGGGAGAATTAATTGCAGCTAATGATGGTTGTCTAATCTAAAAAATATGCACACTGCTCGAGGAGATCTCAACAGTTTGGCTCTTGAGTTCTGAGCTAGATAGTTGTCTAAAAGATCCAAGACCACACGTTTGAGAAACCACGTTTTGATGTTTCTGACATCAAGAATACAAAGGGGTTTCTGATTCAGAGGTTTTCTAATCCAGATAACATCTAACTGGTAGAAGTATCAGAATCAGAACCAAATGACCAACAATGATTAAGTCAGAGCCTATTCTAACAGATCAGGAGAGAAGCACGAGTTCAGAATCATTATGGGCAATCTTCCATGTTTAAATGTTTCAGAATGAAGGAAAATCTATCTTCAACTAAGGGTTTTATGAAGATATCATCCCATTGATGGTCTGTATCTATGAATTTTTAACTTATTACCCCTTTCTGAACATAGTCTATGATAAAATGGTGTTTAATTTCAATGTTCTTCACTCTGGAATGTAAAATAAAGTTCTTACTTAAACATATGGCAACAGTATTGTCATAAAAGATAGGGATGTTACTCTCATATATCTGAAAGTCCTCAAGCTGTTTTTTCATATAGAGCATCTAAGTGTTGCATAGTGAGGCTAAGATGTATTCTGCTTCTGCAATTGAGAGTGCAATGGTTGATTGTCTTTTGCTAGTCCATGAGATGAGGTTTCCTCCTAGAAATTGACAGTTCCCAGATGTGCTTTTACGTTCCAATCTGTCTCTAGCGTAATCTGCATCATAATACCCAGAAAGCCTATACTCTGATGTTTTCTTATACATCATGCCCAGATTAGGTGTTCCTTTCAGATACCTTAGGATTCTCTTAACAACAGTTAAGTGAGATTCCCTTGGATATGATTGGAATTTGGCACAAAGACAAACGTTGAACAATATATCTGAACGTGTAGCAGTCAGATAGAGAAGAGAACCTATCATATCATGATAGAGTTTCTGACAAACCTTTTGACTTACCTCTTCTTTCTCCAAAATGCAAGTGGGGTGCATAAGAGTCTTTGCTGGTTTGCTTTAGGACATTTCAAACTTCTTCAGAATGTCTTTTATGTATTTGCTTTAATATACATAAGTAGCATTTGATGTTTGATTGATTTAAATTCCCAGAAAGAACTTTAGTTCTTACATCAGACTCATTTCGAATTCAGCCTGCATTAGCTCAGAAAATTCTTGACAGACAGATGAGTTAGCAGAACCAAAAATTATGTCATCAACATATATCTAACAGATCATAAGGTCATTTTTGATGTTTTTATAAAAGAGAGTAGAATCGACTTTGCCTCTGATAAAATCATTTTCTAGAAGAAAAGAACTCAGTCTTTCATACCAAACTCTGGGAGCTTATTTCAGACCATAAAGAGTTTTTTTCAGTTTAAAAACATGTTATGGACATTTTGAGTTTTCAAAACCAGGAGGCTGATGAACATACACCTCTTCAGAAATATATCCATTTAGAAATGCACTTTTGACATCCATCTGATATTGTTTGATGGAGTAGTTTACCACAAAAGATACAAGTAGACGGATAGATTCTAACTTAGCGACTGAAGCAAAGGTTTCATTGTAGTCAATACCTTCTTGTTGACTGTAACCTTGTGCCACCAGTCGTGCTTTGTTTCTGACCACTTCACCCTTTTCATTTAGTTTGTTTATGTACACCTATTTGGTTCCAATCACGTGGGTTCCCTTGGGTTTTGGTACAAGATCCCAGACATCGTTCTTTGCAAATTGATCAAGTTCTTCTTTCATTGCCAGAATCCATTCTTTGTCTTGAAGTGCTTCTTCACAGGATGTTGGCTATATCAAAGATACTAGTCCCATAAGTGTTTCTTCAGAACCTTTGAATGTTGATCTTATTCTGACAGGTTCATTTTTGTTCCCCAGAATCAATTCTTCAGAAACATTTTGTCTATTTCTTGATCTTTTCTGATTTATTGTGACTTCAGGTGCTTATGACGTTCCCTTTTCTGCTTCTTCAGATTCTTTAGCCTTTTCCTCAGAACCTACAAGTGTTATCTCCAATTCTGCAAAATTCTCAACTAACTTTGACTCTTCAGAGTCAAGCTTATCATCAAAGATGACATATATTGATTCTTCCACAATTAATGTTTTTGTATTGTATACTCTATAACCTTTAAAACGTTATGAGTATCCCAACATAATACATTTTTATGCTTTAGAGTCAAACTTGTTCAAATTATCTTTAGTATTTAGGATAAAACAAGAACATCCAAAGGGATGAAAGTAGGAAATGTTGAGTTTTCTTACCTTACACAATTCATAAGGAGTCTTCTCCAGAATAGGTCTAATAAAGATTCTATTCTAAATATAACACACTGTATTCATCGTTTCAGCCCAGAAGTGCTTAGCTACATTTGTTTCATTGATCATGGTTTTGGCCATTTCTTGGAGCGTCCTATTCTTCCTTTCTACAACTCCATTTTGTTGTGGAGTCCTAGGATAGGAGAAATCATGGGATATTCCATTAGAATAAAAAAGCTCTTCAAAAATTTTGTTTTCAAATTCACCACCATGATCACGTCTGACTCTGACGATTTTAGAGTCAAATTCATTTTGCACTTTTGAGCAGAAACTAGTAAACACGGAGTGTGACTCATTCTTGTGTCTTAGGAATTTTACCCATGTCCAATGACTATAATCATCAACAATGACAAGTCCATACTTCTTACCATTGACTGACGATGTCTTAACAGGTCCAAACAAGTCAATGTGAAGAAGTTCCAGAGGCTTAGAGATAGAAACAACATTTTTATTTTTGAAAGTTGTTTTAGAAAATTTTCCCTTCTGACATGCCTCACAAAGAGAATCTGAAGAAAACTTCAGCTTAGGTAGGCCTCTGACTAACTCAAGTTTATTTAGCTAAGAAATCCTCCTTATGATAATGTGACCCAAGCATTTATGCCACACCCATTGCTCTTCATTTACAGACATTAAACATTTTACATTTTGATCTTTTAGATCTGAAAGCTTAATTTTGTAAATGTTGTTCTTCCTCTTACCAGTGAAAAGGATTGTGCCATTGTTCTGATTAATAGCTTTGCACATTTTTTGATTGAAGATTATATCATAACCATTATCACTTAATTGACTTATGGATAACAAGTTATGTAGTAATCCTTCTACGTAAAGAACATCAGAAATAGAGGGAAGAGATCCATTACCAACTGTTCTAGATCCTCTGATTCTTCCTTTCTGATTTCCTCCAAAGCCTATGAAGCCATCGTCTTTAAGTTCCAGGCTTTGGAATATATACTTTCTTCCCGTCATGTGTCACGAGTATCTAGAGTCCAGGTACCATGATTGGTGTTTTAACTCTGCTGCACAAGATATCTGCAACATATATTATTTTATCTTTTGGTACCCAAAATCTTTTGGGTCCTTTATGATTAGTTCTTCCACAGCTTCTAGAAACTTTGGGTTTTCTGGCATTATTAAATCTTTCTATTTATCCATTTGTCTTCTGTAGAAGGTATTTGCTCATCTTCATCAGAGTCATATCCAATTCCTCTTTTCTTATTGTGATAACATCATAAATTATAGAAGCCATTTTGCTTCTTTGAAGCCCATTTTTCAGAAATTTCTGAAAAGTTTTTTCATATTTATATATGGTGGTGTCAGAAGTTGGTGGAACTTTGGAAAGAGTTTCTTCAAGTTTTAAACATTTTTTGGTTGAAAATTCATTTTCTTTTTCAAGGACAAAAATGTTTCCTTTAAGTTCAAAAACCTCTTTCTCAAGCTTATCACACTCTTCAACAATTTTTTCATGGACCCTTTTTAGGATCTTGAATTTCTTTCGAAGCTTCTGATAAGAGCTTTCCAGATCTGAGCGAAAGAAATCAGAAAATACCTCTTCAAAGTCAGATTCTTTTTCGGATGAACTTCCGGATGTGGTAGCCATGAATGCAACATTTGCCTGTTCCTCTTCAGAGTATGATTCTGAAGCGATTCAGAGTCATCCCAGGTTTCCATGAGACCCTTCTTAGTTTTGAAGGAGTTTTTCTTGAATCCTTCTTTTTTGGAACTATCTTTCTTGAGCTTTGGACATTCATTTCTGTAGTGTTCTGGTTCTTTACATTCATAGCAGGTTACCTTTTTGTTTGGTCTGCTTCTGGAAGTTGACACAGAATGATCTCCCTTCTGTCTGGGTCTTTTGAATTTGTTATTCCTTTTTCTCCAGAGTTGTTTGACTCTTC
This sequence comes from Lathyrus oleraceus, assembly GCF_024323335.1. Classification (NCBI taxonomy): domain Eukaryota; kingdom Viridiplantae; phylum Streptophyta; class Magnoliopsida; order Fabales; family Fabaceae; genus Lathyrus; species Lathyrus oleraceus. The sequence goes on from NC_066582.1 coordinate 14,915,931, forward strand.
TAGATAAAAAAGATAACTTTTCTTCATCATCAGAATCTTCCTTTTCAGAGTCATCGTCGTTTTCCTCTTCAGCTTGAAAGGCTTTGTTCCTTTCTGGCTTTCGTCTTTCTGATATGGACTTCAGAGCCGCTGATTTGATTTTATTTTGAGGTTCATCTTCCTCTAGCTCTATCGCATGACTCCCGAGGTAGCTGATGAGTTCTTCCAGGCTTATGTTGTTCAGATCCTTGGATAACTTTAAGGCAGTAACCATAGGTCTCCATTTCTTTGGAAGACTTCTAATTATCTTTTTGACATGATCTGCAGTTGTGTATCCTTTGTCCAAAACCTTGAGTCCCGCAACTAAAGTTTGAAATCTAGAAAACATTACCTCTACAGCTTCATCATCCTCCATTCTGAAGGCTTCATATTTTTGGATTAAGGCCAGAGCCTTAGTCTCTTTGACTTGATTATTGCCTTCGTGAGTCATCTTTAGGGAATCAAATATTTCTTTAGATGTTTCCCTGTTGGTGATCTTTTCATATTCATTGTAGGATATTGCACTCTACAGAATAGTTCTGGCTTTGTGGTGATTCCTGAAGTCACGCTCCTGATCATCACTCATTTTGTTTCTTGCAATGACAATACCCGGAGCAGATATAGGTGGTTCATAACCATTTGTAACGATGCCCCATAAGTCAGCGTCATAGCCTAGGAAGAAGCTTTCAATTATGTCCTTCCAATAATCAAATTTCTCTCCATCGAATACTGGAGGTTTAGCGTTGTAGCTATCTCTTTTGTTGGTGTTGGCCATGATGTTTTTCTCACACTGGATCTCTCTACATTGTTAAATGTTTTATTTAAAAATTAATAATATAGCCGAAGCTCTGATACCAATTGAAGGTAGATAAAAACCAGAAAGGGGCGGGGGTTGAATTGTTTTCATGGACAATAAAAACTTTTGGAAACACTACACACACAAAGATAATAACAAACAACGCAGAAGTTTATCCTGGTTCGCTTGAAAATCAAAGTTACTCCAGTCCATCCGACCAAGGTGATTTCTCCTTCAATAAGGACTTAATCAAATAATCTAGAAAGATTACAACAAACATCTAAGAGTACATTGATCTCTTAGCCCTCTCAAGTCTACAGACTTCACAAGTCACTTGAGGAAATTTACAACAACTGTTTTAGAATTACAAGAAAGTGTTTAGTGCTTCTAGATAAGCAATATGAACACAGTAAGAACAATGCGCAATGATCACACTTAGAGCAACAACTCGTGTGATAACGTAAAACAAGAATTTAGTGTATGACTTGATTTTGATGTGCAAAATTCTTGTGTAATAGCTTCACGTCTTGGTATGATGATAGTTGGGCCTTTTTATAGTGCTTGGAGATGATATTGTTGAATGGAGCATTGATGCTGATATCTTGTCAATTATGGGACTTACTGACATTTTTATTGTCATTTCCATAGAAGTTTTGGAGAGTATCCAATATTATCCATAGAGAGAGTCATACCATATTTGGAATACTTCATTGTTAAGTTCTTGATTCTGATCTATTGGGCGTGATTCAGAGTGCACGGAATTCAGATTCTTTTCTCAGATCTTGTATTCTTTAGATAGTTGTCTATTGTGTCTTATTCAGAAGTTCTTGACTAATCTCCAATTAGATAGTCTTCTGATGTAAGGATCTTCAGATTTTTCATATGTGGGATTCTTCAGATGTATTCAGATGCAGATTTTCCATAGTCTTTAGACGACGGATTCTGTGGGTGATTCTTTTAGACATTGTTGTCTTCAGCGTCAGAACGAATACCTTTAACTCTGAGTCAGCTGTTCTGGACTTTGTGTGACGTCAGATCTTATTTCATTAGATTAATTTTTCTTTAGAGTCCTGCACACTTAGAGAATTTTATTAGGGTACCAAAATGTTTCACTCTCTGTTATCATCAAAATTTAAAGATAAATTGCAAAACCAAAATCTTGTTCTAACAGTTTGTAGGGTTAAATTGCTACATCTATCTTGTATACATACTTTAGCAAAGTAAAGTTAATTTCATTATCTCAATTTGAGTTTGAATTGAGGGTAGACATACCCATAGCGAGGTTGATTAGGGAACTACCTAAACAAATCCTTATATACTCTCTCTCCCTCTCTATCTCTTTTGTTTTCCATTTGCAAATTATTGAATTCATCGATCGTGCGATCAATTTGTTTGGATAATATTTTTTATTACATTTTGAAAGAGGTGTTGTTGAGTCGATCATAATCCTTTAGATTGTGATTGGATTTTAAGATCAACAAAACCACATAAACTTCCAAACAATATTGATTGCACACAAGGTGTTCGATAATTTGTCACAATAGATTTTGTGTGTATTTGATCATTGAAATATTTTATCCTTGATGCTTTGCATTCAATTGGCTATGATTAATTATGTTTGATCAGTTTGTGATTCAATATGATACCGTTATCACAATTATGCACATCCTAGCTTTTTGATAGCGGGTTCAGTTTGACGATTCACTCCTGGTTGCTTCCGCTTGCCAACTTTTTAAAACAGTTTTTCGTGTTAATTTTTTAAAACTAGTGATCTTTTCACCCCCTATAGATAGAACCATATCGTCTAACAAGAATTGGTCTGGCATAGATCCTATTCTAAACATAACAAAAAGTATTGATAACTTCTACCCGCAAGTGTTTTGGAAGATGATTCTCATGGATCATGGTTCTACCCATTTCTTGTAGTGAACTATTCTTTTTTTCTACAAACCCATTTTTCCATGGAGTTATAGGAGAAGGAAACTCATGGATAATTCCATGTTTATCACAAAATATCTCAAAAGGCTCACTTTCAAATTCACCACCATGATCACTTCTGACTTTTAGAATTTTTCGTTCCTTTTCAGATTGTAGTTGTGTGCGGAAGATGTTGAATACTTTATATGATTCATCTTTGGACCTAAGGAATTTAACCCAAGTCCATTTGTTGTAATCATCAACAATGACCAATCCATATTTCTTCGCATTGGTTGAAGCAGTCCCAACAGGACCAAATAAATTAATGTGAAGTAGTTCTAAGGGTCTAGAGGTTGAGATAATGTTTTTAGATTTGAAAGAGGTTTTTTTAATCTTTCCTATTTTACATGCTCCACAAAGAGCACCTGAGTGATAATCAAGGTTTGGCAGTCCCTTGACAAGTTTTAACTTGCTAAGTTTGGAGATCAGCCTCTAGTTAACATGACCTAATCCTATGTGCCAGACCCATTTTTCATCACTCACTGGCATAAGGCAAACAACCTTTTGATCACTCAATTCATAGAGATTAATTTTATACACATTTTCCTTCCTCTTTCCCTTGAACGAAATGGACTTGTCATACTCATTGATGATAGAACATAAGTTCTTATCAAACAAAATTTCATAACCACTGCCACAAAATTGACTTATGCTCAGAAGGTTATGTTTAAGTCCACTCACAAGCCAAACATTATTTACAAAGATATAAGAGTTACCAATAGTGCACGTTCCAATAATCTTTCCTTTTTGTCCTCCTCCAAATCCCACATTGCCTTCCTCCTTCAGAGTTAGGGTTTGGAACATAAGCTTTCTCTCGTCATATGACGTGAGCAGCCACTTCCAGGTACCAATATTGATGCTTGGTTTCTCCCCTTAGGCATATCTGTAGAAAAAACAATTTAAGATTTAGGTACCCATCCTCTTATGGGTCTTCTTTTTTAGTTCTTACAAGTTTTATTTTATTTTGAACCTTCTACTGACAGGAAGGTCTATACTCATTCCAGACCTTTTGTTTATAAAAGTTTTGTCAAGAATGAGTTTTGACATCTACACTCTTAAGAACCTTAGGCCCATAGGTCTTAGATTCTACTCTCTTTAGAACCTTAGACTTGGAATTTGTAGATTTTGGCTTTTTCATAACCTTTGATTTTTGAATGTTGGGTTCTAATTTTTTACTAATTTGATTTTGACATCTTAGGTGTTGGTTTGTTCAGAACCTTTGATTCAATCATCTTGGGTTCTGATTTGTTCAAAATTTTACCCTTGTCAGAAGCAGGCACAAAACAAGTTATGTTTAAGCATTGCTTGGAGGATAATCATATGAGGTTTTTATGAGTTGAGCTTTATCCTTATTCTAATTATAACCCAAACCTTTTCCTTTGCTCTTGCTTACTCCATATATTATGGAAGCAAGTTTAGTTCTTTCAATATATGTCATGATAAAGTCTTAAAGAGCTATCTCATGCTCATTCAAGTTTTTATCAGATAATTTATTTACTAGAGTAATATGATCTTTCTCCAAAGTTTCAACTTTATTTTGAAAAAAATTTAGTTCTTATGTCAAAAGATCAAATTCCTTTTTCAATATTTTCATGAGTCTTGCTTTATATTGACAGCGACTCATGAGCTCTTGAATGAAAGATATTAAATTAGAACGAGATAAGTTAGAGAATATTTGTTATTCTTCATCTAAGTTTGAACCTGAGGTTGATTCATATTATGTATCTGAGAGTGTCATGGCCATAAGAGCTAGGTTAACTTCTCCCTCATCTTTGTTAGATTCATCCTCATTGTCAAGTTTATCCCATGTTGCCATGAGACTTTTTTTGAGTTTGTTCCTGAAGCTATCCTTTTGAAAGCCTCCTTTCTTTGATCTTTCTTTCAGAAGATCGGGACAATCATCTATGAAGTAACCAGGCTTCTTACAGTTGAAGCAATTCTTCTGGTCATCATTGTTGTCATTAGAACTAGACCCTCTGAATCCATTGCTTTTGCCATAGAATCTTTTGTTCTTTCTAGACAGTTGTTGGAATCTCCTGATGATAAAAGTCATTTCCTCTTCATTAGAGTCACCAGCAGAAGCTTCTTCTTCAGAAACTTCTTCCAGCCATAAATTTCAACACTAGTGTTTTGGATTCACAACTGTCTCATCTCCATTAAGTTCCATTTCATGGCTCTAAAGGTTGCTTATCATACTTTCCAGACCCAGCTTATTCAAATATTTAGCCTCTAAAATAGCTATGACCTTAGGTCTGAATTTAGCTGGAAGACTTCTCAAGATCTTTTTTACATGATCAATAATAGTGTAAATTTTATTCAGGATCTAAAAGCCTGATACAAGAGTTTGAAACCTGGAAAACATGGTCTCAATGTCCTCATCATCCTTCATCTTGAACAACTCATAGTGTTGAATAATTAGATTTTCTTTGGCCTTTTTCACTCGTTGGTTCCCTTCATATGTGGAACATAACGATCCAAAGATAGTCTTGGCAGTAGACTTATCAAGGATTTTTATGTATTCTGAGTGAGGTAGAGCCTCAATCAGAATACCACTTACTCTGTGATGTTATCTATACACTTTCTTTTGAGATGGTGTAAGATATTTTGTATCTTTAACAATCCCAACACCATCGACATCCAAGTCAATGCCATCCTCAAGTATGTCCCATAACTCATCATCAAGGTCAATGATGTAAGTATATATTTTGCTCTTCCACCATTCAAACTGGGTGGAATCACCACTGAATGAAGGTGGTTTAGCAAAATAGTGAGTTTTTTCAGGAGCATTATAGTCTTAAGAAACAGAAACACCAGACCCGATAGGGCAAGTGTATTTATCTCAGGATCAATTGTTGCACCACGATTAAGTGTAAGCACAAATCATTCTCTGATGCCAACTGAAGGTGAGAAAAATATACAAGAAGGGGGTGGTTGAATTGTGTATGGCCAAAAATAAAATTGACTTATGAACCAGCAAGTTCAGTATCTGAACAAAGTTGAGACTCTGATATTAGAATCAAACACATTAGCGGAAATAAAAAGTTTAAAGGTAAAATCAAGCAACACATAAATATTATCTTGGTTCCTCTACTCAAATGAAATTAGTCCAGTCCTCTTGCCTCAATAAGAGTTTTTCACTATAACCAAAAATGCTATAAATTACTCAAACACACTTGTAAGAGACTTCAATGCTCAATCAACCTAGAAAGAGACTTCCTTGCTCAAGTCCTCAGACAAGAGACTTCCTTACTCAAGCATGCAGAAAAGAGACTTCCTCTAGATCAAGCAAAAGTTTAGTAGAAAGAAAGATAACTACTACACTTTGATACACAAGCAGAAGTATAAAAGTTGTGAAATAATCACAAAGGTTCTACAACCTCTTAAAATTTCTAAGATAAACTAAGATAAGAAATCTTAAGATCTTTAGGCAATAACAATTACAAGAAATAACAACTCAAAATTATGCTTAAGATCTTTCCAATGTGTTGTGATGTTGTAACCTTCCTTTGAATCTCCATCTTCCTTTTATAGAGGCTGAGAAAGAGTCGTTGGAGGGTTTGAACATAACGAGCAAACCTAGTGAAGAAGCATGCCAAGAGAGACGTTGGAGGCTAGCATCTGGTCTGAAGCTTTGTCCACTGAATAATAGAATTACTCACAGTATCTTTCGAAATACTAGGTATCTATCAAAAGGTAGAACAAAATTAAGATGTTACATCTCTATTCCTTGAGCCTTGCAAAATGAAACCCTAGTCGACTTTGTCCAGAAATCTGGGGCTTTGATAACACAAGTATGCTTTAGTACAATGTACGGATCAAATGCCATTCAACCTTTCTGAATCTTAGTTGTCATCAGAAGCTGAGTCTTTAGACCAGAGTCTGAACCTTCAGAGTCCGACTCCTTTAGATGTTGATCAACCACTTCAGATTCTGATCAATCAGAATTATGCTAACATTTCTTCTTTACATATACTAACAATCAGGATTAACTCTTTGCTTGTGATCCCACACACTTAAAAAAATATTAGTATACCCATTTGTTCTTTAAATATTTTGTTATCATCAAAATCAAAGAGATATAAAGAATCTTGTTCCACCACATTGTCTATAGTAAAATACATATTTGCTATTATGTTTTCCATTCCAAAGCAAACATCATATTAAAACATCTATTGATGCAAGAACAATGTCAGAATGTATAGTCAAGTAGTTTCAAAATTTTTGAATATCTAAAAGTAACACGATGTCATATTCTCTAAGTAGTCATCCTTAAATATCACAATGTATAGTCAACTAGTTTCAAAATATCTAAAAGATTGAATATCTATTAAGAATGAAAAGTAGTTTTAATTGAAAAAGAGCTTTCTAAAATGAGTCAAACAGGTCTTAATTTTAATGTTTTGGTACTTTAGGGGGCTGTCTCAGGTCAATGTTGTTTGTCAAATTTGATTTTGGTTTAGTTTTGAACCTTTTTCTTGGTTCTCTTATGCTAAAAATTTCTTATGGACTATATCATATCTTTCCCTAGCATGACTGGTGAGCAACCCGGACTACTGTCAAGTCCTAGAGATGGTGTGGATATTACTGTTACTGTTGGGCTGTCAAAGGTATGCTAATTTCTCAAGTACAAGTTATACATCCATTAAGTTGTATCATACTCATATTTAGTTGTTGATATTGATAAAAGTGGAAGCAAACACTATTTCACTAAAATGTCTACTGTTTGTATGTACTACTAGTTAATATATGAGTTTGCATGAATAGAAAAGTGGAAGCAAAAAACTAATACACTATTAATTCAGAATACTAGATAATTGTTCATATTCATACACTACAATGTCTTTGTTTGCAAGGTAGAACTTATGAATGGAAGGAAGTGATGCATGTTCTGCTTTCTTATCCAACAACAACACTAGTTAGGCAGCAACGACGAAATTCAGAGGGGCTTTCTTATCCATGTTCTATAAGCATGCTTCCTGACTGTAAAACAATTGTATACTATACAAGAATGGTAGTTTATAATTTCTCAATCTATTTTTTTTTCATTCAGCTCTATGTAAAAACTAATGTTTAGTTAATTAATTTCATTGCAATGTTTCTTCAAATAGATTGTTTCATAATTTAGTACAAGAGACTACAAAACTATTATTGATTAGAATTTAACCATTCTTTAAACATGTTCTTATATTTTACTTAAGGCATGATTTTGTTGTTGATTGTTTCTTAATTATACTCAGGAACGACAAAATAAAGACTGCTAGTAGTTTCTAAATTTATATATATTTTTAAAATAATTAATTTAGCGGGGTTATAAACCTCCGTAGTTCATTCTAAACAGCCGCAATTAATATTGAAAATGAAATACCAAATAAATATAACGATGGTTGAAGTGACAGTATTCCAAACTGCCGCAAATCATGTCGGCGACACGCATTTTTGTAACAGAAGAAAGACCGTTACGACTCAACTATTATGGCGGTTTGAACGACCGTAACTCTCCAGAATAACTGTCGTAGTTTTCCTTTTTTCTTGTATTGCATGTACTGGCATTCATATTTTTTCTCTTTGTGATAAGAGTGAAGCTACCTTACATGTAGATGTTTTTCCTGTAGATAAAATCGTAGATGAAGTTGTTTTCATAGTTGAAGCTCTCGACATCCCGGCTCCCCCAACCAAACCGTCCATTGAACAACCACCTACTTTAGAACTTGAATCACCTCCTGAAGATTTAAATTATTCATCAAAGCTTGAATTTGAGTAAGAAGGGAATTGGATGGGCCTTGGCTGACACTCATGATATTAGCCCATCCATGTGTATGCATAGGTCCCACTTGAAGACGGAACAAAAGCAGTGAGGTAGCCCCTTAATCCTTTGATCCTTGTGGAAAATGAGATCACTTTCACGTGCCCATTCGAAACTTTTACTTATCTAAGATCCTTCTTTGATCCTAGAATAAAAGGAGATGGCTAATAAAAATTTCAAGATCAATTGACACTTCCCAAAGATAATCCATAAGAGCCCCACTTTGGAAGAAGAGACCGTAGAGGATTTCTCTTTGGGAAAGTTTACTTATGTAATTATTTATCCACCTTGACTGCTTGGTGTTCTCTCTCTCTCTCTCTCTCTCTCTCTCTCTCTCTCTCTCTCTCTCTCTCTATTTTATACCTATGTTCTTTCATCGAGGACAATGTGTCTTAACGTTGGGGGAGAGAATTATTTACTTATGTGTTTTCTTATATGTCATTTACTTGTTTTCTAAAAATAAAAAATAAAAAAATAAAAAAATACATGCTTTTTCTTTGGCTTTTGGGTTACAAGTGTGAGTATTTTCTTTATTATCTTGACTAAAGACTCGTGATATTATGTGAGTGATTTATTGTGCATTCTTTGTATGATAAGTAAGACTAAATTCTGAATTGTGCATCATTTATAGTTGATCAATACACTTTTTGAAATTTTGAGCCTAATAATGAATAACATTAAATAAATTCATCTCTTTCTTTCTTGTGTGATTTCACTCATGTCTGTTAGTCTCTAGAACATGATCTGACTCTTTTTGAAACTGTTTGTTTAGCCACTTAAACGATAAAGACAAATTATTTAATTTAGCCATTTAACCAAAATGTCAACCCTGAAATTATCACCTATGATTTGAAGCCCATTTGAGCATATTTATCCCATTTTTTTGTTTAAAACTCATTACAATCCTAAAGTGAAAAACAATTATATTACCCTATTTAAGAGGATGAATGAGTCTTGTTTGGAGTTGTGTGGGATTGAATTAGAATAGTTGTGACATTTCAAAAGTTGGAAGAAAAGAAAAATAAAGAAAGAAGGAAGAAAATTCATGTTCTTATCTTATCCTTTATGGAAGAAAAATAAAGGAAAATAAAAAAGCAAAGAGAAGAGAAAATTGATGCAAAGAAGTTGATGTGAATTAAATGAAATATTGTTCAGTTCAACTCCCACCCTCCCTTTCAATTCTCTTTTATCCCTTTAAATTTTAGCCTAGTACACTTTAAAATTTATCTCACCCTTACTTTGGTCAGGTTACAACCCGAATAAAGTCTTTATGATCTTTGTGTGCATGTATTTAAAGTGTAGATGTTATAGTCTTTTTAAGCTTATGGTAGTGATAACTTCCATAATGTGCTTTGAGTGTAAACAGTTAACCTAAATACTTGAGAGTTGAGAGAATTTTATCCTAAGAGGACCTTGTTGCTTATGATGTACTCTTTGGTAAGTTGTCTTCTTACTTGCTTTGACTATCACAAAAAGTTACTCACTAACATCATATTACTTGAAGCTTAGAATGAGGATTTCACTTACCCCTTTTGTGATCCCGGAAGTCTTTGAAATTACATGCTCTATTTTGTTCTTATTTTTCTTATTTTTACTCTGTTTTAAATTTTAACTTTAGAATTTTGCTCAGAGTGCAAAAGTTTAAGTGTGGGGGAATTTGATCAGTGAATTTTAATACACCACATTTTACTTTGTGCTAAGATATTTTTATGACTTGTTGCTTTTACTATATTTTTTTAGTGTGTTTCCTAAGTTTAACTTATTTCAACTTTTATTTTAGTTCGGTTATTTATTTTCGGAATAAGAGGTAATTTGACACCTTCTTGTTGTGCATGTCATAGCCTGAGCTAAGGATGTATTTTAATCGTTCTAATAAGTATTGGAAATTTGAGAGGATAAGCTACAAGTTTTACATTGAAGTCAAAAGCTAATTCATAGGGCATAAGAGTCAAATATTGTGTTTTTATGCTAGACTTAGTAAAATAATTAGTTTGGGACGAATTTTATGTTTTTGGATTTAGTTGCTATTAGGGACCGATTTCTCTTGTAATATTTAAACTAAAATGTAGTGCTACTACTAGGGTATTAAGTATTCAGGAAATTAGAAGAGTTGTTACAAATTATATGGAGAGCTAACGCCCTAGGAATTGATCTGCTATAACCGTGTCTCCATCCACTTTGAGGTTTTATATAATTTCCAAAGCCATTTCAATTCCTTTTCAATTCTTTCTGTAAATTCGATTGCTTAATTCGGTTGCCATTGTTTGTATAATTCAATTGCTGCTTATAGAATATGATTGATTTATTTCGATTGATGTATGTTTCTTACCGTAACGCATTTGCTTAATTCGCGCCTGCTTAGGTCAAAGACTAGGACTACATATCATATATTAGTATTAATTGCACTTGTTATTATTGTTGTAATCGAAAGGGAATTAAAAATCTTTAAGGCTTTGATACTATATTAATCAATGATAAGTTGGAGACCGAACAGTAGATTAATTTTTCAATATTATTCGTAATCAAATTCTATTAATCGTAATGTTAATCGAAACCTCAAAACCCCCTCATGGTTTCGATAAGTTGGTTAAATCATTCAAGAGTCCTTGCAACATGACTCGAGTTTCGCTTCCGTTTATCATTAAACCTATTGCTTAACTAGTTCTGTCAAGCACTTTAGCCAAACACCTCTTGCAACTAGTCCTGTCAAGAACTTTAGCCAAATAGCTCTTTCTTAATCAGTTATGTCAAGCACTTTAGCCAACAACTCTTCTTGGCAACAAACTCAGATGCTGGAACACGTGTTAGAATATCTTGTTCCATATGTTTTCAAAAATACATCTTGTTTATATATTGTTTTACCTAATGTATCCAATCCAAAAGGAACAATAATCTCTCCCTTTGAAAATCTTTGAATAAAACAACTACAAGATGTGTTCTTCATGAAGTTAAACAAGTAGCATATCATATCACCCAATAAAATCAAAAGAGCAAAAAGCAGAAGTAGAAGTAGCACAAAAGTCAGGTGATTTCTAGACATCAAGATATCACTCCATTACTCCCCCTTTGCCACAATTTGGAAAAGGCATAGAAAGAACATCTATCATAAGATTTTAGAGCAACATCCAACCCAGATCAACATTCAGAGTATCAGTAGTAAAAATCAGTAGCATAAAATCAAAAGACACAAGTCGATACACACAATAGTCAATGCTCCAAAGTAGACAGTCATGCAAACACAATACCAATCAAACAGTTAATAGTTAAGTCAGAATCAACAACAGAAAATACTAACACAGAGATCAACACACACAGTTAAGGGCCAAATGTCGGGCTTGATGCTTCAATAAGTGTGCACACAGAAGATAAGAACAAATTTAACCCAATACATCGGGTAAACCATCATACCAGAGACAACAACATGAATCAACTTCATACCACACAGTTAGTAGAGTCAGTAGACAAATCGTACTACTCTACGGAATAGAAGAGTGGAGGCAGCAACAACAGTATGAGATAAAACAGCTCCAACATTTCGTCACACAAACCAGCTCAGATCAACTAGAACATAGATGATGGATGTAAAGTCTGAAACTTCTTTCCCAACATTCAGTTTGTAATTGATCCTCAACAACCTATCAGTCTCCTAGGATGCTAAGCTCCAACAATGTCTTCAACAAATTATCATTACTACGCAACTCCATATATTCAAGAAGTTCTTCTGCATCCTTATGTTCAGTTTCTTATTCCTCAGTTCCCCTTTTTTCTTGGATACAATCTTGCCAATAGAGGGAACATTGATTTTTCCCAATCAATTGAAAGTTAAAGGTGAAAGTATCACACATTTTCCTCTATTATACACTTTTCTAAGCTTCTTGACCAACTTATAATAACTAGGATCGTCATCATTAACAATCTTCATTAGCTCACCTGCTTTCATGATTCTTTCCAATCAAGGGTTTCTTATCCTAGCTTCCCTTTAACATTAATCTTTCTTTGAAGAGTATACTTCCACTTTTAAAAACTTATTTCATGATGGAATGTCATTTTATCCATGTGAGCAGGGGAGACATCTCCATGTATTATATTCCCTCCAACCTTTCTCCTTAAGGTGGACACAATGTCTTGGATCTTTGCTTTAGTATTTGTCTCTGAATCCCTTATTTGAACAAGTTTTCTATCCACTTCATACTTAACCAGGGAAACTTGTTCATCCTTACTTTGAGTTTGAAACTCAATCACCAATATGTCAAACATGTTGTCTGGCACATCATGGTTGTCATCTCCCTTAACGACGTTGTTGACCATATTGAGCATTTGGTTGCTCCACAACAGTTGAGTGCAACTTCTTTCAGCATATATACCTTGAGAACCACAGGTGTAGTTCTTCACTTCAAAATCAGGAAGGAAACTTACATCTTTTACCATGATCAACTCAAAACCATACTTCATTTGAGGAACAACATGCTCCACCATGTTGTCTGACTAGTCATCAATACCTATGAGAGCTCTGTTAGACCAAAATTGGTTAATACCATATCCCTTGGGTTTTGATGATAACAAAATATTTAAAGAACAATTGGGTATTCTAACATCTGTTCAGGTTTGCAATATTATATATCTAAGAACAAATGAAAAGTTGCTTGAGGAATCTAAATCTGAAGATCAGACTCTGACTTTGAAGAGTCTTTTGAAGACTCTGCCTTTGGTGGTGATCCATGCTCTGAAGAAGTCAACTTTGGAGAAAGTCAGTCTCTAGTGACCCACACTTTGAAGCTTCAAAAGCCAAAAAGAGGACTCTAACATGATCAACCTCTGAAGAGTAAAGTCTGAAGGAAGTCAACCTCTGAAGCATAAGCTCTTTAATTGAGGCAACTCTGACAGTCTCAGAGACCTTTTGATCACGTGAAAACTTAAGAAAAAATCTCTCCTTTGATGTCTGAGCTTTAATAGATAACTCCTCTTCCAAAAAGGTATTTGCTTGATATGTCTAATCATGTACAAAGGTTAACCAACCTTTTGGTCAAAGTCTTCAACGTATCTTTTCTGCCTCCCTATATAAGGAGCTGCAGACCTGAAGAAGATTACCAAACTTCAATACAACACTCTGCTGCAAACTCTGAAACTTGACAATCAAAAAGAAGCTACTATGTAAAAATAGTTAGACTTAGAACATCTTAACACTTGTATATTTTAGAAGTTCTTAAGTCTTAGAGTCTCTCTAAGTTGTATTCTGTCTACACCTCTGATTGTATATCAAGTGTAGTTGTTACCTAAATCTCTTAGAACAAGGTTTACAGCTCAACTAATAAATCAAACTCTATGCCTTAAGATATGAAACGAGGTGCTAGAGTGATGCACAAATAAATAATCAAAAGATAAACCCTAACCCTACGTATCTTCAAAACTTTCACACCTCAAAAGTGAGGTTTGAGTTTCCTTAAATAACAATACAATTATGGACTTTTCTTCTTGAATTTCTGATTTAATTTCGTCCATAATAATAGCATAATATTGTTGGATTTGATTTGCTCCATAAAAATCTCGAAAAAAAGGCATGCTTTTTATTAATTCAAATTCAAATTTAAATATCCATTTAAATTGATTTGATCTTCAATAGATGCCAAACAAATCACACAAACGCATTGCACAAATACATCAACAAATTTGATCGAATATAAACCAGATTTTCGCTCCAAAAACACAACAACATTGGCATGTCGAACCAAGGCTATATGTTGCACTGCACATATGTTGGGACATCGTGTTCCATGTGTTGCACCAGTACATCAAAATTACCTCTTCTTCATATGTTGGATGGTGAATCTTGGATAGAGTAGTATTGAACCACACATGTAATAGTTGTCAGATGTTGTATTATACAATAACATTTATCTTGTTGATGAAGATCAGATGCTGTAACACACATGTTGAAACATCGTGTTCCACGTGTTACACGTGTTACACTAGAGCATCTAAAATAACTTTTCTTCATATAAATCTTCTTTGTAGAGTAGTTGTTGGATCAGATTTTCCTTCAAGGTACATCCAATCAAATCTACATTGATTGAATCAAAGCCAGCATCTCTCAACTTGATTTTGGATGAACAAAACATACTTCTTCACCAAAAGCAAAACTTTACATTTTGAATAAGTCATCACCTCACAACTTCTGAAGGACATCTGAAGATAGTCAGAACCTAGACCTTAAGCTTATTGCTTAACTAGTTATGTCAAGCACTTTAGCCAAACAACTTTTGCAACTAATCCTGTCAAGCACTTTAGCCAAACAACTTTTGCAACTAATCCTGTCAAGCACTTTAGCCAAACAACTCTTGCTTAACCAGTTCTGTCAAGCACTTTAGCCAACAACTCTTACTGGGAACAAGCTCAGGTGCTGGAACACATGCTGGAGCATTTTGTTCAACATGTTGTCTAAAATACATCGTATTCATATGTTGTTTTACCTAATTTAGAAAATAAAAAAGGAACAATAAAAACATCAATTCAAGCACTCTGACAAAGATTTGATCAAGTTAAGAAATCTCACCTATATAAGAAAGAAGAAAATAAAAATGAAGAAATTGTTATATGCTATGAATATGGAAAGTCAGGTCATTACCGTACAACGTGTTTGATCCTCAACATTCATAATAATAAGAAAAGATAAATATTCCTACAAGATGAAGGGTAAATAAACCAAAGGTCATAAAATCTATATCGCTTGGAAAGACGAAGACGATAACTCATTGTCATCTTCTAGTTCAATCTTAGATTATGAATTTGCAAATTTGTGCATGATGGCACACAAAAAGGAAAAAGACTCATTGATATATGATTATGATTTAAACCATCTTAAAATCATTTGTCGAAAATATTTAGAGAAATGCATGTTGACACTTTAGGCACATTTAAGAAAATATTTCATCAAATAAAACTTGTTTTAAAACTTGAGAGGTAGATTTGTGATCTTAATAGTGTCTGTTCATGCATCTCTCGTAAACGAGCAATTATGTATTTCAGGTGCTTTGGTTGAAATGGTAGTTAAAATGGAATTTGACATTTGTCCGACTTTAAAAATTGAAAATGAAAACCTAAATGGACAATTGGCACAAGTCATGTCACTATCTAATGTTGTTTCTACTTCTTCAAGTGATAGGGGGAATGTATGGTATCGTGTAAAACTAAACTAATGGCCGAGATTATTCATGTCACAACACGAATGATCATTACAATCTCATAGTCCTATCAATTGGATAGATAAACTTTTGAGTCACATTGTCCTCTAGATCAATTTCTTCAATTTCACAAATGGGAGAAAGCATTAAACACAAATAGAATTAGATAATTATTATTTAGAGATTGTTGCAAGAGAAATTACAAAAGATTACATTAAATTACATGTTTGAGAAAGAATCCTATAGAGGTAACCTACTAAAAGTAGTCACTAATCTTTAGGGGATTCATGACTTTAATGATTGAAAAAAAAATTAAACTTACATTGACGAAGAATGAAATCCTATTTATGGTCTTCGTTTTCACTCTCCTGTCACTCGAAAATTCCTCTTATAAATATAAAAACTGGACCCTAAATTATTTATAAAATTAGACTCCTAAAACTCTTACCTTCTCATAAAATAGGCATTGTAATAGACTTTTAGTGTTTAGTGAATAGTCTAATTATACCTATTAAATTTTTTAATAAAGTCATATTTTTACATTATCTTAAAGTCATATTTAGACGTTGACTTCTTCGTGAAAGTTATAACCATATAATTTATATTTCTTTGTTGGAAATCTCGTCTTAATTAGAGTTACGAAATTATAAATATGATCAAAATACTTCATAGAGGTGAGACCAACGTGTCTCTTTTAACTTGAATCACACCACTATTTTATGTTTAATCTGAGTTGAAGTTCAAGTTTGGCATCACAAGAATTGAGCTTCTATGCTTGAAGGCCCACTTTTTAAAATTTGGGAGAAAGTTTAGATCACCCCGCTAACATGTGATCACACAACTTTGACTATTGAAATTTAATAGAGACTTTATGCTTAGAAGGCACACCGATATTGACAGTCTCTTATAATCTTTCTGTGATTTTCTTTATTTTTTATGTGTTAATCCTCTTCTTTCTTTGTCATCATTACTTTCATATTCAATACTATGAATTTTTTTCTTGTTAGAATGATTTCAATTTGTTTTGATTTTTTCCACGAATCTTTGGGATCCTTATTAAAACATGTAAAAATTTAGTTTATACTTGTGCATCTTTATTTCAGCAAGCCCGCTCACGTTTTTAGATGAGGTTAGTTTGGGTGAGACTTATGTTACGCCTAGAGGTGTTATTTAGGTCCTTATGAGGCCATTTAGGGCATAATGGTGTCCATATGATATGGGGCTATAATATTCCAAAGACACTATGATATCTCAATGGGTGCAATAGTATTCTAGATGGTGCAATGATATAGTAGAAGTTGCAATGATACCACGAAGGATATAATAATACTAGATAATCTTGTGTTTGACTCTTCCAAGATGAGTTATCCTTTGTTAATGACTTGCATTTGATTAAGTTGATGCACTCGTTTATATTTTAATAAATAAATCAAAAATACTTATAAAAAAATAATTCATGGTGTCAAAATAAATCGAAAAGAAACTAAAATAACAGAATCTTGATGTCTAACAGTTCCAAGCACTAAGAATGCAATAATATGAAAGACAATAATATGAGAGGCAATACATTCTATTGGAAATAAAATCAATTCATGGTGCAATTATATATAGAAGGTAATGAGTTTAATTTAATTAGAAATCAATTCAATTTAGGGTGCAAGTATATGGAAGACAATCAATTTAATTTAATTTAATTAAAAATCAATTCAATTTAAGATGCAATAATTCTCAAACGTTATTTTTATAAACTTATATTAAACAAAAAAATGTTACATTTAACTAATTTATTTAAAAGCATATGTGGTAACCTTAAAACAAATACATAAAAAATAATAACCGATATTTTTTCTAATAAAAGGTAAAATAATTACGGGAAAGTGTCACACAAAACTTAGAATATGAATAAATCATAGATTTTCTATTCTATAGCATTTATCACAAAACTTATGAATATGAATAATACTCATAAGGCTGTTAGGTAAGCTCATTTACTTGTCTCGCTCTGATATTTGTTTTTCTGTGTGTAGGCTAAGTCAATTACTCGCCAGTTCCACGGCAACACATTTTGCTACTGTTTTACGCATTGTCCGTTATTTGAAGAATGCTCCTTGCATTGGTCTTTTCTTCAGATCCGAGCTAGTCTCACTCTTATTGGTTTTATGATGCTGTTTGGGGCTCCTGCGGCTTTACACGACGATCCACTACAACTTTTTGCTTTTACCTCGGCTCCTCCATCATCGGTTGGAAATCAAAGAAGCAACAAGTTGTCACATGATCCTCATCAGAAGCAGAATGCAAAGCCATTGCCAACACCATATGCGAGGCTCAATGGCTCTTACATCTTCTTTAAGACTTCTCAGTCTCCCAACCAAATTTTGTCCCCATCTTATGTGATAGCCAAAGCACCACGAGAGAATAAAATATATTGAGATGGATTTCCACCTTGTTTGCGATAAGGTTCAAGACAAAACAGTTTACTTACATTGTAGCTATCAATCTGCCTCTAAGAGAGATGAAGCAATAAGGTGTAATGGAAGCAACATAGCCTCCCATTTGATAGTGTAGTAAAAGAACTACATTTGTTAGTATAGTGCAAGTACCAAATCGATTTATTTATGAGTTATGTTAGAGTCTATAAAGGCCAAACATAACTTAGAAGAGCCAAATTGACATGTTCTGATAGGCGTTTGAAAGCTAAGAGAAAGAGATACAAGTTTAGTGTTGAAGTCAAAAACTGATTCAGAGTGAAGCAGGATCGAATAAATTGTTGAAGTTTCACACACTCATGCACTGTTCACGAAATATTTCTGAAGTTTTGTACAAAAATCTATGAAGAACCGATCACTTTTGTTGATATGTTCTATTCCTTTCAATTCTGATGTGTGTTTATCTTTTGCTATCACAAAGTAGTTTTGTTTGGTTCGATTAATTTATTATTCCCTAATTTTGATTGCGTTTACCTTATGCTTAATCCGTTAATTCGCTATTTTGATTGCGTTTACATTATGCTTAATCAGTTAATTCGCTTTATTCTTAACTGATCGGTTAATTTGGAAAATAGGAAATATAACTCTTCTAATTTCATTTGCGCTTGTTGATTAATATTGTGATGGAACATGGATAGAATCCACTTAGGATTGTGAAGTTATAATAATCGATGATAGGGAGGAACTGACTCAGTAGATCAACTTATTTTATAATCACTTTTCATATTCATCTTTCGTAATCACTTTTTATAATCACTTATTCTGAATCGAATATAACTCCCCCCCCCCCCCAAAAAAATCGATTTCACTAGGTTAATAATAATCCAAGAGTCTTTGAGATACGATATTTGAGTGTCGCTTCCCTTTTACTACGTTTTATCTTAAACTCGTTTTTGACCCGTGTGCGACAGCAGATCAAATTGGTGTCGTTGCCGAGGACTCTTGTCGTTTTTAACCAATATTAGAGTCTTAGGTGTTTTCCCTTATGAATTTTTTATTTTTTTATTTTTTCTGAATTTTTCATCATTTTTTTTATTTTTCAAAACCGCAAATTCTTCATTTTCCTATTTTTTAATGAATTTTTTGTACTAATTTAGTTTCAGAAAATTACAAAAAAATTATCAAAATTCTCATTTCACTTAATTAGATTAAATTTCGTGTTTTTGTATTTTTCTGAATTCATTTTAATTATATTTCTTCTTTCATTTTGTTTTTACCTGATAGGGACATTGTTGGCATTTTCGCATTTGTTGTTGCATTAGTTCTGGCTACTAGGTCTGATTGTTCTGATCTTTTTTATTTTGATCTTGAAGTTGAAAGATCATTGCACACACGTCGTAGAACAATTCAGGCTACCACTAGTTCACCACTTATTAACGAATCTGATTATGACTATTTGCATAACTTATTTGATTATGATTCTGAACTTGCTTTTGATAACATGGCAGACCAAAGAACACTAAGGCAGTTTGCTGCTCCTGATGTTAATTACAATGGTTTATGTATTGATTATGCTGATGTTGTTGTTCCTTTTGAATTGAAATCTGGTTTAATACACTTGTTGCCAAAGTTTAGTGGTCTTGCAGGTGAAAATCTGCATAAGCATCTGAAGGAATTCCAAGTTGTTTGTTTTACACCATTGAGGCCTGAAGGAATCACAGAAGATCACATCAAGCTGAGAACCTTCCCGTTTTCACTACAGGGTGCTTCCAAAGATTGGTTATACTATCTTGAGCTGAATTCTGTCACAACCTGGAATGATTTGAAGAAAGTCTTCCTAGAGAGATATTTTCCTATCTCTAGAGTTGTATCAATCAGAAAGGATATATATGATATAAGACATGTCAATGAATCATTGGCAGAATACTAGGGAAGATTCAAATAGTTAGTGTCCAGTTGTCCTCAACACCAAATTACCGAGCAGTTACTTATACAATACTTCTATGAGGAATTGTTACCAATGGATAGAAACATTTTAGATGCTGCTAATGGTGGAGCACTTGTTGATAAGACTTTGGCTGTTGCCAAATCCTTGATTGAGAACATGTCACTCAACTCCCAACAGTTCACAACTAGGGATAATTATGTGGTCCAAGCAAAAGGTGTGCATGAGATTCAAGTTTCTTCTTCCAACAAAGCTCTAGAAACCATAATTGATGAACTTACCTCTTTAGTGAAACAGTTGACAGTAAGTAAAGCCCAAACAATAAAGTTGTGTGGTATTTGTACTTCTATCGAACACTTGATCAATACATGTCCTCTTCCGCAAGATGAGTCGGTCACTGAGTTGTCTCAAGCATATGCAGCAGCCCTTTACAATCAAAGCAACAATTATAACAGGTACAACATTCATGACCTGTCCACTAACAAATATCATCCCAACTGGAGAAACCATTCAAACCTTTGGTATGGGAATCCACAACCTAGCCAACAACAGTTGATGCTACCCCTGCCACCACCATATAACCCTTCATAAGTAACCACATTTTCACCTTCTGAACCTTCACTTGAGGATCTTGTCAAGCAAATGATTGTGAATGATCTTCAGTTTTAACAATGAACAGATTCTAGTATTCAAACTTTGCAAACACAAATTGGACAGCTTGCCACTTCAATGAATGTCATGCAGCAAACTCAAGGATCAAACCAACTATTTTCCCAAACAGTAGCGAATTCAAAAGTACCTAATGTGAGTGCATTTCCTTGAGATCCAGAAAAGTTGCAGAACTAGCCCCAGAAAAAAAATAAAAATGTTGTTGAGGTAACACCTGAACCTAAAAAAGAGTATGTACCACCAATCCCTTTCCCACAAAGAGTACTAAAAAAATAAGAAGATTGATGAGGAAGACAAGGAGAGAGATATTTTGGACGTGTTCAGAAAGGTGCGGTGAACATTCCACTTCTTGATGTGATTAAGAAGATTCCAAAATATGCCAAGTTTCTTAAGTACTGAAATTAAAGGGAAATGAGAGAGTCAATTTGGGAAGAAATGTTTCTGCCTTCTTTCAGCCTGAAGTACCTGAAAAATCCACATTCGAGTGAAATGTTTCAGATCTCACTCAGGCCATGCCACAAAAGTGCAAGCATCCATGAACTTTTATTATTCCTTGTACCATTTGGGATAGTAAATTCGAAAATTGCATGCTTTATTTAGGAGAGGGAATTAATGTTGTGCCTACTTATATGTATAATAATCTTGATCTTGGTCCTTTGCAGCATACATGTTTAATCATTCAACTGACGGACAAAAGCAATGCCCGCCCCGCCAGAGTAGTGGAAGATGTCCTCGTGCAAGTTAATGACTTGGTTTTACCTGAAGATTTTTACATTCTATACATGGAAGGAGAAACTAAGTCAATGAGGGCTCCCATAATTTTAGGCAGACCGTTCATGAAAACGACGAAAACAAAAATTGATGTTGACGATGGAACCATGTCCATGGAATTTGGTGACATTGTCGTAAAATTTAACATTTTTTATGCTACGAAACATCCCTTGGAAGAGCATTCTGTTTTTAATATCGAATTGATTTCTGAGTTGGTTGATGATACTTGTTCTGATTTGTTTGCAGTTGATATTCCATCATTGTCTGATTTTGATGATACTTACTCGTGTGATTCATGTACTGACATTAACCTTTGCTCTGTTTGTATTGAGATTGATGTTGCCTTACAGGTTAACATTTTTCATGCAAATGAAGTTGCAGGTGAAGTTGTTTATGTAGATGAAGCTCTCGACATCCTGACTTCCCCAAACACACCATCCATTGAACAACCTCCTTCCTTAGAGCTTAAACCACTTTCTGATAATAAGAAATATGTTTATTTAGAGAGGACTGAAAAGCTTCCAGTTATAATTTCTTATAACCTTGATTTTGATCAAGAAAATAAGCTTTTGCATATTTTGAAGAAGCATAAGAAGATGATTAAGTGGACCTTGGCCGACATACCCAATATTAGCCCTTCCATGTGTATACATCGGATTTTTCTTGAAGAGGGAGCTAAGGTAGTGAGGTAGCCCTAAAGGTGACTTAACCATTTAATTCTTGATGTTGTGAAGAAAGAGATAACCAAGTTGTTGCAAGCATGTATCATATATCCTATCTCTGACAGTAATTGGGTAAGTCCAATGCAGGTTGTACCTAAGAAATCTGGACTCACTATGGTAAAAAAATGAACTGAATTGACTTGTTCCAATTAGAATTCAGAACAGTTGGAGAATTTGTATTAACTACAGATGGTTAAACCAGACAACTAGAAAGGATCATTTTCCTGTACCGCTCATTGATCAGATGCTTGAACAGTTGGCTGGTAAATCACATTATTTTTTTCTTGATGATTTTTCAAGTTATTTTCATATCCACATTGCACCATAGGATCAAGAAAATACATATTTTACATGCCCATTTGGTACATTTGCTTACAGGAGGATGCCCTTTGATTTGTGCAATGCCCTTGGCACTTTCCAGTGATGCATGATTAGTATTTTTTCTGAATTTGTTGAAAATTGCATGGAAGTGTTTATGGATGATTTCACTGTTTATGGTTCTTCATTTGATGCATGTTTGAACAGTTTAAATATGTTTTTTAAGAGAATCGAAACTGACCTTGTTTTTAATTATGAAGAATGTCATTTTATAGTTGAACATGGAATTGTTTTGGGGTACATAATTTATGAAAAAGGAATTTCAATAGATCCTGCTAAGACTAATGTGATTTCTACACGGCCTTACCCATCTTGTATTTGCAAGATTCATTCTTTTCTTGGTCATACAGTTTTTTACAGGCGCTTAATTAAGGATTTCAGAAAGATAGCTCTTCCGCTGTCAAACTTGTTGAAGAATGATGTCACTTTCAACTTTGATGACAAATGCAAAAAGGCGTTTGATTTCTTGAAGAAAGCATTGACCTCTACTCCCATCATCCAGCCTCCTGAATGGACCTTCCATTTTGAGATTATGTGTGATGCATATAACTATGCAGTGGGAGCAGTCCTTGCATAAAGGGTGGACAAGGCTGCCCATGTTATTTATTATGCTTCTAGGAGTTTAGACTCTGCTCAGTCTAATTACACCACTACCGAAAAGGAACTTTTAGCTATTGTTTTTGCTCTTGGTAAATTTGGATCATATTTGCTAGGTTCCAAGGTTGTTATTTTTACTGACCATGCAACTTTGAAGTATCTTTTAAAGAAACCAGAAGAAAATTCGAGATTAATTCGATGGATGTTGTTGCTCCAAGAGTTTAATGTTGAGATTAAAGATAAAAGTGGAATTGAGAATCCAGTGGCTGATCACTTAAGATGAATAGAGCGGGATGAAGATCCTTCTCCCATTCGGGATGATTTTCCAGATTAGCAGCTTTTGTAGTTGCATGGGATAACCCCTTGGTTGTTTGATATTGTTAATTATCTTGTTGGTGTTTTTCCTTCAGGTGCATCTAAGACACAAATTCACAAACTCAACAGTGATGCCAAATATTATGTGTGGGGTGATCCATTTCTATGGAAATTTGGTAGTGATCAGGTTATTAGGATGTTTCTCCCCGACTATGAGATTGAATCTATTTTGCATCTTTCTCATGCTTTTCAAGTAGGGGGACACTTTGGTCCTCAAAGAACTGCAAGAAAAGTCCTAGACTCAGGTTTCTATTGACCCACTATTTTTAAAGATGCTTATGAAACTTACCGCACTTGTAAAGAGTGTCAGATAACAGGTACAACCATCACTCGTAAGAGTGAAATGCCTCAATAACCTATGCTTTTCTGTGAGGTGTTTGATGTATGGGGAATTGACTTTATGGATCCCTTTCTTGTATCTTTGGTTTTCCATATATTTTACTTGTTGTTGATTATGTTTCAAAGTGGGTGAAAGTTGTTCCCACTAGTACTAATGATTCTAGAGTTGTTGTAGATCTTGTCAGGTCCAATATTTTTTGCAGGTTTGGAATACCCCGAGCTATTATAAGTGACCAAGGAACTCATTTTTGTAACCGCACTATGGAAACTTTGCTCCAGAAGTATGGAGTTATGCACAGGGTCTCTACTGCATATCACCCACAAACTAATGGGCAAACTGAGATCTCAAACAAGGAAATTAAGTAGATCTTGGAAAAAATGGTGCAGCCAAATAGGAAAGATTGGAGCCGCCGTCTAGAATACTCACTTTGGGATCAAAGAACAACTTTCTGTAAAGATAGAGCACTGTGCTTATTGGACGGTAAACAGTTGTAATTTGGAGATGCAACAAACATGTATAGAAAGAAAACTCCAATTACAACAGATTGAAGAGCTTAGGCTAGAAGCTTATGAAAGCTTTAGGATTTATAAGGAGAAAACTAAGCACTTCCATGATAAGATGATTTCTAGGAAGGAATTCTCCATAGGCTAAAAAAATTATTGTTTAACTCCCGTCTTAAAATTATGGCTGGGAAACTTCAATTAAAGTGGATTGGTCCTTTTGTTGTTACTAATGTTTTCCCTTATGATGCGTAGAGATTAAAAGTGCAGGTACTGACAAAGTTTTCAAGGTTAATGGGTAGCGCCTGAAGTTATTAGATGAAAGTTTGGTGCCGAAAGATGTAACCATATAAGAGATTTCATTGGAAATGTCCACCTACTCTGCAACTTGACCAAGGAGCACTTTTTCCTTTCTATCACTCTTATTTTATATTTATGTGTTTTCATTGAGGAGAACGTGTGTTTTAAGTGTAGGGGAGGGAACTATTTCTTTATTTTGTTTTCTTTCCGTTTTCTTCATTTTTTTGTGTTTTCTTAAATAAATAAAAATTACATGTTGTTCTTTGGTTTTTGAGTTGCAATTGTTTGTGAGTAAATTCTTTGTTCTATTGATTAAGAATTATGGTGTGATGTGATTATATTTTTTTGTGTGCATTCTTGGCATGTTAAGTAGGATTAAACTCTAGATTGTGCATCATTTATGATAGACCATTAACCTTGTGAGATTTTGAGTCTTTTAATGGATAACATTAAAAAATCCATCTTTTTCTTTCTTGTTTGTTTCACTCATGTCTGTTAGTCTCTAGAACTTGAATTGACTCTTGTTGAAGCTTTTTGTTTACTTGTGCACACTGATATGATAAAGACATGTTGTTTTATTTTATTTTTAGTCAGTTAACCAAAAAGTCAATCCTGCAAAAGCCAACCCTGCAAATATTATCCCTTGTTTAGAAACCCCCTTTGTGCCTATTTATCCATTTTTTTTAAATTTAAAACTCATTACAATTTGAAAAGTGAAAAACAATGTTATAACCTTACTCAAATGGTTGAAAGAGTCTTGTATGGAATTGGGTGGGGTTGAACTATATAGTTGTGATGTTTCAAAGGTTGGTAGGAAAAGAAAAAAATTACTGAAAAAGAAAAAGAAAAAAAATGGAAAAAGAAAGGAAGGGTGTCAAGACATTTTCCTTTTGAAAAAAAAAAGAATAAAAAGAGAGAAGAGAAGAGAAATAGCTGAAAAGTTATTTGGAAGTGAATGAAGTATTTTGTAGTTCAACTCCCTCAGTTTCTTTCAATTTTCTTTTGACCCTTTGAGTTTTATCCTAGTACCCCTTAGAAATTATCTTACTCTTACCTTGGTCACGTTACAACCTGAATAAAAGTCATTTTGATCTTTGTGTGCATGTATTTCAATTATGGATGTTAGAGTTTTTTCAAGTTTATGGTAGTACTAACTTTTATGTTGTGCTTTGAGTGTAAATAGTTAACCTAAACACTTGAGAGTTGAGCGAATTTTATCTTGTGAGAATCTTGCAACTTATGATGTACTCTTTGGTAAACTGTCATCTTATCCACTTTGACTGTCATAAAATGGTACTCACTAACACCATTTTTTATGAAGCTTAGACTTAGGATTTTACTTACACTTTTGTCATCTTGAAAATCTTTGAAAATGCATGCTCTGTTTTGTTTTTGTTTTGAAGTTTTTCAGGTTTGAATTTATAATTTTGCTCGGAGTGCAAAAGTTCAAGTGTGGGAGAATTTGATCAGTGAGTTTTAATGCACATTCTTCTACTATTATACTTAGACATTTCTCTAGTTTGTTTTTATTAATTTTACTACTTTATTGTATTTTAGATTTAAGTTTATTTTTGCCTTTATTTTAATTTCGTATTTTATTTTCAGCATTAACAATTATTTGATACATGTTCACTATGCATATCATAACTTGAGCTACAAGAATCAGATTAATGTGTTCTGATAGGTGTTGGAAAGCGAAGATAAAGAGCTATAAGTCTTATGTTGAAGTCAAAAACTGAATCGGAGTGAAGCAGGGTTGAATAAATTGTTGAAGTTTCAAACTTAAGAAATATTTAGTTATGGGTTAGATTTTTTTTATGTTTTTCGACCCGGTTGGGTTAGAACCCGAATGCTATGCTTTTCCTATACCTAGTGGTCGCTGCTACTGTTCACGCACTCATGCACTGTTCCCGAAATATTTTGAAGCTTTGTACAAAAAGCTATGAAGAATTGATCATTTTTGTTGATATGTTGTATTCAGGTTCCGACTAGAGATTATTATAACTTTGCAATTTAATTTCTATTCCTTTCAATTCTTATATGTGTTTATCGTTTGCTTAATTTGATTTATCACGAAATAGTTTTGTTTGGTTCGATTGATTTATTGTTCCCTAATTTTGATTGTGTGTTACCTTATGCTTAATCTGTTAATTCACTTTATTCTTAACTGATGGTTTAATTCGGCAAATAGGAAACATAATTCTTCTAATTTCATTCGCGCTTGTTGATTGATATTGTGATCGGACATTGATAGAATTCACTTAGGACTGTGAAGTTATAATAATCAATGATAGGTAGGAACCGAATAAATAGATAAACTTATTTTATAATCACTTTTCATAATCACCTTTTATAATCACTTTTTATAATCACCATTATACTAAAGAAGATAATGACGTAATAAAAATTCCCCATCAGAGTGGTCAATTTCTAAAATAAAATATGAAATTATATTTAATTTATTTTTATCATATAATACTGTCTGCTTTTGAAAAAAATGTCGGATTGAACACTTACATTTTCATTCATGATTATATCAAATTTAATTTTTTAAAAATATTATCGATTTAGGTCAATGTCCTCTTTCTAGTCTTCAATTCGTATTAAACTGTTTGGTTATAACTGAAAAACAAAACAAAAACTATGTGCAGAAAAAACTGTGTGGAGAAAATGAATTGAGTATGAAGCTTATCTCTTTCAAACTCTTCGTTGTTCAACAAGTAACAGGTGAAAGAATTTAAGATACACGTGTCACCAATTTCTCTGCATACATGAATTTTGCTATTCATTACACTCTGCAATCCCAACAAATATCTCAACGCTTACCTGTCCCACAGCCCAAACAACAATTAAGAAACTATTTTCATGTCAACTCTGGTTTTTATGTCTTCTGTTTCCAACAACTAGACAACCAGGACATGCCTACTTATTTTACTTCATGGAATTCTTCTTCTTCTGAAAGTAATTTGATATGTTCCAAATCAATCATCTAAAAACTATAACTAAAATAAATATATTTAATTATATTTATTTTATACTTTATTAGTAACATTATCTTAAAATAAATGTTGTGTCGGTGTATTTTTAATTTTGCTTTTCACTTTAGTATATGTTTATTTCAAAATCAATAATATTATTTCAAATTTTTAAATTTTCTTTTTTAAATTTTAAATCATATTTCAATGAGCCAAACTAAACTAACATGTTCTTCCTTAGTTTAATTTAATTTAGATTTTATCAAAAAATTGTAAAAATAAACCAAACCGACTATTTTTTAGAGATTAAAAATAATGCATTTTTAATATAAATTTATCATTAAGCTATTTGATACTATTAAAAATATCAGTATAATTTGATAAAATACACAATGATAATGGATTGACAGTGTAAAATGATCATCCATTTTTTCTATTTTTTTTATTATATTGAATTTATTTTTTTAATTATCTGACATGTAAATTATTTTTATATTATTGATCAGTAAAAAAAATCATTTTATTTTCTCATGCAAATAATTTCAAAATATGTTTGTGATTTGGCAAAATAGACGATACTCATGAAATAAATATTGATATACAATTATTTTACTAGTACATTTTTATTAGTCAACAAATTCGTTATATGATTAGTTAGTGTGTGAGACACTTGTGTAAGAGAAGAGTTTGTGTCAAAAGAGAGAGAGAAGAATAGAGAAAATAGAATTATTATTATTGAATGCATAGAATAGTATACATTTGAATTACAAGCTACTTCTATTTATATACATGCCCAAGTAACTAACTTGGATTATATTCACAACATACCCCTTTATAATCCAATTTGTCGAACGCATAAGCTTGTTAGACACGAACGTACAAACTTGTCGAACACACTAACTAGTCGATCTGAACTATTCATAATTTTTTTCTCAACGTTAGAAATATGTAGATCTTCAAGTCTTTGGTGAAAATATCGGTCAACTGTGCTTCACTAGAGCAATGTCTCACTTCAAGTTCACCTCGATTCACCTTCTCCCTTAAGAAGTGAAATCTAGCTTTAATGTGCTTGCTTCTCCCATGCAGAACTGGATTCTTTGCAAGATTTATGGTTGACTTGTTGTCGATTTGTATCACCAGGGATTTCTTCACTTCGACTTCCATTTCTTCTAACACAAATATGATCCAAATTGCTTGACAAGCTGCGTAGGATTCAGTTATATATTCAGCCTCACATGACGACAATATCACCGCAGGTTGCTTTCTCGAGCACCATGAGATTGGTGTACAAAACACTTGAAAGAAATATTCAATTGTGCTTCTTTGATCCTCTTTATCTCTATACCAATCAGCATCTGAATAGCAATTAACAATAACTTATTTGCTTTCAGAATCTTGTGGAAACAGAGTTCCACAATTTATTGATCCTTTCAAGCATCTCAGGATTCTTCTTGCAGCCTTCATGTGTGACACTCTTGGTTCACTCATGTATTTTCTCACTAATCCGACTGAGAAATCTATATTAGGTCGACTGTTGCATATATACCTCAGAGATCCGACTATTTGTTTGAACAAAGTTGTGTCGACTATGTCTTCTTTTCCATGTGTTTTCCAGTTTTAGGTTTATTTCGACATGCGAGGATGCATGATTCGACTCATCCATCCTGAATCTCTTGAGTATTTCTTTGACATACTTTCTTTGATGCAACATTATCCCTTGCTTGGTATTTTGAAACTCCATTCCTAGGAAATATGACAAAATTCCCATATCCGACATTTCAAATTCCCTATTCATCAACTCTTTGAACTTCGACAAGTTCTCCATGTTATTTCCTATTACCAGTAAGTCATCGACATACAAACAAATGATGGTATGTACGTA
The DNA here is from genome assembly GCF_024323335.1 of Lathyrus oleraceus. NCBI lineage: Eukaryota > Viridiplantae > Streptophyta > Magnoliopsida > Fabales > Fabaceae > Lathyrus > Lathyrus oleraceus. The sequence goes on from NC_066582.1 coordinate 14,945,583, forward strand.
GACACCATACTTCGACCTGCATTTAATAAATCCCAATTCGACTAAGAGTTTATCTTCTTGTTCCATGCCCTAGGTGTCTGTTTAAGACCATATAGCGCTTTGCGCAACCTGTATACTTTCCTTGCTTCCTCCTGAATCACAAACCCAGGAGGTTGTGTGACATATACAACTTCGTCTAAGGGACCATTTAAAAATGTTGATTTCACATATAAGTGAAATGTTGACCAACCTTGCTTGCATGCCAAGGCCACCACCAATCTGGCCGTTTCTAATCTTGCTATTGAGGCATATACTTCAGAATAGTCGAGTCCTTCTCTCTGAATAAATCCTCGAGCTACCAATCCTGCTTTATGTCTTGTTATCGACCCATCAACATTGTACTTTAACTTGAACACTCATTTCACTTTGATAACTTTTGTATATGATGGCAATTCGACTAGCTCCCATATGTTATTCCTTTCAATTTCTTGCAACTCTTCGACCATAGTTGACTTCCACAATTTATTCTTTAAGGCTTCGCTATAGTTGATTTGTTTAGCACCTGCAAGTAAAGCAAAATGAACTAATTCTCCATCTTTTGTGACTTCATCATCCCCAACAACTACATAGTCTTGAAGCCTTGCTGGAAGAACTCTAGTTCTTTATGGTCTTTGGATTGTACCAGCCACACCCTCTCGACTATTTGCTTCGATGTCGACTATATCTGGAATCTCAGCAACATCTTCGACTTCGACCTTATTAGTTTCTTCGTCGACGCCATAACCAATCAGTGGCTTATTAGTTGCTTCACCAGAATTCCAATCCCAGGAAGAATTTTCATCGATCACACTATCTCGACTCATCACGATCTTCTCATTTATTGGATTGAACAACCTGTATGCACCAGTTTTATGATATCCTACTAGTATCACAGGTTCATTATTGTCATCAAGTTTCCTTCTCTTCACATCAGGAATATGCTTGTAGCAAATAGAGCCAAACACATTTAGATGACTCCCTGATGATCGTTTGCCACTCCATACTTCTTCAGGAACTTTGTTCTTTAACTTCTAGGTAGAGCACCTGTTCAAAATGACTTATTCACCCGATAAGGATTTTGGAAAATTCTTCTGCTTCAGTATGCATCTTTCCATATCCAATATTGTCCTAATTTTTCTTTCTACTGTTCCATTATGTTGAGGCGTGTATGGAGCATTTACCTCACGATCAATACCATGTTCTGCATAGAACTCTTCAAACGTCTTGGATGTGTATTCACCACCTCCATCTATACGCAAAACCTTGATCTTCTTTTTACTATGGTTTTCGAAAAGCTTCTTGAATCTCTTAAAGATTTCAAATACTTCGTCCTTTTGCTTGATCACATAGATCCATAACTTTCGACTATACTCATTAACAAATGAAACAAAATACCTATTTCCACCAATGGTATGATCCTCGAACGGGCCACATACATTTGAATGTATCACTTCTAGTATGCAAGAGGATCTCATTGGTACATTCGAAGCAAAAGTGTTTATGGATTGCTTCCCTACTAAGAAACCTTCACAGAGCTTGTCGGGCATCACAAGGCTTGGTATGGCATTTACCATCTCTTGAGTAATCAGTTGATTGAGCGACCTAAAATCCTAAATGCCACAACCAACTATCTTTGTTGTTGAAAATTGTCTTCAACCATTATATCTTTGTCGAGCAGATCTTGATCTTAAATGTCTTATTCTTCGATAGCGGAGACTTTAAGACCAAATTATTCTTTGTGTCGAACAGTTCTAAGGCTCAATTTTTCATCACCATTGAGAAACCTTTTTTGACCAGTTGTCAAACACTAAGAAATTGCATTTCATTCCAGGTACGTAGAGTACATCTTTGATCATAGCTTTTCCACAATTACTCCTCTGAATAACTATGTCGCCTGTACCTTTTGCTTGCAACGAGCTATTATTTGCAAGTTTTATCTTGCTCTTTTTAGATTCGTCGAAGTCTTCTAACCATTCTCTTTGACCAGTCATGTGGTTCGAATAACCTGTGTCGAGGAACCAGATGTTGGAGTCAACATGTTCATCTGTAACTGCAGCCATAAACACCAAATCTTCAGAATCATCTGAATCTTGACGTGCAAGGTTTGCTCCTTCGTCCTTGCCTTTTTCCGCTCCCTTGTCTTTTATAGACCAACAATTATTGACCAAGTGACCCCATTTTCACAGTTGTAACACTGCACACCTTTCTTTTCTTCTTTATTAGTTGAAGTTCCTTCTACTCTTTTGGAGGATTTAGAATCAACCTTATGCTTCTGAGGGTTCGACCAAGACTTCTTACTTTGAGTCTTGCCTCTGAACTTGTTAGAACCACCATGCTTCTTCCATGTTTGAGCATGTAGTATCTATATCAAATCTTGAACGCCCTTTCTTTCAATAATTCTCAACTCATGTGCCTCCAACAAACCAGACAAATCTTCCAACTTCAGTGTTTCAAGATTGCTGGATTCTTGAATAGAAATGATAGCGTGATAAAAGTGAGAGTTTAATATACACATTACCTTCTTAATTATCATCTTATCAATTATGGTTTCACCACAACCTTTCATTAGATGAACAAGATTCTGCACCTTAGCAACATAACCTGCAATCTTTTCGTCTTCTCTCATCTACAGTAATTCATATTGTCGTCGAAGCGCCTGCATGTTGATGCCTTTAACCTTCTCACCGCCTTCGTAATACTTCACCAGAACATCGCATGCCTCCTTTATTGATTCAGCATGAGAAATCCGATCAAAATTTGTTGAGTATACCGCCGATTAAATGCAGAACAACGCCTTGCAATCTTTCTTCTTTGCATCCTTGTGGCTGACTCTCTGAGCATCAATTGTATTTGCAGCAAGCACATGAACACCATTAGTAACCACTTCAAGGGTTTCATGTCCAAATAACAATTGCATTTATTTATTCCACCGAATCCAATTCTTATCATCAAGAATTGGAAGAGAGTTTTGAATACCACTATTGTTGTCCTTCATCTTTGAATCGATCAATTAACAACCCACAATCCCAGAAACATGATCACCAACGTGTAATTCTTGAAAACACGATCAAGAAAATCGGAGCTCTAGATGCCAATTTGTTAGTGCGTGAGGCACTTGTGTGAGAGAAGGGTTTGTGTCGAGAGAGAGAGAGAGAGAAGCATAGAGAAAATATAATTGTTATTATTGAATGAATAGAATAGTATACACTTGAATTACAAGCTATATCTATTTATATACATGCCCAACCCTAACCAACTTTTGGGCTTGGGCATAACCAAGTAACTAACTTGGATTATATTCACAACACGATTAAAATAACGTTTAAATTTTATAAATAGATAAATATATTTTTAAATTTAATGTGCAAGTCAAAAAGATTTATTCATTAATTTTTATTGTTAGACACTATGATATGAGATGTTAAATTAATGTGTCACATGTATCATGGTTTTCTTCATGATCTTACTCATATTTATAAAATTAGTTCGTAAGGTAAATGGTGCCATTCATTATATATAAACCTGAACTGGAAAAACTCATGTGAGCAGTAGAAAGGTTGGCTCATTAACCATTTGTCTCCCTCAGAACATAGAGGATCGTAGGGTGCAAACATATGGGATCAAGTGACGAGCTTGCGATCCGACCCTTTACCCAGCATTTGTTCTGGCCCAGTTTAATATTTTCAAGCTATTGATCATGGTAAAATGTGCCAATCCATGTATTATGACTGTAATTGAAGTCATCATAAGATTAAATGCACCATATATTATGTAGGATGACTAGTTTCACTCATTTCTGATGGGGGACGCGTGGTCTGGTTTATAAGTGTTTGAATTGGTTCTCGTAGAAACCACCAAAATGACAAATCAAATATATAAATACCACAACCTTGTAGTTGGGACGGTCATTCACTATTTCATATAATAAAACAAAAAAAAGTCCCTTTTGCACATCACATTGTAGGTAGGGTATCTTCTATTGTACTTACCAGAAGTGTTGGAGTTAACAATGAAACTCCACCGATGCATAAGAAGAAGATGATGATGAAGATTGAAAGAATTTCAGAGAGAGAGAGAGAGAGAGAGGAAAATAATATAACTAACTGTAACAAAAAAATTCAATCTCAACAAAATTTAATTTCTCTTTTTCAATTGTAACTAACTTTCAGTTTATATACACTAGCCCAAACTCAAATGAAAATCAAATGAAACTGAAACTAAACAACTTGAATTTGAATTTGAATTACATTTAAAACCATCCCTTAATTTATATTTAAGATTAAAAAATCAACAACTCCAATTTCACCCTCAAATTGATGAAGTGTTTAGTTTTGATTGCCTTGGTCAACACATCTGCAAGTTACTTATGAGTGTTACTGTGAAAAACCCCAAGCACTCTATTATGAACTTGATTACGCAAAAATTGAAAGTTTGTGTCAATGTTCTTGCTTCTTCCATGCAACACTGGATTCTTTGCAAGACTTATAGCTAATTTGTTGCCAATCATCAACCTTGCTGGTTAGCTCACTTTGAACTTTAGTTCATGCAGCAAATTCATAAGTCAAATAGATCAACACGTAGACAAAACACCAATTATGTGTTCTGCTTCACAAGTTGATAGTGCAACTATAACACCCAAATCCATGAAACACAAAATAATGAGAAAATAAAACAAATACACACATAGGGTGTCACTCAAACACAACAAAAACCTTCAACGTAACACAAGTTATTAGAAACATGCATCAATTTAAACACCTGTCATTGTAATACCCCAAAATTTACCCTTCATTCTTCTTGGAAGCATGGGATTGTGTTTCACATTGCATTAGCATCATACTAGGTCATACTCATTGCATGCTGCATTAGTGACTTGGAAGTTAGGGTTTGATTGATCACTACTTAACAGAAGGAGCCCACACAAAGCAAAGTTGAGAGTTGGATTTCATTCTCCAATTATACAAGTCTCAAGGGTCTCAAGGAGTTCCATATGTCTTATTACGTTCCTCAGTTCATCAGTGGAAGATTCAGAACTCTTAGAGTGTGCATATGGAGTTAATCAGAAATCAGGATTTCAGGGCCATCTGCAACAGGCAAGGTTTGGTTGGAAGTAGAAGGGCTCATTCATGTCATGATTAGAGAAGCATCTTGGCCTAATAATATCCACAATTATCTCACAAAGATCCATTGGCAATCAGTGCAATCAGTTCCTAGTCACTTTTGCCCTAAAACTAGGGTTTGGTATAAAATCGAGATATTTCTGATTCCTTGGGTGAAAATCATTTCCATGGCCCTCCATATGTCCACAAGAGTCTACATACAAAAAATTGGCTCTTTATTTGAGCCGGAGATGCTTCAATTGATCAATGGAATCGTAAATCAGACAGATTGGGAAAAGTCAACTGTGGGGCCAGAAAAGTCAACTCCTAACAGTTTGAAAGAGGAATCTCAAAATTCATGCCTAAGGAAGCCTACAGGTGAAATTTGATCAAGGTTGGATCATGGATTCATCATTTAATCAGGAGCTGGAAAAGTTGCCAAATTTGGAAATAGTTGACTTTCCATTTAAGGCAAGTTTTTATGGTTTTTACACCCACTTTAAGCCTATATTCCATCAAGATGCAAGCCCCATTTGAAAATTTCTTCAACATGAACGTTGTGCCTCTTGTTTCAAGCTTTCTAGAGATATAAAGTTTGTTTCATTTGGATTAAAAGTGAGAAAGTTAGGCTTGGTCAAAGTAAGACATTATTTTAGAACACTTAGAAATTTTTCTAAGTCCAAAATTTGCAAAATTTGTCAAGACTTATGGGCCAGATTTCTTACACTTCAAGGCATCTTTTGAAAATACTTTCTTGATGACAGTTATACCTTGATATGTCCTCTTTCACACCTTTTTGGAACCACCACATTTGGATCATTGGTTTGGAAGATACACTCATCTAAAGTTGGTATCATAGGCTGAATATTTTGACAGCATTTAGGCCAAACTGGCCCAACCATTTTGCAGCCATGAGACCTGTACTTTATGACCATTTTCCACCTCTTTCCACTCACCATTTCAAGATGTGTTCAACATGAAAGATGTTAGGCTCCCTACCCTCTTTCTACTGTTTGCATTGCCTTGTCATTTGGTCATGTATTCGTCAAGATACAAGGTCTTAAAGTCACCCTGTTGGGCCATTTTTGTGTTGCACTAGAAAATCAAGTCAAACCAAAAACGACCCACACACCACTCTTTACCTCATTTGGCCATTTGCTTTTGGTTCACTCACTTAAGCTTTGCCACAATTAGATCTTCTAATACACCTCACCTTTTGGCACCATTTTTTGCATCATTTTGTCATAATCCAAACCAACATTCCAAGCCCATTAAGACACATTAGACCTACATATTTAAAGCTTCTAAAACCCTAATCTGAAGAGGGTTGGCTGCTGTATTTTCAAGGCAAGGCAAGAGATAAAGATCAAGTGTCATCCCATTTCTATTTCACAAGTCCTTGAAGTTTCAAAGAGCATCTCATTCTTCCTTCCTTTCTTCCAATACCAAGAGACAGTGGACTGTTTTCCACTAGGTAAGCCTTCTATTCCATCTTCCATGACTATAATCCATGCTTGTTCACTTCTATCTTCATGCTTACCATGCTTGCTTCATATTATTTTTTCATTTATGCCATTATTTCCATGCTTATTTTTTATGTTGTTATTATGTTTTGCATGCTTATGAACCCTTCAACATGAAACATTGCCTTAAGTTGGAATTTTGTAACATTATTATTTTTTTGTTGAATTCGGCCGCCTGAAGCCCCCTTGTTGTTCACTTTTCTACATGTTAGAGTAATTATTTTTAACGAAACAAAGCACCATTGTGTTCTACATGTTCCAAACTCAAACTTTGATTTTTTACATCACCTCATTTGGAGCTTTGTAGCATTAGTTATGTTGGTTTGAAAATGGAGGAAATGGGCTGCGTTTTTCATGTGTGCTGAATTTGGATGCATGAAGCCCCCTTGTTGTTCACTTTTCTACATGCTAGGGCCACTATTTTTCATAAAACAAAGCATCATTGTGTTCTACATGTTCCAAACTCAAACTTTGATTTTTACATCATCCCATTTGGAGCACCATAGAGGGAGATATGTTAGTTGGAAGTTTGAAAAAATTCCTGCGTTTCACGTGTATGCATGCATGGCTGTAATGCTTTTTTTTTCATTTGCATAAAAAAATAACACGTATCCGCGTTAGACACGGTTCAAACCCGCGCGCTCCCATACAATCCCAGTCGTCCGCCCCTTGTTTTGTCCGCTAGTGCATAAGTGGAAGCATGTCCAATTAATTCACATGTCACATGTTATTTCAAAATGTACATTTTTATAATTATGTCACATGCAGAAATTTATTCCGCTGGACATGGGCTGCACGCGCGCTGCTATCCGCCCCCCTATATTCAGGCCCATTATCAAATTCATTCATTTCATTTTTCTTTTTTCTTTTTTAATTCTTATTTAATTTCTGTTTTCATTTTAATTAATAAAATATTTTATTCATTTATAAAAATACCAAAAAATATTTTTTATATTCTTTAATGTTTTATTTAATTTATTTTAATTTTAATTTTCGTTTTTATTTAATGCTAATATTTTATTTTTATTATTTGTTTCAAATAGTCCTTTTAAGTACACTTTTTTTATTATTTTTATTTACATGACTTAAAATTATTTTTTAGATTCTGATTTTTGGGATGAGGGTTGACCAATGTCTCATGGTCAACCTGACCTTTTATTCGAATTTTATTTCTCATTTTTAATTTATTTTGGATTTATTTTTGACCTATGTTTGCTTGGTTGACTTTTCATTTGACTTCTATTTTATTTCAATTAATTTATACCCAATTTTCATTATTTTTAAAATCTTTTTGGGGGATGATGATGTCCTGACCCCATCTAACTTAATTTAATTTTTCATAATTTTTGTGATTAATTTACTATTTATTTGACATTTCTTAAGTTGACTTGACTTTTCGGTTGACTTTTGTATGATTGATGTTTGACATAGGGATTGCTTAGGGCAATTGAAGAGATCTTTTGACCCTCCCTTGTTCATCTCATAGGCCATGTATTAGAGGCCATTCATCTTGATTTTATTTGATCCTTGCATCATTTCCCAATTAAATTATTCATTGATCCTTTGTGTGCATAGTTGAACTTGTCTGATTCATCTGATATTTTTTATACTTGTTTCTTCCATACATGCTTCCATTGTTTGATTGTTTAACATGTTTATACTTGTCATACATTGTCTAATGCTCATTATTTCATTCTTTGATTATTTGATTTGATCATATGCTTGTTTATATATCTTATCTGTCTGATTAATAACTGCTGCCTACTTGTATGGTGTATGAGGCATTTATTCTTATTTATTTGATTGCCATGAACAATCCCCATTCATAACAAATGTATCCCCCTCCCATGAAGTGTATAATGTTTATTCTTTCATTCTTTATTCATCTGTTAATACAAAGAATTAAAATGAGTATCCGATAACCATTTCAAAACAAGATCAAAACCTTGATCCAACGTCGAGTAATCATTTTTCAAAACTTAACAGAACCAGCACGTATTCATCCACCCTTTTTGTAAGTCGATTGCTTTATGCATCACCATCAACCTTGTAAGTCGATTGCTTTATGCATCGCCATCAACCTTGTAAGTCGATTGCTTCATGCATCGCCATCTACCCTTATCCCTAGCACCTCTCCTTGCTCCACTCGTCGATTCTTGTTCCGTCTAGATAGCACCCATTAGGTAGAACCCTTTGTATGATAGCATAGGTAGGATTCCCATATCCTTTGTATGATAACATAGGTAGGATTCCCATATCCTTTGTATGATAACATAGGTAGGATTCCCATATCCTTTTGTATGATAACATAGGTAGAATTCCCTTATTCTTTTGCATGATAACATAGGTAGAATTCCCTCATTACTTTGCATGCTAACATTAGGTAGATGTTCCCATTTGTAAATCCTAACACATAGGTCCATATTGCATGACAACTCTAGTACAGAGCTTCCTCATCTTTAGACCTTTCCGAGCATCTCCGATCTTGTGGCATGTAGTCCATTCTATTGCAAAGAGGTAACTGCCTAAGACTCGATTCAGCGAGCTGCGACACCTGCTGCTAGGACGTGAATACATTGCCCACTCCCCTTTGACACAACTGGTGTCCTCCTTTGTAAGTCCATGTTCAGATGGCAATCCCTATGTAGCTTAACTACGGCAACTCTGATTCTCATGTTCAGATGAGATACGTAGGCACAAGATGCGATGTCTTGCCGAGTTTGACTGATAACTAACAACTAATCTTTGTTTGTTTTCGCCCTCATTGCGATTCTTTTCTCTCGCCCTCGTTGCGATCGAGACATTCCCTTTCTCTTGCCCTAGTTGCAATCGAGACCCTTATTCCCGTAGTTAGCTGAACTACATTTTGCTCTGATTCTCATTCCAAATGAGATACGTAGGCATAAGACGCGATGTCTTAGCGAGCACACTTATCCTTAACCCATAGGTAGCCGAGCTACGAAGACTCTGATTCCCATATTCAGATGAGATACGTATGCAGTGGATGCGACATCCGTGCGAGTCATTTTCTTTGACCCTTTCTTTTAGTAAATAGTACATTAGATAAACACACACCCTTTAGACAAGAACAACAAGAGTGGATCCCGTAGAGTACTACGGATGCGTAGGGGTGCTAATACCTTCCCTTCGCATAATCGACTCCCGAACCCAAGATTTGGTTGCGAGACCTTGTCTTTTCCTTTCCTTTCTCCAGGTTTACTTCGAGCGTTTTCTTTCCCTCCTTTGGGATAAATAACGCACGGTGGCGACTCTTCTGTCATTTCTTTCTCGCCGGTTGTTTTTTCGCATACTATATTTTTTAGGCTGCGACAGCTGGCGACTCTGCTGGGGACCCGGTTTCCCTAAGCGAGTCCCTCCTAGCTTTTGTAGGTTTCTTGTTTGTTGGGTGTTTATCCTTTTGTACAGTTATTTATTTTTCAACATTTACCTATTTTATTGCATTTGTGTACATATCATTGCTTGTATCTGTTGGCTCTACTGTTGGGTTGTTTGTTTGTTGGGGTGGGATGTTCTATGAGAGATAAGCCCGCTACCCAGGCTTGAGCGTACACATAAGTGTTAGAGTGGATAGTCATGAGGATTGCGTGACATGTTGCTACGTTAAGTCGTTCATGAAGACCCACATCCAGACGAGGTTTCTTTTGGATATATTTTGTCCTATGGGTGTTCCATAACGACAGATGTTCCTCTAGAAATCATCGACTCGTGTGACCATTTCCCGAGAACTCAGTCGAGGCCTCTCCTCCGAGACGCGTTTATGTTAGCTCTGGTGGGTGCATTCTCGCTGCTCAATCCGAGGACCCCGAGACTGGGAACTTGCTTTAGGATATCCTGTTGAGGGGAGTCAGTGGAGGTCTTTTATCCCGTAATAATGCCAAACCTTCAGTGGTAAACATATTATTCTCGACTGAAGGGCTGAAGCTGACAAACTTCTGTTCTTAGAACCTACCAGTGAGGGGCGGGCTAAATTCAGGAAACCTTAACCTCCAACCAACCCGGTTTTCTGGAGCAGAGTTTTGATCTTGTATTATATTCCTCAGTGGGTTTCTCTTCAGACAGTGCAACCCGACATATGTCAAGCAGATACAGCAGTCCTGATTTCCATGTCACTGCATTGCATCACATCATTTGCATTCATATCATTTGATACATGTTTATCTATATCCAAGGGCTTACATCTTCTTCTTGATTCCGGTCGGGGTTTTTTGGTTCTCCTGAGATGGATATTGGTAGAAAGAGACACGTCGCCTACAAGTTTCCTGTGGTTTGTTTGAAGCCCATTCAACAGTTGATAAAGTCAATGGATCACGATTCTCTAGAAGGATTCCGGAAGGACTATGGTGTAGATGTTTAATTGGCTGCATTGTATGGTAAAACACTAGCTGGATTCTAATGTCTTGACTGATGTCATGACATGCTGTGGAGATGTTTGATTGACTGCATTGTATGTTAGAATATCTAACTATACTCTGATGTCTTGGCTGATGTCATGACATTCTGAGTAGTGTACTGCAGGATTAGCTAATACAGGATTTATTGAATGTCAAACTGGATGTTATGACATTCATCCCTGTCAGCAGTTACTGAGGAATAGAACAAGTGATGTTCTACTATAACTCAGTATTTATTGTCAGTCTGCTTATCAAGAGGATAACAGACCTGATGTAAGTCTCTATGTGTGAATGTCAAATTGGATGCTTTGACATTTATAATTGCACGCTGATACTGAAGCATGGACAGATTGATTCTGTACAGTACAGCAAATTGTACAGTCTGTTTTCAAGAAAAACAGACTTAGCATATGGTCCTTGATTTGGATGTCAAACTAAATGTTGTGACATTCATTCCTGACAGCATATGCTATATTGTAGGTTGTTTAGTTTTTCTGTTTCAGCATTTTTCTCAGGCTATTCTTCAGGGATTCAACAGCTGAGAGAAAATCCAGGAAACCAACAACCAAGCTACAATCAATGAACCTAACAAATAGCCTATTTGTTAGTAACCTAGATATGGAATTTAGGGGAACTCGCGTGACCTTAATTTTAGGAAGATACAAGTTCAAGGCCCAAGTGCTGCAATATAAAAGGATGGCAATCCTTCATTCAGAACTGGGGATTTTTAGGCGTGAAGATTTAGGGTGTCCAATATACTTCACTACTGTATTTTTGTGTGTCTTGTATTAGACGTATCTTGTAAGCCAAGCTTTTATCACTGAGATGATTGCATTGGTATAGGGTGTTCATTGAGTTGTAAGTGTTGTGTCACTCTAAGCTTTTAAGCGTGAGTGTTGTGTATCTTGATTAAAGCTGTTAAGCACAATCAAGAGTTGTTTGAAGTGTGACTTCATACTTGTCTTTAATATTGATTAAAGGTAGTAATCACTGAGGTGATTGAGAGGGAGTGAGTAGGAACTCTGATCTTAGTGTAAGATTGAAATTGCATTGGGTAGGTATTAAGTGATAGGGTTAAATAGTTGGTTTAAGGTCTGAATTAATACTACTAATAGTGGATTTCCTCCCTGGCTTGGTAGCCCCCAGACGTAGGTCATATTGGACTGAACTGGGTGAACAATTACTTGTGTTATTTACTGCACTTACTTTTAAGTTCTGCATAATTCTTGTTTGCGCAGAATTGGATGTCATAACAACCCGTGTGACATTGAAAGTCTGATAACTAGAATTTCAATTGGCATCAGAGCAGGCACCCTGCCTGTTAATTTCTGGGTGAGATCTAGGGAAGTTGCTTTCTAGTACCATGGACAAGGATATAGGACACTCAAATAGACCACCCATGTTGGATGGCTCTAACTATGATGACTGGAAGCCTCGTATGATAGCCTTCTTAAGGTCTCTAGATAGCAAAGTCTGGAGAGTTGTCAACAAAGGATGGGAACATCCAACGAAGACAGGTGAAGATGGAGTCAGTGTGAAAATTCCTGAAGAAGAATGGGACAAGGAGCAAGAGGCATTAGCCCTTAGAAATTCTAAGGCCTTGAATGCATTGTTCAATGGAATCAGTAAGAACATCTTCAGGCTGGTGCACCACTGTGAGCTAGCTAAGGAAGTTTGGGATACCCTCAAGATAACTCATGAAGGTACCTCCAAGGTGAAGATGTCCAAACTTCAGATGCTGACCACCAAGTTTGAAAATATGAGGATGAAAGAGGATGAGACTATTCATGACTTTCACATGAATATTCTTGAAATTGCAAACACCTCTGGTGGACTAGGTGAGAAAATGGCTGAAGAGAAACTTGTAAGAAAGATTCTCAGGTCCTTGCCTAAGAGATTTGCTATGAAGGTCACAGCCATAGAGGAGGCTCAAGACATCTGCAATATGAAGGTGGATGAGCTCATTGGTTCTCTCCAAACCTTTGAAATGGGCTTGTGTGAGAATGATGAAAAGAAGAACAAAAGCATAGCTTTTGTATCAAATACTGAAGAGAATTCAGAAGAAGGAAACATTGGGGGAAATGAAAGCATTTCAGAAGCCCTAGCCATGCATGGAAGACAGTTCAACAAGTTCATAAAGAAGGTTGATCAACAAGGTAGACCTAATGTCAAGAACTCTTCATATGACATCAGTAGAAAGTCAAAATATGAAGAAAAGGTCACTCATTGCAAGGGAATCCAGTGCCATGGATGTGAAGGTTATGGTCATATTAGAGCTGAATGCCCTACATTCCTCAAGATGCAACAGAAAGGGCTAGCTGCCACCTGGTCTGAAGAAGACTCTAAGAGTGAATCTGAAGGAGAATCTGCTAAACATGTCACTGCTCTGACCAGTGTCTGTGCCTCAGAGGATAACTCAAGCGGGGATGAGCTTACCTTGGATGAACTTGCTGCTTCATATAAAGAGTTATGTGTTAAAAGTGCAGAAGTATGTATCCAAGGAGAAAAGCAGAAGAAACTCATCAAAGAGCTGGAAGCTGAGAAACATAAGCAGCTGAAAGTCATAGATGGTCTGAATGGTGAGATTTCTTTGCTGACAGCTAAGCTAGAACAAATGACAAAATCCATAAGAATGTTGAACAAAGGAACTGACACCTTGGAAGAGATTCTAAAGGTAGGACAAAAGTCAGGAACCATGTCTGGTTTAGGTTTTGCTAAGAAGTCTCCAGCAGAACTCAAAAGATCTAAGGCTGAAGTTCAGAAATTCAAGCAGAAGTCACAACCGATGTCTCAACATCAGAGAACCATAATGAGTAACCATCAGAAGAAGAAATTTCAGAGATGGAGATGTCATTACTGTGGTAGATTTGGTCACATAAAACCCTTCTGCTACAGGCTGCATGGTTATCCCAACCAGAATACTCAAGTCAGACCTAAGCAGAAGGCGTTTAAGCTTACTGCCCCCATTAAGAAACAAAAATGGGCTGATAATCAGACATCTCATGTCAGACCTAAGCAGCAGGCATCTAAGCTTAATCGCTCCCTTGAGAATCAACAATGTGTTGCTAAATTAGCTCACACATCTCCAAGGGCACCTACCAGACAAGACTGGTACTTTGATAGTGGCTGCTCAAGACATATGACTGGAATGAGCAACTTATTGGTGGACCTACAACCCCATGTCACCAAGTATGTGACATTTGGTGATGGATCTAAAGGAGAAGTCAAGGGTGTTGGTAAGTTGGATTGCCCTGGAGTTCCAAAACTGAGTAATGTGCTGTTAGTAAGAGGACTAACTGCTAATCTCATCAGCATAAGCCAGCTATGTGACCAAGGATTCAATGTGAAATGAACTAGGGGAGGTTGTGTGGTGTTGAATGGTTGCAACCAGGAAGTAATGAGAGGAGCCAGATCCAAAGATAACTGTTATCTATGGATATCCAAAGACTCACTCTTCTCCTCCAAGTGCCCCTTAGCCAAGGGAGAGCTGGAAGTGAAGTTGGAACATGGAAGACTTGGACAACTTCATTTAAAAGGAATGAAGAAGATCATATCCAAGGAAGCAATCCCAAATCTGCTTGTGAAAAGAAAGGTAGACTGTGGAAAATGTCTGATTGAAAGCTGTGAGTCATTGTCATTTATTGGTCATCATACAAATGGAGCAGTAGCAAGGAATAAACAGATGTGTGGACCACTGTCCATTGCAGAAGCTAAGTACCTAGCTTCTAGTAGCAGGGGTTCATCACTGGTATGTATGAACCTGATGCAGACTGAGTACAATGTCACTCAGAATGTCATGACATTGAACGCTACTCAGGTTGACAAAGTTAAGGGCAAAGAGGGAATGTGCGCCTCTGAGAAATTATAGCAACTAATAATGCTAGTTAGCTACTGTTTAGTAAGGCAACTTATTAGACAATTAATAGTGCACTCTGAGTGGTCAACAAATAATAGACATTACTCGTGCAAAAAGCGTTTACTATTCCATCGCTTCAATCCTCAGTCTTGCAAACTTTCTTCCAAAGAAACGGTTCAACTCTCCTCCGAGACGTTAATCATGTCGCACAAATCCGACTCAACCACCTACACGACCATGTCTGATTCCCCCAGCACTGAGTCTTGCAACCCTAACCGGGAGGATCCTGTTGCTGACGCTGCAACTTCGTCCCATGCAAGAAGACCTAAGGAAACGGTCTCCGGATTTTCCTCAAAAATCACTCTTGATGAACAAACAAGGGAAGGCTCGAGGTATGTGCATAACTCCATTGCAACTATTGTCACTCAGATACTATCTGGTAATCGGAATGTTCCTGGGGTTTCTGTTCCCTTGAACACTATCATACCTGATATTGTTGAATGTCAAGATAACGCTGTAGTGTTAAGAAAGAATGTCTCTGACAATGTTGAGCAACCTGAGGCTCATGAGGGGTCAAAGATTGACAAACCCTCAGGCAATGTGAGGGGTGAGAAGGTCGGTGTCACTCAAGATGTCAGTGACAACCCTAATGTTGACACTGTGAATCTGGAAGAGCTCTCTGACAATGAACTGTTGACCTCAGTTGTCCCTAGCTTAGCCAAAAGAGTTAGGACTAGGAGAGAGAAGAAGACTGTGGTGCAGAGGTCCCCAACTAGGGAGGTGGATGTGACAACTTCTCCCAAGCAAAAGGTGACACAGAGTCCCCTCAAAAGGAAAGGACATGGACCTGCAAAATCTTGGAGCAAGGAGGTGCCCAAGAAAATGAAGACCAAGGCTGTTGTGGTGGAGTCTGATTCAGATGTCCCATGTGATGTCACAACATCTCTGTCTAAGAAGAAGCCAACCACTAGCAAGTTGGCTACTAGTGTCCCAGAGGTACCTATTGACAATGTGTCATTTCATTTTGCCTCTAGTGTGAACAGGTGGAAGTATGTCTATCACAAGAGGCTGGCCTTGGAGAGGGAACTAGCTCAGAATGCCTTGGAGTGTAAGGAGATTGTGGACCTTATTAAAGAGGCAGGGCTAATGAAAACTGTGACTCAACTCCCAAAGTGCTATGAGACCTTGGTGAAGGAGTTCATTGTCAATGTGTCTGAGGAATGTGCAGATGGGAAGTCCAGAGAATTCAGAAAGGTCTATGTGTGTGGCAAGTGTGTGACCTTCTCTCCCTCAGTAATCAATCTGTATTTGGGAAGAGCTGATGTAGTGCAACAAGAGCTTGAAGTGACTGACAATAGAATCTGTCAAGTCATCACTGCAAATCAAGTTCGGAAGTGGCCTCTTAAAGGGAAGCTGGTGGCCAGCCAACTCAGTGTGAAGTATGCCATGCTACACAAAGTTGGAGCTGCCAACTGGGTGCCCACAAATCACAAGTCAACTGTGTCTGTGATGCTTAGAAAGTTCATCTATGCTGTTGGAACCAAGGCAAAGTTTGACTATGGTACCTACATCTTTGATCAGACCATGAAACACGCTGGGAGTTTTAGTGTGAAGGGACCTATAGCATTTCCTTCTCTCATATGTGGCATTGTGCTGAATCAATTCCCAAACATCTTGACTGACAATGACTTTGTGAAAAGAAGAGAGAGTCCATTGGCCTTCAACTACAAACTGTTTCTGAGTAAGCATGTCCCCGACATTGTCATGACATCAGGAGAAACATCCAATGTTGGCAACCAACCAGATAAAGCTGCTGTCATTGCTGTGCTCAGAGAGACTTGCAAAGAGCTGGAGGTTAGGAAGCTCGCCCTGGAAAAGCTGATTTTTCAATTGGAGATGTCTGCTGAGGATACAGATGGAGCTGCAAGGCAAAGCTCAGAGGGTGAGGAGGAGACCAGTTCTGATGATGACACTAATGATGAGGCTGATGAATAAATCAAGTTTGTAATTCTGTCATTTATGTAATTCTGTTTATGTTATGTGGATCTGTAATTTTAAGTGTTGCTTTGGCAACATTTTTGACAAAAAGGGGGAGTAACAGGTGATACCCCAGGACAACAGATAGTTAAAACAGATATTCGTGACAGATTCAAGATCTCCTACTATGCAGCTGTTGTTCCACTTCTAATGAGTGTGAGTATGTGTATGTGTGCTGCAATTAGAAGTTTTTATTTAACTTCTGTATGTGTGCTGATATGTGAAGTTTTTATTTAACTTTCATGTGTGTGAGTGTGCTGCAACTCTGAGTGTATTAGCTAGGTAAATTTCCTGCTAGATGTATGATTTCCGCTGCTATGGACTCTGTTGTGAGACCAAAGTGTTTTAGCCTAAAATTTGCCAAAGGAGGAGTTTGTAGATGTTTAATTGGCTGCATTGTATGGTAAAACACTAGCTGGATTCTAATGTCTTGATTGATGTCATGACATGCTGTGGAGATGTTTGTTTGACTGCATTGTATGTTAGAATATCTAACTATACTCTGATGTCTTGGCTGATGTCATGACATTCTGAGTAGTGTACTGCAGGATTAGCTAATACAGGATTTATTGAATGTCAAACTGGATGTTATGACATTCATCCCTGTCAGCAGTTACTGAGGAATAGAACAAGTGATGTTCTACTATAACTCAGTATTTATTGTCAGTCTGCTTATCAAGAGGATAACAGACCTGATGTAAGTCTCTATGTGTGAATGTCAAATTGGATGCTTTGACATTTATAATTGTACGCTGATACTGAAGCATGGACAGATTGATTATGTACAGTACAGCAAATTGTACAGTCTGTTTTCAAGAAAAACAGACTTAGCATATGGTCCTTGATTTGGATGTCAAACTGAATGTTGTGACATTCATTCCTGACAGCATATCCTATATTGTAGGTTGTTTAGTTTTTCTGTTTCAGCATTTTTCTCAGGCTATTCTTCAGGGATTCAACAGCTGAGAGAAAATCCAGGAAACCAACAACCAAGCTACAATCAATGAACCTAACAAATAGCCTATTTGTTAGTAACCTAGATATGGAATTTAGGGTAACTCGCGTGACCTTAATTTCAGGAAGATACAAGTTCAAAGCCCAAGTGCTGCAATATAAAAGGATGGCAATCCTTCATTCAGAACTGGGGATTTTTAGGCGTGAAGATTTAGGGTGTCCAATATACTTCACTGCTGTATTTTTGTGTGTCTTGTATTAGACGTATCTTGTAAGCCAAGCTTTTATCACTGAGATGATTGCATTGGTATAGGGTGTTCATTGAGTTGTAAGTGTTGTGTCACTCTAAGCTTTTAAGCGTGAGTGCTATGTATCTTGATTAAAGTTGTTAAGCACAATCAAGAGTTGTTTGAAGTGTGACTTCATACTTGTCTTTAATATTGATTAAAGGTAGTAATCACTGAGGTGATTGAGGGGGAGTGAGTAGGAACTCTGATCTTAGTGTAAGATTGAAATTGCATTGGGTAGGTATTAAGTGATAGGGTTAAACAGTTGGTTTAAGGTCTGAATTAATACTACTAATAGTGGATTTCCTCCCTGGCTTGGTAGCCCCCAGACGTAGGTCATGTTGGACTGAACTGGGTGAACAATTACTTGTGTTATTTACTGCACTTACTTTTAAGTTCTGCATAATTCTTGTCTGCGCAGAATTGGATGTCATAACAACCCGTGTGACATCGAAAGTCTGATAACTAGAATTTCATACGGGCTGATTCTAAGTTTCGTCACGGTTCTCTCCAAAGATCAACATGATGCTCTCTTTACACTGCTGCAGTTCTATGACCCTCTATTGAGGTGTTTCACATTCCCGGATTATATTTTGGTCCCTACTTTGGAGGAGATTGCCAGTTTTCTCAGAGTTCCTATCAAGCCGTAGTTGCTATTCTACAGTTCTGAGTTTCTGCCGATCTCAACATGGTTGCTTCAGCCACATATTTGGGGAAATCAATCTTGAAGGCTAATATGTGTCTGAAGGGAGGAGTCAGTGGTTTTCATTTGAGTTTCTTAGTGGGAGAAGCCAAGAAGAAGCTTGAAGATGGTGATTAGAGGGGCTTCAATGTTGTGTTGGCTCTTTGCGTATACGGGATTGTCCTGTTCCCTAATGTTGCCAAATTTGTGGACGTAGACGCAATACGTCTTTTTGTGTTGGGTAATCCAGTGCCGACCTTGTTGGGAGATTTCTTTCATTCAGTGCATCACAGGAATGAGAATAGAAGGGGAGGATTGGTGAATTATTGTGCGCCCTTGTTTTATAAGTGGTTCAGTTCCCACCTACCCAAGTCAGGAGCGTTCGTTGATCTCAAGGACTCGTCGAGTTGGTCGAAGAGACTGATGGGGATAAGAGCTAAAGATATTTCTTGGTGGTCAGACAAGAACTTGCTTCGGGCGGATATTGTTCACAGTTGTGGGAACTTCCCGAATGTACCGTTGGTGGGAAGAAGAGGAGGAATCAATTATAATCCTTCTCTAGCAGTTAGACAGTTTGGATATGCTTTAAGAACTCCGCCTTTGGAAAAAGATGTGGAAGAATCTCTGTTTTTCCATTCTTCATCTGATTTGACTGTATCCCGTAAGGCAACTGAGGCCTGGCTCAAGGTGATCAAGAGAGGAAGGACTGTGCTTGGAAAAGGAGATTGCAGGACTTACCCTCAATATGAAGATTGGCTTCAGGGAAGAGTTGAAGAGTTTGGTTTGCCGTTTCCTATTGAAGAACCTTTGTATCCACCTACTCCTGAGCAGCCAACAATGGTGAGTCGATAAGAGTATGACAAATTGAAGAATGCCATAGAGGAGCTTCAAACTGAAAACTCGAAGTTGAGTGCGAAATTGCAAGACTGTATGCATCTACACCATGAGGCGGAATATCAGAAGGGGGAAGCCGTCAGATTGCAAGAGGAAGCAGAGAAGAAATTGGCTGTGGAGGTGGACTTCTTCAGGAAGACTCACAAAGCCTTGGGGTCATCCAGTTCTGAGTTGAGGCGAGTCAAGCAACAGTTAATGGATGCTCATGGTAAATTAGCGGGGTGGCAAGAGCAATGGGATGCATTTTCAGCTTCTCAAAAGGCAAAAGAGGAGGAAATGGTAGCTCAACTGACTGGTCAGATGGAGAAATTGAAGACTCAGCTGAAAGAGAAGAACAATGAGCTTCTGTGCGCCCGTTCAACCAATGGTTACATCACGGATCAACTCAACAAGGCTCAAGAGCAGATTGAAGAACTCAAAGTGCTGGCGGGTTTGAAGAAGTCTAGACTTGAAGAGGTTTTCGGAGAGGACGATGGGAATTACTACAGAGAGCACATCAACGAACTGGATGGGGTTATTCATAAGAGGAATCTGCTTATCCGGCGTTTGACAGAATCTCCAGATCATCCTGACACGGTGCCATTGCTGGCTGAAGTGAGGAGCAGTCCTTATGGGTTGTATACAGGAGGTTGAGTCCTGATTTTTGTTCCTCTCTTTACTTATTGAGTTTGTTGCTTTATAGTGATGATCCACAGGCCTGTTGTGGAGATCCTCTTTTGGTGTACTATTGGCTAAGGCCCTTCTCTTTGAACTCATTTGTATGACGATTTTTCCTTATTGCATCTTGGTCTCAGAAGTTTATCCACAGCTCGGTCTTCTTGCGCTTTCTATCTGATGTGAGACTGGAATCAAGGGGATAGAATACCCTTTGGAATTAATAAACATGTCATTGCATTTACATATTCATTTGCATGTTTTGCATAGCAGGTACCACAGCGGTGTTCTCATTTTGTTTGGTGTGCCACTAGCAGGATAGCTGATTCAGGAATTCACCGGTACGGTACCCGTAGAAACCAGCGGAGAGCTATGGAGGGCCTACAAGCAGAACTCGCCGAGATGAGGATCTGCATGAACCAATTCATGGATGTGGTTCAGGGAGTAGCTCAAGGACAGCAAGAGCTCAGACAGATGATGCAAAGGAATCCCTCCACTACTCAACCAGAGACGTTGACTGATCCTCCAGCTGGAGAGGTTAACGGACCCAGTGGACCGGGGCCTACCCCGATTCCACATGTCAAATCCGGTCAACAACCCGTCCATGATGATCAGGACGATCAGTTCACCCAGATGCAGGAAGACTTTGGCATGGGCCATGGCATGAACCCCGTGTTTAGAAGATTAGAGGAGAGGCTGAAGGCAGTGGAAGGACATAATCCTTTGGGAGTAGACGTTGCTGACTTGGGATTGGTCCCAGGCGTGAGGGTGCCACCGAAATTCAAAGTCCCAGTCTTTGACAAATACAATGGCAGCTCTTGCCCAAAGACCCATGTGCAAGCCTACTTCCGATAGATGGTTGCATACTCCGATGACGAGAAGCTACTTATGTACTTCTTCCAGGACAGCCTAGCTGGGGCATCCTTGGAATGGTACATGAGGCTGGACAGAGCCCACATCCGTTGTTGGAGGGATTTGGCGGAGGCTTTCGTGAAGCAGTATCAGTATAATGCAGACATGGCTCCGGACAGAACTCAACTTCAGAATCTGTCTCTTAAAAGCAATGAGTGCTTCAGGGAATACGCTCAACGCTGGAGGGAGACAGCTTCCCGTGTTCAATCTCCTATGTTGGAGAAGGAAATGGCTAACATGTTCATGAACACTCTGCCCGGACCTTACTTGGAGCGCCTGGTGGGTTGCAATGCCTCCAACTTTACTGATGTAGTCTCTACCGGTGAGAGGGTGGAGAACTACCTAAAGACATGCAAGATCCAGAGTGGAGGTGGATCTTCATCAGGGGTGAAGAAGCCGTTTATTGGAGGACAGAAGCAGAGAAAGGGGGTGTGAATTCTTTGTCTTCGTATCAGAGCAGGGGTATCCAGAGGAACAACTTTCAACCTTATCATCAACAACCGTATGTTGCGGCTGTGACCATTCCAGCTGCAGCACCACTACAACAACAACAACAACAACAACCACAACGACAACAAACTCAGTACCAGCAACAGCAACAACCGGGTAACAAACCCGCCTATCAGCAGAGGCAAAGGATGATGGACCAGCGTTTCGACACTCTTCCAATATCGTACACTCAGTTGCTTTCTAGTCTTCAACAATTACAACTTGTGCAGTTACGCACTCTAGCTCCTCCTGTTGGTAGGCTTCCGGTGGGTTACGACGCCAATGCTAGGTGTAGCTTCCACTCTGGGGCACCTGGCCACAATATTGAGAACTGCAAAGCTTTTAAGCACGTAGTTCAAGACCTCATAGATTCAAAGGCCATCAACCTTGCACCGGCTCCTAATGTCGTCAACAATCCCATGCCGTAGCATGGTAGTGCAAATGTTAATATGATGGAAGGGGAAGCCAGATCCGTCAAAGATGTGTTGAAGCTAAAGACTCCGTTATTGGATATCAAGGGCTACTTGCTGAAGGCCGATGTTTTCCCCGGTTGTGGGAAGGGTTGTGTGCATTGTGCTACTCAGAGTGGGGGTTGCTTGAAGCTGCAGCAGGGTATCCAGGCCTTGCTCGACGAAGGTACCCTCCAGGTTGAAGACTTGTCTGTCCAAGAGTCTGTGGAAGGGGTTAAGGAAGAGGTGTTTAAAGGTGTTGCTGATGAATTCCCAGATGTTGTTCCTATTGATTATGTAATTCATGATGATGTATTTAATTTTTCCAATGTTGTTGCTGATATCCCAAACAATATGGTTGATTCTGATGTAATTGAACTTGATTCTGATGTTTCGGATGTTTATGTTTCAATGAATGAGATTTCTGAGTATGACTATGATGTTGCTACTATCACCATTTTCTACCCAACTAATTAGATCAATGTGCCAGAAGCGCAACCGGTGCCACCAGTGCGACCGTCCACTATGACTATCACAACCCCTGGTCCTTTACCTTTCACCTGCGAAAGGGCCATTCCTTGGCACTATGGGGGGAGTGTATACACGCACGATCATGGGATGGAACGGCCACTGGAAGAAGAAGAGGGTCAGAAGTCTGAACTTGAAGCCGAAGGTCCCGCAGTGGACAATGTTGGTGGAATCGGGCGATTCACTAGGAGTGGTAGACTGTTCTCACCACCGGTTGCCCAAGCTGACAATGCTGATGCCGCGGCGAAGACCAAAGGCAAACAAGTCGTGAATGAGGGTACCTCTGCACCCGAGGCTGGTTTTGAGCCCACTTTTGCGAAGGATGTGGACGAGCTCTTAAGGATTATAAAGAAAAGCGACTACAAGGTAGTCGATCAATTGATTCAGACGCCGTCCAAGATATCTATTCTATCACTCCTGTTGTGTTCGGAGGCACACAGGGAGGCACTTCTGAAGGTTCTTAATGTTGCTTATGTACCTCAAGAGATCTCAGTAAACCAACTAAAAGGGATCGTTGCCAATGTTCATGCAAGCAACGGGTTGGGTTTTACCGATTCTGACTTGACACCAGCCGGACGCAATCATAACAAGGCTCTGTACATCTCGATAGAATGCAGAGACACCATGTTATCACATGTTCCGGTGGATACAGGTTTCTCTCTCAATGTGCTACCCAAGAGAGCCCTGTCAAGGTTAGAAGTAGAAGGTTTGGTCTTGAAGCCTTCTAATCTCGTGGTGAGAGCCTTCGATGGTTCTAAGAGGTCGGTGTTTGGAGAGGTAGAATTGCCAATTCTGATTGGATCACAAACCTTCAACACTGTCTTCTATGTGATGGATATCAGTCCCTCGTACAGTTGCCTGCTGGGTCGTCCTTGGATCCACAATGCTGGGGCAGTCTCTTCAACTCTACATCAGAAGATTAAGTTCCCGGTCAACGGACGAATTATCACCGTCTGTGGTGAGGAGGATATTTTGGTCAGTAACCTGTCTACATTCAAGTATGTAGAAGTAGAAGGTGAAATTCATGAGACTCTGTGTCAGGCCTTTGAGTCAGTTCAGATCAAGGATGCAACTCCGGTGGAAGAGGTTAAAGCGGGTGCCTCTATCTCATCCTTCAAGTAGGCACAGGCCTTGGTGGATTCGAGTGTTGCTCCCGGTTGGGGATGTCTGTTGGAGTTACCAATGAAAGAAGACAAGTTCGGGATTGGGTATCAGCCAGTTTTGACTTCTACAACTTCAGCACTTCAGACTCATCAGGGACCGATTACTTTCTCCAGCGCTGGCGTCATCCAATATGGCCAGATCTCTGCGATCAACGATGAAGATGGGGATAGTGATTGCGACATCGACAACTGGGTGCGTCCGAGGATCCCGGGTGAAGTCATCAACAATTGGTCTTCTGAGGAGATTGTCCATGTCACTTTTCTGGAGGAGTAATTTTTTCTTGTTTATTCATGCATGTCTAAGTCTTACATTCCGCCCAGGGCGTAATGACTCATTATAGGGCTCTTCTATGTGTTTACCTGCATTTTTGTCATAAATAAAGGACGTCTTTTTGCATTCAAATATTTTGTTCACTGTCTTTCAATTTTTGCAGTTTTCAAAAACAAAAAAAAACAAAAAATATTTGGCAAAGTTTTGTTTAGTTTTCACTTTTTTTTCACACTCATAAGCACATACCATCACTCATGTAGATGCACATCATCGGATCCTATTGATAACGGTTCTGCTATGGCTCGCTTCGACTTTGAAAATCTGATCTTTCAAGCTGAAGAAGAGGGTGATGAAGATTGTGAACTCCCTGAAGAGCTTGCCAAGTTGTTAAAACAGGAGGAAAGGGTCATTCAACCGCATCAAGAGTCTACTGAAGTGATTAATCTCGGTACCGAGGACGCCAAGAGAGAAATCAAGATAGTGGCTGCTTTGGAAGATGATGTGAAGAAGGGGTTGATTGAATTGCTGTAAGAGTATGTTGACATCTTCGCCTGGTCTTATCAGGACATGCCCGGGCTTGACACAGACATTGTGGAACACCGTTTGCCTCTCAAAGAGGGTTGTCCTCCGGTCAAGCAGAAGCTCAGAAGAACAAGACCAAAGATGGCTGTCAAGATAAAGGAGGAAGTGCAGAAACAGTTGGATGCGGGGTTTCTAGCAGTTACGAATTATCCGCCATGGGTTGCAAACACCGTTCCAGTACCTAAGAAGGATGGAAAGGTACGGATGTGTGTTGACTACAGGGATCTGAACAGAGCTAGCCCTAAAAATGATTTCCCATTACCTCACATCGACGTTTTGGTGGATAACACGGCTCAGTTCTCGATATTCTCCTTCATGGATGGCTTTTCTGGCTATAATCAAATCAAGATGGCACCAAAAGACATGGAGAAGACAACTTTCATAACCCCATGGGGCACCTTCTGCTACAAGGTGATGCCGTTTGGTCTGAAAAACGTTGGGGCAACATATCAGCAAGCTATGGTGACTCTTTTCCATGATATGATTCATCATGAAATCGAGGTTTATGTTGACGATATGATTGCCAAATCTCAAACAGAAGAAGAACATTTGGTGAATCTGCAGAAACTGTTTGAGCGTTTGAGGAAATTCAAGCTGAGGCTTAATCCGAACAAGTGCACTTTCGGGGTAAGATCTGGAAAGCTGCAGGGTTTTATTGTTAGCGGAAAAGGGATTGAGGTGTATCCTGACAAAGTGGAAGCAATACAGGAAATGCCTGAGCCAAGAACAGAGAAGCAAGTCCGTGGTTTCCTAGGGAGGTTGAACTACATTGCAAGGTTCATCTCTCACCTAACAGCCACGTGTGAGCCAATTTTCAAGCTGCTAAGAAAAGATCAGGCTATCAGGTGGAATGATGATTGTCAAAGGGCTTTCGAGAAGATAAAGGAGTATTTGCAGAATCCTCATATCCTTATGCCTCCAGTCCCAGGGAGACCGCTGATTATGTACTTGACAGTACTCGACAATTCCATGGGTTGTGTTCTCGGTCAACACGACGAGACAGGTAGGAAAGAGCATGCCATCTACTACCTGAGTAAAAAATTCATAGACTGCAAGTCGAGATACTCAATGCTTGAAAAGACATGTTGTGCACTTGCATGGGCTGCTAAGCGATTGAGACAATACATGCTGACTCACATGACCTTACTGATCTCCAAGATGGATCCAGTCAAGTATCTATTCGAGAAGCCAGCTCTCACCGGAAGGGTTGCTCGTTGGCAAATGGTACTGACAGAGTACGACATCCAGTATACATCCTAGAAAGCCATCAAGGGGAGTATTCTGTCAGACTATCTTGCTCAACAACCGATTGAAGACTATGAGCCAATGAAGTTTGATTTTCCAGATGAAGACATCATGTTCCTCAAGATGAAAGACTACGAAGAGCCAGTTGTTGAGGAGGGACCTGATCCAGATGAAAAATGGACTTTAACGTTCGATGGGGCCGTCAATGCCAAGGGAAGTGGAATTGGTGTTGTCATTACCACTCCGAAAGGTGCCCACATGCCTTTCACCGGTCGTCTGACTTTCGAGTGCACCAATAATGAAGTTGAGTACGAAGCCTGTATCTTGGTGTAACACCCCAAAATTTTCCCTCCTTATTCACGCATTCATTTTTAGGTCATTTAACATTAGATACATTGCATTTCATCATGTCAATCGGGATTAGCTCCAAGAAGCTTGAACATCATCCAGGACATCCGTCAACACAAGGGAAAGACTTGAGTTACTTCCAACAGGGGTCTATTCGTCAGTCAAAACGTTAATCTTGAAGGAGCAAAGGTTTGTTCATGAGCTGTCATGCTCGCTAGGCGAAGCCCACGTGTTATGCAAGCAAAAAAAAATGAAAAATGAAAAATAAACGAAAAAAAAAATAAAAAACAACGAAAAAAAAACAAAAAAAACGAAAAACAAAAATAAATAATCAAATAAATAAATAAATAAAAGAAAAAATCTCATACTTAGACCTCTCTCATTTGAGCCCACAAAGCCATGAAAATCAGATTATAAAACAGGGAGAACAGACAGAAAAAGGAAGAGAAGCAAAACACTCTGAGGTTTCCTTGGAACAAAACCCTGGACAAAACCTGAAGAGAAACCTAGACAGAGAGAGTGAGAATTAATCTGCAGCAACCTCCAGGCAACTCTGAAAGGTTCATTCTGACTCACACACTTTCAGCTCAAGCAAACCCTAACATTGGTTTACAAATCCAGCCGTGCCATTTGATTTCAACCGATCTCTCCAATCAGGTTTGCCCTATATCCATCATCTTTATGCCTTTAATTTGAATGCTCTAAATGTATGAGGTATTATGCGTGAATTTGATACCCTTTTGATGCATGTGTTTTACAAGAGGTTTAGGCCTCCTACCCTTGGTTGCTTTTTGTGAGCTTTTTGTGAATTGAAAGGGCATGATTCATGTGGTTACATTTTGATTTGGGGGCAACTCTCGATTACCATATCTTGTTTCTCTAACCTGTTTGTTGAGTTTTGTTTTGTGGGGGCTCATATGACTCTTGCAGAGATGGTTTGCCTGGTGTTCCACTTTATTTGTGGGATACCGCCTGGAGGTTTCATTCCGATTACCTGTACTGACTCACTTTCTTTGATGGTGTTAGCTTGGGAGGATCTCAGGGTTTCCTTGTTCCGTTAATTACTGTTACTTCGGATCTTTATCCGTGTGATACTTTTACATTTTCCCGTATTTTTACCGCTTTCTTAGCTGGAAGACCTCGATAGGAGGCAATGTTTTGTGTGTTTACTTTATGCAGGTTCCTTCGTCAAGGACTGCCTTTTTGCATGAGCATCCCTAACCCTACCAACTCATTGATTTTTCTTCTCCTAAGAACACGTTAACTCCTTCTACTACAGGCGAGTAAGTCTCCAAAGGTCGAGCATCCGGTAGATTGCGTAGTAACGTCGTTCGTCCAAAACCCAATCCATAACCCCGTAGTTAGCCGAACTACGACTTGCTCTGATTCTCATTCCAGATGAGATACGTAGGCATAAGACGCGATGTCTTAGCGAGCACAATTACCCTTAACCCCTAGGTAGACGAGCTACGAAGACTCTGATTCTCATATTCAAATGAGATACGTATGCAGTGGATGCGACATCCGTGCGAGTCATTTTCTTTTGACCCCTTTTTTTTAGTAAATAACACATTAGATAAACCCACACCCTTTAGACAAGAACTACAAAAGTGGATCCCGTAGAGTACTACGGATGCGTAGGGGTGCTAATACCTTCCATTTGCATAATCGACTCCCGAACCCAAGATTTGGTTGCGAGACCCTGTCTTGTCCTTTCCTTTTTCCAGGTTTACTTCGAGCGTTTCCTTTCCCTCCTTTGGGATAAATAACGCACGGTGGCGACTCTCCTGTCTTTCTTCGCCGGTTTTTTTTTCGCATTCCATTTTTCAGGTTGCGACAACTGGAGACTCTGCTGGGGACCCGGTTTCCCTAAGCGAGTCCCTCCTAGCTTTTGTAGGTTGTTTGTTTATTGGGTGTTTATTCTTTTGTACAGTTATTTATCTTTCAGCATTTACCTGCTTTATTGCATTGTATAGATATGACTGCCGTATCTGCTGGTTCTGTTTGTGAGATGAGTTCTATACCCGAACTCGAGTGCACTTAGGATAAGAGAATGGCATAGTCTTGTTGACTTGTGTGGAGTTATTCCTTAGCAAGTTGACTTGCAAGCCCATTCACTTGGTGGAGGTCATGTTGGGATCAATAATGTCACACAAGTAAGTTGTGGTTAGACATTACTTTTTCCAATATAGACCTTAGAAGCCAAGGACCTTAGTTTACCAAACCCATCTTGGCTTATTCGTAGGACGTAGTGCGAAAGTCGTTCAAGTGTAAGATTTGATACGATTGTTACGCGATACTACACTCATAAGAGTCTCTCTTGAGAATATTTTTGGAATACGAGTAGTCGTTCCTTCGATAATATCCGAAAGATGGGATTATGACTATGGGAACCTTTTGTAGAACATGTTTGGCAGGTTTAAACCTTAGTACACTCTCTTTGGGTGGTTCTTAACCTAAACTCCATGCTCGTGACTTGCAACAAACCCTTGATTCATGGTTGATCCGTTCAGGTATCCTTAATATCAATGAAACTTGGGTGTTGATAAGGTGTAAACCATAATCCACCAAAAATGGATGGTTGATATTAAGGATAACATGATCCATCCCATGACCTTTGTTTGGTGTGCTTTGCTTGATCCTCTTAATTTCTCTCCAGACAGTGCAACCTGACAGATGTTCAAGCGGATCCAGCAATCCTGATTGACATGCCATTGCATTGCATAACATCATCTGCATATTTGCATCCAACATCTCATGCTTATTCATTTGCAGGGTATTCCCTTTTTAAGGGGGGGCCTTAAAATCGAATAAGCAGTGCATCGCATACCATACATACTAACCCTTGTTTGTTTTGCAGTTGTCACCGCAGTGTCTAATGTTTGTTCCCTGTTGCAGGCAGTTATTGGTACCGAGTGAGTTCACAGGTACCCGACAAAGGAAAACCGTCCACGACTAGCAATGGACCAGATACAGAAAGAACTGGCTGATATGCGTGAAAGGATGGATCAGTTCATGACATTGATGACTGGTATGGCAGAAGGCCAGACGAAGCTGAAGGAATTGGTTGAGCAACCGAGGCCCGATCTAGAGGTAGAAATACCAAGTGCTGAGGGGAACCCTGGGAACACTGATAACCCTGTGAACACTGGAAACGCGGGTAACGCAAATGTTGATGGAAACCCGGGTAATGTTGGCAACACGGGAAATATTGAGAATGGTATTGGCGGAAGGTACAATGTGAATCAAGGGATTCGGATTAACGGGCGCCCCGTTACTGAAGATTGTCAGTATGATCAATTTTCTTTGCACGACGAGGCCCTCGAGACCACTCGCCGTATGGATGAGCTTGCTGAGAAGCTCAAATCTTTGGAGTCTCAAAAATCCTTAGGTTTTGATGTCACCAATCTTGGTCTGGTTCAGGGAGTAAGGATCCCTCACAAGTTCAAACCCCCTACTTTTGAGAAATACAACGGGGCTTCTTGCCCACGCACTCATCTCCAATCTTATCTGGGAAGGTTGGGAGCTCACACTAAAGATGAAAAGCTGTGGATGTACTATTTTGAAGACAGTTTAACTGGAGCTTCTCGTGAATGGTATTCTCATTTGTCTCGTACTACTATCAAGAGCTCGAAATACTTGGCAGAGGCTTTTGTCAAGCAATATCAATACAACTTGGACATGGCTCCAAATCAGACCTTGTTGCAAGGAATGTCTCAGACTGCCAAGGAAACCTTTAGAGAATATGCTCAGCGATGGAGACAGATTGTTGCATCCGTCCAACCCCCTATGTCTGAAAGGGAGATGGCGGACATGTTCATGAACACTCTTCAAGGCAATTATATCGAGAGATTGGCTGCTTTCCCGTCAATCAGCTTTGCAGAGATAATGATTGCTGGAGAAAGGATCGAGAGTCTGTTGAAGATGGGCCGAATTCAAGACAACAGTGCTTCCAACTCATCAGTTCCCAAGAAACCGTTTGCTGGTAATGGTCAGCGAAGAAGAGAAGGTGAGACGAGCGTTGTATTTGCCGGCAGAGGCAGGGGCAGAGGACACCCTAATTATTATCAAGATCAAGTGGCCGCAGTCACTATTCCAACACCTGTTCCTCAACCGCAGTATCATCCGCAACAGCAACCCAGGTACAACAATCGACAACAAGGAGGTAATCCGGGTCAGCAGAGACCCTATCAACAACGTCCAAGGCAGGCGGATCGGGTCATTGAGCCAATCCCAATGCCTTATTCTGTATTACTTCCCAAGCTGATTGACATGAATCTGGTTACGTTGAGAACTCTGGCCCCACCGGTCGATCCCAATAATCTGCCTAGAGGTTATGATGTCAACGCCAGATGTGTTTTTCACTCCAACGCACCTGGCCATACTACAGATAATTGCAAGGCTCTCCAGCTAAAGGTACAAGATTTGAGAGATGCCCAGGCCATCAATTTTTCTCTGGTGCCTAATGTTATCCAAAACCCGATGCCAGCTCACGGCGGGCAGAGGATTAATGCTGTTGATAGTGGGGAAACTTTGAATTTGGTTTCTGATGTGACTAAAGTGAAGACTTCGCTATCGGTGGTCAAAGACCGACTCTTGAAAGGACGGATTTTCCCGGGCTGTGGGGAAGAGTGCAGAAATTATCAAGACGCCGAGAACGGATGTGATAGTTTGAGAAGGGGTATTCAGCAACTGATAGATGAAGGTTGTCTTCAGTTCGATCAGACTCGTCCAGTGAAGAATGATGTGTCGACAGTAACGTTTTATTTCACTCCTGAAGAAATATATGTTCCCGAGAGACCCGCTCCGACAACAATATATTTCCCAGAAAGTCCAGCACCAATTTACTCTGACAACCCTCAACCGACTTTGATTGGTCCGGTCACCATCACGGTACCAGGACCTGTTCCGTATGAGAAAGACAGTGCTATCCCATGGCACTATGGGGCTGATATCTACTGCCAGGGGCAGAAAGTTAATGAAGAAGACATTGACATTGGTAGCTCCGCTGTAGACAATGTTGGAGGAATTGGTGGCTTCACTCGCAGTGGATGCCTATTTGCACCATCAACATTGCGCACGAATGCTGAAGCTGAGGCAGCTGCCAAGGCTAAAGGAAAACAGGTATCCACCGAAGAGGTTACTACCGAGGAAGCTCCTCCTAAGACCGCATTCGAGAAGGAAGTGGATGAGTTTATGAGGATTATCAAGAAAAGTGACTACAAGGTAGTCGACCAGCTAAATCAGACACCCTCAAAGATCTCCATTCTCTCACTATTAATATGCTCTGAGGCACACAGAGCAGCCTTGTTGAAAGTACTGAATATGGCTTATGTTCCCCCAGAGCTAACTGTTGACCAGCTAGAGTCGGTAGTTTCGAATGTACACACTAGCCATGCGCTAGGTTTCACCGATTATGACCTAACATCTGAGGGCAGGAATCACAACAAAGCCTTGCATATCATAATGGAATGCAAAGGGACGGTGCTTTCCCATGTTTTGGTTGATACAAGTTCTTCTCTGAATGTTCTCCCAAAGAAAGCCTTAACGAAGTTGGATTACGATGACGCCACCCTGAGACCGAGTAATTTAGTTGTAAGGGCTTTTGATGGCTCTAAGCGAGCTGTTTGTGGTGAAGTTGAGTTGCCAGTTAAGACTGGACCGCAGGTATTCAAGAGTACCTTTTATGTGATGGATATCCAGCCTGCCTATAGTTGTCTGCTAGGTCGACCCTGGATTCATGCTGTTGGTGTTGTTACTTCTACTCTCCACCAGAAGCTCAAATATGGACTAGAAGGTCAGATCGTCACCGTCTGTGGTGAAGAGGATATTTTTGTTAGCCACCTGTCTACATTTAAGTATGTGGAGATGGATGGCGAGATGCATGAGATGCTGTGTCAGGGCTTCGAAGCCATAAACATCAGTGAGGTCGCGCCCGAAACTGTCTTTTCACCTGAGTCTAAGAAGGTCGGGACTTCTATCTCTTCATACAAGCAAGCTGTTGAAGTGGTTAAGGCTGGTAATGCCCAAGGCTGGGGCAAATTTGTGGAGCCAATCATAAAAGAAGACAAGTTTGGATTGGGGTATACTCCGGGGTCTCAGAAGAATGGAGCCGGTACTTTCTCCAGCGGGGGTTTGGTTTCTCCCCACACCGTCAATGCTGCAGATGAAGACAAGGCTGACAGCGACTGTGACTTAGATAGCTGGATTTGCCCGTGTATCCCAGGAGAAAAGCTCGACAATTGGTCGTCTGAAAAAGTCGTCCGGTTTACTCTACTGAAGGAGTAATTTTTATTGTTTTCCTTTTATCACATGCATAACAAAGTCTTACACTTTGGCCAAGGTGTAATGACTCATCTGTAGGGCCATCTGTCGCAACCTGAAAAATACAGTGCGCGAAAAAACAACCGGCGAAAGAGAAAGACAGAAGAGTCGCCACCGTGCGTTATTCATCCCAACGGAGGGAAAGGAAACGCTCGAAGTAAACCTGAAAAAAGGAAAGGACAAGACAGGGTCTCGCAACCAAATCTTGGGTTCGGGAGTCGGTTATGCGAAGGGAAGGTATTAGCACCCCTACGCATCCATAGTACTCTACGGGATCCACTTTTGTAGTTTTTGTCTAAAGGGTGTGGGTTTACCTAACGTGTTTATTTACTAAAAAGGTTAAGAGAAATGACTCGCGCGGATGTCGCATCCACTGCATACGTATCTCATCTGAATATGAGAATCAGAGTCTTCGTAGCTCGGCTGACCTATGAGTTTGGGGGATGTGTGCTCGCTAAGACATCGCGTCTTATGCCTACGTATCTCATCTGGAATGAGAATCAGAGCAAGCCGTAGTTCGGCTGACCTATGGGTTAAGGGTTAGTGTGCTCGCTAAGACATCGCGTCTTATGCCTACGTATCTCATCTGGAATGAGAATCAGAGCAAGCCGTAGTTCGGCCAACTACGGGGTTATGGATTGGGTTTTGGACGAACAACGTTACTACGCAATCTACCGGATGCTCGACCTTTGGAGACTTACTCGCCTGTAGTAGAAGGAGTAAACGTGTTGCTTTGGGTTTTAGGGTTTGGGATGCTCGAGGGCAAAAAGGCAGTCCTTGACGAAGGAACCGCGCTACCTGCAGGGATATGAATACAAAACATAAAACATGTATCTCAAAGTAAAATGCCACCAAGGGGCTCAAACATTGCCTCCTATCGAGGTCTTCCAACTAAGAAAGCGATAAAGTATGAGAAAGGGAAAAAAATACCACACGGATAAAGATCCGAAGCTATAGCCGTTAAAGGGGCAAGAAACCCTGAAATGTCTCCAGCTGGACCGTCAAAGGAAATCAGTCAACACGAATAATCAGAATAAAACTCCAGGGGGTATCCCACAAATAAAGTGGGAAACCACGCGAGTGTCTCTGCGAAAGCCATGTGAGCCCTCACAAAACTCGACAAAGGGTTAGAGCAGCAGGATGAAATCAAGAGAAAACAATGCCATGGAAACACAAGACAGGTTAGAATAAACAAAATAGGGTAACCCAGAGTTGCCCCTAAATCAAAATGTAACCACATGAATAATTCCATCAAAATTCACAAAAGGCTCACAAAAAAGGTATCAAATTCACCCATAATACCTCATACATTTAGAGCATTCAAATAAAAGGCATAAAGATGATGGATATAGGGCAAACCTGATTGGAGAGCTTGATTGAGTTGCGCCCGTGAGGTTTACAAGTTGAGTTCCTTTCAGGGTTTGGAGGTTTCTCTGAACTCTGTTGGCTTTTCTCTCACTATCTTTTCCTCAGGGTTTTGCTTCTCTTCCTTCTTTCTCCACTGAATCTCCCAGTGTAACTCCAAGTGTAACTCCAAGTGTGTTTTCCTCTACTGAAACTTCAGTATTTATAGACTGATTTTCGTGGGTAATGGGCTCAAATGAGGGAGACCCAAGTCCAAAATAATTTGTTATATTTTATTTATTTATTTTATTTAATTAATTAATTAATTAATTAATTAATTAATTAATTAATTAATTAAAGTTTTTTTTTTTTTTTCGTTTTTCGTTTTTTTTTTTTTTTCGTTTTTTTTTCGTTTTTTTTTTTTTTTTTTTTCGGGAAAAATGAAGGGTAAATTTTGGGGTATTACACCATCCATTTAGTTACATTTCGCAATTATTTTCATCATCAATAAAGGACAGCTTTTGCAAACAATTTTGTGTTCTCTTTCTTTCAATTATTTTTACTTTTACAAAAACGGCAATGTTTCTTTTTCATGTTTCTTTTTCGTTTTTCTTTCCAAAAAACACCTCGTAAAACTGATCACCCGGATCTCACTGCTATGGCCAAGTATGACTTCGACAATCTTATCTATCAAGCCGAAGAAGGGGTTGAGGAAGATTGTGAATTGCTTGAGGAGTTAGCTAGGTTGTTGAAACAGGAGGACCGAGCTATCACACCTTATCAGGAGGTGGTTGAGACCATCAACATTGGTACCGAAGACGACAAGAAAGAGATCAAGATCGGGGCCAGTCTACAGGCCGAGAGGAAAAAACCGTTGATCATGTACTTGACTGTGTTAGAAAGGTCAATGGGTTGTGTGCTCGGTCAGCATGACGAGTCAGGTCGAAAAGAGCATGCAATATACTACCTTAGCAAAAAGTTTACCGACTGTGAACAAAGATACTCACTGCTCGAGAAAACTTGCCGTGCTTTGGCATGGGCTGCTCGCCGACTAAGACAGTATATGTTGACTCACACGACTCTATTGATATCAAAGATGGATCAAGTCAAGTATATTTTTGAAAAGCCAGCAGGGTTGCTAGGTGGCAAATGATGCTGACAGAGTATGACATCCAATACACTTCACAAAAAGCCATCAAAGGAAGTGTCTTGTCAGACTATCTTGCCGCGCAACCGATTGATGATTACCAACCTATGAGGTTCGACTTTCCTGATGAGGACATCATGTTTCTCAAATCGAAAGATTGCGAGGAACCACTCCCGGAGGAGGGGCCTGACCCTGAATCCAAATGGATTATGATGTTTGATGGGGCGGTCAACATCAATGGTCGCGGAGTTGGTGCATTGTTGATCACACCGGAGGGGGTTCATATGCCATTTTGTGCCAGAATAACTTTTCCCTGCACCAACAATGAAGCCGGACAAAGCAGAATGGGTCCGTTCTCGATACAATCAGCTAAGCCTAGTTGAGGAAAAGAGACTAGCAGCTATATGCCATGGCCAGCTATATTAGAGATGGACGAAGAGAGCGTTTGATCAGAAAGTGCACCCTCGGGAGTATCGAGTCGGTGAATTGGTACTCAAAAGAATTCTTCCTCCCAACACAGATCGCAGGGGCAAATGGACACCGAACAACGAGGGTTCATACGTGGTTAAAAGAGTTTTCTCTAGCGGAGCTCTGATGCTAACAACCATGGATGGCGAAGACTTCTCGTCCCCTGTCAACTCAGACGCAGTTAAAAAATACTTCACATAAAATAGACCCGCTGGACAGTAAAAAGAATAGTCCAGGAAAAAAAGGGGCATCCCGACGAACCAAAAAAAAGAATGAAGAGGTTCGGGCAAAAATTAGGGATATAAAAAAAAAAAATATACACCCGGTGAGTCGAAAACCCGAAAGGGCGGCTCAGGCAAAAAAGGGTATCTCGGTGGATTGAAAACCCAAAAGGGCGGTCCACGCAAAAGTTAGGGAATAAGCGAATAACTGCGATCTGAGTTCATCCGTGTTATATCACCGTTTCATTCAATCCGGCAATCTTCGAAGGTAAAAGATCGACTAATCATCCACTTCAGAAAGCAAGATGAGCAGAGCGTCTTGAGGACATACGAGCCATAGCAGAGTCGAAACTCGGTGGGACCCCGTTTCCACATTGC
The DNA here is from genome assembly GCF_024323335.1 of Lathyrus oleraceus. NCBI lineage: Eukaryota > Viridiplantae > Streptophyta > Magnoliopsida > Fabales > Fabaceae > Lathyrus > Lathyrus oleraceus. The sequence continues at coordinate 14,981,868 of NC_066582.1, forward strand.
CATTAGGATAGTTTCTCTTGTTCAATTTATAGCGATCGCCTCTTTCCAGGGATCAGCTTCCTGATGTACTCGCCTATTCCTGGCACAAATTTTTCAACCAACAAAAGTCGAATAATTCAGTTAAAAAGCCTCTTTACTTTTCATTTATCAGTTTGTTTGCAAAAGATGTCTGAATTCTTGAGGAAACATATTGCATCTGAATGTAATGGTGGCTTTTGCAGATGACTTGCGCAGGAAAATAGTCAAAATTGCTTTGAATGTGCTTAATCCCGGACGGTGAATTCAAACCGAGTAATTCCCCGGGGCATACGTGTATTTTTTGGTTACAGGTCACAGGAACCGGATGCCAAGTCATGAATCCTCACCCCCAAGCGGTTGACAAAGCCTCTCCTCTGCAGAGCAGGTTCCCCAGTAGAGTTGACAGTATCCAGACTGTATATCCCCAGCGGAGTCGACAGTGCCAGACTGTATCTTCCCAGCAACAGCGGAGTAGTCGCATACCCAACAGACAAGAGGGTGGTGTTCCCAGTGTTCATCTCGTCCCCAGCAGATTATTTTTTTTTTAACAGATTTGTTTTAATCCCCAGCCTGGGGACGATTAGCAAGTTCATATCCCCAGCAAAGATCGATTCCTACGACATTTCCCCAGGAAGTGCTTTCCTCACAGACTCTCCTCGCAAAGCCTCGCCAAGCAAAGTTTCCATAGTTGATACTTCCCTAACAAGGTCAACTTTTCAAAAAAGGCCAATTTATTTTCGGTGGCTCCCCGGTCCTGGCAGACGGATCGTTCCCCACAGAGCATTCAAGGATTGATACAGCGATCCGCTCCCTGCTAGAGTTGTTTCCCCAAGCAGATTTCTTTTTTCTTTTGCATCATGCATAACATTTGCATTTGCATTTGCATGCATATCAAACATACACATAAGCTGATAAACAGGTTCTTCAAAGAAGACTGAAAAATTACTTTACAACCAAAGTCATGAGATTCGGCCAGAGGATCAAGTGTGTGTGTGACCCAGCATGAGGGTCATTTCAAAGATTCAGCCTGAGAATCGTTTTCCAGAGATCCAGCCTGAGGGTCATTTCGAAGATTCAGCCAGAGAGTCGACTACGAGCGTTATTTCCCCAGCAAGCCAGCTGGAGGAATAGATTGACAGCTCAACAGAAAATCAACCTACAAGAGGATTCAGCCCGCGGATTTCATTTAAAAAACAAAGTCTAATCGAAGAGTCGTTATAACATGTTCTAGCCTGAAGAATATGTACGAAGCCCAAAAGTGGGATATTCTCGAAGCTGCATATCTAACATAAGGGCTGTAGATTTCGAAAGAGGGTCAACCAGCGCATGCCCCAGATGCGAGATCCTGATGATGGGAATTTATCATCAAAACAATCCAGATCTAGCCAGAAGATCAAAGTCAGGTCTAGCCCGAAGACCGAAAAATAGATAGATTCAGCCAGAGAATTAAAGGAAATAGATTCAGCCAGAGAATCGAAACAATTCAGATCTAGCCAGAAGATCGAAGAAGATCTAGCCAGAAGATCGAAGTCAGGTCTAGCCCGAAGACCGGAAATAGATTCAGCCAGAGAATCGAAATAATTCAGATCTAACCAGAAGATCGAAGTAGATTCAGCCAGAGAATCAAAGAAAATAGATTCAACCAGAGAATCGAAACAAAGGAGATCTAGCCAAAAGATCGAAGAAGATCTAGCTAGAAGATCGAAGTCAGGTCTAGCCCGAAGACCGGAAATAGATTCAGCCAGAGAATCGAAACAATTCAGAGCTAGCCAGAAGATCGAAGTAGATTCAGCCAGAGAATCAAAGAAAATAGATTCAGCTAGAGAATCGAAACAAAGGAGATCTAGCCAGAAGATCGAAGAAGATCTAGCCAGAAGATTGAAATTGTATCCAGCCCGAGGATCAAAATTAACATCCAACCAGAGGACTAAATTGAGTATAGATTCAGCCAGAGGATCGAAACTCCAAATTAAGTCAGAAGACTGATTCAGATTCTGCCAGAGGATCAGAAGAGAAATAAACAGCGCGGTGTATTTCAGCATTTTTGTGGTGTTCTCGGAGCGTAAACTTTCGGTCTGTCTTTGGTATTCAATCAAAGCTCACCCTGTTTGTCTGATAAGCTGTTCGCTTTCATCCTGCTCGGGTTAGTTGATGACTGAATAGGGGCAGATGTAACACCCCAAAATTTTCCCTCCTTATTCACGCATTCATTTTTAGGTCATTTAACATTAGATACATTGCATTTCATCATGTCAATCGGGATTACCTCCAAGAAGCTTGAACATCATCCAGGACATCAGTCAACACAAGGGAAAGACTTGAGTTACTTCCAACAGGGGTCTATTCGTCAGTCAAAACGTTAATCTTGAAGGAGCAAAGGTTTGTTCATGAGCTGTCATGCTCGCTAGGTGAAGCCCACGTGTTATGCAAGCAAAAAAATATATAAAAAAAACGGAAAACGAAAAAAAAAACGAAAATAAATAAATAAATAAATAAATAAATAAATAAAAGAAAAAATCTCAGACTTAGACCTCTCTCATTTAAGCCCACAAAGCCATGAAAATCAGGTTATAAAAGAGGGAGAACAGACAGAAAAAGCAAGAGAAGCAAAACACTCTGAGGTTTCCTTGGAACAAAACCCTGGACAAAACCTGAAGAGAAACTTAGACAGAGAGAGTGAGAATTAATCTGCAGCAACCTCCAGGCAACTCTGAAAGGTTCATTCTGACTCACACACTTTCAGCTCAAGCAAACCCTAACATTGGTTTGCAAATCCAGCCGTGTCATTTGATTTCAACCGATCTCTCCAATCAGGTTTGCCCTATATCTGTAGCACCTCAAATTTGCTCGCTACCTTTTGTACATTCATTTTCATATTAGGTCATTAACATAACATAGTCCACTGCATAGCATTACATTGTCCTTTGCCCAAGTGCAAGCCATCAGACAAATTAGGTCAACTGGTTAGGAGGATCAGTCAAACAAAGCAAGCAGGTGCATTTCTCAAGGAAGCAAAGCCCTAGGGTTGGTCCAACATGTTCACATGACCTAGGGGTCCCTTTGAAGTGGTTTGGTCAAAGATTGGGTGCTCATAAGTCATCAGTCATTGTTCAATCCACCAGAAACCCTAGAAATTCAACTATGGTCAACTGTGGTCAACTGTGCCTGAAATCAAGGATTTGAAGGTGGGAGATGGTTTGAAAGGCTTCATTCATGTCCATACAAGTCTCATTTGACATTTCAAAGATCAATATTGGAGAAAATAAAGTCAGATCAAAAGTTTCCAAAAATAGCAGGAGACCTGTAATTGGAAACTGCCAAAAATGGAAAGTTCTTCTCCTCAAATTTACATCATCATACAAGCTTCAAATGAATTTTTGTTCAACATGAAAGTCGAATATCTTGCTCTCACCTTTCCAAAAAGTCTAAGAACACTCATTTCCCATTTGTGGTTGGCAAGTTATGATCAAATCGTTGTCAAGATTTTTTGAACTTCAAAGTGGCATAACTTTCAAACCATTTGGCCAAATTAAGTGAGGTTTTTGCTACAAGTCACATTTGACATGTTCTATCCAATTCCTTCATCATATTCCATCAAAAATCATCCAATCAAAATGGCATTTTTCAAGTGGCTTGAATTTAAAAAAGGAGGGGTAAAAAAAGTGACTTTCAATTTAAGCATTTTCTACACATTCTACCAATTGCATCTGACTGAAAAGGATATTTGGAGTTTGCTTAGACCCATTTTCGTGCACTGTAGCATGCACTCCATGCACATGGAGGTGATTTTAGCATTTGCACATAACACTTGCATTCATTAATCCTTTTGGTTTAGCTTAAGTTTGATTAGTAAGAATCATTAACAGATGGTATAAATGGATAATTCTAACAGAAAACACATTAGCATTCACCACAAACTCAGATCTAGATCTAAGAATTGCATTTTCTCTCCATTTTTCTTTTCACTTTTTCTGCAAGTTTCTTCCAATCCCTTGCCATTTCCACGACTGAATCATCATCCACAATCATATTGGAGTTGGATTAAAGCTGGAATTCATCACTGTTGAAGCTAGAGCAGCACTGTTACATTGAGCATCCTCACATGGCAGTCGGATTTTTGAGCACGATTGAGCATTGCTGAGCTAGGATCATCCTTCCATTCACCTCCTGGAGCATCATTGAGCTGCTGTTTCTACATTCCAAGGCCAAATAACCACGGATTCAACACTGTCCTCACTTGAAGGTTGGAATTCGATTTTAATCATTGTTGAAATCATGCTATGCTTCTTGTAGATCCTGTTGCCATGAGTACAATGAACTTTGAATCGTGGAATTTCATCATGTATTGAATGAGATATTGTGATTTGAAGATTGGTTGTTAGATCTTCTTTTGTTCGATTTGTTCACATGAGTTTGAATTAGGCTAAATAATTGTTGTTTTGATGATGTACATGATGAGACGAACACAATGATATATCACTTGTCCATGTTTTTGAAATTTTGTTCATGAGCTGGAAATCTGGAAGAACAATGATGAACATGATGAAACCCTAGCCAAATCGTTTCCAGATCGTGATTGGCTGTGTTCTTGCATGCGTTTTGCGTTTTTGCTCCATGAAGCGAATTACAGCGCGCCACCTCAATAAGTGAAACGCGGCGTTTCACTTAGTGAGCTTCGTAATTACAAAACTGCCACTGCGTCACATATTAAATCAATTATTTCATTTGGTTTTCCATTTTCATTTCATTTTGGTATGCTGACTTTAGAAAATTCATAACTCATCCAATTTTTATCCAAATCACATGAAGTTTTTTATGCCATGATCCTTGTGATGTCCTGAATTTTTTGATGATTTTTAATAATATTGTGCACGGCTGGAAAAAATAAATGCCTAGGGTTTGCTTTGACATTTCATCTTGTGCACCATGCTCACTCTTTTGCTCATAAAACGATGATGCTTCATTAGAAATTCATGAAATTTTTTATGCATAAACTAGACTCACTCCTGGTCATTTTGATATGTGGTTTGTAATTTTTGAGTTCCTGGATTGAGAGTTATGACATGATCTTTGTAGGTGTTACATTTTGTGCCATACCATTCCTTGTGCATCTTTTTGATTTTATTTGCAATGCTTATTGAATATGAATTGAGCTGGATTTTCGCATGAAGATACTTGTGAATGTTGGGAATGCTTGTGAATTTTTCTGGAATTTTTGAGTGCATTTCCTATTTGTTGGATAATTTCTCCCCTGTTTGACCAATTGTTGACTTCTTGTGAGACATGTTTTCATTTGATTTGTGAAATTCTGGTTATTAATTGGATGGATGTGAAATTTGGCATGAGTATTGTGAACATCTTTAAGTGCATCTTGGCTCTGGTCTGATTCATTTATCATGTTTGATTGCTGTTTTATGATTGGTTGAGTTTGATGCTTGTTTTGATGCCATGAATGAGCTTGCTTGAACTTGTGTTGACTTTATGAATTTCATTGACTTGCTTCTCTTGACCCAAATGAGCTGAAATTTGGTATGATTGACATGTTATGGATGCTGTTTGATCATGAATTTTTTGAAGATTTATTGAAATGCTTTGGTATTGATTTGATTGTGATCATTCTGTTTGGTCCTTTGAGGTTGCAAATTGCATGTGTTGTGCCTTTTCCTTCATGAAATGATAATGATGAATGATATGAATGTGAAACCACTTGGATTTGTTTCCTAATTGTTTGATCTTGATTTTGGATAAGTTTCATGTTCTGTTTTGACCTTTTGATATCATTTTGACCCTAGTCTTGTACTAGTGGTTTGTGCTCTCACATTTGAGTTGTGTTTCAGGTTAATAGCACAATGGCCTATGCTTGATGATGCTTACTCAATTGGAGTTGACTTGTTGCTTGTTCATGACTAACTTTGACTTTGTTTTGTAGTTTTTAAAACTTGAGTTTGTGCCATATGGCTTGCACCCTTGGTGCATTGTGATTATTGTTTGCCTGTACAGATTAACTGTTGATCTTTGCTGTTTGGTTTTGGTTTGTCTGAGTACTGATTGTATTTGATTGATTTCAGGTACATTAGTTGCTTTAGTTCCATTGAGAACTTGCTTTGCTTTGCTTAAGAGCATTTGCATTGAGGTATAATATCCTAACTCCATGTAGTCTGGAAGACCTGGCCTGTTACTTGGCCAGGCACCTGTCTGAAGTCCTCCTTAAGAGGCAATGTTTGTGTTTGTTTACATTTGTCCTTGTACATATCCAAAGACCTCCTAAGTGAAGAGGCATTGGCAGATACCAGGGATGTGCAATCCATCCCCTGCTATTCTGTGTGTCATCTGCTTTGCTCACACTACTGTGTTGATGCATTGCAGATACTAGCCCAAGATCATTGTACATTGTGTCAGTCATATGTGTAGAAGGGTTCCCACCTTCCGAACCCACACATTCATGTCTTAAGCTCTCCCAGGCCAGGGATAAGAGCTGTGAAGTCTCATCTTCACTCACCTTTCATCTGCTTCACCTTGATTCTCAATGTCAAGGTTAAGAGCTAACCTCACCCTGTTACAGTGGTTTGTTTGTCGAGGTTGACATGACCCCTCGACTAAAACCTAACCTTGATTGAGCCAACTGATTGCATATAGTGTGTGCTATTTGTGCTTGTGTGTTTGTTTTAGCTTGCTTCCTGTGTAAGATAGGTTTAGTTTGGCTTGCTTCCTGTGCAAGTCATGTTTAGGATAGCTTGCTCCCTGTGCAAGTTAGCTAGAAACCTTAACTTAGGGATGATTTTGCATGATAACATCTAGGCTCGAGTCGTAGTCTCCCTAGTTGTGTCTCCCTCTGTTATCTGGTTAGGCTAGTCCCGTGTCCCTTCGTAGGGGAACTACGTCGCCCTGATCCTCATACCAGATGAGGTACGTAGGCAGGAGATGAGCTGATCTCTCCGGGCGCCCTTTTTGTTTTGTCTTTGTGTGTGTTTGGTTCGGAAGCTGATGTAAGTCCAGCGATTGGCATTCGGGTTCCATGTTTGCCCGTGTTTTGTGTAGGAGTTTGACATAAGCCCAGCGATTGGCAGTCGATTTCCTGTGTTGTTTTGTCTGTGTGCGTGAGTCGAGCTACGAATGCTCTGATTCTTCTTCGTCCGAGAAGATACATATGCATAGGATGCGATATCCTAGCGAGCATGTGTTATTTCCCCAGTCCGAACTACTTAGACTCTGATGTCTATGCTTGATAGACTAAGTAGGCCCAGGATGCGATATCCTGCCGAGTCTGTTTTGTTTGTTTTCTTGTGTCTCTTTCAGCCAGTGTTTGTTTGTTTATGAGCAGTGTTTTAGCAACCATTTTCCTTCCTTTTGTACGTGGATCCCGTCGAGTACGACGGATGCGTAGGGGTGCTAATACCTTCCCTTCGCATAACAGACTCCCGATCCCATTCTCTTTGGTCGCGAGACCATGTCTTTCCCAGGTTTACTTCGAGCGTTTCCTTTCCCTCTTTTGGGATAAATAACGCACGGTGGCGGCTCTGTTGTCTTCGTTTCCCGCCGGTTTTTCGCGTAATGCGACAGCTGGCGACTCTGCTGGGGACTATAGAGAAGTTGACCTTCTGCTGGTCCATCTTCCCTAAGCGAGTCTCTCCTAGCGCTCTCTAGGTTAGGGTTTTGGTTGCTGTTTGCTGTTATTTATTGCATTCATTATTTATTGTTTGCATTTATTGTTTGCATTTATGTTTGCATTTATGTTTGCATTCATTCATATTCATTGTTCATCTGGCTGGCTGGTTGTCTGTTTCTCTCTGTTGGGGTGGGAGTTACTTGAGGTAAAAGGCCCAATACCCAGGCCATGAGTGAAATCTAGGATACTTAGGAATAGAGTGATTCATGGGAAGCGGGTGGTATTGCGCCACTTAGCGGAACATTGATATCACGAGCAGTTCAGACCCTGGTGGGATATTATCGTTGCATACTTCGGGTGTGTATATGATGATATTCTGCGAAAGGTTATTTATGTTGCGTTTCTCTCGACCTTACCCTGGCCTAGACAACACCCGTGAGTGGGGAGGGTTTGATCATTATTACAGGTACCGTTGGTGACTTGTGGTCCTGTTGGTGACTTTGGGTTCAGATGACAGTTTCTCAGTTGACTTTGGGTTTCAGTTGGATTTGGGGTTCTGAGTTTAAACCGAAGCTTCGATCCTGCGTTCTGAGATGCACAGCCAGCCAGTCTTGTCTGCATCATTTGCATCATAGCATGTTTATTTTCGAAAAAATACGCAATATAAAAAAAAATTGAAAAAAAAAGGAAAAAAGAAAAAACTAATCTCCGCATGCATATCATTTCTCAGGTACATTCCAGAGTCTGTTCACTGATAGAGATGGCAACAGTCCCAGAGCCGAAGCGGAAGACTTGTTCCTACAGCTTTCACCGTGAGCCTTTGACGTCTCTGATTGAGTTGAGCAGCCTTATGACCAGTGGTAGCCAGAAGGGGTTTGGTGACCAGTATGGAGATATTTTGACGCTGTTGAAGATGGTGGTCGACCCAGTGCCGTTGCAGACTCTTCTTCAGTTCTACGACCCAGAGCTTCATTGTTTCACCTTTCAAGATTATCAGTTGGCGCCTACTCTCGAGGAGTATTCTATTCTGCTGAGTGTCCCGATTCAGCATCAGGTTCCTTTCTTGGACGTGCCCAAGGAGGTCGATTTCAGGGGTATTGCTAGAGCTCTTTATTTGAGTGTCAAGGAGATCAGTGGTAGTTGGAAGCCCAGTGGAGATGTTGTAGGATTGCCTTTGAAGTTTCTGTTGAGGGTAGCTAGAGAAGAAGCAGAGAAGGGGAATTGGGAAGCTTTTCAGGCTCAATTGGCCGTCATGATCTATGGGATTGTCTTGTTCCCGAGTATGCCCAACTTTGTTGACTATGCTGCAGTCATCATCTTCATTGGAGGAAATCCAGTTCCTACTCTGTTAGCTGACACTTATTATGCCATTCACAGTAGGCATAGTAAGGGTGGAGCTATCAGATGTTGCCTTCCACTTTTGCTCAGATGGTTCACATCTCTCCTGCCAGTCAGTGGACCTTTTGTGGATGCTCAGAGCACGCATAAGTGGACTCAGAGGGTCATGTCTCTTACTTCATATGATATCAGATGGCAGTCGTACCGGATGGATGTGCGGAGTGTTATTATGAGCTGTGGAGAGTTCCGAAATGTGCCACTCGTAGGGACTAAGGGTTGCATCAATTACAACCCGGTTCTTTCTCTTCGCCAGTTAGGGTTTGTGATGAAAGGAGAACCACTTGAGGCTGAGGTAGCTGAAAGTGTGTATTTTGAGAAGCAGAGTGACCCAGATAGATTGGAGTAGATAGGAAGAGCTTGGAAGGCTATTGGTGTGAAGCATGGATCTGTCTTAGGGAAGAAGTTTGCCATTGCTATGCCTGATTACACTGATTGGGTCAAGAAGAGAGTGGAAACTTTGTTGTTACCCTATGATAGGATGGAGCCGTTGCAGGAGCAACCACCTTTGGTCCTTGCTGAGAGTGTGCCTGCTGAGCACTACAAGCAGGCCCTGATGGAGAATCGCCGGTTGAGAGAGAAGGAGCAAGATACCCAGATGGAGCTGTACAAAGCCAAAGCTGATAGGTTGAATTTGGCTCATCAACTCAGAGGAGTGCAGGGAGAAGATGCTAGTAGACTGAGAAGCAAGAAGAGATCCTACGAGGAGATGGAATCCATGTTAGATGCAGAACACCGGGAGTGCTTGAAGCTGCAGAGAGCTGAAGCCAGTTACCAGAAGAAGATCAGAGACCTGGAGAAGCAACTCAGAGACAAAGACATCCAGTTGAAGAAGGAGGTTGACTCGAGACAGGCGTTAGAGACCCATCTTGGAGGAGAAGTTGTAGAGCTTAGAAGACAACTGAAGGAGAAGATCACCCCTCTACCAGAATGTTCAGAATGCGCCCTGTTGATAGACCAGTGCCAGTACCTGAAGACTCTCATTCCGGAAGACCGTTTGTCTTAGATTATATCTTTGATGTGTATGTTGAGAATCACCTCCAGGCTTGTTGGATGGGATTCATTGTTGTATTCCGATTGTATGGATCTTTGTTGACTCTGTTGTATGAGCCTGTTGCTCTTATCTATAGATAAGGTTGTTGGTGTTTCATTTTGTTCTCAGTTATCTTGTATATTGTTCTCTTGTTGCTGCAGGTTGCCATCTTTTGAGGATGAGTCAGGCTCTTTGAATGCCTGAGAAATGAACATATCATGTGCATCATACGCATCATTAACATCATACTCATAACATTTTGCATAGCAGGTGTTCTTGTTCGTGACTTCTCACTTTGATTCCTGTGTTCAGGCAGGATAGCTGATCAGAGACCGCATCGCTACTCGACTAGGCTGAATCATCAGAGGAACATGGATCAAGTGCAAGCTGAGTTAGCGGAGATGAGGGCTAACATGGCCCAGTTCATGCACATGATGCAAGGGGTCGCACAAGGTCAAGAAGAACTCCGAGCTCTAGTTCAGAGACAAGAAGTTGTAATTCCACCGACCAACCAAGCTTTGCCAGAGGGAGGCCCGATCAATGACAACCCTACTGCGGCTGTGCCCATCAACAACTATGTTGTAGGTGATGAGTTGAGGGGTATTCGAGTCAACGGTCAACCGATTGCTCCAGAGACCGCTAATGCCAGAGTAGTCCGCGCTCCGGCCCGTAATCAGGCTCCGATTGTGGACAGACAAGAGGATATCTTCACTATGCTCAGTGAAGACGAAGACGTCCTGGGAAGGGTTGATGAGAGAGATCGTAAAGTTGATGCCCTTGCTGAGAAGATCCGGGCTATGGAATGTCAGAACTCTCTCGGTTTTGATGTTACTAATATGGGGTTAGTGGAAGGCTTGAGAATCCCGTATAAATTCAAGGCGCCATCTTTTGATAAATACAACGACACTTCTTGCCCTCGCACCCATGTGCAGGCTTACTACAGGAAGATCTCTGCTTACACAGACGACGAGAAGATGTGGATGTACTTTTTCCAGGACAGTCTATCTGGGGCTTCCTTGGACTGGTACATGGAGTTGAAGAGAGATTCTATCCGCTGTTGGAGGGATCTGGGAGAGGCCTTCTTGAGGCAATACAAGCACAACATGGATATGGCACCGAGCCGGACTCAGCTGCAGAGTCTATGCCAGAAATCCAATGAAAGCTTCAAGGAGTACGCCCAGAGGTGGCGTGAACTGGCTGCAAGAGTACAACCCCCTATGCTGGAGAGGGAGTTAACCGACATGTTCATTGGTACTCTTCAAGATGTATTTATGGACCGGATGGGGAGTTGCCCATTCGGTAGTTTCTCTGATGTCATCATTTGTGGTGAGAGAACTGAAAGTTTGATCAAGGCTGGAAAGATCAATGATGCTGGTTCCTCATCTTCCAAGAAACCTTTCTCTAGGGCACCTCGCCGTAGAGAAGGTGAAACCAATGCTGTACAACACCGAGGGAATGTGCACAGAGGAAATCAGAACAGAAACCAGTATCGCCCGGTGGCTGCAGTGACAATCCCGGCACCTCAGCCTCGTCAACAACAACAAAGAGTTCAACAACCACAACAACAACAACAACAACAACAACAACAACAACAACAGCGTCAGTATCAACCCAGACAAAGGATGCCTGATCGCCGTTTTGACCCGCTTCCCATGTCATACGCCGAACTGCTGCCCGAACTACTCAGGTTGGGGTTTGTTGAGTTGCGTACAATGGCTCCTCCTACAGTATTGCCTCCTGGGTACGACGCCAACGTCCATTGTGACTTTCACTCTGGGGCACCAGGCCACCATACTGAGAAGTGTCGGGCTTTCCAGCACAAGGTCCAAGATTTGATCGATGCCAAGGCAATCAATTTCTCTCCTGTGCCTAACGTTGTGAACAATCCTATGCCTCAGCATGGTGGGCATAGGGTGAACTGTGTCGAAGGGGAAGAAGCTGAAAATCTTGTTGTCAGTGTTGATGAGATTCAGACTTCTCTGCTTGTGGTAAAGGGCCGTCTGTGGAAGAGTGGTGTTCACCCGGGCTGTGATGAAGACTGCCTGGGCTGTGCAGGGACCGATAATGGGTGTGATCAGTTGCGGGCCGGTATTCAAAAGTTGATAGACGAGGGCGGTGTTCAATTTGCTCGGGCTGATAACGGAGGTCGTGGGGCAGTGTCAACTGTCACGATCTACTTTAAACCGTCTGAAGGACGAGGCCAGAGAGTTGTTATCGCACCTGCAACGAGTGGTACTCCGGTTACCATTTCTGCACCCATTTCCGCCAGTTCTCCTACTACAATCGTTGCCCCAGTCAGAAGGGTTGATAGTCGGGCTGTTCCTTGGAGTTATAATAATGCCTACCGCAGCAACAGAAGGGCTGATAATCAGACAAGGCTAGCAAATCAAGCGCCTGTGACGATCAGTGTACCGGTTAAAACTCCTGTGGTTGTGAGTCCCGTTGTGGACAACGTTGGTGGACCAGGAGGTTTTACCCATAGTGGCCGGCTGTTTGCGCCTCAACCGTTGAGGGATGCCAATGCTGAGGCATCTGCTAGATCAAAGGGCAAACAGGCCGTGGTTGAAGAGGAACCAGCTCAGAAGGAGGCTGAGGGTTCATTTGAAAAGGACGCGGAGGAGTTTATGAAGATCATAAAGAAGAGTGACTACAAGATCGTAGATCAGCTCAACCAGACTCCGTCCAAAATCTCTATTCTCTCTTTGCTGTTGTGCTCTGAGACACATCGTAATGCCTTATTGAAGATGCTGAACATGGCTTACGTACCTCAAGAGATTTCTGTCAACCAACTGGAGGGGGTGATGGCCAATGTGAGTACCAGGCACGGTGTAGGATTCACTGACCTAGACTTAACGCCTGAAGGACGTAATCATAACAAGGCCTTGCACATCATCATGGAGTGCAAGGGGGCAGTTTTGTCTCACGTATTGATAGACACCGGGTCGTCGCTGAATGTGTTGCCTAAGCAGATTTTGAAGAAGATTGATGTTGAAGGGGTTGTGCTCACTCCTAGTGACCTTATTGTGCGCGCATTTGACGGATCCAAACGATCTGTGTTTGGTGAAGTTACCTTGCCGGTGAAGATAGGTCCGGAGGTCTTTGATATAATCTTCTATGTTATGGACATTCAGCCCGCCTACAGTTGTTTGTTGGGGCGTCCGTGGATTCACGCAGCAGGGGCAGTCTCGTCGACTCTCCACCAAAAGCTCAAGTATGTCTGGAACGGTCAGATTGTGACCGTGTGTGGCAAAGAAGAGATTCTGGTGAGTCACCTATCCTCGTTCAAGTATGTCGAGGTGGATGGCGAGATCCATGAAACCTTGTGCCAGGCATTTGAGACTGTGGCTCTTGAGAAGGTGGCATACGCTGATCAGAGGAAGCCAGGTGCTTCGATTGCTTCGTACAAGCAAGCCAAGGAGGTTGTTGATTCCGGCAAAGCTGAGGGCTGGGGCAAGATGGTGGACTTGCCTGTCAAAGAAGACAAATTTGGCATTGGTTATGAGCCTCTCCATGCAGAGCAGAGTGTGCAAGCGGGTCCAAGTACCTTTACCAGCGCTGGGCTGATGAATCATGGCGACGTCTTCGCAACTGGTAGTGAAGATTGTGACAGCGACTGTGATCTAGACAACTGGGTTCGCCCGTGTGCACCAGGGGAGTCTATCAACAACTGGACGGCTGAAGAAGTGGTCCAAGTTACTCTTCAGACAGAGTAATTTTCCTTTGTTTTTTCATTTTGCATGAAAACCCTACGTCCTGCCCAAGGCGTAGTGGTTCATTGTAGGGCCTCATCATGTTTTAATGATTATCATTAATAAAGGACGTTTTGCAATCAAATTTTGTGATCCCTGTTTTTCTATTTTTGTTTTCGTTTTTTCAAAACAATAAAAATGGCAATGTTTTTGTTTTTTGTGACTTTATTGAACTCTTTTTCTAAAACAAAACATTAAAACATGCAGAAGTGACCTTATGGCATCCACTATGAACAATCCTGTTATGGCTCAGTATGATTTTGATAATCCCATCTACCAAGCTGAAGAGGAGAGTGAGGAAGACTGTGAACTCCCCGCAGAATTGGTCAGATTGCTGAAGCAGGAGGAAAGGGTCATCCAACCTCATCAGGAGGAGTTAGAGGTTGTTAATCTGGGTACTGAGGACGCCAGAAGAGAGATCAAGATTGGGGCTGCTTTAGAGGACTCTGTCAAGAGGAGGCTAATTGAGATGCTGAGAGAATATGTGGAGATATTCGCCTGGTCATATCAAGATATGCCTGGTTTGGATACAGACATTGTGGTGCATCGACTACCCCTCAGAGAAGAGTGTCCGTCAGTCAAGCAGAAGCTTCGGAGAATGAGTCCTGATATGGCTGTCAAGATCAAGGAAGAGGTTCAGAAGCAGTGGGATGCGGGTTTTCTGGCTGTTACCAGTTATCCCCCGTGGGTGGCCAACATCGTTCCTGTGCCGAAGAAGGATGGCAAAGTCAGAATGTGTGTCGATTACCGGGATTTGAACAGAGCGAGTCCAAAAGATGATTTCCCATTACCTCACATCGATGTATTGGTTGATAATACGGCTCAATCCTCGGTATTCTCTTTCATGGACGGTTTCTCAGGCTATAATCAGATCAAGATGGCGCCAGAGGACATGGAAAAGACGATGTTCATTACACCTTGGGGCACTTTCTGCTATAAGGTGATGCCATTTGGGCTGAAGAATGCCGGTGCTACCTATCAGAGGGCTATGACGACTCTCTTTCATGACATGATACACAAAGAAATTGAAGTGTACGTGGATGATATGATTGCGAAGTCGCAGACAGAAGAGGAGCACTTAGCTAATTTGCAGAAGTTGTTTGACAGATTGGTAAAGTTCAAGCTGAGGCTGAATCCGAACAAGTGTACGTTTGGGGTGAGATCCGGTAAACTATTAGGCTTTATTGTCAGTGAGAAAGGGATTGAGGTTGATCCAGCGAAAGTCAAAGCTATTCAAGAGATGCCTGAGCCGAAAACGGAAAAAGCAAGTCCGTGGGTTTTTAGGGAGGTTGAACTACATTGCAAGGTTCATATCTCACCTAACTGCCACGTGTGAACCAATTTTAAAATTGCTAAGAAAAGATCAAGCAATCAGTTGGAATGATGACTGTCAGAAAGCTTTTGACAAGATAAAAGAGTATTTACAGAAACCTCCAATCCTGATCCCTCCAGTTCCAGGGAGACCATTGATAATGTACCTATCAGTAACCGAGAACTCGATGGGGTGTGTATTGGGACAGCATGACGAGTCTGGTCGAAAAGAGCATGCCATATACTACCTTAGCAAAAAGTTTACCGACTGTGAAACAAGATATTCACTGCTCGAGAAAACTTGATGTGCTTTGGCCTGGGCTGCTCGCCGACTGAGGCAGTATATGTTGAACCATACTACCTTATTGATTTCTAAGATGGATCCAGTAAAGTACATCTTTGAGAAGCCGGCTCTCACCGGGCGCGTGGTCCGTTGGCAGATGATCTTAACAGAATATGATATCCAGTACACATCTCAGAAGGCTATCAAAGGCAGTGTTTTGTCAGACTATCTCGCCGAGCAACCGATCGACGACTATCAGCCTATGATGTTTGAATTCCCTGATGAAGACATCATGTATCTTAAGATGAAAGATTGCGAAGAGCCTCTTGTCGATGAAGGACCGGATCCGGATGACAAGTGGACACTGATGTTTGATGGGGATGTGAATATGAACGGTAACGGTGTTGGGGCAGTGCTCATTAATCCTAAAGGTGCACATATACCTTTCTCTGACAGATTGACTTTTGACGTCACCAACAATGAAGCTGAGTACGAGGCTTGTATCATGGGGATAGAAGAAGCCATTGATCTGAGGATCAAAACTCTTGACATATTTGGAGATTCCGCTCTAGTGATCAATCAGGTCAATGGAGATTGGAATATGAACCAGCCGCATTTGATTCCGTATAGAGATTACACCAGAAGAATACTGACGTTCTTCAAGAAGGTGAAGTTGTACCATGTCCCGCGGGATGAGAATCAGATGGCTGATGCCTTGGCTACTTTGTCTTCTATGATCAAAGTTCATTGGTGGAATCATGTGCCACATGTTGCGGTGAATCGACTCGAGAGGCCTGCGTATGTGTTTGCAGCCGAGTCTGTTATGATTGATGAGAAACCGTGGTACTATGACATCAAGAACTTCCTCAAGACTCAGGAGTATCCTGAAGGTGCGTCAAAGAATGATAAGAAAACCCTGAGAAGGCTAGCTGGAAGCTTTTATTTAAATCAGGATGATGTGTTGTATAAAAGGAATTTTGACATGGTCTTGCTCAGATGCGTGGATAGACACGAAGCAGACATGTTAATGCAAGAAGTGCATGAAGGTTCATTTGGTACCCATGCTGGTGGTCATGCAATGTCCAAGAAACTGTTGAGAGCCGGTTATTACTGGATGACTATGGAATCCGATTGTTTCAAGTATGCTCGGAAGTGCCATAAGTGTCAAATCTATGCTAATAAGGTGCATGTACCACCAAGCTCTCTAAATGTCATGAACTCGCCTTGGTCGTTCGCCATGTGGGGAATTGATATGATTGGGAAGATTGAGCCTACTGCTTCGAATGTACATCGCTTCATCTTGGTTGCGATTGACTACTTCACCAAGTGGGTGGAAGCAGCTTCCTATGCCAATGTTACCAAACAAGTGGTTGCCCGGTTCATCAAGAAAGAAATCATCTGTCGTTATGGAGTTCCTGAGAGAATCATCACTGACAATGGTTCGAATCTCAATAATAAGATGATGAAAGAGCTTTGCAAAGATTTCAAGATTGAACATCACAATTCTTCTCCTTACAGACCGAAGATGAATGGTGTTGTAGAGGCGGCAAACAAGAATATCAAGAAGATTGTGCAGAAGATGGTCGTTACGTACAAGGATTGGCATGAAATGCTGCCTTTCGCTTTGCATGGGTACCGTACCTCAGTACGTACGTCGACCGGGGCAACCCCGTACTCCCTTGTGTATGATATGGAAGCAGTCCTACCAGTTGAAGTGGAGATCCCTTCTCTGAGGGTTTTGTTGGATGTCAAGCTGGACGAAGCCGAGTGGATTCGAACAAGGTTTAACGAGTTGAGCCTTATCGAAGAGAGACGGTTAGCAGCTGTATGCCATGGGCAGTTGTATCAGAGAAGGATGAAAAGAGCCTTTGATCAGAAAGTGCATCCTCGGAGCTATCAAACTGGTGATCTAGTTTTGAAGAGGATCCTTCCTCCCAGTACAGATAACAGGGGCAAGTGGACTCCTAATTATGAAGGTCCATATGTTGTGAAGAAGGTCTTCTCCGGTGGAGCCTTGATGCTTACAACTATGGATGGTGAAGATTTTCCGTCCCCTGTTAACTCAGATGTAGTCAAAAAATACTTCGCGTAAATTGACCCGCTGGACAAAAAGAACAACAGAGTCCAGGCAAAAAAGGGCATCCCGGCGAACCAAAAAACAGAAAGAAAAGGTTCGGGCAAAAATTAGGGATAAAAATGAAAAGAACTTGTACACCCGGTAAGTCGAAAACCCGCAAGGGCGGCTTAGGCAAAAATGGGTATCCCGGTGGATTGAAAACCCGAAAGGGCGATCCAGGCAAAAGAGGGATTAGAGCGAAGACTACAGTCTGAGTTATCTGTACTTCATCGCGCTTCGTCGTCTGTCATCTTGAAAGATGTGATCGGTCCAGTCATTCTTCTCAGAAAGCAAGGAGTTGGGAGGAAAAACTGATGATCTGTGAGTTATAACAGAGTTGGGAAATAGTGGATGTCGTGTTCACATTGCCATTAGGATAGTTTATTTTCCTTTTGTGCGCAATTACCTCTTTCTAGGAATTGCTTCCCAATGTATTTGCCTTTTCAGGCACATTTTCAATCAATAAAAGTCGTTATTCAGATAAATAGCTCTCTTGCTCTTATTTTTACTGTTTTATTTGCAAAAACGTCCGAATTTTTGATAAGCATTGCATATAAGAACATGAAGGCTAAACAATAACGTGCAAAAAGATGAAACATTCGAAAATCATTTTGAATGTTGAGGACACTTGAGCGTATCTTGTCCATCTACTCCCCTGGGGGCATTTTGTTGTGCTGTTTTGCAGATTGGCATCTGTGAGGATGGTTCCCCAGCAGATATTTCCCTAAGCAAGTATGGAAGCTATCAGAGCTATGTTCCCCTGCGGAGATGTCTGTGGATAGGCTATTCTATTCCCCAGCAGGTCTAAGGATTGCCTATACCCAGCGGAGGTGTCGGTAGTTTATTCCCCATCAGAGTTGTGCTCTTCCTCAGCAGAGTGGTGTGTTATCCCCAACAGGGTTGCTTTCCCTAGCACTTGAGCAGAGATTGGTATTGATGATTTTCCTCAGCGAGTCCCCGAGTGGAGCGGGTTCAATGAAATTTATCTCCAGCAGTTATCCTATCTGTGGACTGGATGGGTCGTCCCCAGCGGAGTAGCATTTATTTCCCAAAGCAGAGTTTTTCCTACTTGTGGACTGGTTGGCTCTCCCCAGTGAAGTCGCCAGGTTGTCCCTAGTAAGTCTCCTTATTACTCCCCAGCGAGTTGCTTTGTTTACTCCTCAGCGCAGTCGCCTTGGTCCGTCCCCAGCGAGTTGTTTTGGTTGTTCCCCCAAGCTGAGTCCCCGAGTGGATTGGGTCCTGAAGGATGTCCCCAGTGGAGTCTATCCTTTCCCCAGCAGCAGTATCTTTCTCCAGCATGAGTGAGAAGTCGGTGCTCTCCTCGCAGAGTACTCCTCAGCAGAGTCTCCCCACAGAGTTGGAGTATTTGATCAGTTTTGGCTCCCCGGCGGAGTTTTCATCATTTGCATTTTGCATATAGTAATCATTGCATCCTCAAATTGCGTAGCATTTCCATTCAATATGGAGCATTACGCCATAGAAAAATTCAAACATATGCATTCATGTGTTAACATAACCAGACCGTATCCCCGGCAGAGGCGGATCTTTTGTTCAACGTCTGTACAGCACGTTTGCTACAGTTGCTCCTGACAGCATTCAGGATTGATATTCCCCAGAGAGGTTTATTTCCTCACCCGTCCGAGAACGGAAAGCTTGTTTCTCCCCAGTGCGATCCCCAGCAAGTGGTCAGCCTTGCCTTGACGTATTGAAGATGTCATTCTTGTGATACCGGTAAGTGTCATGTCAGCACCCGCGTGTGTTCTTTCTTTGGTGTCGGTAAATGCCATTGTTTCGGTGTCGGTAAACATCAGGTCTCATCCTAGTCATCGGTAAATGTCTGGTCGCCTTTGTTTGATGTCGGTAAACATCATCTTTCGATGTCAGTAAACGTTAAGTTCCGTCCCAATCATCGGTAAATGTCTGATAATTCCCCAACTAGAGATCCCCAGTAGAGTCGTCGATAAACGTCCTGTCTGGTTTCCAGTTGCAAGTATTTGTTTTTCCTTCCCCAGTGAAGTGTTCACCTCTCCGTTGGTGTTGATAAATGTCAAGCCTCTCCCTGTCGTCCGTTGACGTCTGGTCGAGTGTTCCCCCAGTCATCAGTAAATGTCTGGTCGTTTTTTGGATGTCGGTAAACATCATCGTTCGATGACGGTAAACATCGAGTCTCATCCCAGTCATCGGTAAATGTCTGATCGTGTGTATTCCCCTGTTGAAAAGTCAAAAATTCCCAAGAGTCGTCGGTAAACGTCTTGTCTGATTCCATCTGCAAGTATCTTCTTTTTCCTCCCCAAGTGGAGACGCCATCGGTAAGTGGCCTTGTTTGCTTCGATATCGGTAAATATTGAATGCCCAGTTTAGCAGCCATCGGTAAATGGCCCCGCTTTCTTCGATATCGGTAAATATCGAATCCTCAAGATTGATATCGGTAAATATCAAGTTGCTTCGAAGCCACCATCGGTAAATGGTCTTGCTTCCTTTTAATATCAAGGTGTTCCCCAGCAGCCATCGGTAAATGGTCTCGCTGAAGTTGATATCGGTAAATATCAAGTTTCCAGTATTTAGCCATCGGTAAATGGTTTCGCTTTTCTGAAGTTGTCGTGCAGCCGTCATCGGTAAATGACTTGGCTTTTCTTGTATCATATCCAGCAGAGTGCAAATTTCTACGGTTCTTCGGTATTTAATCCCTGTTTTACCCTGAAAGTCTGACAGCCGTTGCTCTCATCCGTTCGGGTTCCCAGTTGATTGAATAGGGGCAGCTGTAGCACCTCAAATTTGCACCTACCTTTTGTACATTCATTTTCATATTAGGTCATTAACATAACATAGTCCACTGCATAACATTACATTGTCCTTTGCCCAAGTGCAAGCCATCAGACAAATTAGGTCAACTGGTTAGGAGGATCAGTCAAACAAAGCAAGCAGGTGCATTTCTCAAGGTAGCAAAGCCCTAGGGTTGGTCCAACATGTTCACATGACCTAGGGGTCCCTTTGAAGTGGTTTGGTCAAAGATTGGGTGCTCAGGAGTCATCAGTCATTGTTCAATCCACCAGAAACCCTAGAAATTCAATTGTGGTCAACTGTGCCTGAAATCAAGGATTTGAAGGTGGGAGATGGTTTGAAAGGCTTCATTCATGTCCATACAAGTCTCATTTTAAATTTCAAAGATCAAGATTGGAGAAAATAAAGTCAGATCAAAAGTTTCCAAAAATAGCAGGAGACCTGTAATTGGAAACTGCCAAAAATGGAAAGTTCTTCTCCTCAAATTTACATCATCATACAAGCTTCAAATGAATTTTTGTTCAACATGAAAGTCGAAGATCTTGCTATCACCTTTCCAAAAAGTCCAAGAACACTCATTTCCCATTTGTGGTTGGCAAGTTATGATCAAATCGTTGTCAAGATTTTTTGAACTTCAAAGTGGCATAACTTTCAAACCATTTGGCCAAATTAAGTGAGGTTTTTGCTACAAGTCACATTTGACATGTTCTATCCAATTCCTTCATCACATTCCATCAAAAATCATCCAATCAAAATGGCATTTTTCAAGTGGCTTGAATTTAAAAAAGGAGGGGTAAAAAAAGTGACTTTCAATTTAAGCATTTTCTACACATTCTACCAATTGCATCTAAATGAAAAGGATATTTGGAGTTTGCTTAGGCCCATTTTCGTGCACTGTAGCATGCACTCCATGCACATGGAGGTGATTTTAGCATTTGCACATAACACTTGCATTCATTAATCCTTTTGGTTTAGCTTAAGTTTGATTAGTAAGAATCATTAACAGGTGGTATAAATGGATAATTCTAACAGAAAACACATTAGCATTCACCACAAACTCAGATCTAGATCTAAGAATTGCATTTTCTCTCCATTTTTCTTTTCACTTTTTCTGCAAGTTTCTTCCAATCCCTTGCCATTTCCACGACTGAATCATCATCCACAATCATATTGGAGTTGGATTAAAGCTGGAATTCATCACTGTTGAAGCTAGAGCAGCACTGTTACATTGAGCATCCTCACATGGCAGTCGGATTTTTGAGCACGATTGAGCATTGCTGAGCTAGGATCATCCTTCCATTCACCTCCTGGAGCATCATTGAGCTGCTGTTTCTACATTCCAAGGCCAAATAACCACGGATTCAACACTGTCCTCACTTGAAGGTTGGAATTCGATTTTAATCATTGTTGAAATCATGCTATGCTTCTTGTAGATCCTGTTGCCATGAGTACAATGAACTTTGAATCGTGGAATTTCATCATGTATTGAATGAGATATTGTGATTTGAAGATTGGTTGTTAGATCTTCTTTTGTTCGATTTGTTCACATGAGTTTGAATTAGGCTAAATAATTGTTGTTTTGATGATGTACATGATGAGACGAACACAATGATATATCACTTGTCCATGTTTTTGAAATTTTGTTCATGAGCTGGAAATCTGGAAGAACAATGATGAACATGATGAAACCCTAGCCAAATCGTTTCCAGATCGTGATTGGCTGTGTTCTTGCATGCGTTTTGCGTTTTTGCTCCATGAAGCGAATTACAGCGCGCCACCTCAATAAGTGAAACGCGGCGTTTCACTTAGTGAGCTTCGTAATTACAAAACTGCCACTGCGTCACATATTAAATCAATTATTTCATTTGGTTTTCCATTTTCATTTCATTTTGGTATGCTGACTTTAGAAAATTCATAACTCATCCAATTTTTATCCAAATCACATGAAGTTTTTTATGCCATGATCCTTGTGATGTCCTGAATTTTTTGATGATTTTTAATAATATTGTGCACGGCTGGAAAAAATAAATGCCTAGGGTTTGCTTTGACATGTCATCTTGTGCACCATGCTCACTCTTTTACTCATAAAATGATGATGCTTCATTATAAATTCATGAAAGTTTTTGTGCATAAACTAGACTCAATCCTGGTCATTTTGATATGTGGTTTGTAATTTTTGAGTTCCTGGATTGAGAGTTATGACATGATCTTTGTAGGTGTTACATTTTGTGCCATACCATTCCTTGTGCATCTTTTTGATTTTATTTGCAATGCTTATGGAATATGAATTGAGCTGGATTTTCGCATGAAGATACTTGTGAATGTTGGGAATACTTGTGAATTTTTCTGGAATTGTTTAGTGCATTTCCTATTTGTTGGATAATTTCTCTCCTGTTTGACCAATTGTTGACTTCTTGTGAGACATGTTTTCATTTGATTTGTGAAATTCTGGTTATTAATTGGATGGATGTGAAATTTGGCATGAGTATTGTGAACATCTTGGAGTGCATCTTGGCTCTGGTCTCATTCATTTATCATGTTTGATTGCTGTTTTATGATTGGTTGAGGTTGATGCTTGTTTTGATGCCATGAATGAGCTTGCTTGAACTTGTGTTGACTTTATGAATTTCATTGACTTGCTTCCCTTGACCCAAATGAGCTGAAATTTGGTATGATTGACATGTTATGGAAGCTGTTTGATCATGAATTTTTTGAAGATTTATTGAAATGCTTTGGTATTGATTTGATTGTGATCATTCTGTTTGGTCCTTTGAGGTTGCAAATTGCATGTGTTGTGCCTTTTCCTTCATGAAATGATAATGATGAATGATATGAATGTGAAACCACTTGGATTTGTTTCCTAATTGTTTGATCTTGATTTTGGATAAGTTTCATGTTCCGTTTTGACCTTTTGATATCATTTTGACCCTAGTCTTGTACTAGTGGTTTGTGCTCTCACATTTGAGTTGTGTTTCAAGTTAATAGCACAATGGCCTATGCTTGATGATGCTTACTCAATTGGAGTTGACTTGTTGCTTGTTCATGACTAACTTTGACTTTGTTTTGTAGGTTTTAAAACTTGAGTTTGTGCCATATGGCTTGCACCCTTGGTGCATTGTGATTATTGTTTGCCTGTACAGATTAACTGTTGATCTTTGCTGTTTGGTTTTGGTTTGTCTGAGTACTGATTGTATTTGATTGATTTCAGGTACATTAGTTGCTTTAGTTCCATTGAGAACTTGCTTTGCTTTGCTTAAGAGCATTTGCATTGAGGTATAATATCCTAACTCCATGTAGTCTGGAAGACCTGGCCTGTTACTTGGCCAGGCACCTGTCTGAAGTCCTCCTTAAGAGGAAATGTTTGTGTTTGTTTACATTTGTCCTTGTACATATCCAAAGACCTCCTAAGTGAAGAGGCATTGGCAGATACCAGGGATGTGCAATCCATCCCCTGCTATTCTGTGTGTCATCTGCTTTGCTCACACTACTGTGTTGATGCATTGCAGATACTAGCCCAAGATCATTGTACATTGTGTCAGTCATATGTGTAGAAGGGTTCCCACCTTCCGAACCCACACATTCATGTCTTAAGCTCTCCCAGGCCAGGGATAAGAGCTGTGAAGTCTCATCTTCACTCACCTTTCATCTGCTTCACCTTGATTCTCAATGTCAAGGTTAAGAGCTAACCTCACCCTGTTACAGTGGTTTGTTTGTCGAGGTTGACATGACCCCTCGACTAAAACCTAACCTTGATTGAGCCAACTGATTGCATATAGTCTGTGCTATTTGTGCTTGTGTGTTTGTTTTAGCTTGCTTCCTGTGCAAGATAGGTTTAGTTTGGCTTGCTTCCTGTGCAAGTCATGTTTAGGATAGCTTGCTCCCTGTGCAAGTTAGCTAGAAACCTTAACTTAGGGATGATTTTGCATGATAACATCTAGGCTCGAGTCGTAGTCTCCCTAGTTGTGTCTCCCTCTGTTATCTGGTTAGGCTAGTCCCGTGTCCCTTCGTAGGGGAACTACGTCACCCTGATCCTCATACCAGATGAGGTACGTAAGCAGGAGATGAGCTGATCTCTCCGGGCGCCCTTTTTGTTTTGTCTTTGTGTGTGTTTGGTTCGGAAGCTGATGTAAGTCCAGCGATTGGCATTCGGGTTCCATGTTTGCCCGTGTTTTGTGTAGGAGTTTGACATAAGCCCAGCGATTGGCAGTCGATTTCCTGTGTTGTTTTGTCTGTGTGCGTGAGCCGAGCTACGAATGCTCTGATTCTTCTTCGTCCGAGAAGATACGTATGCATAGGATGTGATATCCTAGCGAGCATGTGTTGTTTCCCCAGTCTGAACTACTTAGACTCTGATGTCTATGCTTAATAGACTAAGTAGGCCCAGGATGCGATATCCTGCCGAGTCAGTTTTGTTTGTTTTCTTGTGTCTCTTTCAGCCAGTGTTTGTTTGTTTATGAGCAGTGTTTTAGCAACCATTTTCCTTCCTTTTGTGCGTGGATCCCGTCGAGTACGACGGATGCGTAGGGGTGCTAATACCTTCCCTTCGCATAACCGACTCCCGATCCCATTCTCTTTGGTCGCGAGACCATGTCTTTCCCAGGTTTACTTCGAGCGTTTCCTTTCCCTCTTTTGGGAGAAATAACGCACGGTGGCGGCTCTGTTGTCTTCGTTTCCCGCCGGTTTTTCGCGTAATGCGACAATATCCATCATCTTTATGCCTTTAATTTGAATGCTCTAAATGTATGAGGTATTATGGGTGAATTTGATACCCTTTTGATGCATGTGTTTGACAAGAGGTTCAGGCCTCCTACCCTTGGTTGCTTTTTGTGAGCTTTTTGTAAATTGAAAGGGCATGATTCATGTGGTTACATTTTGATTTGGGGGCAACTCTCGATTACCCTGTCTTGTTTCTCTAACCTGTTTGTTGAGTTTTGTTTTGTGAGGGCTCATATGACTCTTGCAGAGATGGTTTGCCTGGTGTTCCACTTTATTTGTGGGATACCGCTTGGAGGTTTCATTCCGATTACCTGTACTGACTCACTTTCTTTGATGGTGTTAGCTTGGGAGGATCTCAGGGTTTCCTTGTTCCGTTAATTACTGTTACTTCGGATCTTTATCCGTGTGGTACTTTTACATTTTCCCGTATTTTTACCGCTTTCTTAGCTGGAAGACCTCGATAGGAGGCAATGTTTTGTGTGTTTACTTTATGCAGGTTCCTTCGTCAAGGACTGCCTTTTTGCATGAGCATCCCTAACCCTACCAACTCATTGTTTTTTCTTCTCCTAAGAACACGTTAACTCCTTCTACTACAGGCGAGTAAGTCTCCAAAGGTCGAGCATCCGGTAGATTGCATAGTAACGTCGTTCGTCCAAAACCCAATCCATAACCCCGTAGTTAGCCGAACTACGGCTTGCTCTGATTCTCATTCCAGATGAGATACGTAGGCATAAGACGCGATGTCTTAGCGAGCACAATTACCCTTAACCCCTAGGTAGCCGAGCTACGAAGACTCTGATTCTCATATTCAGATGAGATACGTATGCAGTGGATGCGACATCCGTGCGAGTCATTTTCTTTTGACCCCTTTTTTTTAGTAAATAACACATTAGATAAACCCACACCCTTTAGACAAGAACTACAAAAGTGGATTCCGTAGAGTACTACGGATGCGTAGGGGTGCTAATACCTTCCATTCGCATAATCGACTCCCGAACCCATGATTTGGTTGCGAGACCCTGTCTTGTCCTTTCCTTTTTCCAGGTTTACTTCGAGCGTTTCCTTTCCCTCATTTGGGATAAATAACGCACGGTGGCGACTCTCCTGTCTTTCTTCGTCGGTTGTTTTTTTTTTGCATTCCATTTTTCAGGTTGCGACACTTGGGTATTGAGCAAGCCATTGATTTGAGAATCAAGACTTTGGACATCTTCGGAGATTCAGCTCTAGTGATCAATCAAGTGAACGGTGATTGGAATACTCTCCAACCTACTCTGGTCCCCTACAGAGATTACACGAGAAGACTGCTGACTTTCTTCACAACAGTAAAACTATATCATATACCTCGTGATGAGAACCAGATGGCAGATGCTCTTGCTACTATATCCTTCATGATCAAGGTGATTCGGTGGAACCATGCTCCCAGGATCGATGTTATGCGCCTTGATAGGGCCGCGTATGTGTTTGCTGCTGAACTGGTAGTCGATGACAAGCCCTGGTATCACGACATCAAGTTCTTTCTGAAGAATCAAGAGTACCCTGCAGGGGCATCCAACAACGATAGAAAGACCTTGAGAAGATTGGCAGGCGGTTTCTTCTTGAACAAAGACGATGTGCTGTATAAGAGGAACTTCGACATGGTCTTGCTCATATGCGTGGATAGACACGAAGCAGACATGTTAATGCAGGAAGTTCATAAGGCTCCTTCGGTACACATGTCGGCGGACATGCAATGGCTAAGAAACTGTTGAGAGCGGGTTATTATTGGATGACCATGGAATCTGATTGTTTCAAATATGCTCGGAAGTGTCATAAATGCCAGATTTATATTGATAAGGTGCATGTGCCGCCAAATCCTCTGAATGTGATGTCTTCACCGTGGCCGTTTGCTATGTGGGGCATTGATATGATTGGAAAGATTGAGCTGACTGCTTCCAATGGGCATCGCTTCATCCTTGTTGCCATCGACTATTTCACCAAGTGGGTCGAAGCAGCGTCGTTTGCGAATGTCACCAGACATGTGGTTGCCCGATTCATTAAGAGAGAAATCATTTGTCGTTATGGGATTCCTGAAAGAATCATTACTGATAATGGTTCTAATCTCAATAACAAAATGATGAAGGAGTTGTTCCAGAACTTCAACATTAAACATCACAATTCTTCCCCTTATCGTCCTAAGATGAACGGTGTCGTTGAGGCAGCAAATAAGGACATAAAGAAGATTGTGCAGAAGATGGTCGTTACGTACAGAGATTGGCATGATATGCTACCCTTCGCCTTGCATGGGTACCAAACTTCAGTACGTGCATCGACCGGGGCAACCCCTTACTCCCTTGTATATGGTATGGAAGCAGTCCTACATGTTGAAGTGGAGATTCCTTCTCTAAGAGTCCTGCTGGATGTCAAGCTAGACGAAGCTGAATGGATTCGAACAAGGTTCAACGAATTGAGTCTTATCGAAGAGAAGAGGATGACAGCCATTTGTCATGAGCAGTTGTATCAAAGTCGGATGAAGAAAGCCTTTGATCGGAAAGTGCATCCTCGATGCTTCCAAGTCGGAGATTTAATGTTGAAAAGGATCGTTCCTCCTCAAACAGAATACAGGGGCAAGTGGACTCCTAACTATGAGGGACCATACATTGTCACCAAGATTTTTGATGGTGGAGCCTTAATGCTTGCAACTATGGATGGTGAAGATTTCACTTCCCCTGTGAACTCAGACGCGGTTAAAAAATACTTCGCATAAAATAGACCTGCTGGACAATAAAAAGAATAGTCCAGGCAGAAAATGGGCATCCCGACGAACCAAGAAAATGAAAAAGGTTCGGGCAAAAATTAGGGATTAAAAATGAAAAGATTGTACACCCCGTAAGTTGAAAACCTGAAAAGGAAACTTAGGCAAAAAATGGGTATCCTGGTGGATTGAAAACCCGAAAGGGCAATCCAGGCAAAAGTTAGGGATTAAGCGAATGACTGCGTTCTGAGTGGATTTGAATCCCATCTCATGTTGATAACTGGAAACTGTCGAAGGATAAGAAACAGTTCAGTCACCTTTTCAGAAAGCCGATCATCTGGAGGATCTTGAAGACGAGCGAGTCATAGCAGAATTGGAATCCGATAGAAATCCATTTCACATTGCCATTAGATTAATTTCTGTTTTTATCTTTTGTGCGATTATCTCTTTCCAGGGATTGCTTCCTGATGTAAATGCCTATTCAGAGGCCATTCAATCAATAAAATCATGTTATTCAGTATATCTCTGTTTACATTTTCATTTTACTGTTTTGTTTACAAAAATGACGTCCGAATTTTTGATAAACATTGCATCATGAAACATAAGAGCTTTACAGGTACATGCTCAATAAACATTTAAAATTGCTGTAAATTTTAAGTGTTTTGGATCGTCTATTCAGAACAGGTACACTTGGGGGCATTTCCTTGAGGTTCCCAGCAGATAATCACGGATGTTTCTCTTCAACAGGTGGTATTTAGCCCGAGCGTTGGATTCTTCAATCCCTAACAGGTTCTCACTACTGTACTTCCCCAAGCAGGTGTTTCAGACTATACACTCCCCAGTAGAGTTGATAGTGTCAGACTGTATATCCCCAGCGGAGTTGACAGTGCCTGACTGTATCTTCTCAGCAGAAGCAGCTGCTCCTTAGAGTTCGATGCCAGATCGATGATCTCGATGGCAAATCTGTGGTCTCTTTTCTTGGAGCAGAATCTCGGTACCGTATCGATGTTTGGTTTCTTTGCTGAGTCGTCTCTCTCGTAGATTTTGTTTGCCAGAACCACCGTCGCTTTCCTCGGCAGCATGCTTTCAGTGCCATTCTCTCCCCAGTCAGAGTCTTGTTATTTTGTTATTGCCAGAGCACCGTGTGGCGGGTAATCTCCCCACAGAGTTCATTGTGTTGTGCATCTCCAACAGCAATGCCAGGATCCAGAGGATTGTAATCATTTCCCCAGCAGAATTCCTTGCCTCGGCTTGGCATTCTTCCCCGCATTTCGCATCCCTGCATGTAGAATCATATTGCATTGCACCCTCCCAAATCGCGTAGCATTTCCATTTTCATGGAGCATTACGCCATTGAAAAATTCAAACATACGCATGTGAAGCATGAAACATTCTCGGTATCTCAATTGATAAGCCAGAGATTTGTTTCCAGTACTCAGACTGAAGATTTTTTCATGACTTATTCTCCCCATCATAGGTCGTTGGCCCGCGTGCCGCCTTAACTATCATTTTCCCTATTTCTGCCGATGCTGACAGGCATGAAAGTTTTTCCGGTATTCAGACCGAAGTGGTATTCAGACCAATTTTACGGTATTCAGACCGAAGTGGTATTCAGACCAATTTTCCATTATTCAGACCGAAGTGATATTCAGACCAATTTTCCGGTATTTAGACCGAAGTGGTATTCAGGCCAATTTTCTGGTATTTAGACCGAAGTGGCATTCAGGCCAATTTTCCGGTATTTAGACCGAAGTGGCATTCAGGCCAATTTTCCGATATCCAGATCGAAGAAGTTTCTGACATTCAGGTCGATGCAACTTGTGGCATTCAGGCCAATTTTCCGATATCCAGATCGAAGAAGTTTCCGACGTTCAGGTCGATGCAACTTGTGGCATTCAGGCCAATTTTCTGGTATTCAGACCGAAGTGGCATTCAGGCCAGTCTCCCGGTATTCAGACCGAAGTGGCATTCAGGCCAATTTACCGGTGTCCAGACCGATGTTAATAATCTCATATCTTTCGATGCTCAGATCGAAGTCATTTTCGGTATTCAGACTGATGAGCGACATTCAGGCCATGGGTTATTTCTCTGTGACCATTTATTTTGGTATTCAGACTTACATTCTTTTTCGATACTCAGACCAATTCTCACCGTACCAGACGGATTTTTGTTCAAGACTACCTTTTTGCCGATTCTGACAAGCATTGTTACTTCACTTCACTTCAGTGTAAATTTCCGGGGTTTTATTGTATTCAATCCCTTGATACCTCGAAAGTGGGAAAGTCGATGCTATCTTCCTTTCGGGTCTCTAGTTGATTGAATAGGGCCAGCTGTAATACCCCAAAATTTACCCTTCATTCTTCTTGGAAGCATGGGATTGTGTTTCACATTGCATTAGCATCATACTAGGTCATACTCATTGCATGTTGCATTAGTGACTTGGAAGTCAGGGTTTGATTGATCACTCCTTAACAGAAGGAGCCCACACAAAGCAAAGTTGAGAGTTGGATTTCATTCTCCAATTATACAAGTCTCAAGGGTCTCAAGGAGTTCCATATGTCTTATTATGTTCCTCAGTTCATCAGTGGAAGATTCAGAACTCTCAGAGTGTGCATATGGAGTTAATCAGAAATTAGGGTTTCAGGGCCATCTGCAACAGGCAAGGTTTGGTTGGAAGTAGAAGGGCTCATTCATGTCATGATTAGAGAAGCATCTTGGCCTAAGAAGATCCACAATTATCTCACAAAGATCCATTGGCAAATAGTGCAATCAGTTCCTAGTCATTTTTGCCCTAAAACTAGGGTTTGGTATAAAATCGGGATATTTCTGATTCCTTGGGTGAAACTCATTTCCATGGCCCTCCATATGTCCACAAGAGTCTACATACAAAAAATTGGCTCTTTATTTGAGCCGGAGATGCTTCAATTTATCAATGGAATTGTAAATCAGACAGATTGGGAAAAGTCAACTGTGGGGCCAGAAAAGTCAACTCCTGACAGTTTGAAACTGGAATCTCAAAATTCATGCCTAAGGAAGCCTACAGGTGAAATTTGATCAAGGTTGGATCATGGATTCATCATTTAATCAGGAGTTGGAAAAGTTACCAAATTTGGAAATAGTTGACTTTCCATTTAAGGCAAGTTTTTATGGTTTTTGCACCCACTTTAAGCCTATATTCCATCAAGATACAAGCCCCATTTGAAACTTTCTTCAACATGAAAGTTGTTCCTCTCGTTTCAAGCTTTCTAGAGATGTAAAGTTTGTTTCATTTGGATTAAAAGTGAGAAAGTTAGGCTTGGTCAAAGTAAGACATTATTTTAGAACACTTAGAAAATTTTCTAAGTCCAAAATTTGCAAAATTTGTCAAGACTTATGGGCCAGATTTCTTGCACTTCAAGGCATCTTTTGAAAACACTTTCTTCATAACAGTTGTACCTTGATATGTCCTCTTTCACACCTTTTTGGAACCAGCCCATTTGTATCATTGGTTTGGAAGATACACTCATCTAAAGTTGGTATCATAGGCTGAATATTTTGACAGCATTTAGGCCAAACTGGCCCAACCATTTTGCAGCCATGAGACCTGAACTTTATGGCCATTTTCACCTCTTTCCACTCACCATTTCAAGATGTGTTCAACATGAAAGATGTTAAGCTCCCTACCCTCTTTCTACTGTTTGCATTGCCTTGTCATTTGGTCATGTATTCATCAAGATACAAGGTCTTAAAGTCACCCTGTTGGGTCATTTTTGTGCTGCACTAGAAAATCAAGTCAAACCAAAAACGATCCACACACCACTCTTTACCTCATTTGGCCATTTGCTTTTGGTTCACTCACTTAAGCTTTGCCACAATTAGATCTTCTAATACACCTCACCTTTTGGCACCATATAGGGAGATATGTTATAGTAATTATTTTTAACGAAACAAAGCACCATTGTGTTCTACATGTTCCAAACTCAAACTTTGATTTTTACATCACCTCATTTGGAGCCCTGTAGCATTAGTTATGTCGGTTTGAAAATGGAGGAAATGGGCTGCGTTTTTCATGTGTGTTGAATTTGGGTGCATGAAGCCCCCTTGTTGTTCACTTTTCTACATGCTAGGGCCACTATTTTTCATAAAACAAAGTATCATTGTGTTCTACATGTTCCAAACTCAAACTTTG
This sequence comes from Lathyrus oleraceus, assembly GCF_024323335.1. Lineage (NCBI taxonomy): Eukaryota > Viridiplantae > Streptophyta > Magnoliopsida > Fabales > Fabaceae > Lathyrus > Lathyrus oleraceus. Next base: position 15,013,775 of record NC_066582.1, read on the forward strand.
ATTTTTATATCATCTCATTTGGAGCACCATATAGGGAGATATGTTAGTTGGAAGTTTGAAAAAATTTCCTGCGTTTCACGTGTATGCATGCATGGCTGTAGGGTTTTTTTTTCATTTGCATAAAAAAATAACACGTATCCGCGTTAGACACGGTTCAAACCCGCGCGCTCCCATACAATCTTAGTCGTCCTCCCCTTGTTTTGTCCGCTAGTGCATAAGTGGAAGCATGTCCAATTAATTCACATGTCACATGTTATTTCAAAATGTACATTTTTATAATTATGTCACATGCAGAATTTTATTCCGCTGGACCTGGACTGCACGCGCGCTGCTATTCGCCCCCCTGTATTCAGGCCCATTATCAAATTCATTCATTTCTTTTTTCTTTTTTCTTTTTTAATTGTTATTTAATTTCTGTTTTCATTTTAATTAATAAAATATTTTATTCATTTATAAAAATACCAAAAAATATTTTTTACATTCTTTAATGTTTTATTTAATTTATTTTAATTTTAATTTTCGTTTTTATTTAATGCTAATATTTTATTTTTATTATTTGTTTCAAATAGTCCTTTTAGGTACACTTTTTTTTATTATTTTTATTTACATGACTTAAAATTATTTTTTAGATTCTGATTTTTGGGATGAGGGTTGACCAATGTCTCATGGTCAACCTGACCTTTTATTCGAATTTTATTTCTCATTTTTAATTTATTTTGGATTTATTTTTTACCTATGTTTGCTTGGTTGACTTTTCATTTGACTTCTATTTTATTTCAATTAATTTATACCCAATTTTCATTATTTTGAAAATATTTTTGGGGGATGATGATGTCCTGACCCCACCTAACTTAATTTAATTTTTCATAATTTTTGTGATTAATTTACTATTTATTTGACATTTTTTAAGTTGACTTGACTTTTCGGTTGACTTTTGTATGATTGATGTTTGACATAGGGATTGCTTAGGGCAATTGAAGAGATCTTTTGATCCTCCCTTGTTCATCTCATAGGCCATGTATTAGAGGCCATTCATCTTGATTTTATTTGATCCTTGCATCATTTCCCGATTAAATTATTCATTGATCCTTTGTGTGCATAGTTGAACTTGTCTGATTCATCTGATATTTTTTATACTTGTTTCTTCCATACATGCTTCCATTGTTTGATTGTTTAACATGTTTATACTTGTCATACATTGTCTAATGCTCATTATTTCATTATTTGATTATTTGATTTGATCATATGCTTGTTTATATATCTTATCTGTCTGATTAATAACTGCTGCCTACTTGTATGGTGTATGAGGCATTTATTCTTATTTATTTGATTGCCATGAATAATCCCCATTCATAACAAATGTATCCCCCTCCCATGAAGTGTATAATGTTTATTCTTTCATTCTTTATTCATCTGTTAATGCAAAGAATTAAAATGAGCATCCGATAAACATTTCAAAACAAGATCAAAAACTCGATCCAACGTCAAGTAATCATTTTTCAAAACTTAACAGAACCAACACGTATTCATCCACCCTTTTTGTAAGTCGATTGCTTTATGCATCGCCATCAACCTTGTAAGTCGATTGCTTCATGCATCGCCATCTACCTTTATCCCTAGCACCTCTCCTTGCTCCACTCGTCGATTCTTGTTCCGTCTAGATAACACCCATTAGGTAGAACCCTTTGTATGATAGCATAGGTAGGATTCCCATATCCTTTGTATGATAACATAGGTAGGATTCCCATATCCTTTGTATGATAACATATGTAGGATTCCCATATCCTTTTGTATGATAACATAGGTAGAATTCCCTTATTCTTTTGTATGATAACATAGGTAGAATTCCCTCATTACTTTGCATGCTAACATTAGGTAGATGTTCCCATTTGTAAATCCTAACACATAGGTCCACATTGCATGACAACTCTAGTACAGAGCTTCCTCATCTTTAGACCTTTCCGAGCGTCTCCGATCTTGTGGCATGTAGTCCATTCTATTGCAAAGAGGTAACTGCCTAAGACTCGATTCAGCGAGCTGCGACACCTGCTGCTAGGACGTGAATACATTGCCCACTCCCCTTTGACACAACTGGTGTCCTCCTTTGTAAGTCCATGTTCAGATGGCAATCCCTATGTAGCCGAATTACGGCAACTCTGATTCTCATGGTCAGATGAGATACGTAGGCACAAGATGCGATGTCTTGCCGAGTTTGACTGACAACTAACAACTAATCTTTGTTTGTTTTCGCCCTCGTTGCGATTCTTTTCTCTCGCCCTCGTTGTGATCGAGACATTCCCTTTCTCTTGTCCTAGTTGCAATTGAGACCCTTATTCCCGTAGTTAGCTGAACTACATTTTGCTCTGATTCTCATTCCAGATGAGATACGTAGGCATAAGACGCGATGTCTTAGCGAGTACACTTATCCTTAACCCATAGGTAGCCGAGCTACGAAGACTCTGATTCTCATATTCAGATGAGATACGTATGCAGTGGATACGACATCTGTGCGAGTCATTTTCTTTGACCCTTTCTTTTAGTAAATAGTACATTAGATAAACACACACCCTTTACACAAGAACAACAAGAGTGGATCCCGTAGATTACGACGGATGCGTAGGGGTGCTAATACCTTCCCTTCGCATAATCGACTCCCGAACCCAAGATTTGGTTGCGAGACCTTGTCTTTTCCTTTCCTTTCTCTAGGTTTACTTCGAGCGTTTCCTTTCTGTAGCGGGGTATTCGTTACCATTAGAGATATTGACTAAATCCAAGGTAAATCATACAAGTCGAGTCACCACCGCACTTCTATTTATCCAAAGGAATGGTTAGAAAGCGAACAAAAACCTAATATTTTTAACAAAAACTAGTAAAAGAAACAGAGATCTGGGTAAGGGGGTTGGTTATGTAATGGGAAGGTGTTAGGCACCCAAAACATCCTAGGTACTCCTAGGGAGCCCTTTTCATACTTGTTGTAAAGGTTGTTGTTTTGTGAAAATTTGTTTGTGCAAACATGATTGAAGAGATGAGAAGAGAATATACAAGTTATTTACATTTTTTGTGTTTGGATGGATAAACCCATTGCCTACGTACCATCTTATAAAAATATTAGGATCAAAACCTCGTAGTTCGGGGTAAAAATCTCAAAAGAGTTGGTGAATTGATTGGTCCAAAAGCCTTAAGGTCTTTTGTTATCAAAGGGAGAAAACTCAACCTAAAACCACAAATCCACCATGTGAGGATAACTTCAACATGCTAGTGAGGGGCTAACCCTATAATAAGCATGGAAGACTTATTGTCCATCACTAAGGATATAGGTGAGTATTACATCTACCACAAAGATAACTCAAACCTAATAGCTAAAGGTTATGAAAAATTTGACTAAGAAGGTGGCCATTGGAACCACAAAAAAACATTTAAATGGGTTATATTTACCAATTAAAAGTATGTACAAAATGGTCAAAGTTGACTTAAGGATTCAATTCAAAATAAGTATTGTAAAAAGGAAAGTTTGAAAATCAAAAGCATAAGGCTTAGGTTTCTAATGTTTGAAAGCAATAGTTAAATGTTTGCACAAAGAGTTTTGGCTTGGGTTAGAGTGGAGAGAAGAAGAAGAATGGCTAAATCATAAACATACAAGAGGAAAGGGGAAAGAGAACAAAACCACACAAGGAGTTCCTCTCTTGAGATCATATTGATGATCCAAGTAGCTCCCATCCTTTGGAATAAGCAACCACAAAGCATAAGCAATCAAATAAGTCTCATAAGAGATCCTCAATGTGTCTTGTATCTTCCACTTGGATGAAAATGGCAATGGTCCTCCAATTAATCTCAAATGGAAACTCCTAGCACAAAAGCACACACATCAAAAGTTTCATGAAGTAAATCAAGAATGGACAAGAGTGAGTTTAGAGATTTAGTCCTTCTAATCCATCTTCTTCATTAAGGTCCATTTACTCCAATTTTGCATAAGGAAGGTCCTAGAATCTAAGTCCAATTCTCCATTTCTTTGCATAGGGAAAGTCCTAGAAACTAAGTCCATTTCTTTGCATTTGGTTCACAATAATCAAAACAAAACACAAGCATAAAAATATATACACAATTATGTGCTCAAGTGAGCAAAAGGCAAATGGCATTAACATAAACATGTGCTCAAGTGAGCAAAGAGAAAAGCAAATGGATAATATGTGCAAGAATAGTAAATTGCAATAAAGTAAAGAGCAAAAAGTAAATGTTAATTGTCAATAGTTAGTGTTAGTAGTTAGTGTGCCATAAGGCAAATTTAGCGCTATGTTAAGCAATCGTATTTGGACTTATGTAGAAGTCACAACTATCTGAGGTCGGTCAATAATAATGTAGGCAACAAACACAAGTTAGGAGTCTTGATTAGTGAACCAAGTCCCAACAACTTGCCATGCCAAAAAGAAAATGAGAATTGATCTTGTATTGGTTTAAGCCTTTTGCATGATTTAGAAAACAACATATCCTTAATGCAAAGCCATTCACTTGATCAATTGATCAAGATGAATTAGATTTGAATCAAGGAAGATTAAATCTCCCTAACCAATGCTAACTTATCAACCTTCAACTCATTGATCAAGAAGAAAAGAAGTAGAAGAAGAAGAAGGAGAAGATGGATAAGAGAAATGGAAATGGCAAAAATTAAAGTGCATTAAGTGAAATACAATGTACCAATCCTCATATGTTGACCAATAACATTGAAAGTCAAGGTCAAACAATCAAAAACAGAAGTGAGATGAAGATTGGGAGTCAAGAAATGAATAAACTATTTTTGGCATTTTTTTAATATTTAAAAATAAACTTGAATTAAAATAATGGAAAGGTCAAACTTCAAAATTACTTCAAATCAACCTTGAAAGGTCCAAGTAATTTATCCCAAGGTCAACAAGGTCAAACAAAGTTTGACAAAAAACTTCAGCATTTTTAAAAGTCAGAAACTATTTTTAATCAATTAAAAATGAATAAAAATAACCTAATTGAACTAAAATCTCAAATAAATCTCAAATCAATTTGAAAATTAATGAGAATATTTTTCATAGATCCATCATCATTCAAATAGGTTAGGAAAATATTTTTGTATTTTTTGAATATCAAAAACTATTTAAAATGAATTAAAAATAACCAGAAAAGAGAAAATTCATGAAAAATATCAAATGACAAAATAAAAAATATTAAAAATCAGAAATGGAAACTAGAAATTATTTGGAGACTAATGCAATTGGTCCCATAATTTTTGGATTAAAAATGAGGGAGATATTGATTTTTGAAATAAAAGGGAATTAAAGAAAATAAAATCAGAAATTAATAAATGGCAAAAAACGAGAGCCCTTGGATCTGAGCTCATTAATTGAGCTGGCAAATCCAAGCATCCAGAGGCGCGTGCCCAACGTGTTCCACAGTCAATGCAACCACACTTGGATTAAATAAAAGTCATAACAATCAAAGGCATGGATTGAATCTGGGAAAGCAATCACACGGTCCAGATTGGATCTGGCAATGAAGCAGCCACCGGAGCCACCTTCTTCTCCGGTGAGCTTGCAGTTTCCGGCCACCATAACAGACAAACAAAGCTTAACCAAATCACGCGATCTATACATCATTGGAAAGCTGGGATGATGTACATCATCCCTGTACCATCCATTTTCACTCTAGATTTCTATGGTGTGAGAAATCAGAAGTTGAAAAATCTGGTGTTCATCATGAACTCAATGGATTTCAAAAATTGAATGCATAAACATGATGCCTCTATTGAGAGAACTTCAGCCAACACAAGATCTAAGCCAATAGGTCAAAGGATGATGAGATTCGAAGAAAATACCAGTTGGAGAGTAAGTTTGATTTCTGGAAACTTGAGCTCAAATCCTTGCTTTCTTTACCAAAACAGAAGATCAGTGAGATGAATGATGAAGGTTTAGAAGCTCTGGATCCAAGGATTCAACCAGATGTAGTTGAATTTTGGATCTGAAAAATTTGAGAAAATGAACTAGCTTCTTTAGTAATGGCTATGGAGAGAATTCTGCAGCATTTCAGGTTGAATCAGGTGTGTGAAATGAATGGAATGAGGTCTCTATTTATAGAGGAAGTGGCAAGGAGAATGTGATCAATCCGTGTGCATGGCATGTGGAGCTTCATTGCATGGGCTTGCATGATCATGCACAAGGCCCAAAAACAATGCCAAATGAATTTTGAGCATAACCAAATGAAAATGGACGTGTGACTTGCAAGGCAATTGCTTATGTACCAAGATTTCAAGTGAATTCCTCATTTGTACCTAAACATTCATCTCTTCGAAAATACCATTTGCCAAATCCAAATATGATCATGTGAGTAATGGTTGGAAAGGCCTTGATGTAAGGAACAATTGTTATGTTGGACAAAAACTCATTTGGAGTGTGGAAATTTATGAAATTTGAGTTTAAAGTGTGATGTGCAAAACATGTCAATGCAAAGTTTCTAAATTTGGCCAATGTTCAAGCCCCTCTGTTTTGATTATGAAAGCCTCAAATGGAAAAACCTCCAATATCAAAGTTTTATATCTTTTCAAGAAAATCAAAATGGACTCAAATTTGGCATCATTTGGATTTTTGATGAAGAAGTTATGGGCACTTGAAGTTGGACTTTTTTGACTTTTAATGCTTTTGGTCAAAAAGGACCTATAATGTCTTGCATTATCACATGTATTTCCTTTGAGATTTTGAAATTTTGTTAAACATAACATTTGAAGTAGACATCTTAAGCTTTCCAATGAATTTTATCCCACCTCCAAATCATAAAACATGAATGAGTTATGTCCTTGGGAAGTTGACCCATAATTAGGGTTTTAGTCAAAATGACCTATAATGTATTGGAATGGGAGATGGCCTTCCAAGCTTAAAATCAATTTTTTATGAACACGAAAGTTGTTCATATTGTCCTTAAGAACATTTTTTCTTTTGGAACCATCTCCATTTGACCAACACATAAAACGTTAGGTCTCAGTGCATTTCAAAATAGTCAGATGAATTGACTGATCAACTTCTCAAGTCCATGCCTCATATCTTGATGAATTGATGATTGAGGACACTCAAATAAGTTCAAATATGTATGAAATGAAGAGTTAAATGACTTCCCTTGATTGTATTTGATCATGGGCTAAGGTTGCTTCAGGAGCAAGGCATTGTGGTGCACAGATGAATTAGGATTTTCTTTGAAGAACAAGACCTCAAGCCCTTTGACTTGCTTTGATCAAAATGATGAATTGAGGTACTAGGGAGGCATATTTGATGGATGAGATCTTTGGGAACCATTATCATGCTTGCTATTATCTCCTCTTGACCATGTCTTTGTACTAATGATCTCCTTGAAGCTTTGGACCTTGTGATTGCTCAAGCTACAAAACAAAAGATGTTAGTGACATATTTTTGTGCTTTTGGTTAGTAAACAAAATGAGAAAAGCAAATGATATACAATTCAAGCATGCTTGGTGATCTCAAACCACCTCACAGGAGGTCCCACCCAAAGGCAAAGGGAACCAAGATGCTAAAGATCCTTGAGGCAATGCCAAATGCAATGTTATGATGCCATGAGGGATCTTAGGGACAAAATTGGGGTCTTACACTTTCCCTCCTTTGGGATAAATAACGCACGGTGGCGACTCTTCTGTCATTTCTTTCTCGCCGGTTGTTTTTTCGTATACTATATTTTTTAGGCTGCGACAGTCATCACATTCTCGCCTTACATAGGCTCATCGCGGCAAAATCAATTAATAGAAACAAATCAACAAATGAATAAAAGTCTCGTAACATTAAAACACGTTCATGGCAAATGCCTTCACCCTCAACAACGTCGTAAATAGTAACAAAATTAAACGATTCATTCACCCGCCCAGTGTTACAAATCTGAGCAATAAAATACTAAATAAACGCATAAAATAGGAAAGGAAGAACAACCTTTATGCCATCCTTCAATCTCAAAGCATCTACTCAGTTATCTGCTTGTTTGTACCCTAAGAAAGAGCACATAACCACACAAATAACAAAAGGGGGTGAGAATATGCTCATAATAATTAACAATGCAAAAGTATGCAATGGTATCCTAAACAAACAACAACATGTATTCAACACAATCCATTTGCATACATCACCAAAGCATTCTCAATAATCAAAATTAATATAGTCATTTAATGCATATACACATAATGAATGCAATGAACTCAACACCACGACTCAATAATGCATGTGGTACCATTATGGATAACACATGTCCATCTCTCTCATGAATCCCCACCATAGAACAAGAGCACACTAAAATAGCTACCATCAACACAATCCAGTTCCATACATCACCAAAGCATTCTCAATCATCAAAATTAATATAGTCATTTAATGCATATACACATAATGAATGCAATGAATCAACACCACGACTCAATAATGCATGTGGTACCATTATGGATAACACATGTCCATCTCTCTCTTGAATCCCCACCATAGAACAAGAGCACACCAAAATAGTTACTATCACCATAGGTGACACTTCACTGATTCTCATCTGGAACCAACTACTCGCTCCTGAATCCCCATCATAGGACCATAACACACCAAAATTGGACTGAAGTCCGTACACCATGATGCATGATTCACCATAACATGCAATATCACTAAAAATATTCACCATGTAATCACCATAATAACAACAACATAATCACCATAACAACAACATAATCACCATAATCACCAACATAAACAACAACATAATCACCAAAATAAGCGACAACATTATTAACCATACAAACATGTGAATTTAATTCGTAACAACATAATAACAACATCATGCATGCTAAACAGCAGCCAAAGAGTAGCCTGAAACACAACATAACACTAGAAATCGAAGTAACAAAACAATTCTGCACAACAGAGTAAAAAATGCTTGTTTTGGATGTGTGACAGGTTAACTGTCACCAAGGTGAGGCCTGTCACCTTCCACGTCACCACATACATCACACATGTGACGATCGTCCCAATCAAACACGCCTTGGCACCATGATGGTCTACCTATTAGACAGCTGACGCTCGTCAGCGCCTCCAAACATGATGACGGCCAAGGCGTCATCAGGGTGACGCCTGTCACCCTGAACCAGAACACAAAAATGCATTTTCTACAATGGAGTTTAAAACAGAACTTTGATTTCACCCCCATATCCCAAATTGTATAGTAACAACAAGGAGTATGACATCTAACATCAAAACATCAATCATACGTTAATTAACATGCAATTTCATTCATTTGGTCATGGATTTGCATACTTTATTCATCAAGTTCATCACTCACATATGAACAACCACACATACCATTATCATGAATATGAACACACAAAATGGTAAAATAGTGCACGAAAATCATATAAGAACACATATAATCATGCAATTCCATAATTGATTTCATATATTCATTCAATACTCATCCAAAGAAATAAATGTGAAGAAAATCTAATGGGATTAAGGGTATCCCTCTACCCGAACATGAAAAATACATCATATTAGGAGTAATCTCCCCAACCTTGATTTTCCCGCAAAAATGCAACTTCAAGCTCTAACAACTGAGTTCTTCCTATGCCTTAGCCCTTGCATCTTCCTCTTTTCAACCAAAATTCAGTTTTACGTAAAAATTCTCGAAACTCTTTTACTAACCTTTTTATTTGTAACATAATCTCTCTCAATTAGAGACTTCCAACACTACCCTCACTTATCCTCTTATTTACCACCATGCCCCTCTTAGCTCTAATTTTATTTTAATAAAAATACTACTAATATTCCCCTTATTTTCTATTATTTCTATGTTTCTCATTTTCCACCAAAGGTCTTCTTCTCTATTTATTTTAATAGATTAAATAAAATGACTACTTCTAATTATTTTAGTAATGATTCTCATTATTCTAGCATTATCAATTATATTATTTGGTTAACTAATTAGAACTACGTACTTCCAACCCAAGGTACTAACTACTACTACTAACCACCCAAATACCATCCAATGCACATAGAATCAATTTAAATAATTAATACACATAATTTCAAATAAATAAATAATTTAGAAAATTGGGGTGTTACAATAACCAATAATTGCTTCTTGGAACACCAAGAAATGAGAGCTCCTAGATACATGAACAAATACCATGTAGTATTCCTACTGTCCACTCTGTCACCATACCAGTCTGAGTCTGAATAGCATATCAGCTCAACATCATCTAACACTCCAAATGGAAACATAATTATATGCATCAGAGTTCTCTTTACATACTTGCGTATCCTGACTGTAGCTTGGTAATGTTATCATTTTGGCTTACTCATAAACCTACTTACCACTCCAACTACATAACATATGTCAGGCATGGTGTTACACAGATATCTCAGAGAGCCAACCAATTGTTTGAAAGTTATAGCATCTACTTCCTCACCATCAACATCATAATCTAGTTTATGGCTTGTCTCTGCATGTGTGATTGCAGACTTACAATTCACCAGCTCAAATCTCTTCAATAAATCAGGCTCTTACTTCAGTTGGTGCACAATGATTCCTTTATCAGTGTTTAAAATCCCCATCCCTAGAAAATATACCATGTTTCCAAGGTCAGTCATATCAAATGCTTTCATCAACACCCTTTTGAACTTCTTTATCTCCAAATTACAGATCCTTTAGTAGTACGTCATCTACATAAAGACACACCAATATCACGTTGCCATTAGAGATATACTACACATACACACTATACTCTATTTCACAATTTTTAAATCTCTGATGCTCGAAAAATGAATCAATTTCCAGATTCCAAGCCCATGGAGCTTGTTTAAGCTCGTACAACACACTACCTCAAGTTTTGCCATCATCAAAAAAGGGAGTATATGAGTGAAACTTTCCATTAGATGTATTTTGCATGATGTCAAAACTAGGATACTTTAACGTTAATGTATATTGGGTGGTATTCTTTGATTCTCAATGCACATCTTAGCATTATGAAGCATAGAAACATTTGGAGATAAGTTGGAAAAGGTTTCATACATAAAAAATGTATCAAAAACAAGTTTTATGGGAAAATTAACCTATGTGTCGACACATACATGTTTCAGGTCGACACATAGAAGAAATTTTTTCTCTGTGTCGACACATGTATTGCCTTTTTAAATCCTGTAGCTTCTGTTAGACATGTCGCCTTTACAGATCGACACATGACCTTTACAGGTCGACACATGCGTCGAACATGTTGGCTCATGACTTTCACAGGTCGGCCCATGCAACGGTTTTTCCAAAAATTCATAACTTTTTCAAATATTTTCATTCCTTTTGCCTCCAAACATTCATACATATAAATACTTCATACATGCATCATTTTCAATTAAGGTTCTAGAGTAAAGTTCTAGATAAAACCTATACGAAACAAAGATTTCAAAGCATTCTCATCATCTTCAACCTTATTCTATGCATACACACAAACAAATTACACATTATCATTCTTTGTTGGGGTGCTATATAGAATTAGGGTTGATAACATCAAATTTAGAGAGATTGTACTGTAAATTGGGTTGAGATCAGTGAGGGTTTCAAATAAGAAAACCGAGATGAGATTTTCCTTCAAGATCTTTTAGGGATTTGAAGGTTTTGGATAATATTACACAATTCGGATCCGATCGAGTGAAGGCTTTGAAGAACGAGAGGTTCTTGCGAAGGAGTAGCGTGGGACGGTGGATTGCATTGGTAAATCTTGGGTTACAACAATTATGCATTTTGGATTCGATCGAATGAAAGCTTTGAAGAACAAGGGGGTTCTTGCAAAGAAGTAGTGTGAGATAGTGAATCAAATCGTTGGGTTACTTGATCAAGCTTTGATCAAGGGAAAGTAAGGTGTCATAATCAATATCAAACTTAGGGTTTATAGGGTTGGATTGCTACATCTCTCTTGTATACATACTTTTACAAAGTAAGGTTAACTTCAGTATCTCAATTCGAGTTCGAATTAAGGGCATATGTACCCGTAGTGAGGTCGATTGGAGAACTGCCTAAACAAATCCTGTGTACTCTCTATCCCTCCCTCTCTCTCTTTCTTTTATTTTTTGTTTTCAAAATGTTAAATTCATAGATCGTGCGATCAACTCGTTTGGATAATATTTTTGATTATATTTTTGATTACATTTCAAAATGTACTCTCTCTCCCTGCCTTAAGATTGTGATTGGTTTTTAAGATCAACAATATCACATAAATTTCCAAACAATAATGATTGCACATTAGGTGTTCGACACTTTTTCTCAATAGATTTTTTGTGTGTTTGATCATTGGAAATAGTCTATCCTTGTTGCTTTGCACTCAGAGCTTTTTGATAGTGGGTTCGGTTAGAGATTCCATTCGGGCTGCTTCCGCTTGCCATAAAATTTTCAAAACAAATTTTTTTCGTATTAATTTTTTATACTTGTGATTTATTCACCCCCTATAGATCAAAGTCTATCGTCTAACAGAAATGCGATGTGAATCTCTCGCATAGGTCGGTGCATGACTCGATGCTTTCGTCCGACAGACCGTTGAACTATAACCTGGTCGATTCCCTCAAAGTTAGTGTAAATATATTACACTTGGAAGCTTCGCCGACGTGGAAACAATTCAAACTCTTATTGACGAGTTATACATGTTAGTCAGGATCTTCTTTCATGTTGTACTCATTCAATTTAGGAGGCTTCTCCAATGACTTCAGTATCCTGGTGTCTAAAATTCGGGGGCATACATGATGTTTTTGCAGATTCTTCACTGATGGTCTCTCTACCCGATCCTATGGAGGAACATGGCTACCTCGACCTCCCTCGGAGATCCGAGGAGGAGTTTAACGCTTCTCACTCTTCTAGTAACTCTGCAATTTTGGAGCTTCATCTCTCTACGACGTGGTTAACTCGATAATGATTGTTTGACTTTTCTTTGAAAGGGCTTCATGTGTGGTGCTTCCCCTTGGGGCACATCGTGTAGGATTTCTTCAAGGAAGAGCAATCTTTCCTCTATCGCATTTGAATTATGTTGTCAAACGATGTTATCCATGTTATTCAACAACTCATTAATGCCTTGTATTCAGAGATTAGCTTTCAACAATTGGAAAGTAGGGAATGTTTTAGGTCGTGAGGCTAGCGGTGGTACCAGAGGCCAGAGCAGAGGTATTGGAGTAGATCATATGATCTAAGGAGGAACCTTAATTTAGTTCATTCATATATTCATTTTTCCAGTTAAACTTGTTCTATTATAGAACCAGAATTGATCAGAGAATCGGTGATCATGGTGGATCATGATGGACCCGAGCCTTATTTACGGAGGAGGAGGGGTCGACCTTCAAAGTTAGTACTCTAACACTTAAGTCACTATGTGTAGGAGAAAAGTGAATGAAGTTAGAATTTGAAATTGTATACCTAAAATTGGTGCGTGTGATCTTTATGTAGTGGAGTAATTATAACAATCAGTTGTCTTTGAAATGTGAAATCTTAAGAGCCACTGAATGCATCTTGGCTTAAAGTCAACTATTTTTTTTCTTCTATAAAGTAGTTCTCCTATGCCGCAAGCCATCCAAATGAATCATGACTTTCTTCTGGCGACGCGTCGATGTTTTTCTGATCATCCTTGAACACAACTTAAAGTCTATATTTAAAAATATGTAATTAGACTATTTTAATGTAAAAATCTAATCTTAACAACCTAAACACATGTTCATTTAACTCTTTAATACCATATGCTCTAACCCATCAATTAATAAATAGATTAAATTTAAAGATGCTTTATAATTTCAAAAATATATTTATCAATTAAAAGATTTTTTAATTTATACTCAAATTTTTAAAATTAATTTACTTGTTCTCTTTTTTACAATTTTTACTTAAATTTAATTGATATATACTAATATAGACAATAATCATATGAGATTAATTACTATGCACTGTCAGTGTAAAAAATTTTACACTGTTAATTTATCACCATCACCCGTCTGTATTACTTTATAGATTTTTAAAATAAAAGTCAAATTTGTTTCAATATTCAACGATCATGATTAACTAACGGTGTAAAATCCTTTTATTCTAATGATATTCCTCAAATATTTAAAAATATTTATTCTTTTACTTTAACCATCTCTATAATAACACATATAAATAATTGTATTAAATTAATATAAATAAAACTTTTTCGTAATATAGTAATTAAACTCTTTTTCTATCTTTACATACAGCAATATATACTTGCTTTTAGGACATAAACTAATATAAAAAAATGATAGTAACAGTTTTCCATGTCACATACAATTGGATGCGTTGAGTATATGCAGAGCACTCCGTAGTTAATATAGTAATTACGTCTGCTCAATTTTATTGAATGCAATTAACCACCTTATACAACCACTCTTCACTCTTCACTCTTCTTATATTCTACCCTCTTTCTCACTACTCTTCTTTCATCAACTTTCTTTCCTTCCTTCTCAACCATGGAACTCTTAGACATTATCATGTTCTCTTTCACCCTCCTCTTCTTCCGCTGGTGGTGGTCCCGCTGGTCCAAAACCGGCGGCGGTACCAAAAGCCTCCCACCAGGACCACCTGGTTGGCCAATCGTCGGCAACCTCTTCCAAGTCATCCTCCAACGTCGTCCCTTCATGTACATCGTTCGCGACTTACGTCTGAAATACGGTCCAATCTTCACCATGCAAATGGGTCAACGCACGTTGATAATCGTCACAAACGCTGACCTAATCCACGAAGCCCTAATCCAACGAGGCCCACAGTTTGCGAGCAGGCCTAAAGACTCTCCCATTCGACTTATCTTCAGCATGGGAAAGTGTGCCATCAACTCCGCCGAGTACGGCCCTCTCTGGCGCTCACTCCGCCGTAACCTCGTCACTGAGATGATATCACCGCTGAGAGTAAAACAGTGCAGTTGGATTCGTAAATGGGCCATGGAAGCCCATATGCAAAGGATCCAAAAAGAAGCCCATGAAAAAGGTTCCGTTGAAGTAATGAGTAACTGCAGACTCACCATTTGTAGCATTCTCATTTGTCTCTGTTTCGGTGCCAAGATAACTGAAGAACGAATCAGAGACATTGAGAGTGTTCTTAAACAAGTTATGCTAATTACTCTTCCCAAGCTTCCAGATTTTTTACCCCTTTTAACGCCGTTATTCCGTGGACATGTGAAACAAGCGAGGAAGCTGAGAAAGAAACAGGTGGAGTTAATAGTACCGTTAATAAGAAAACGGAAAGCTTACGTGGAGAGTGACGGAAAAAATGGAGATCCAGATATGGTGAGTGTTATATTAATAATCGAACCTAATATAATTTATTAATAATTAATTATTCAATCTATATTTGATTGATTAATTAAATAATTAATTTAACAGGTGAGTCCGGTTGGTGCTGCTTATGTGGATTCGTTGTTTGCGTTGGAAGTTCCTGGTAGAGGAAGGTTAGGAGAAGAGGAGTTGGTTACGCTTGTGTCGGAAATTATCAGCGCCGGTACTGATACGAGCGCCACGGCGGTGGAATGGGCGTTGCTTCATCTAGTGATGGATCAAGAGATTCAAGAGCGGTTATATAGAGAGATTGTTAACTGCGTTGGAAAATGCGGTGTTGTTATGGATAGCGATGTTGAGAAAATGCCTTATCTCGGTGCTATAGTGAAAGAAACATTCCGGCGACATCCGCCGAGTCATTTTGTGCTATCGCATGCGGCGACGGAGGAAACGGAGCTTGGTGGTTACACTGTTCCTGCGGATGCGAGTGTTGAGTTTTACACGGGTTGGTTAACGGAGGATCCGAATATGTGGAAGGATCCGAAGGAGTTTCGACCCGATAGGTTTTTGAATGGGGATGGAGTTGATGTGGATGTTACCGGGACAAAAGAGGTGAAGATGATGCCATTTGGTGCTGGGAGGAGGATTTGTCCAGCGTGGACATTGGGAACTTTGCATATAAACATGTTGATGGCGAAAATGGTGCTTGCTTTTAGGTGGTTACCTGTTCCTAATATCCCGCCTGACCCGACTGAGACATTCGCTTTTACTGTTGTTATGAAGAATCCTCTCAAAGCTGTCATCGTTCCTAGAACCATTTAAGTTTATTACTATTAGGTATAACTGACACTAGTGTCCGATTATCCGTTATTTTTAATAAATGCGGATCGAAATATAAAACAAATATTTTTTATTAATTTTAATTATTTATGTCATAAATCTGATAAATATAAAAAAAAATAAGTTGTGAAAAATTATATTAGAAGTAACTAAAATTTTAATTTTTTAAAATTGAAATGTCTAAAAATTATTAGAATAATTTTAGAAGAAAATAGATCCCAAATACTTATATATATATATATATATATATATATATATATATATATATATATATATATAGTTATAAATTATTATTATTTATTATACTTTACAGTATTCTATCCTTGGCATTATTATGTCTTCATAATGCAGACTGCAATGCCAGTAATTTATTTACTAAATTAATGACTAATATTTAAGAGTTTGGTTGCTGTTTGCTTATTAGTAATATTATACTACTGGTATCCAATTAATAATTTTTATGTAACAAATAAATTACATATGTGATGCTTGAGAAAATCTCAATAAGCTAGCTAGGTTACCAGGCTTCTACTACTCTGTTAACAATACTATAATATGAGAATTCTTAGGGATAGTAAAATGAGACCGATAAGTTGGATATATCTCTTTAATAAGTTGGATATATCCCTTTTATATGTACTTTAGTATACAATAAACCAAAAATTTAATTTTTTATTGTCTAGTGTGTCCGTCCTTTCCTGCTCTGTTTTTGTTGTTTTGAAAAATATAAATATTAACATAAGATTTTATATTTTTAATTTTAAAATATGTGAGTTTTCTCCATCTTATATTTTTGCTTTTTTTAGATTTTATATGCTCATCCTTAATTATGACCATCCTATCAAATCTTATTCTTTTACGGACTTTTATAGAACTAACTTAAATGGATCAAACATATATGTTTAATACTGTATTAAACTCATGTGTTTAATACTGTATTAAACTCATGGGTCCTACTATCCTTTTGTTTAGCTTAATAATAGGAAATAGTAGTAAATTTTATTTTAAAAAGAGTTTATTATTTATAAATAAATGGAGTATGGAGTATTAAATAAGGACGGGTGTGGTTGTTAGTGTCTATCAAATATTTCATGTTCCATCAGTTAATAAAAGTTTAGTCGGTTAAAGTTGGCGATCTCACACAAAACCATTACTCCTTCCCACCTTATGTATAAACCTTGTTTAACTCATACATGTTTAAAAGTTAGTTACACCTTTAATCACTTGAATAAATAAATTTAATTTTTTTAATACATTTAATAATTAATATAACTAGTTTATATATAAGTTAAATATATTAATAGTCACATATATAAAAAAAATTAAATATATTTAATAATAATAAGAAGAAGAAGGTGTATATTTATTGAAATATTATTAAATTTGCATAGAAACTGAACACTCTTAATAAGGGGCCAACAAGGAAAGTGTGGAATTAGTTTTCTTGTTGAAGTATTATCAATTTTATAATAAATATAAAAATTATTTTGAAAACAATTCAACAATCTGTTGATTCAATTTTTCAATTTTTCAAAACAAATTTGTAACAAAAAAAAAGAATTCATAAAAAAACTTATAATGAATATGAAAAGACTTTTAATATATTTTATTCATTAAAAAAAGAATTCATAAAGAAACAAGAAGAAGAATTTTCAACTATGCAATCTCGCTCCGATCTAGTTTCGCCTCTTCTTCTTCGATCAATCTCGTGTGCATCTCCTATTGAATTGTATTCCTTGTGTTGAAGCAGGTTACTCGACAAGAACAAGGAGGTGTCGAACCACCTAGTGTGTTAAGTTCTGTTAGTGTGTCGAAGTGTCGAAGCATGTTGCTTCACATAGGATTTCGACTTATGCCTATTTTAGTAGTGTTAGCTATTTTGGGTTTTGTCTTGAGGTCCAAGTTAACCTAAATCTATAAATAGAGGGAGTAATCCTTATTTTTGAAATGAAGTGTAATGAAGTGAATAGAGCATTCATAACATTGTATTAACAGTATTTTGCAGTTGCAAAGTGAATAAGAAGTTTTCCACAATTTATGGGCAGAGAGAAACTCTGCAGAATTATATTACTCTTCTCCTTCATCATTCTTTCTTTCTTTCTTTCTCCATTGTTCTTTCTTTTCATTGTTATTGTGTGGGTGATAACAACCTTGTTCCCCAAGATTGATTGAAATTCTCCATAGGTTTTAGGGGATTTCCAACATCTGGTATCAAGAGCTCCGGTTAAACGATTCGTGGGAAGAAAATCACCATGGCAACAAATCATCCA
Source organism: Lathyrus oleraceus (assembly GCF_024323335.1). Classification (NCBI taxonomy): domain Eukaryota; kingdom Viridiplantae; phylum Streptophyta; class Magnoliopsida; order Fabales; family Fabaceae; genus Lathyrus; species Lathyrus oleraceus. Next base: position 15,032,184 of record NC_066582.1, read on the forward strand.
AACGGGCATTTTTCAGCAAATCTTCTGATTCTCAAGAACAATAATTATGAGAATTGGTGCAAGTAGATAAAGGTTGTGTTCTGTTATCAAGATCTTTGGGATCTTGTGAAGGAAGGAGTAGCAACGCTTGTAGAAGCCGCGTCAGATCAAGAAAAGGTTGCACATAAAGAATTGAAGAAGAAAGATTATAAAGCTCTCTTTATAATCCATCAATGAATTGATGCAGATAACTTTGAAAAGGTTAGTGATGCAGAGTCAGCGAAAGAAGCATGGGAAATTCTGGAGAAATAGTTTGGAGGCACGAAGAAGGTGAAAGAGGTGAGGTTACAAACTCACAAAAGAACATATGAATTACTTCAGAGGGAAGACAATGAAGGCGTAACTGATTTCTTCACCAAGGTTACGAAACTGGTGAATCAAATCAAGGTATGTGGAGAAGTGTTGACATCAAGATCTATTGTTGGAAAGATCTTGAGGCCGTTGGCTCCAAAGTTCAACCACATGGTAGTAGCCATAGAAGAGTCGAAAGATTTGTCAAAACTGACAAAGGAAGAGCTTCAAGGGATGCTTGAATCTCATGAACAAAGAATGGCTGAAAGAGCTGCAGGAAAGTCGAAGAGTGATATGGCTTTGTAGGCTCAATCAGCAAAAGAAAGAAAAGGCAAAGGAAGATGGAATAGAAACAAAGGTAGAGGAGGTTACAACAATTCGACTGGTCAAGATCAGCAAGAAGGAAACTGGTCGAATCAGAGAAAATTCTGGAACCAAGGCAACCAAAGAGGTGGTGTTACAGATAGAGGAAAAGGTGGTGGTCAAAATCCAGACAAGAGTCACATTCAGTGTTACAATTGTCAAATGTATGGTCATTATTCTAGTGATTGTCCAAAAAAGTAGAAGAATCAAGAAACTTATGCAAAGCTGGCAAAATATGAAGAAGAAGAAGAAGAAGAGACATTGCTGATGGTTACAACAAGAGAAGAAGAGAGATTCAAGGACCAGTGGTACTTGGACTCAGGATGCTCATCACACATGTCTTGAAGGAAAGATTGGTTTGTCAACATAAAGCCCTCAATGAAGAACATGGTGAAATTTGCAAATGACAACACTCTAGTAGTTGAAGGTGTTGGTGATGTTCTGATTATGAGGAAAGATGAAAAGAGGTTAGTAATTTCAAATGTGTTATACATACCAAGCATGAAGAGCCATTTTCTCAGGATAGGGCAGTTAGTCAAAAAAAACTACAAAGTATCGATTAAAGATAAGATGATGAGAGTTCTCGAATCAAATGGAAGGTTGACCTTGAAGGCTCAAATGTCTCAGAATAGAACCTTCAAGGTTGAGCTTAATGTGATGGAGCATAAGTGCCTTGCAACAGTAGCTAATAGAGATGAATGAATATGGCATTATAGACTTGGTCATATCAATTTCAAAGACATCAGAGAATTGAAGAGAAAAAATATGGTTTCAGGATTACCAAAAATCGACATTCCAAACGAAGTGTGTGAAGAATGCGTGTAGGCGAAGCAGCAAAAGAACAGCTTCAGTAAGGATGCGGGAAGCAGGTTGAAGGTAATTCTTGAAGTCATATACTCTAATGTATGCGGTCCTCTCCAGGTGAATTCGATTGGAGGTAACAAATACTTTGTTATATTCATAGATGATTTCAGTCGAAAACAGTGGTCTTACCTGATCCAGAAGAAAAGTGAAGTGATCGAGGTATTTTCCAAGTGTAAATTTATGGTCGAAAGACAGAGCGGTCAAAAGATTAAGATTTTGAGGACTGGTGGTGGTGGAGAATATGTGTTGAAAGACTTCGATACATTATGTGTGAAAGAAGGGATTGTGCATATCCCACCCTACACTCCACAACAGAATGAATTCGCAGAAAGGAAGAATAGAACCATCATGAATATGGTTAGAAGTATGTTGAAAGACAAGCATTTACCCAAAGAATTATAGGGAGAAGCTATGTTGACTACGACATATATTCTGAACAGATGTCCGACGAAGAAGCTAGAAGGAATCACGCCAGGAGAATGTTGGTCAGGTGTCAAGCCTAGCTTTAGTCATCTGAAGGTGTTTGGATCTATAGCACATAGACACGTGCCAGATCAGTTGAGAAGAAAACTTGATGACAAGTCAAATCAGATAATCCTGATAGTATATCATTCGACTAGAGGATACAAGTTGTTCGACCCAGTGAATAAGCAAGTGGTGATCAGCAGGGACGTGATCATAGATGAGCTTAAGGAGTGGGATTGGACTGATAATGTCTTGAAAGATTCAATAAGAATCTTTTATGATGAACCAACTAGTGAACTCGAAAGAGAAGTTCGACAGGAAGAAGTCAGAGGTGAAGCAGACCCAAGCAGACCTCAAAGAACAAGACACATGCCTACAAGGTTGCAAGAATGTGTGATTACATCAGATGATGTGGTCGATGAAGAAGGTGAGTTGGTACATTATGCTTTCTACGCAGATGTCGAACCTGTCAATGCAGCTGAGGCATTGAAAGATTCGAAGTGGATGAAAGCAATGAACGAAGAATTGAAGTCAATCAAAGTCAACAACACTTGGTCACTTGTCGAATTTCCCCAAGACAAGAAGGAAATCGATGTGAAATGGGTATACAAGATGAAGTTGAATCCCAAAGGAGAAGTGACTCGACACAAGGCGAGATCTGTGGCGAAAGGATTTCTTTAGAAAGAAGGAATCGACTTCGATAAAGTTTTTGCACCTGTTGCTAGGATCGAAACAATCAGGTTGGTTGTTGGTCTAGCAAACATGAGCAACTGGCAGATGTGTCATATGGATGTGAAATATTCATTCCTTAATGTCCCCTTAAAAGAAGAAGTTTATCTTGCACAACCAGTTGGGTTTGTCAAAACAAGGAGAAGAAAGAAAGGTGTACAAGCTGCATAAAGCCCTCTACGGACTTAAACAAGCTCCAAGAGCTTGGAACAAGAAGATAAATGGTTTTCTAAGGGAGAAGGAATTTGTGAAGTGCAAATCTGAACATGGAGTATATGTAAGAAGAAGCAAGAGTGAATTGCTTATAGTATGTCTCTATGTCGATGACCTGTTGATAACAGGTAGCTGCAAGAAGGAGATCGAAAACGTCAAAGGTGATCTCAATATGGAATTCGAAATGTCAGATCTGAGTGACATTTCATATTTCCTTGGCATCGAGTTCTACAAGAGTGGTATAGGTTTTGTCGTACCCCAAATTTTGACAACCTTTCAGCCGACACTAACACATTCATAGCATATCAGTCATCTGGTCAAGTGACCTAAAAAGTCAAAGGGAAACCATTTTAATTTTTTAGTCCCTCTTAGGAGTTGATTTTAGTTTAGGGGTATTATTTAGATTTTCGAAAAAAAAAGCATAATTTGTAGGAGCGTGCTAAAAAGGGTATTACTATTAAAGAAAGTTAGTAGGGTTAATAATAAGGATAATATGTATTATTTATAAATTAAAAAAAAATCAATTAATTAAGGGTAATATTTACTTAATAAAAGTATAAATGGATGAAATTATAGGGGTTTTAATATTATTAATATAATTAACTCTCATTAAAATATTAGTATTATGGTTTCATTTTATTTCAATTATATATATTGACCCAATTCAGAAAAAGGACTTCTAAAACTTTAGAATGGAGAGGTCATGTGTTCAAATCTCGCTTCTCTCATTTTTTTCCTTTTTATGTGTTTTAATTATAAAAATCACAAAAAATTCAAAATTTTCATTTTTTATCTTTTATTAATTAATTTTCGTATTTTTAATTTATATATTTTTTTAAAATTGTTTTTTTTAACTTTTTTGCATTTTATTCACAAAAATAGTTAAAAATTATTAAAAATAAAAAAATATCAAAAGTGTCTAGATTCAATGTATTTTATCAATTTTTTCATATCTAATTTTTGATTGGTTGTACTCGGTCACAATTAGTTCTTTTCTATTTATAGTGACCTAATTTATCCTATAAATAGGATTTATTTTCTCATTATTTATGGGACAACAATTAGATAGAATTAGAGAAAATTTCACACAGAGTTTTTTACATAGTCCCAAACTTTTTTTATAGTCTTAATTATTCTTTTAAATAAATTTTTTTCCTCTCTCGTTTGTTCTTTTATTTTACCTAAGTCATATGATAATTTCTTATGGGTTTTTTCTTTTTACTTTTTCTTGTAAAAATTATTTGATTAAACTCTCTCACCCAAGATTACAAAGTCTCAATTTTTCCTGTTAAAATTGGTTTTTAGTTTTTGTTTTTCCAAACCACATAATGATCATTTGATGGTTTGTTTTTCTATTTTATTATTCTTTTATTTTGTTTTTATCGTTTTTTAGATTATCTACTAATATAAGTTTTATTTTTCTTATAATTTACTAATGGTTTTTATGTGTTTTAATTATAAAAATCACAAAATTTAAAATTTTCATTTTTTATCTTATATTAATTAATTTTCGTATTTTTAATTTATATATTTTTTAAAAATTGATTTTTTCACTCTTTTTGCATTTTATTCACAAAAATAGTTAAAAATGATTAAAAAAAAAAATGTCAAAAGTGTCCAGATTCAATGTATTTTGTCAATTTTTTCACAATTAATTCTTTTCTATTTATAGTGACCTAATTTATCCTATAAACAGGATTTATTTTCTCATTATTTGAGGGACAACAAGTAGAGAGAATAAGAGAAAATTTCATACAGAGTTTTTTACATAGTCCCAAACTTTTTTTATAGTCTTAATTCTTCTTTTAAATAAAAAATTTCCTCTCTCGTTTGTTCTTTTATTTTACCTAAGTCATATGATGATTTCTGATGGCTTTTTTCTTTTTACTTTTCCTTGTAAAAATTATTTGATTAAACTCTCTCACCGAGGATTACAAAGTCTCAATTTTTCCTGTTAAAATTGGTTTTTACTTTTTATTTTTCCAAACCACATGATGATCATCTGATGGTTTCTTTTTCTATTTCATTATTCTTTTATTTTGTTTTTATCGTTTTTTAGATTATCTACTAATATAAGTTTTATTTTTTTTTATAATTTACTAATGTTTTTTTTACTAATAATTTACTTTTTTTTTTTGTAAATAATATGAATCAATTACTACACTACCACATGATGTTCATCTGATGGTTATCTTTAAATTTTTTTACCTCTTATTTGTATTAGTTACACACCTTTTTTATATTGGCACATTCATCATTCACTAAGAATATATATTTTTTATTGCATTTTCTTACAATATAGATTTTCTAATTGAATGTATATTTTTTAAATTTTTTTTACAATATCTTCTATTATTTTAAATTTTTTTATCTCACATCCCTTTATTTTATTTGTACAAAAATAATCAACAACAATTAATAAAGCTTCTTCATTCAATATACTCTCTCAAATCATGTTCTCCTGTACCTCTGGAATTTAATCTAGTTAGAAACTTTATCAAATTCTATATTTACAGGTTGAATGGATTTCCAATTTGAAACATGGGAAAGGATTAATGGAAGAACAAAAAAATTGTTCATTTGGTTTCTCTGCAATTTTTACATGGGAAAGAGAAAGGGAATGAGAGGTAACGTACATATTCTACCATTTTGTTTTTATTTTCTTTTCTTCTTATTTTAATTAAATTTCTTGTGTTATTTAATTGTTATTTTCATATTCTGATTGGAAAAGCCAACTAATTCCTCATATTAAATTGTGTTGATTATTTTTATGTGTAAAAAAAGAAGGCAGAAATAGAGAAAAAGGGGGAGCGACTCCCCATCTAAGTTTTTTTTATTGAAATTTAAGTATGATTTATTTTGGTCTGAGTCTTGGGTAACATTAGGTTCCATCATTTTATCTATTGATATTCCTGAATAATTAGTACACTCCTTCTAACTTTTTAAGAAAAAAATAATATTTTATATTAATTATCATTATTAAAAAATATAAATAAATACAAAGATTTAACATTTATCATGGTTAATTAATAAGATTTTTTTGTATAATTTAGATGAGGTAATTTTGGGTTATCAATTTAATGAGGAAACATAAACAAATTATATCTCTTTTATTTTCATTATAATCTTTTTAACATAATTTAGATTAAGTAATTTTGGGTTATCAATATAATGAGAAAAATAAACAAATTATGTCTCTTTTATTTTTCTAGTATCATTAAGTAATCAAGTAAAAATACAAATGATAAATATTAAAAACTAAAAAAAAAACTTTTTCTTTACTTTAGGTTAGTAGGTCAATTATTAAATTTATTAAATTAATTTGGATTTTCTACTCTTATAAAGTAATACAAATATATATCATATTTTCTCCTTGTAGTTAAACCTTATTAAGAGTTATCAAAGTGACTTAATCTTTTCCGTAATTTTAAAACTTTAAAAGATATTCCCCATGTTTGCTCATACACCCCATGTTTCTTTTTCATAATTTATTTAATTAATATATAATTATATATAATTATTTATTAAATTGGGCCTTATTTAATTAATTGACTCTTAATAGTTTAATTAAATTAATATTTATGGTTTTTAATATTTCAAATTTTTATTTTATATTTTATTTATTTATCATTCTATTATTTAAATGATTAGAAGAAAAAATATTTAATTAATTAAAGGATTAAGACATATTTATGGATATTTGTTTGGAATATAATATGGGATAAAATTATGGGTAATTTATAGGGTTTTAAGGGGTGAAAATTATGGATAAAATCGGAATAAGGAATATATCATATTGCATATAATTTAACTTATTTTCTTAACCAAAACAAATTATCTTTTTTTACAATTAAATAAAAGGATACAAATATGGGATAAAACCATAAAGTTTTCAAGGGTTAAATCAGGGATAAAATCGGGATAATGGGTTATGTCTAATGTTCAATTATAATCACTAATTTATTTTCTTAAATAAATCAAAATATTATATTTTTGCAAAATGATTAAGGGATAAATCGAGGAATATAAATCGAGGATAGAAATTGGGATAGGGATAAATCAATGGATATAAATAAGGGATATGTCATATAAATATATAATATTTAAGTATTATAACTTTTCTTTTATAATTAATGGGATAATCATTGGATAACTTGGGGATAACATGGGATAAAATTCTTTTACAATTTTTAGAGATAAAATCAGGGATTAAAGTCCGAAATAATGATATGTTCTTTAGGGTTTCTAAATTAAACTTTTAATATTGAATAATCATATGTAGTATCACTATGAATATTTTTTTTATAACCAAATTAACGGGATTTTTTTGTTGCAATTAATCAAAGGGGATAAGTCAAAGGATAAATCGGGGATAAAATCCGGATAAAGGATTATGTCTAATACCTAATTATGATTCATAACTTATTTTCTTAAATAAATTAAAATACTATTTTTGCAAGGGATAAAAGGGATAAAATCAATCTAAACTCACCTCAAACTATAAGTCCTCCGCTTTAGTGCATTGAGACATTTTTCAAAATCAATTACTTCTCCGCTTCCGATGCGTGGGAACTTTTAAGGGATAAAAACAACCAACCAACCGATATTTTTAAGACGAACTACGGGACTCTGATCCTTCAATACATTTGAGGGTACGTAAGCATAGAGTTGTAAGACTCTAGCGAGTATAATAATAAAAAATATTTCTTAGGGATTCCCTTATAAAAATAATAAAACAAATTTGTAAATAAATAAATAATTAAATGATTAATAAATATTAAAGCAAATGTTCCTTAGAAACACACTAACCGTAGAACTAAAGGAGGATCCCATTGAATACAATGGAGGTAAGGGGTGCCTAACATCTTCCCCTTACTTAACTGACTCCCGAACCTAGTCTCTCATCCTTAGTCATTAGGTTTTATCATTATTTCCCTATTCCTTATGAACGAATAAATGATGGTGGCGACTCTGTCATTTTTCCAGCCGCGACAGCTGGCGACTCTGCTGGGGAGTTCTTATACTTTCCCTAAAGAGAGTCCATCATAACCTCCGGTTTTAGGGTTTTGTGTGTTTTCTTGGTTTGCTTGATTTTATTTATTTATCTATTTTTACTACATCTCATTTATTCATTTTATATTATATTTTATTACTCTCTTATATTAAACTATCATTGGTTGGGATTGATACTATATGAGAAGCTAAAACCTAAGCTCGAGGAAAAATATAAGCTTAAGTAAGGGGTCGTCATGTCTCGGCCACCGGGGTTTTCATCCCGTAGGGTCTTTGATGACGATTCCACCCAAAATAGATCAATTCAAAAGGTTTGTCATGAGAAGGCCAACACTTCTTCATGATAGAGCTTTGGGTTTGATCCATGACTCTGGGGACCTCTTCTAGAACCCTCACAATTTAGGGTGACCTTATGTTATCAACGTGTAAAGGTAGTTACTAAGGTCCCGCCTAGACGATACTTATCCCGAACGATTACTGTAGGAAGGCTTGCTCCTTCTCATGGTAAAACAAGGGTATAATCCATGATTCTAGGGCTATCATCCTACAAAAACTTTATATCCTACAAGTGAGGGGATTGGGTAGTCTAAGCCTAGATCTGACATATCATAAGGAATCTACCCTTAATTAGGTCATGCTTGCATATTATCTTACATATCCCGAAATTGTTTGGGTTTCCCATGCCAATCATTATCCCTATTTATATGGAGCCTTCTTAAACAAGGCATCCTTATATTTGGCATTATCCCGAAACCCGTGTGGGTTCTCCTATCTGTCACTACCCTAATGTGACACTTGCATTGCATCTAAAAGAAAACTTTTAGCATACCTTCAATATTAAAAATTAAAAAATATTGTTTGCATACATATGCATTTTCATGCATTTGCATACATGCACATACATTTGTGTATCCTTTACACTTTCAACCTTCCTCCAACTTTCTAGCTAGCATACATCCTGATACTAACGAGCGAACTTGAAGGACGTATCGAGAAACTATAGTGGAACTCAAGAAAGGAAAGTAACATTGAATAGAAAAGGTAACCCTTTTCCATGTCAGCCACGACCTATCCAATGATTTAAATACAACGACCATGGATGATGTTGCCTCAACAAAGTCTACTACAATATCTACTTCAGCAGCAGCCTCATACGCTCCATCAATCACAACCAAGGAAGCTTGGAAAGAACTTGGACCCTATACCAAAGTCTTATGGTCAATTGTTGAAGCATTTGCTCAGAGGTGCCCTAGTGGAACTACAACTGAACGGTCTTCCTCCTCGTCCATATCCTACAAGTTATGACGAGAATGCCCGATGCGAGCATAAAGTCCAGGACCTGATCGATAACAAGCAATTGACTGCCAAAAAAGGAGTCCATTGGTAAACAGTCACCCCTTATCTTTATAAGTGGAAGAACTTCAAGAGGTGTCTCCTAAAGCCGATTGGATCAACAATGAAGCTCATCCCTAGGATCAATAGACTTTATCATTTCCAGTTGTAATTTCTTTTTGCTAAGGGTTGTTTGTATCTAAAATTTGTACTTTTTAAAAAGTAATTTTAATAAAACGAGCATGCACGTCTTTTGAATCAATCCATTTGTTTTCACTCTTTCTTATGTCATCATAAAAAATCAACACTTTTTCGTTCCACTTTTCAACCATTAACAAACTTAAAGGAGAATGATATAAACAAAATAACCTGAATTTATTGACGTATGCTTTTAATAGTAAGACCTGGCTGACGATGTAAGACATTGTTTCGCTTCCCTAAACACTAGAGAAATAAGAAGATAATCCGTAGTCAACCCCCTCGAGCCAGAAGTTGGTGTTTCTTTTTCTATTTAAAAAACCCTTAATGTTAACCAGGGGCAGGGTAGTTTTTCAATTAAGTCAACGATGCATTATGATCTCAAGAGAATTATTCCATCTAATCACAAGGATAATAGGTTCAAGCACATCTTATTCCTCGCATACATCATCTAACATCGAGGAAGCTGAGAAAGTACAAAGCTCACGATAGCTAACATGGCAGTCGTAACTTTCAAAATCAAAAGCAAAAATCACAAGAGTTGTTTTAAAAAAAAGGCCCGCTAAGTCAAAAAGAAAAAAAAACTAAAAATTTGACTTAGGCAAAAGTTAGGGCATTAAGTTTTTAAAAAAAGGCCGCTGAGTCAAAAAAAACTAAAAAGTAGTTGACTTAGGCAAAAGTTAGGACATCCTAATGGACTACAAATTCAAAAGAATCGGCCCATGCAAAAAATAGGGATTAAAAACAAAAAAAAAAACAATGAAAACAAGCTTTTAAGTGAAAGTAGGTGACTACCACCTCAAGAATCTCATTAGCGCTTGAATCATTACATCTACCTTCATCATTATCTATCAAAATTCTCTTGCAGACTAAATGCATATGTTAAGTTAATTGAATTTAGGAATGAAGAACATCAAGGAGAAGGGGTGAGATAAAATTAAAATTTGAACCTTATATCTTTTGTTTCATAAACCGTGAACCAAGCCACATTATAACATTTAAAAGTCCTAATTGAATCTAGGTTCACTATGAAAGCATACTCAGTAAAATCATTATTAAACTGACTCTGAATGTTTGTTACTAACCATCTTGTTCTATCACATCTTCATTTATGCCAACCTATTGGTCATATATCATCTGTATACACCATATTTGTTTTCTATAACAATTTTCAATTTCAAAAACTTGCATGAGCATGATGTTAGAATTACTTTTCAAAAAAGAATATTTTTCTCACAAGTCAATACTTAGCACCAACGAAATATCAACAATGTCTGATCAGGGGCATACCACTTCAAGACATTACTGATTAGGGGTAAGTCACGTAAGGATCCTTCCTATCAGGGGAAAATCCTTATAATCATGGGCAAATCATCTAAAGATCATACTAACTAGGGGAAAAGTGTCCCAAGATTTGACCCACCGATGTTGAATCACCTTTGTGATCGTGATGGTAAGGGGCGAACCTTTCAAGAGCTCATACTGGGGCATACCAACTCAGGGGAACAGTAAGACCGATCACCCTGAAAGTCATATAATCAGGGGCATAATTTTCAAGATTCATATACTGGGGCAGTCCATATCAAATTCATACTACAACATGATGGGATCCAAGTTCCTTTTCAGGAAATACCCTCCAAAGCTTAATCAATATGGGGAAAACAGCAGCAAGACTTGATCAAAAGAAACTGCTCCAAAAAACGGTTCGTTGGGGGCATATCATTCCAAGGGTCTACTAGTCAAGGAAGAATCTCTCCAAGGATAATACCACGGTAGGACGTCTCAAGTGCATGGTATGGTTAAATCGCTTCAAATTCATATTGAGGTGAATTTCTTCAAATACCCAACAGGCTGGGGCAACTATGGGATACTGCAGGGACAATCCCTCTCAATACTTTCAAGATGCATGTACAACCTCTGCCATTTATCAACAATCGTTAAGTTTGAAATGAGTATCGGGAAGCCATGCTAGTGTAACACCCTACCACCTTTTAAAAAAATATACAGGTTACACGAACAACCTCTTCAAGCCTTAATAGTCCACGACCCACCAAAGGGGAACTTGTAGAAACATTCAAATCATTGTCATGCATTAATCATATCGCTACGCTCTAGCATCAAACCATGTGTATCATCTCATTCATATAACATGTTCCCATATCAAGAATCTAACATCTGCAAAAGCCTAATCTTACTTGGCCCCACAAAAAAAGCCCAATCTTACCTGACACCTATATCCAAAAAGCCCAACCTCATTTGGCATTCACCCTAAAAGCCCAACTTTGATTGGAATCTCACAAAAGCCCAACCTTGCTTGACACTCAATACCTACAAATGGTCTAATCTTCAGTGGCGCAGACCAAGACTAATACATTGCATGCATCAATCATCGTATTAATACATCATATCACGCGTAGCATATCTATGAATGTGGAGCATTATGCCATACAAACTCTAAACATGCAATACATAACATGCATAACATAACATAGGCTGAGACTCAAGACTCATCGTGAGAGTCTGGATCAATCCCCAGCTAAATCGGTGATAGATCTATGTCCAAGCTTCTCCCTAGCTCTTTTCTCGCTGTACACCCCAGTGGATTGGTCTTAAGGATAGTTCCCCAGCAAGTATCCTTGGGACTCATTCTCCAAGCAGAAAATAATTAGCAGCACTGTCCCTAGTATGCCATAATGGTATACAATTCCTTCACCATATTCTTGCAGGGATTTCTTAGGACTTTCTCTAGCACTCGCGCTCCTTAAGGAACCTTGCTTGGAAGCATATTCCCCAATAGAAAGTCATCTTAAGTGACACCAGTCTTCCCCAGTAAGTAACATATTCATAGAGCCTTTTTAATAAAGGACTTTCCCAGCAAACTCACTCATCGTGAGTCGTCAAAGAAATCTATCCAGTAGTCGGTCATCCTGAATGATCGTTATCAACTATTGAGCGGGTCTTCACCTCTTACATCTCCAGCTTATTAATTATCCCATACAAGGGATATGTTCCATCAAATACACCATGGTTTTATCAAAGGGTTACACCGGGGATTTTCAAGGGGTTCCACCAAGGGTTTCATCAAAGAGTTTTTACCATGAGTTCTATCAAGGGGTTCTATCAAGGGATTTCACCAGATTTCTGTCAAGAGGTTTCATAAAGGGATTTCATCAAAAGAGTTTTATCAAAGGTTTCATCTAGGAATTCTATCAGGGGTTATATCAAAGAGTTCTATCAGGAGTTTCATCAAGGGGTTCTATCAAGGGATTTCACCAGATTTCTATCAAGGAGTTTCATAAAGGGATTTCATCAAAAGAATTTTATCAAGGGTTTCATCTAGGAATTCTATCTAAAGTTTCATCAAAGGATTCTATCAAGGAGTTCTATCAAGACTATCATCAAGGGGTTCTATCGAAGGGATTTCACCATATTTCTATCAAGGGGTTTCATAAAGGGATTTCATCAAAAGGGTTTTGTAAAGGGTTTCATCTAGGGATTCTATTCGAAGTTTCATCAAAATTTTCCATCAAGGGGGTCTACCAGAACTTTCTCAAGGGGTTTCACCAGAGTATCACTAGAGGGGTCTCATCCAGAGTGACTGTGATATCACTAAAGTCTTACTCGACTCCAGTGACATGATCGGAAGATCATAGGCAAATATCACCCGGAGAGGTTGAAACTGATCATCAGGGATTAATCAAGGGGTTCCATCAGGAATTTGTCAAAGGGTTTCATTAGGGTTTTATCATCAGAGGTTCCATTAGAAGTTGTATCAGGGGTTTCATCAAGAGTTTTGCAAAGGATTTTATCATGAGTTTTATTAGGGGTTCTACCAAGGTTTTATCAAATAACGATCGGAGGATCGTCAGAGTCCTACCCAATTTCAATAACATGATCAGGTGATCATAGAAATTGTATGCAAATTTCACTCGGATGGACTGAAATTAATCGCCAGGGTATTATTGGGGTTCCATCAAAGGTTGTTCTTGATCCCATTAGAGCATCAAGGATTATCCAATCATTGTGTATTCCCAGAATCTACTGACTACGTGGTCAAAATTAGGGTCTCTCTCTATATTTAATCATCTTCCACCATGAGAAGATGAATGTTCAACGTCATCATCCTCTCAGTTTGAAGCTGATTAAATTGGGGCAACTGTTGTACCCCAAATTTTGACCACCTTTCAGCCGACACTAACACATCCAGAGCATACCAGTCATCTGGTCAAGTGACCTAAAAAGTCAAAGGGAGACCATTTTAATTTTTTAGTCCTCTTAGGAGTTAATTTTAGTTTAGGGCTATTATTTAGATTTTCGAAAAAAAGGCATAATTTGTAGGAGCATGCTAAAAAGGGTATTACTATTAAAGAAAGTTAGTAGGACTAGTAATCATGATAATATGTATTATTTATAAATTAAAAAAAATCAATTAATTAGGGGTAGTATTTACTTAATAAGAGTATAAATTGATGAAATTATAGAGGTTTTAATATTATTAATATAATTAACTCTCATTAAAATATTAGTATTATGGTTTCATTTTATTTCAACTATATACATTGGCCTAATTGGGAAAAAAAGACTTTTAAAAATTTAGAATGGAGAGGTCATGTGCTTGAATCTCATCTCACCCATTTTTTCCTTTTTATGTGTTTTAATTATAAAAATCACAAAAAATTCAAAATTTGCATTTTTTTTTATCTTTTATTAATTAATTTTCGTATTTTTAATTTATATATTTTTTAAAAATTGATTTTTTCACTTTTTTGCATTTTATTCACAAAAATAATAAAAAATTATTAAAAATATCAAAAGTGTCTAGATTCAATGTATTTTGTCAATTTTTTCAGATCTAATTTTTGATTGATTATACTCTGTCACAATTAATTCTTTTCTTATAGTCTTAATTCTTCTTTTAAATAAAATTTTTTTTCTCTCGTTTGTTCTTTTATTTTACCTAAGCCATATGGTGATTTCTGATGGCTTTTTTTTTTTACTTTTCCTTGTAAAAATTATTTGATTAAACTCTCTCACTGAGGATTACAAAGTCTCAATTTTTCCTGTTAAAATTGGTTTCTACTTTTTGTTTTTCCAAATCACATGATGATCATCTAATGGTTTATTTTTCTATTTCATTATTCTTTTATTTTATTTTTATCGTTTTTTAGATTATCTACTAATATAAGTTTTATTTTTCTTATAATTTACTAATGGTTTTTTTACTAATAATTTACAATTTTTTTTTGTAAATAATATGAACCAATTACTACACTACCACATGACGTTCATATGATGGTTATCTTTAAATTTCTTTACCTCTTATTTGTATAAGTTACACACCTTTTTCACATTCAACCATACATTCATCATTCACTAAGAATATATATTTTTTAATTGCATTTTCATACAATATATATTTTCTAATTGAATGTACATTTTTTAAAGTTTTTTACAATATCTTCTATTATTTTAAATTTTTTATCTCACATCCCTTTATTTTTTTGTACAAAAATAATCAACAACAATTAATAAAGATTTTTCATTCAATATACTCTCTCAAATCATGTTCTCATGTACCTCTGGAATTTAATCTAGTTAGAAACTTTATCAAATTCTATATTAACAGGTTGAGTGAATTTCCAATTTGAAACATGGGAAATGATTAATGGAAGAACAAAAAAATTATTCATTTGGTTTCTCTCAAATTTTGACCTGGGAAAGAGAAAGGGAATGAGAGGTAACATACATATTCTGCCATTTTGTTTTTATTTTCTTTTCTTCTTATTTTAATTAAATTTCTTATGTTATTTAATTGTTATTTGCACATTCTGATCGGAAAAGTCAACTAAATCCTCATATTAAATTGTTTTGATTATTTTTATGTGTAAAAAAAAAGAAGACAGAAATAGAGAAAAAGGGGGAGCGACTCCCCATCTAGGTTTTTTTTATTGAAATTTAATTAGAATTTAGTTTGGTCTGAGTCTTGGGTAACATTAGGTTCCATCATTTTATCTATTGATATTCCTGAATAATTAGTACACTCCTTCTAACTTTTTAAGAAAAAATAATATTTTAGATTAATTATCATTATTAAAAAATATAAATAAATACAAAGATTTAATATTTATCATGGTTAATTAATAAGATTTTTTTGTATAATTTAGATTATGTAATTTTGGGTTATCAATTTAATGAGGAAACATAAACAAATCATATCTCTTTTTATTTTCATTATAATCTTTTTAACATAATTTAGATTAAGTAATTTTAGGATATCAATATAATGAGAAAAAAATAAACAAATTATATCTCTTTTATTTTTCTAGAATCATTAAGTAATCAAGTAAAAATAAAAATGATAAATATTAAAAACTAAAAAAAACTTTTTCTTTACTTTAGGTTAGTAGGTCAATTATTAAATTTATTAAATTAATTTGGATTTTCTACTCTTATAAAGTAATACAAATATATATCATATTTTCTCCTTATAGTTAAACCTTATTAAGAGTTATCAAAGTGACTTAATCTTTTCCGTAATTTTAAAACTTTAAAAGACATTCCCCATGTTTGCTCATACACCCCATGTTTCTTTTTCATAATTTATTTAATTAATATATTATTATATATAATTATTTATTAAATTGGGCTTTATTTAATTAGTTGACTCTTAATAGTTTGATTAAATTAATAATTATGGTTTTCAATATTTCAAATTTTTATTTTATATTTTATTTATTTATCATTCTATTATTTAAATGATTAGAAGAAAAAACATTTAATTAATTAAAGGATTAAGACATATTTATGGATATGTGTTTGGAATATAATATGGGATAAAATTATGGGTAATTTATAGTGTTTTAAGGAATGAGAATTATGGATAAAATCGGAATAAGGGATATATCATATTGCATATAATTTAACTTATTTTCTTAACCAAATTAAATTATCTTTTTTTACAATTAAATAAAAGGATACAGATATGAGATAAAACTATAAAGTTTTCAAGGGTTAAATCAGGGATAAAATCGGGATAATGGATTATGTCTAATGTTCAATTATAATCACTAATTTATTTTCTTAAATAAATCAAAATATTATATTTTTGCAAAATGATTAAGGGATAAATCAAGGAATATTAATCGGGGATAGAAATTGGGATAAGGATAAATTAAGGGATATAAATAAGGGATATGTCATATCAATATACAATATTTAAGTATTATAATTTTCCTTTTGTAATTAATGGGATAATCATTGGATAACTTGGGGATAACATGAGATAAAATTCTTTTATAATTCTTAGGGATAAAATCAGGGATTAAAGTCGGGGATAAGGGATATGTTCTTTGGGGTTTCTAAATTAAACTTTTAATATTGAATAATCATATATAGTATCACTATGAATATTTTTTTTATAATCAAATTAACGGGATTTTTTTGTTGCAATTAATCAAAGGGGATAAGTCAAGGGATAAATCGGGGATAAAATCAGGGTAAAGGGTTATGTCTAGTACTTAATTATGACTCCTAACTTATTTTCTTAAATAAATTAAAATACTATTTTTGCAAGGGATAAAAGGGATAAAATCAATCTAAACTCATCTCAAACTATAAGTCCTCCGCTTTAGTGCATTGAAGCATTTTTCAAGATCAATTACTTCTCCGCCCCCGATGCGTGAGAACTTTTAAGGGATAAAAACAACCAACCAACCAACATTTTTAAGACGAACTACGGGGCTCTGATCCTTCAATACATTTGAGGGTACGTAAGCATAGAGTTGTAAGACTCTAGCGAGTACAATAATAAAAAATATTTCTTAGGGATTCCCTTATAAAAATAATAAAAAAAATTTGTAAATAAATAAATAAATAAATAATTAATAAATATTAAAGCAAATCTTCCTTAGAAACACACTAACCCTAGAACTAAAGGAGGATCCCATTGAGTACAATGGAGGTAAGGGGTGCCTAACACCTTCCTCTTACTTAACTGACTCCCGAACCTAGTCTCTTACCTTTAGTCATTAGGTTTTATCATTATTTCCCTATTCCTTAGGAACTAATAAATGATGGTGGTGACTCTGTCATTTTTCCAGCCGCGACAGGTTTGATGATACATCAAAGAAGGTATGCAGGCGAAATACTCAAGAGACTTAGGATGCAAGATTGCAACCTAACTTCGACTCCAACTGAGCCTAGATTACAACTGTCAAAAGATTCAGATGAAGATGATGTCGACCCAACCCAATATAGAAAACTTTTTGGGTCACTTCGATACATTTGTCATACAAGATCTGACTTAATATACAATGTAGGTATGGTGAGTAGGTTCATGCAGAAGCCAAATGTATCACATCTATCATCGGCGAAGAGGATACTAAGGTATCTGAAAGAAACTCTCGACTATGGAATTTTGTTTCCTGCCGCTGATGAAGAAAAAGAATGCAAATTAGTGGGATACACCGACTCAAGTTGGTGTAGTGATGTTGAGGATCAAAAATCCACAATTGGCTATGTGTTTATGCTAGGTGGTGCACCAGTTGCTCGAAATTCGAGAAAGGAATCAGTAGTGACATTATCGTCATGCGAAGCAGAATACATAGTTGTTTCTCTTTGTGCATGTCAAGCAACGTAGATGGTGAATTTGGTCGAAGAGATAACAACAAAGAATTATGGAGAAATTGCCATGAAGATCCACAACATGTCAGCTATCAATTTGGCGAAGAATCCGATAGCACATGGTCGAAGCAAGCACATCGAGATGAGGTTCCATTATCTTCGAGAGTAGGTAGCAGATGAGAAGATGAATGTGGAACACTGTAGAACTGAGAATCAGATTGCAGACATCATGACGAAGGG
The DNA here is from genome assembly GCF_024323335.1 of Lathyrus oleraceus. Classification (NCBI taxonomy): domain Eukaryota; kingdom Viridiplantae; phylum Streptophyta; class Magnoliopsida; order Fabales; family Fabaceae; genus Lathyrus; species Lathyrus oleraceus. The sequence goes on from NC_066582.1 coordinate 15,050,553, forward strand.
AGTGCAGGTCGAAGTGTTCAGAAGACTAAGAGCTGTGATGAATGTAGATAGCTTAGACACAATGAATTAAATGGTATGTTGAATTGTAATTTCTTGTGTCGAAGCATGTTGCTCGACAGGAACAAGGAAGTGTCGAACCACCTAGTGTGTTAAGTTGTGTTAGTGTGTCGAAGTGTCGAAGCATGTTGCTTCACACAGGATTTTGACTTATGCCTATTTTAGTAGTGTTAGCTATTTTGGGCTTTTATATTTTTTGGCTTTGGCTTGAGGTCAAAGTTAACCTAAATTTATAAATAGAGGGAGTAATCCTTATTTTTGAAATGAAGTGAATAAAGCATTCATAACATTGTATTCACAGTATTTTGCAGTTGCAAAGTGAATAAGAAGTTTTCCACAGTTTGTGGGCAGAGAGAAACTCTGCAGAATTATATTACTCTTCTCCTTCATCGTTCTTTCTTTCTTTCTCCATTGTTCTTTCTTTTCATTGCTATTGTGTGGGTGATAACAATCTTGTTCATCAAGATTGATTGAAATTATCCATAGGTTTTGGGGAATTTCCAACATCTCCGATCAACCTCGTGTTCATCTCCGATCGATCTCGTGTGCATCTCTGATCAACCTCGTGTTCATCTCCGATCGATCTCGTGTGCATCTCCAATCAACCTCATTTGCATCAATCAATATCATCTGCATCTCGGTTCGACCTTGTCTGCATCTCTAATCGATGTCTCTGTCTCCGTATGTGCTTCTCTAGATTCGATCTTGTCCCAATCATATTGATCTATCATCCTCTATCCATTTCCAATCAATCTTCACATTCTCTCATCCTTGCTCCTATTTTCATATGAAACCCTAATTTAGCTGTTTAACTTCTATAATTCGTATTTTGTTTTGTATGGTGTACATGATTTCACTTCTCCCTTCTTTTACTCTTTCGTTTACAATCATTCAGTTACTTCTCATTTTTGTTATTCAACTTTGTTTATGAATCTAAATTCACGATTTTCTTATTTGTATTCGCAGGATTAAAGGAGTTATAGTGTAGAGAAGCTCCTCTTCTGGAAGTTACCTCAACATATCAAAGTTAGGTCAAATTTCAATTCTACTAAATTCTCTTCTACTTTCACAGTTCACTACCTTTTTTAATGTGCATTAGATTCAGTTCAGCTTAGTTTTCGCTCTTGACTATTCACAAACGCGCCTACTTTCATTCATCATTACATATTGTGGTTTGTGAACATGGTTTTATGATATGATTTGGTTATTATTTTGTTCATTTTTCTAGTTGAACGGATCGTCCAGATTATATCGGTTCAAACCGGTGCTGATCTATTTTATGACGTCATTCGGTTGAACCGGTCAGACCAACCGGTCCATATTTTCAAAACTCTGGTTTATAGACTGCATGCGGCTTTTGTCTTCAATTCATAAACATCTATCTCTGTGTTGTATTTCAGGAACAAATTGTGAAACTCTGAATTCAGAAGTTATTGAAATTTGAAAAGTAAAAATGGATGATGCTTTTGATGATGAAGGTGGACCGTCTGTTACAATCCGCGAGTACCTTGAGGAGGTTGAGGAACGGGAGCTGGTATTTTGTTTTCTATACTGTGAATGTACTTTTATGTATCTATGATGGGTAAATTCTTGTTTGTTTTTCATTCGGATGTCAAATCTATTGTCATGATAACAATGTTCATGTTGCGAGATTGTGAATTATATGTTATATTGATTTGATTTTGACTTGTTATCACATAGTGTAGTATCATCTCTTGTAGTCATTTTTAAACCTATAATATGAATGTGATAGATTCACTATATTGGACTAGGTGCATTTCAATTGATTAGATTGTGGAAACATTTGCTTAATTGTTATAAGGAAAATGCTTACAGCTGTAGTTTCAAGATGAAATTTAAATTTCTGGCTCCTTAACTTGTTATCAAGACTCTAATAATAAGATGACTGTTAATGTTTTGTTGTTGTTTATGCTTAAAATGCACGAGGGGGCTCAGTGACATAGAACCTATCTCATTTAAATCTAAACAAAAATAACAAGTTGATACAATAACTAAATCAGTGTGTATGTGTTCTGTTGACTGTTGATTTGATTGCAAAAATGGAAGTTATGTGCATTTTGAACAATTTGTTCATGTTTCTTGATTGTCGTTTGTGTCTATAACCTATTAATTAAGAGGAAAACAACACTAAATTGAAAGATTGGTATTGAAGATAATGACATACGTGTTTAAAATTATATTGTCAATAGCACACTTATTAAAACTATTTTTTTCATTTCTCTATTTAGGTTTTACCCAAATTGTATATATGTTTATAGAATGAGAATAACTATTCTTCCTGATGTTGTTTTGGTTAAATTTGTTGTATAGTTTAACTCAATTTGATAGTGCCTTTATTGTAAGATGTGTTGGTTATGGCTTAACTCATTTGGTTATGGTTTAACTCATTTGGTTTGATTCAATAATATTATTCAATTTTGTTGAATATATATATATATATATATATATATATATATATATATATATATATATATATATATATATATATATATATATATATATATATATATATATATATATATATATATATATATATATATATATAATATATATATATATATATATATATATATATATATATATATATATATATATATATATATATATATATATATATATATATATATATATATATATATATATATATATATATGACCTCAAATGTTAATCATTTGATTTGATAATTGTTGATCTTGTTTAATACGTTTTGATGGGAATGCATATCTTTACTTTCTGTCCCTATTTTTCTTTCCAATGCAGGTAATAGTATATGCGGAGACAGATCTGTTGGAAATCCACCATAATCTATGGAGATTTTCAATTAATCTTGATGAACAAGATTGTTACCACCCGCACAATAGCAATAAAGAGAAAAGAACAATGGAGAAAGGAAGAATATAAAGAACGATGAAGGAGAAGAATTAAATTCTACAGAGTTTCTCTCTGCCCATAAATTATGGAAAACTTCTTATTCACTTTACAACTGCAAAATACTGTGAATATAATATTATGAATACTCTATTCACTACATTACAAGAATACATGTTACTCTCTCTATTTATAGATTTAGGTTAACTTGGACCTTAAGCCAAAACCCCAAACTATAAAAGCCCAAAATAACTAACGCTACTAAAATAAGCCTAAGTTGAAATTCTGTGTGAAGCAACATGCTTCAACACTTTGACACACTAACACAATTTAACACACTAGGTGGTTCGACACTTCATTGATCTGTCGAGCAACTTACTTCGACACAAGAAATTGCAATTCAACACATCACCTAATTCATTGTGTCTAAGCTATCTACATTCATCATATCTCTTAGTCTTCTGAACGCTTCGACCTGCACTCCCTTCGTTAGGATGTCTGCAATCTAATTCTCAGTTTTGCAGTGTTTCACATTCATCTTCCCATTTGCTACCTGCTCTCGAAGATAATGGAACCTTATCTCGATGTGCTTATTTCGACCATGTGCTAACGGATTCTTCGTCAGATTGATAACTGACATGTTATCGATCTTCATGGTAATTGTTCCATGACTCTTCACTGTTATCTCTTCGACCAGATTCACCATCCACGTTTCTTGACATGCACAAAGAGAAGCAGTTATGTATTCTGCTTCGCACGATGATAATTCCAATATTGACTCCTTTCTCGAACTCAGGGCAATTGGTGCACCACCTAGTATAAACACATAGCCCGCTGTGGATTTTTGATCCTCAACATTGTAACACCCCTTTTTCTACCCCAAAATACTTAACATATAATCAGAGTAAATAAGCACGCATATAAACAAAAGGGCGTCACATCGACGTTTTCAAAAACTAAAAGCTTTCAAAAACCAAACATCATTCATCATCAATATACAATACACATGGTCATTTAAAATAACACATTTCAATTATCATGAATATTCAGAAATATGCGTTCGCAGCGGAAAATAATGAATACTCATGCATTTCATAAAATGATCCATGTCCCATACCATGATCATCTCTCAATAATCTCCTCAAGATAAAATAAAACCATATTCAGAATATTTGGCACTATGGCCTCTCAGACAACAATTTCAAATAAACATGTTCACAAGTAATAACATGATACATATCCAAATAAGATATGAGTTCAATACTACTAATCTACCCAGTGTTACATGACCAGAGCATTGACTCACTACTTAGTCTCTAAAATAAAGCACCGAAGCTCTCCAGCTAATCTCGAGTGAGCTACCGTCCACTTACTTCAGCAATACTACTCTGGACTATCTGCACGTTGCCATGTAAAGCAACATTCCAACAGAAGGGTGAGAATTCAAATCATTATGAATAAGTATAATAAGGCGCAATGATTAAATCAACAATTAAAGGAATTCATCACACTTCATATAACCATGTAAATAATATTAACCAACATTTATTTCACATGTTTCAAGCACACATAAAACTCAGGGAGTATAATATTACAATCCAATACTATATTCCCAATTATACACATAGCTACAATTATCACATAATCACATATTTTGCCAAATTATGTATCCAAACATCACCAAATTCAATTACCATATCTCATACACACATAACAATCACAATACTGCATACACTCAATTATCTCATAACTCTAATGTGACTCAATGCAAGACATGTGACTCTATGCATGTGGTACCTCAATGTGAACCAAACGTTTCACCGCTTTCCGATTCAATATCTAGAATCCAAGCCACGCTTCCGATCCGGACAAGATCAAAGCCACTACGCCTATTTCCAATTAAGGATCAACGTCTATGTGAACCCACAGTTTCACCGCTTTCCGATTCAATATCTAGAATCCAAGCCACTACGTCTATTTCCAATTAAGGATCAACGTCTGCTACGCCTATTTCCAATTAAGGATCAACGTCTATGTGAACCCACAGTTTCACCGCTTCCACTATGAAGCCGACCATGCCATGAATGAATTTACAAATACCAATACATATGCAATTAAGATCATCTCTACCATCTTAACATTCCACATATCACCATAATTCAACTCTATGAATTATCCACCAATGGTACATATACACATTCATAACAATATATCATTCACAAATATAGGCTAATTATCAAATGCGCACACTTAGATTTCATTTCAAATGAATACAACTTTGAAAATCTCAATTTTTCATTTTCACAGCAAGTAACCGGTTAACGCTCGGTGGGTAACCGGTTAACATAAAACAGAATCAATTTCCTGCGCAGATTTTCAAGCAAGTAACCGGTTAACGCTCGGTGGGTAACCGGTTAACATAAAACAGAATCAATTTCCTGCGCATATTTTTAAGCAAGTAACCGGTTAACGCTCGGTGGGCAACCGGTTAACATAAAACATAATGTAGAATTTTCTGCGTTTTTCATCGTTGGAGGACTTTCGGACCTCCGATTTCGATTCCGTAAAAAGCCAAACGTTCAGAAAATTGTAACTCATACAATACCCTAAGTATATAACATTAATTTTCAGTTTTAACACAATTAAATCACCACAATCAAGAATATGCATCAAAAACTAACAATTCCAAACAACCATACAAAATTAGGGATTTTTAACCTAAACATACTTCTACCCATTGACCCAATCATACTAACCCATAATAATAAGGATTCTCCCCCTTACCTCTTCAATTTTCTGGAAACCCTAGCTCCTCTCTTGTTCTTCCCCTCTTCTCCTTACTTTTCCTCTTCTCTTTCTCTATTGCCGTCAAATGATCAAATAATCCTAATCCCCACTCTCTTCACCTCTTATATACTAGTATTCTATTTGGGCTTAAATAATGATACCTCTAATGTAATTAATAGGCCCAATAATACCTAGTATTATAATATCTCTAATTAGTTCAATTAAATTAAACTAACACAATATGCACACCAAGTTAATTAATTCAATTATTCATTATATCTCATATCCACTAAATAATTAATTAACACACCAAATTAATTAATATAATCAATTATTATTCTACCTAACAACCAATTAATTAATTAACACTCTAAATAAATAAAATAAAATATAATAATAATAATATAAGAAATAATTACTAAAATTGGATTGTTACAAACATCACTACACCAACTTGAGTTGGTGTATCTGACTAATTTGCATTATTTTCCTTCATCAGCTGAAGGAAACAAAATGTCATAGTCGAGAGTTCCTTTTAGATACCTTAGTATCCTCTTCTCCGCTGCTAGATGTGATACCTTGGCTTCTGCATAAATCTACCCACCATACCTACACTGTATGCTAAGTAAGGCCTTATGTGACAAATGTATTGAAGTGACCCAATAAGTCTTCTATATTGGGTTGGCTCGACATCATCTTCATCTGAATCCTTCGACAATTGTAATTTGGGCTCAGTTGGAGTCGAAGTTAGGTTGCAATCTTGCATCTCAAATCTCTTGAGTATTTCGCCTGCATACCTTCTTTGATGCATCATCAAACCTATACCACTCTTGTTGAATTCGATGCCAAGGAAATATGAAATGTCACCCAGATCTGAGATTTCGAATTCCTTGTTGATATCACCTTTGAAGTCTTTGATCTCCTTCTTGCAGCTACCTGTTATCAATAAGTCATCGACATAGAGACATAGTATAAACAATTCACTCTTGCTTCTTCTTACATATACTCCATGTTCAAATTTGCACTTCATAAATTCCTTCTCCCTTATAAAGTCATCTATCTTCTTTGAAATTCTAGTAACAGACTATCGATGTCACACGGGATGTTATGACATCCAATTCTGCACAGACAGGTGATGTATGCAGAAAGTAAATGCAAAAAGCAGTAAATGACACAGAGAATTGTTTACCCAGTTCGGTGACAAACACACCTACTCTGGGGGGCTACCAAGCCAGGGAGGAAATCCACTATAAGAGGTATTAATTCAGGACTTAAACCACCAGTTTAATCCTATCACTTAAGACCTACCCAATGCAATTTCAATCTAAACTAAGACCTGAGTACCTACTCACTCCTCCTCAATCAAAGCAGTGATTACAACCATTAAGAATTTTAAAGTCAGTGGTGAAGATATACTTCAAATAACTCTTGATTATGCTTAAAATCTTTAATCAAGAAACACAACACTCACACTTAAAAGCTTAGAGTGACACAAAAATTACAACTCAATAAACACCCTAGTCCAATGCAATCATCTAGGTGATAATTGCTTGGCTCACAAGTAAAACCTAATTCAAGACACAATGAAAGTACAACAAGGATATATAATGATATATTGAATTCTTCACGCTTCAAATCCCTCAGTTGCTGAAAGTAGGATTGCCATCCTTTTATAATGCAGTACTTGGGCCTTGTACTTGAATTTCCTAAAATTAAGGTTAAGCAAGTTAACCTAATTTCCACACATTAGGGTGCTAACAAATAGGCTATATGCTAGGTCTCTTAATTTTAGCACAACTGTTAGTTTCATGAATTTTAGCACAGCTGTTAGTTTCCTGAAAATCAGCCTGAGATAAATACTGAAACATAACAGAAAACTTAGCATATACTTTAGCATCTGCTGTCAAGGATGAATGTCATAACATTCAGTTTGACATCCAGAGAATGCTGTCATGAATGAATGTCATAAAATTCAGTTTGACAACCAGTAAATCCTGTATTAGCTAATCCTGCAGTATACTACCTAAGCATGTCATGACATCAGTCAAGACATCTAAGTACAGTAAGTGTTTTAACATAAAATGCAGCCAATCAAAAACATCTACAAACTCCCCCTTTGGCAAATTTTTGGCTAAAACAACTTGGCATCACAACAGAGTTCACAACAGCAGAAAGCACACATCCAAGCAGAGAATCAAATTAGCTAATACACTTAGCAAACATAGAAGTTAAACTTCAACCAGCAGCAACACATGAGAAGATCAAGCAGAGAGCAAACAACAATACAACCTCTTATTTAGAGGACCTTCAACTTCAAAGAAATCTGTTGTCCTGGGGTACAAGTGTTACTCCCCCTTTTTGTCAAAAATGTTGCCAAAGCAACACTTAATATTACAGACCAAAAAAAATAAAAATGCAAGCAATTCTCAGAAACACAAGAAATGTTCTAGTCATCTGACTCAGAGTCAGCATCATCATTTGTGCCATCATCAGGACTGGCATCTACTTCTCCCTCTTCACCTTGCCTTTCAGCTTCTTCTGCAACAGCAGCAACTTCACCAAATTCTCCACCATCAGCTAGCACATCACCTTCAGTCATCTCCAAAGAGCTAATCAATTTTTCCAATTTCAGCTTCCTTGCCTCTAATTCCCTGCAGGTTTCTTTGAGCATTGCAATGACAACAACTTTACCTGGTTGATTGCTTACACGTGATATCTCACCTGATGTCATGACAATGTCAGAGACATGGGTACCTAGGAACGGCTTATGATTGAACGACATATGGCTGTCTCTTTTCTTCACAGAATCATTCTCAGTTAAGATGTTTGGAAACTGATTCAAAACAATACCACAGATGAGAGAAGGAAAGGCTATAGGACCCTTCACACTGAAGCTTCCTGCATGCTTCAAAGTTTGATCAAAAATATAGGAGCCATAGTCAAATTTGGCTTTGGTTCCAATAGCATATATAAACTTTCCAAGCATTACAGCAACTGTAGATTTATGATTGGTGGGCACCCAGTTAGCAGCTCCAATCTTGTGCAACATTGCATACTTGACACTCAGTTTACTTGCCACCAATTTTCCTTTGAGAGGCCACTTCCTTACCTGATTAGCAGTGATGACTTGACAGATTTTGTTTTCAGTCACCTCAAGCTCAGGTTAAGCTTCATCAGGCCTTCCCAAATACTTGTTGATCACTGAAGGAGAGAAATTTACACACTTGCCTCTCACATACACTTTCCTGAATTCCTTAGACTTGCCATCAGCATATTCTTCAGACAAATTAACAATAAATTCCTTTACCAACATCTCATAGCACTTTGAGAACTGAGTCACAGTCTTCATTAAACCAGCCTCTTGAATAAGGTCCATAATATCCTTACAGTCTAGGACATTCTAAGCTAATTCCCTTTCCAAAGCCAGCCTCTTCTGATAAACATATTTCCACCTATTTACACTTGAAGCAAAATGAAAAGATATGTTGTCATTTGGTACTTCAGGGACACTAGCTGCAAGCTTGCTAGTGGTTGGCTTCTTCTTTGACAGAGTGTCAGAGACATTACACGGAACATCTGTGTCAGACTCAACAACAACAAACTTGGTCTTCTTTTTCTTGGGCACCACTTTGCTCCAAGATTTGTTTGGACCATGACCTTTCCTCTTGAGGGAACTCTCAACTGCCACCTTTGTCTTGGAAGAGGTTGGAACATCAATCTTCTTTCCGGGGGACCTTTGAGCCACAGTTTTCTTTTCTCTCCTAGTCCTAACCCTTTTGGCTATGCTAGGGAGGACTGAGGACAACAACTCATTATCAGAAAATTCCTCCACGTCTACTGTTTCATCCTCACAGTTAGGGTTGTCACTGACATCATGAGTGACATGAACTTCCTCACCAGCCACATTATCTAAGGGTTTGTCAACATTTGACTCCTTATAAGCATCAGTTTGCTCAACATCATCAGAGATATTCTTTCCTAAAGACTCAGTATTTTCTTGATAAGCAACACTATCAGGTTCAATAGTGTTTAAGGGAATGGAAACCCCAAGGACCTTATGATTTCCAGACAGTATTCCATTCGCCATAGTGGCAATGGCATTGTGAACATACCTGGAACCTTCTTTGGTTCGTTCCTCAAGAGCGATGGCTGAGGAGAAGCCTGATACAGTTTCTTTAGGTCTTCTTGCATGTGGGGTATTCGCAGAGTCAGCAACAGGATCTTCTCTGTTAGGGTTGTTTGGTTCAGCGCTAGGAGAACAAGGCATGTTCTTGGAAGGAGAAGAGTTGGATTGTTGAGATATGATGAGTATCTTAGAGACGAAATGAAAAGTTTCTCTGAGAGGATGCTTGCTGTCATACGGTGAACTGGACTTTTTTGTGGTTTTAATCGCAATGTCGCGGTTAGCAAGAGTCGCCACCGACTTTTCTTTTATCCCATAAGGAAAGGTGGAAAAGGACAGGAAAGACCTTAATTTAGATTCTTAGGTTCGGGAGGTACGTTATACAAAGGGAAGGTGTTAGCACCCTCTGTATCCATGGTTATCCATGGGCTCTTAATTGCTCAATCATTTATGTTTTGCTAGTTTGAAAAAGGTGGTTGAGAAATGTGTAGGAAATGTCTTGAAAAGGAGAATTTAACTTTGTAATGATTCTTGCATGAATGTATACAAAGTGGTTATCTCATTTGGATTTGAAAGTTATTTAGAAAAATATAACTCAGCAATGATCCTAGTACGGATGTATGCTAAGTGGTGATTTTCCAAAAAAAGATGTTTGAAATGTGTAAGGTGGGAAAAATATTTTAGGTTATGAATGAGCAATTAAGGGTTATACCTGTCCGAGGTCTTTACCGTCATTTCCTATCCTTGTGAGGGTAAAACTGGCCCTACTATTGAGAAGTAAGTAGTTTTATCCTTTGGATGTAGAAGGGTCATCGTAGGGTCATTGATTGGTCATTGAAGACAACAGTTATGAGGATACCTTAGCATTCGAAGGGACTATCATCATTTAACCGTAGGCTACACCGAAGGGTCATCGAGGGATAAAATCGTAATTTCGAAGGCAACATCCGAGGGACCATGATTTATCTTATGATGATTTAACCGAAGGGTCTTTGCTAAGGGTATCCCCATATTCGCGGGACATGACCGTATTACGTAATCGGGGGGTAACAAAGAGAGAGGTCCGATATTATTTATTTAAAGTCCATATTTTAACAATTAATTAAATAGCCGTAATCAGTTAGGTAATTAGGTCCACATTAAATCGATGAAATCAATACATTAAAAATCAAGCTTGGTGATGCAAGATGAATTTCCACATTAAAATTAGGTCATCCAAAACCATCTCCTCAAAAGTGTCCACACCTAAAGCGGCATGCCTAGCCGGCTGTTTCTTGGAAGTATGCTAGCCTTTACACCATGCAACATACGGGTTAGAGCATTGAGATAAAATATGATTTGACAATTGCACCATAAAATACACATAACAGTCATGAGTTCAGGCCAAATGATGCAGAATCATGATTAGATAATATAAGATAGAACAGCAAAGAGACAAAGCAGCCACTGTCCCGTTCGCCTCTGCTTCGCCTAGCGAAGGCCCAGCGAATGCTCGCTGCAGGCTCGCTTAGCGACGTGCTAGCGAGCGGCCACGGGTTTGGGGTTTGACAGCAGCATGACTTCCGAAAACTTGTATTTTCATGGCATTGGATTACAGGCATAGCATAGACAATTATACAGGATGTTCATACTTAGATTCACATGTGAAATCAAATTATATATCAAAACTTTAATCGTAATGCATCATGTATGTAAAGAATATCGATTGGAAACGTAAAACAGTGGTGATACACAAACCTGTGTGCAATTGCGATATTGAAAGGGACTGATCGTTTGGATGCCGTATTGAGTTGGGCGGCGGTAGCTTCGGTGCGGATGGGCTGCCTTCAGGTTAGCAGGGTTTCTGCACCAGGGTTTCCGTCCTTCTCTGTCCGTCTTGGTTTCTCCGTTTCTGTGTCTTCTTTTCGTGATTGAAGAGCTGGTATTTATAGTGGTAGTGGTGACCTAATGGGCTCAGAATGAGGTCCAAAACTTTTTGATATTCGCAAGCTTCGCTAGGCGAAGGAATTGCTCGCCTAGCGAGCAAGCCATTCTGGGCTTTTTCTGGATCTGATGCTTCGCTGGGCGAGTGTCCTGATGAAGTGTTCGCTAGGCGAAGGAATTGCTCGCCTAGCGAGCAAGCTAGTTTGGGCCACTTTTGGATTGGGCCTGTTGTGAGCCGGGCTTTTGTTCATTTGATGTCAATGCCTTGCAGAACAAGTCGGAGGGTCTTGAGGAATGCTTTGTAATATCAACGGGCAAATTTTGGGGTATGACAGCTGCCCCTGTTCAATATTCTTGAACCGAGAGAGTAGAATGGTATGTGCTGTTCGTGGTCTGGAGGTGAAAGATTATTGAACACTAGAATGCCCCAAAAATTTGCACCTGTCAATTAGTCTTGATGGAGATGGGCTTAAAGATGCCATCCAGGTAGTTTGATGATGAGGGCTCCAGATTGCGTCGTACGTTAGACGATATCTGGAGACATGGGTGTCATACCGGGTCACACGCTAGACCGTATAGTGAGTCATCCATTATGCTGTCGACTTCATTGGGGAGTTAGAATGTGTTATATACTGCTGGGGATAAGGGATCAGAATGGATCGTACGTTAGACCGTGTCTGAATACCAGAGCGAGTTGTTCATTAGGCGGATACCTTTGCTGGGGAGGAAGGATCAGAATGGATCGTACGCTAGATCTTATCTGAGTTGCAGAATGAGCCGTACGCTAGACTGTATCTGACGAAGAAAGTAGTCGTACGCTAGACTACACCCTGGAATGTACCGTACGCTAGGCAGCATCTGAGGATTTGAGTATCCAAATGGGTCGTACGTTAGACCGTATTGGAGTTGTTGAAAGTCAGAATGGATCGTACGTTAGACCGTATCTGAGCTGAAGGTCCAAATGGGTCGTACGTTAGACCGTATTGGAGTTGCAGAATGAGCCGTACGTTAGGCTGTATCTGAAGAAGAAAGTAGTCGTACGCTAGACTACACCCTGGAATGTACCGTACGCTAGGCAGCATCTGAGGATTTGAAGGTCCAAATGGGTCGTACGTTAGACCGTATTGGAGTTGTTGAAAGTCAGAATGGATCGTATGTTAGACCGTATCTGAGCTGAAGGTCCAAATGGGTCGAACGTTAGACCGTATTGGAGTTGCAAAATGAGCCGTACGTTAGGCTGTATCTGAAGAAGAAAGTAGTCGTACGCTAGACTACACCCCGGAATGTACCGTACGCTAGGCAGCATCTGAGGATTTGAAGGTCCAAATGGGTCGTACGTTAGACCGTATTGGAGTTGTTGAAAGTCAGAATGGATCGTACGTTAGACCGTATCTGAGCTGAAGGTCCAAATGGGTCGTACATTAGACCGTATTGGAGTTGCAGAATGAGCCGTACGTTAGGCTGTATCTGAAGAAGAAAGTAGTCGTACGCTAGACTACACCCCGGGATGTACCGTACGCTAGGCAGCATCTGAGGATTTGAGTATCCAAATGGGTCGTACGTTAGACCGTATTTGGAGTTGCTGAAAGTCAGAATGGATCGTACGTTAGATCGTATCTGAGCTGATATGTTGGGCCGAATCAGAATGAACCGTATGTTAGGCTGTATCTGATAATATTTGTTGTATTTGCAGTGAATATCTGGGGTGGGCTTAGAGATGCCACCATTGGGAGGATGTCAGAACGTTCGTCAGATGGATTATATCTGAGAGCTGTATTCGAATCTTGAATGTGATCCGGAGGATAATTAGCCTGAAAAATAACGTTAGTTTCATGCAATGTCATGATGCATGAGATGCAAATGTTGTATGCATGCGTGTGCTGTGAAATGATGTGATGAGTGAATTATGCGCCTGGGATAAATGCGAGCATTGTATGCATGTATATGTTATGAAATGATGTAATGTATATGATGCGGAATGAAAATTGTATGTAGGTATGTGATGTGAAATGATGTAATGAATGCACTATGCGTCTGAAACGTCCTTCCAGGGGACTCTACTGGGGGAATAAATCTCAGTCTTCTGGTCGGAGACATTTGTACTGATGATCCTTCCTTAGCTGGGGATTTGACTTCTGTCTGATGGTAGAAACATTTGACAGAACCTGGCTGGGGATAGAAAAGGTGACCAATTCGTCCGGTTTTGCCAATTTCTTCTGGGAAATAGCTGGTTCTTGTTGGGGAACAGAATTAGCGACGGGCTCATTGGAAAGTGTGGTTAGACCTTCTCCTCGATCCCGAAGTCTCATAGTAATTGCTATTTCTATTTTAGGCATGTATTTTTGATAAACATTGATCATATTCAAATGCATATATTAATTCAAATTAAATCAATGGACGTTTACGCAAACAAAATAGAAAAGTAAAAATGAAATAAAATTGCATTGATTTTTGAAAGAGGGCCTATGAACAGGCAATTTGTGTACAAGGAGACAGAAATCCTAGTAAGAGGAAACCGTCGAGAAAACAAGGCTATGCAGGAAAAGTCCTATTGATTTTAATTCCGCCACTGTCATTACGTCTTCAAGCATCTCATCTCCTGCTGTCGGATAGAAGTGATTGGCTTGTTCAGTCCCTGGAACTTGGTTGAAGCTGACAGAAAACGGGCCATAGTCATACGCTTTAATCCCTAATTTTTGCTTGGACCGCCTTTTCAGGTTTTCAGTCCACCGGGATACCCTTTTTTGCCCAAGCCGCCTTTTCAGGTTTTCGACTTGCCGGGTGTACGTCTTTATATATTTATCCCTAATTTTTGCCCGAACCCTTTTGGTTCGCCGGGATGCCCTTACTTTTGCCTAGGTACGTCGACCTAGCGGGTCTCTGTTATGCGTAGTATTTTTTAACTATGTCCGCGTTCACAAGATGCGGGAAGTCTTCGCCATCCATTGTAGCAAGTATCATGGCTCCACCGGAGAATACCTTCTTAACCACAAATGACCCTTCGTATGTGGGAATCCACTTGCCTCTGGGATCACCTTGTGGTAGAGTGATGCGCTTTACCACCAAGTCGCCAATTTGATACACCTGTCTCTTGACTCTTTTGTTAAATGCCTGGGTCATGCGCTTCTGATATATCTGTCCATGGCAAACAGCCGCAAGTCTCTTCTCGTCAATCAAATTTATCTGATCGAGCCGAGTCTGAATCCATTCATCTTCGCCTAAACCCGCCTCTTTCATGATCCTTAGAGAGGGAATCTGAACTTCCACCGGTAAGACGGCTTCCATTCCGTAGACTAAAGAGAAAGGAGTTGCCCCTGTCGAAGTGCGTATTGAAGTGCGATAACCATGGAGAGCAAACGGTAACATCTCATGCCAGTCTTTGTACGTTACTGTCATCTTTTGTATGATCTTCTTGATGTTCTTATTAGCAGCCTCTACGGCGCCATTCATCTTTGGCTGGTACGGAGAAGAGTTATGGTGCTTTACGTTGAACTGCATGCAGAGTTCAGCAATCATCTTGTTGTTCAAATTAGTACCATTGTCAGTGATAATTCTTTCAGGGATGCCGTATCGACAAATAAGGCTATTCTTGATGAACCGTGCCACCACACTCTTGGTGACAGAAGCGAACGAGGCTGCCTCTACCCACTTCGTAAAGTAATCAATAGCGACGAGAATGAAGCGATGTCCATTAGAAGCCGTAGGTTTAATCTCTCCAATCATATCGATGCCCCACATTGCAAAGGGCCAAGGAGCTGTCAACACGTTCAATGGAGCAGGAGGCACATGTACTTTGTCCGCATAGATCTGGCACTTGTGGCAGGTTCTGGAGTGATGGTGGCAATCAGCTTCCATGGTAGACCAATAATACCCTGATCTCAGAATCTTCTTGGCCATCGTATGTCCACTAGAATGAGTCCCAAAAATACCGTCATGCATGTCTTCCATAATCCTTTCTGCTTCCTTTCTATCCACGCAGCGAAGCAGAGTCGAATCATGATTACGTTTGTATAACACTCCATTACTCAGAAAGAATTTAGCGGAGAACTTCCTCAGGAATTTTCTGTCATTGATGGAGGCCCCTTTAGGGTATTCCTGAACTTCTAAGTATTTTTTTACGTCGTGGAACCAAGGTTTCTCCTGTACCCTCTCAATGTTAAGTTCATAACAGTATGCCGGTTCATCTAACCGTTCAATGGTGATCATGGGAGCTTCGCTGCCCCATCTGACTCTGAACATAGATGACATGGTAGCTAATGCGTCTGCCAACTGATTCTCCTCTCGTGGAATATGTTCAAATGTAATCTCTTCAAAGTATGGGATTAAAGTCATTACCCGCTCTCGATAAGGGATGAGATTCGGATGTTTAGTGTCCCATTCTCCTTTGATCTGACTGATTACCAAGGCTGAATCTCCGTACACCCTCAAAAACTTGATTCGCCGATCTATAGCAGCTTTGAGTCCCAAAATACATGCTTCATACTCAGCCATATTATTGGTACAATGAAAACATAGTCTAGCAGTGAGAGGTGTATGGTAACCTCCGGGAGAAATGATTACAACACCAACGCCATGGCCCAATGCATTGGAAGATCCATAAAAAACCATAGTCCATCGGGATCCCAGTTCGGGTCCTTCATCCGGTTTAGGTTTTTCATCATCAGTAACAAGCATGACATCCTCATCTGGGAACTCAAAATTCATAGATTGATAATCGTCCACCGCTTGATGAGCCAAATGATCAGCTAGCACGCTTCCTTTGATTGCTTTCTGGGTAGTATACTGGATATCGTACTCCGTTAAGATCACCTGCCATCTCGCTATTCTTCCGGAGAGGGCAGGCTTCTCGAACATGTATTTGATGGGATCCATCCTAGAAATCAACAAAGTGGTATGATTCAACATATACTGCCTTAGTCGGCGAGCAGCCCAGGCCAAAGCACAGCAAGTTCTCTTGAGCAGTGAGTATCTTGTTTCACAGTCGGTAAACTTTTTGCTCAGGTAGTATATGGCATGCTCTTTTCGACCAGACTCGTCATGTTGCCCCAGCACGCACCCCATTGAACTTTCTAACACGGTCAAATACATGATTAGAGGTCTTCCTTCAACTGGTGGTATCAGAATTGGAGGTTCCTGGAGATATTTCTTGATGTTGTCAAAAGGCTCTTGACATTCGTCATTCCACATCATCTCTTGATTCTTCCTCAGTAATTTGAAGATGGGTTTGCAGGTAGCGGTCAAATGGGAGATAAATCGGGCAATGTAGTTCAAGCGTCCCAAGAAGCCTCTGACTTCTTTCTCCGTACGGGGAACTGGCATTTCTTGAATAGCTCTCACTTTAGCCGGGTCAACCTCAATTCCTTTACTACTGACAATAAAGCCCAGGAGTTTACCGGATCTTACTCCAAAGGTGCATTTGTTCGGATTCAATCTCAACTTGTACTTCTTCAACCTCTCGAACAGTTTGTGTAAATGATCGAGATGTTCTTTTTCAGTATGAGATCTGGCTATCATGTCGTCCACGTATACTTCTATTTCATGATGAATCATATCATGGATCAAAACCACCATAGCACGCTGGTACGTTGCCCCGGCGTTCTTTAAACCGAATGGCATTACTTTGTAACAGAAAGTGCCCCATTGTGTCACAAACATAGTCTTCTCCATGTCTTCAGGTGCCATCTTAATCTGATTATAACCTGAGAATCCATCCATGAAGGAGAACACCTTGTGTTGAGCGGTATGGTCCACCAGAACATCAATGTGCGGGAGTGGAAAGTCATCTTTGGGACTCGCTTTATTCAAATCTCTGTAATCTACGCACATTCGCACTTTACCATCCTTCTTCGGCACTGGTACCACATTAGCAACCCATTGAGGATAAGAAGTAACGGCTAGAAAACCGGCATTGAATTGTTTCATAACCTCAGCTTTGATTTTCTCAGACATTTCAGGACGCATGCGGCGAACTTTTTGCTTGACAGGACGACAGTCCTCCTTCATTGGCAAACGATGTACTACTATGTCAATATCCAATCCTGGCATGTCCTCATAAGACCAAGCAAAAATCTCTACGTAGTCACGTAACATCTGAATCAGTCTTTCTTTGACACTGTTTTCCAAGCCTGCTCCTATTTTGACTTCTTTTCTGTCCACCTCAGTACCTAGATTCACGATTTCGAGCGACTCTTCATGCGGCTGTATAGTCCTTTCTTCTTGCAATAACAGTCTGGCAAGCTCTCCAGGTACTTCACAATCTTCCTCACTTCCATCTTCGGCTTGGTAGATCGGATTTTCAAAGTCATAATGAACAGTAGCGGAATTATTATCCTTAGGATCCAGAGTGGATACGGATCTGCAATTCGTTACGTGAGTGTGTGTAAGAAAGCATAGCTTGTTTGAAAGACGACAGGAAAGATAAAGAGCGCAACATTTGAATGCAACAAAGTCCATTGATTTATTGAATATGAATATGCTTATAAAAT
The DNA here is from genome assembly GCF_024323335.1 of Lathyrus oleraceus. Taxonomy (NCBI): domain Eukaryota; kingdom Viridiplantae; phylum Streptophyta; class Magnoliopsida; order Fabales; family Fabaceae; genus Lathyrus; species Lathyrus oleraceus. The sequence continues at coordinate 15,068,817 of NC_066582.1, forward strand.
GACAAAACCCTTAACAAATTAGCTATTGTGCCCCGGGCATAGACACAACGCTTGGAGAAGTTCAATTGAAAAATTAAAAATTTGCAATACTAAATGGACAATAACAATTACTCCTGACTAAAGGAGATCGGGATAGTGTCTTCAGCCTTCCAATTATTGAGTCCGTCACCAATTGTTGGGTAGATCCAGCCATCCAGGTCGCAATCACTGTCAGCCTCTTCTACAGCATTGATTTGATCTTTGACCATCTTTTCAGAGCTAAATCCCAGACCAGATTTATCAGACTTGTAGGGTATGTTGATCAGTTGACCCCAGCCAGTACAGCCACCATCTTCAACCACAGCTTGAGCGTCCTTCAGGGAAACCATGACAGGAGGAGCTCGAATAACCTCGGGCACAAGAGGAGTTGGCCTAAGGACAGGACTAGGCGGAGGAACCACTTCAAATGACTGAGACGGAGTCTCGAAGAATTCACCATCCATCTCAACATATCTGAAGGTATGCACACTACTGATGATATACTCCTCTTCCCCACACACAGTGACAATCTTACCCTCTATTGGATATCTCAGCTTTTGATGGAGAGACGAAGCTACAGCACCGGCCCCATGAATCCAAGGGCGTCCCAGCAAGCAGGAATAGGCGGGGCGAATGTTCATTACATGAAAGGTAGTGTTGAAGACTTGAGGTCCTATCTTGATAGGGAGAACCACTTCACCATGGACAACACTCTTTGCACCATCGTAAGCACGCACCACAATGTCACTAGGCTTCAATTCAATGCCTTCACAGTCAAGCTTATCGAGCACGGCTTTCGGTAGCACATTCAAAGAAGAGCCATTATCGATCAACACATGAGACAGGGTGATCCCCTTACACTCAATAGAAATATGCAGGGCTTTATTGTGATTCTTCCCTGCTGGTGTCAGGTCAGCATTGGAAAAACCCAGGCCATCGTCAACAGTCAGGTTAGCAACATAGTTTTCGAATTGATCGACGGATGTTTCCTGAGGTACATGAGCAGTCTTCAAGAATTTTATCAAGGCATGGGCATGAGATTCAGAAGATAACAACAAGGATAATATCGAGATTTTGGAAGGAGTATGCCCTAACTGTTCTACCACATCGAAATCACTCTTGCGGATGATTTTCAGCACTTCTTCCATTTCTCGTTTGGCAACGTCTTCAGTAGTAGCTTCGACCGGTGTCTCTGACTGAGAAGGGTTGACTGGTTCCTTTCCTCGGTTTTCGGGGACTGGAGGTGAGATCTCTGGAGAGAAGATCCTTCCGCTTCGAGTAACTTTGCTAGTCCCAACAATGTCATTAGGATTAGCAGAATTGCCAACTTGCTTTACACCATGGATGTAAACATCACCTCCATAATTCCACGGAATGGCTTTGCTTGAGGAATATGGTACTGGGCCAGGTGCAGTAATGATTAGGGGAGCTACCTTGGGCTCAGCAATAATCTTCACAGGTATTCTGGGAGCAGTAATCTTCACTGGAACCTTGGACCTTGCAATCACAGATATTTCTTCGATAGGGTTTTCCGCCTTAGGAATCCTTTCGAAGAGGACTGTACGATCGTCCATCAGCCGTTGAATACCATTCTTCAATTTCAAACAGTCTTCGGGCCGGAGTATGCAGAGATTGCAATCTTCAGTACAACCTGGAAATAAACCAGCTTGCAATAAATTCCTCTTTATGATCGGGAGAGGAGATGTTAAGTCCGCCACATTGGAAATGTGAGAATCGTCTTCCATAGCATTAACAGCCTTGTCATGATTAGGCATAGGAGCAGTGATAACATTAGGAGTCTCCGGAGGCTCGAATTCAATTTCCCCAGCGTCGATCATGTCCTGAATTTTGTTCTTCAACAACCAACAATCGTTTGTATCATGCCCGGGGCTATCGGAGTGATATGCACACCTGGCCTTGGGATTATAACGAGGCGAAGCAGTATTGACATTTGCAGGAGGACCTCTGAGAGTGATTAAGTTTGCCTTTAGCATACTTTGCAGTGCTTGTGCTAAAGTCATATTGAGCTTGGTAAACTGCCTTCTTGGTCTGTCTTGTCTTTGCTGGAAGTTTTGAGCTGGCGGGGCTGCGATCATCAATGCTCCAACGGCGTGGTCACCATTTTTCTTATTATGATTCTTTTGACCGTACACAGCGTTTGATTCATTCTTCCCATGGTAGGACTTTTTGCTGCTTGTAGAAGTAGTTGCCTGTATCTTTCCGCTTCGAATGCCGCTCTCCACCCGTTCACCTGTCAGTATAAGTTCAGTGAAACCAGATGAAGAACTTCCCAGCAGATGGCTGTAGAATGGACCTGTCAGGGTACCCATGAACAGGTCTACTAATTCTCGGTCAGTCATAGGGGGTTTGACCCTGCCGGCCAAATCTCTCCATTTCTGAGCATACTCTTTGAAGCTTTCTTTAGATCCCATAGCCATATTCTGCAACTGTAGCCGAGTAGGCGCTAGCTCAGAATTATACTGGTACTGTTTATAAAAAGCTGTTGCTAAATCAGTCCAGGTGCGGATGTCAGAGCTCTCGAGCTGATAATACCATTCCAACTGTGTGCCAGACAGGCTCTCTTGGAAGAAATGGATCCACAGCTTCCTATCAGTGGTATGCGGCTGAATCTTTCTCACATAAGCCCTTAGATGCATCTGAGGACAGGACGCACCATCGTACTTAGTGAAAGTGGGGATTTTGAATTTGCGAGGAATGGTCACATCGGAGACCAGACCCAAACTTTCGAAATCCAGACCAGGCGCCTTCTGACCCTCCATAGCTAGCATACGTTCTTCCAGCAACTTGTACTTATCATCCCTTGGAGAGTATTGTTCATTTTCATACTCTTCATCGTCATCCTCAGGGTTGGAGAAATCAGCATTCTCTTCCTCTGAATCATTTTCCGCCCCCTCTTCTGGACCATTCGGGACTCCAAATTTGATTCCCGTAGCCTGTCCTTTACGCCTTCTTCCCGGGTTAATGAAACTCACAGCTTTCTTGTCTTTCTTCTTTTCGACCAAAAGAGCCTTCAGTTCCTCCTGCCCCTTGGATAAGCTTAGCATTATCTCCTTGAATTGAGCATTCTGAGTCTGGAGATCTTTGACAGTTTGTTCGAGATCCATTTTTCTGTGTAAGAGGCAGACCGTGAGAATATGGTCCTTTAGAATACCTGTTATGCAATGTTATGTTGTGCAATGCAATGTATGAAATGTTTCCAAGGACTTTTGGAATTTAACTTCGCGTAAATCACCAACAAGAGAGGAATGTTTATTGCTAATTTTTTTGATCAATGTTCATTACAAAAGGAATAATAAAAATACAATGAAAGCTCAAGTCTCCCAGGGGCGACTTCTTTTTGGGCGAAGATATGCATTGAGTCTTCGTTCCTCATTAAGCTGGCTGGTGAGCTCTAATACTTTCTTCCTTTCTGCATTGAACTGAGCTTCGAAAGTATCTCTCTCCTCTCTCAACTGGGTCCAGGATCTTTTCAATTCTTCAATATCGGTAGGCATATCTGGGTAAGAAATGATCTGGGAAGTACCTCCTCCGACCTCTGATTCAACAATCAATGGTCCGACTGCAAGATATGGCATGACAAGTTCACGAGCTCTGGCGCGTACCCATCTGAGATAAGGCTCCATAGGAATAGAATTTTTCTGTCCTAAAGTGCTTCTTTTCACCATGCCCCAAACTCGTATAAACCTTTGACGGAGACCTTGAGAGTCATTGTCGTAGTCAAACACTGTACCTTGAATAATCATTTCATGTGGACTATCTCTTCGAGCATACCCAAACTGACGTAGGGCTAAGGCAGGATTATAAGTAATACCTCCTCTTATCCCCATGAGTGGTACATTAGGGAACTCTCCACAACAGTCGATGATGATAACATTTTCTCTGAGGTTAGAACACCACCGGATGTCTGAATGGGAGAGTGCCATTATCCTTTGAGACCATTTCAGATCTTGATCATTCTTCAAGACTGATTGAGGGAGGTGCGAAATAAACCACCTAGACAACAAAGGTATGCAGCACATGAGAGTCCCTTGCCTCTTCATAGTACGAGTGTGAAGGGAATGCAAGACATCTCCAAGCAAGGTAGGTACAGGGTTATGAGTGAGGAATATCTTAATAGCATTCATGTCTATGAATTGGTCTGGATTAGGGAATAGCACCAAACCATAGATCAGTAATGCTAGGACATCTTCAAAAGCATGGACATTCATAGCTTTTAGGAATTCTTGGGCTTTACCTATCAGAAATTTGACAAGTAAGCCCTTCACTCCACTCCTTATTACCCAATTAGTTTCAATGTCGGACTTTGTCATGTGTAAAGCTGCGGCAATTTCTTCAGACTTTGGCATCTTTTCCAGACCACTGAAAGGTATTTGATCGAGGATAGGTATCCCAAGCAGCTTGGAAAACTCTTCTAATGTGGGTACCAACTGATAATCTGGGAAAGTGAAGCAATGATGTTTAGGATCGAAGAATTGAAATAGAACTCTCATCATATCTTCTTTGAAACCAGTGGTAACTAAATTGAGAAGAGAGCCATGTCTTTTTTTGAACTGAGCATGATCGGGAAGTTCTGACACCAAATCCTTGAGTTGAGGAGAGATCGTTACAAGATTGATCCGGATAGTCTTCCTGGAAGCCATAACCTGTTCAACAGAGCAAAGCTAAATTCCTAAGTCCTTGAAATGGTTAGTATGACGATGCTATGATGTTATGATGTTATGATGTTATGATGTTATGATGTTATGATGTTATGATGTTATGTAAGTAAGCAAGTCACACAACAATCATTCCTAGGTTTTAAGGCTTGCATGAGTTCCATAGGTAAGTACCCTCCCCACTGAAGTTTGGTTGGTTCAACCTGTCCTAGAATAGTAACCGGGTTCTAGAAGGATCTCAGATCATCGACCTTTCTTTAAGTCCACTTCAGTGCAACACCAAGTGGTTGACCGAAGCTTCCCTAAAGTCCAATCTCAAAGAGTGTAGCATCGAGTATCAACCAACCTCAGTCGGAACCGAAGCCAGTTATCTCACTACTTTCTAATGGCTAGGATGAGTCAATTAAGGTTCTAAAGGTCTGGCTAATGCTTTGATGACACCACGCGAATGCCAAATTTTTCCTCAAGTGAACATGAGGAACATCAGGACATCCAAAGTGTCACATTAACCGTAGCCATCATTTTAACCATTCCAGTATACGCCGGATAGTCGCGATGATCTATTGCTACTTACCTAAGGTACACTAGATCCGGGTGTAGGATCTTTCACTCAAACAATCCCTTAAAATAAGGAACAATCCGAAAACATAAATGATTTTTTTTTTAAGATGGACCTCTCTTTGTGAGTCCCCAGCAGAGTCGCCAGTTCTGTCATACGGTGAACTGGACTTTTTTGTGGTTTTAATTGCAATGTCGCGGTTAGCAAGAGTCGCCACCGACTTTTCTTTTATCCCATAAGGAAAGGTGGAAAAGGACAGGAAAGACCTTAATTTAGATTCTTAGGTTCGGGAGGTACGTTATACAAAGGGAAGGTGTTAGCACCCTCTGTATCCATGGTTATCCATGGGCTCTTAATTGCTCAATCATTTATGTTTTGCTAGTTTGAAAAAGGTGGTTGAGAAATGTGTAGGAAATGTCTTGAAAAGGAGAATTTAACTTTGTAATGATTCTTGCATGAATGTATACAAAGTGGTTATCTCATTTGGATTTGAAAGTTATTTAGAAAAATATAACTCAGCAATGATCCTAGTACGGATGTATGCTAAGTGGTGATTTTTCAAAAAAAGATGTTTGAAATGTGTAAGGTGGGAAAAATATTTTAGGTTATGAATGAGCAATTAAGGGTTATACCTGTCCGAGGTCTTTACCGTCATTTCCTATCCTTGTGAGGGTAAAACTGGCCCTACTATTGAGAAGTAAGTAGTTTTATCCTTTGGATGTAGAAGGGTCATCGTAGGGTCATTGATTGGTCATTGAAGACAACAGTTATGAGGATACCTTAGCATTCGAAGGGACTATCATCATTTAACCGTAGGCTACACCGAAGGGTCATCGAGGGACAAAATCGTAATTTCGAAGGCAACATCCGAGGGACCATGATTTATCTTATGATGATTTAACCGAAGGGTCTTTGCTAAGGGTATCCCCATATTCGCGGGACATGACCGTATTACGTAATCGGGGGGTAACAAAGAGAGAGGTCCGATATTATTTATTTAAAGTCCATATTTTAACAATTAATTAAATAGCCGTAATCAGTTAGGTAATTAGGTCCACATTAAATCGATGAAATCAATACATTAAAAATCAAGCTTGGTGATGCAAGATGAATTTCCACATTAAAATTAGGTCATCCAAAAACCATCTCCTCAAAAGTGTCCACACCTAAAGCGGCATGCCTAGCCGGCTGTTTCTTTGGAAGTATGCTAGCCTTTACACCATGCAACATACGGGTTAGAGCATTGAGATAAAATATGATTTGACAATTGCACCATAAAATACACATAACAGTCATGAGTTCAGGCCAAATGATGCAGAATCATGATTAGATAAATATAAGATAGAACAGCAAAGAGACAAAGCAGCCACTGTCCCGTTCGCCTCTGCTTCGCCTAGCGAAGGCCCAGCGAATGCTCGCTGCAGGCTCGCTTAGCGACGTGCTAGCGAGCGGCCACGGGTTTGGGGTTTGACAGCAGCATGACTTCCGAAAACTTGTATTTTCATGGCATTGGATTACAGGCATAGCATAGACAATTATACAGGATGTTCATACTTAGATTCACATGTGAAATCAAATTATATATCAAAACTTTAATCGTAATGCATCATGTATGTAAAGAATATCGATTGGAAACGTAAAACAGTGGTGATACACAAACCTGTGTGCAATTGCGATATTGAAAGGGACTGATCGTTTGGATGCCGTATTGAGTTGGGCGGCGGTAGCTTCGGTGCGGATGGGCTGCCTTCAGGTTAGCAGGGTTTCTGCACCAGGGTTTCCGTCCTTCTCTGTCCGTCTTGGTTTCTCCGTTTCTGTGTCTTCTTTTCGTGATTGAAGAGCTGGTATTTATAGTGGTAGTGGTGACCTAATGGGCTCAGAATGAGGTCCAAAACTTTTTGATATTCGCAAGCTTCGCTAGGCGAAGGAATTGCTCGCCTAGCGAGCAAGCCATTCTGGGCTTTTTCTGGATCTGATGCTTCGCTGGGCGAGTGTCCTGATGAAGTGTTCGCTAGGCGAAGGAATTGCTCGCCTAGCGAGCAAGCTAGTTTGGGCCACTTTTGGATTGGGCCTGTTGTGAGCCGGGCTTTTGTTCATTTGATGTCAATGCCTTGCAGAACAAGTCGGAGGGTCTTGAGGAATGCTTTGTAATATCAACGGGCAAATTTTGGGGTATGACACTTGCGTGAATGAAAGTTGAAAAGATGGAAGAGGTAACGCTTGTTGCAAGAGTAATAGCTATTATCTGTTGACCAATCAGAGCACACTCTCAATTGTTTAATAATTTGAAATATTAAACAGTAAATTCCTAACATCATTAGTTGCTATAATTCCTCATAAAGACATATTCCCAACTTGCCCCTTAAATTTTCAAACTGAGTAGCATCCAAAGCCTTTGTAAATATGTCAGCAAGTTGTAGTTCAGTTGCCACATGTTCCAAGGTAATCACTTTGTCTTCTACCATATCTCTTATGAAGTGATGTATAATGTCAATATGTTTGGTCCTGCTATGTTGGATAGGATTCTTTGAAATGTTGATGGCACTGAGATTGTCACAGAACAATGTCATGACATTCTGAGTGACATTGTACTCAGTCAGCATCTATTTCATCCATACCAGTTGGGAACAACTGCTTCCAGCTGCTATGTACTCAGCTTCTGTAGTGGATAATGATACACAGTTTTGTTTCTTGCTGAACCAAGATATGGGATTGTTTCCCAAGAAGAAACATCCTCCTGATGTGCTTTTTCTGTCATCAGCACTCCCAGCCCAATCAGCATCACAATACCCAGATAAGATAGGCTCAGAGCCATGAGAGTAGAGCATACCATAAACACAAGTCCCATTAATATACTTGAGAATCCTCTTGACTTGATTTAAGTGACTCACTTTGGGTTCTGCTTGGTATCTAGCCCACACACCAACTGCATATGCAATATCAGGTCTACTAGCAGTTAGATATAGTAGGCTACCTATCATGCTTTTATACAAGCATTGATCAATACTAGAACCTCCTTCATCTTTAGTTAACTTTAAATGAGTAGGTGCAGGAGTTCTTTTGTGACTAGCATTATCCATACCAAACTTCTTAACTATGTTATTGGCATATTTGCTTTGGGAGAGAAACATAGTATCTTCCATCTGTTTAACTTGCAGTCCAAGAAAATAAGTCAATTCCTTAACCAAACTCATTTCAAGTTTAGATTGCATCTGGTTAACAAAATGTTTCACCATTCTATCTGACATTCCACCAAAGACAATATCATCCACATATATTTGGGCAATCATGATTTTTCCATCTTCATCCTTCACAAATAAAGTATTATCTATCCCTCCTTTTTTGTAACCATTAGTAGTCAGAAATTCAGTTAGCCTCTCATACCAAGCTCTAGGAGCTTGCTTCAATCCATACAAAGCTTTCCTCAACTTGTACACATGTTTTGGTAGATTAGGATCACTGAACCCTTTAGGTTGTTCCACATAGACTTCTTCATTCAAGTAGCCATTTAAAAAGGCACTCTTCACATCCATTTGGAACAATTTGAACTTCAGAATGCAAGCAACACCTAACAGCAACCTTATTGACTCAAGTCTTGCAATAGGTGCAAAAGTCTCATCAAAATCAACCCCTTCAACTTGAGTATACCCTTGTGCCACTAGTCTTGCTTTATTCCTAGTGATTACTCCTTTCTCATCAGACTTGTTCTTGTAAATCCACTTGGTACCAATGATGTTAGTCCCTTCAGGTATTGGAACTAACTCCCATACTTCATTCCTTTTAAACTGCTCCAGTTCATCTTGCATAACATTGATCCAATATTCATCAGTCAGAGCTTCTTTCACATTCTTAGGTTCAACCTTGGATACAAAGCAGGAATTTGAGCTATTCTCCCTTGATCTGGTAATCACACCACTATTGGGATCTCCTATGATAAGATCCTTAGAGTGGTCTTTCTGAATCCTGATAGAAGGCACTTTGTTGGATGCTTCTAACTCAAGTCCAGGAGGAGTATCCTGTACATTTTCTGTTAAAGTCTCAAGGAATGTTCCAACATCCTCTATGACATTGGATTCTTCATCTTTATCATCAACAATAACATTTATGGATTCCATCAGGACATTAGTTCTGGAGTTGAAAACTCTGTATGCTCTGCTGTTAGTAGAGTATCCCAGAAATATACCCTCATCACTTTTGGGGTCCATTTTTCTTCTCTGTTCACGATCTGTAAGAATGTAACATTTGCTTCCAAAGATATGAAAGTACTTCATAGTAGGTTTTCTGCCTTTCCATATTTCATACAGAGTGGAAGAGGTTCCCTTTATCAAGGTAACTCTGTTGTGAACATAGCAAGCTGTATTCATAGCTTCAGCCCAAAAGTGCATAGGAAGCTTCTTTGCATGAATCATAGCTCTAGCAGATTCTTGAATAGTTCTGTTCTTCCTTTCAACTACTCCATTTTGCTAAGGAGTAATAGGTGAGGAAAACTTATGACTTATTCCTTCAGTTGAGCAGAAATCATCAATCTTGGAATTTTTAAACTCCTTTTCATGGTCACTTCTTATTCTGATAACACTACTATCCTTTTCTCTTTGGAGTCTTATGCATAGAACTTTTGAAGATATCAAATGCATCTGATTTTTCTCTGATGAAGCTTATCCATGTGTATTTGGAATGGTCATCAACAACCACATAGGCATATCTCTTCCCACCAATACTTTCAACCTGCATAGGTCCCATTAAGTCCATGTGCAAAAGTTCTAGAGTTTTGGATGTTGTAGGATGTCCAAGCTTAGGATGTGACATCTTGGTTTGCTTGCCAACCTGACATTCTCCACAGACTTTTCCTTCATCAATAAGCAGCTTTGGGATTCCTCTAATTGCTTCCTTGGATATGATCTTCTTCATTCCTCTTAAATGAAGATGTCCAAGTCTTTTATGCCACAACTTCACTTCCTTTTCTTCCTTGGCTAAGAAGCACATTAAGGAGTAGTTTGAGACTTTAGGTTCCCATAGATAGCAGTTATCTTTGGATCTGGATCCTCTCATAACTTCCTTATTTTCTCCATTTGTCACAACACATTCTTCCTTAGTGAACTGTACATTGAAGCCTTGATCATATAGATGGCTTATGCTAATGAGATTAGCAGTTAGTCCTTTTACTAACAACACATTATTCAGTTCTGGAACTCCAGGACTTTCCAGCTTACCAACACCTTTGACTTTTCCTTTAGCTCCATCACCAAAGGTCACATAACTGGTAGTATGAGGTTGTATATCTACCAATAAGTTATTCATCCCAATCATATGTCTTGAGCAACCACTATCAAAATACCAGTCTTCTTTGGTAGATGCCCTTAGAGATGTGTGAGCTATTCTAGCAACCCATTGTTGTTTCTTGATAGGGGCATTATGCTTAGGTGCCTTCTGCTTAGGTCTGACTTGAGGGGTCTGGTTAGGATAACCATGCAACCTGTAACAGAAGGGTTTTATGTGACCAAATCTTCCACAATAGTGGCATCTCCATCTTTGAAATTTCTTCTTTTGATGGTTAATCCTCCTGTTTCCATGATGTTGTGACATTGGTTGTGACTTCTGCTTGATTTTCTGAACTTCAGCCTTTGAGCTTTTGAATTCAGATGAGGATTCCTTAACAAAGCCTAAACCAGACATGGTTCCTGATTTCTGTCCCACCTTTAGAATTTCTCCCAAAGTGTCAGTTCCTTTATTCAGAATTCTGATGGATTTTGTCATTTGATCTAGCTTAGAGGTCAGCAAGGCTATTTCACCATTTAGATCATCTATGACTGTCAGATGCTTCTTCTTCTCAGCTTCCAGCTCCTTGATAAGTTTCTTCTGATTTTCTCCTTGTAGACACACATCTGCACGTTTGACACATAACTCTTTATATGAAGCAGCAAGTTCATCAAACGTAAGTTCATCTCCACTTGAGTCATCATCAGAGGCACAAACACTAGTTAGTGTAGTGACATTTTTGCAGATTCTCCTTCTGATTCACTCTCAGAGTCTCCCTCAGACCAGGTGACAGATAGTCCCTTCTTTTGCATCTTGAGGAAGGTAGGACATTCAACTCTAATGTGTCCAAAACCTTCACATCCATGACACTGGATTCCCTTGCCTTGGTTGAACTTTTCTTCAGATTTTGATCTTCTACTGATGTCAGATGAAGTGTTCTTGACATTTGGTCTACCTTTTTTATCAATCTTCTTAATGAACTTGTTGAACTGTCTTCCAAGCATGGCTATAGCTTCTGATATACTTTCATCACCTCCAATATTTCCTTCTTCTGAATCCTCTTCAGTATTTGATACAAAAGCTATGCTTTTGTTTTTCTTTTCAACATTCTCACACAAGCCCATTTCAAAAGTTTGGAGAGAACCAATGAGCTCATCAACCTTCATATTGCAGATATCTTGAGCCTCTTCTATAGCAGTAACCTTCATGACAAATATCTTGGGCAATGATCTGAGAATCTTTCTTACAAGTTTTTCTTCAGACATTTTCTCTCCTAAGCCTCCAGAAGTGTTGGCAATTTCAAGAATATTCATGTGGAAGTCATGAATAGTCTCACCCTCTTTCATCCTCAGATTTTCAAACTTAGTAGTCAGCATCTGGAGTTTAAACATCCTTACCTTGGAGGTACCTTCATGAGTTGTTTTGAGAGCATCCCAAACTTATTTAGCCAGTTCACAGTGATGCACCAGTCTGAAAATGTTCTTATTTATCCCATTGAACAGTGCATTCAAAGCCTTAGAGTTTCCAAGGGCTAATGCCTCTTGCTCTTTGTCCCACTCTTCTTCAGGAATTTGCATAATGATTCCATCTTTACCTGTCTTCGTTGGATGTTCCCATTCTTTGTTGACAGCTCTCCAGACCTTGTTATCCAGAGACCTCAAGAAGGCTATCATACAAGGTTTCCAATCATCATAGTTAGAACCATCCAACATGGGTGGTCTATTTGAGAATCCTACATCCTTGTCCATGGTACTAGAAAGTAACGTCCCTAGATCTCACCCAGAAATTAACAGGCAGGGTGCCTGCTCTGATGCCAATTGAAATTCTAGTAACAGACTATCGATGTCACATGGGATGTTATGACATCCAATTCTGCACATACAGGTGATGTATGCAGAAAGTAAATGCAAAAAGCAGTAAATGACACAGAGAATTGTTTACCCAGTTCGGTGACAAACACACCTACTCTGGGGGCTACCAAGCCAGGGAGGAAATCCACTATAAGAGGTATTAATTCAGGACTTAAGCCACCAGTTTAATCCTATCACTTAAGACCTACCCAATGCAATTTCAATCTAAACTAAGACCTGAGTACCTACTCACTCCCCCTCAATCACAGCAGTGATTACAACCATTAAGAATTTTAAAGACAATAGTGAAGATATACTTCAAACAACTCTTGATTGTGCTTAAAAGCTTTAATCAAGAAACACAACACTCACGCTTAAAAGCTTAGAGTGACACAAAAATTACAACTCAATAAACACCCTAGTTCAATGCAATCATCTAGGTGATAATTGCTTAGCTCACAAGTAAAACCTAATTCAAGACACAATGAAAGTACAACAAGGATATATAATGATATATTGAATTCTTCACGCTTCAAATCCCTCAGTTGCTGAAAGTAGGATTGCCATCCTTTTATAATGCAGTACTTGGGCCTTGTACTTGAATTTCCTAAAATTAAGGTTAAGCAAGTTAACCTAATTTCCACACATTAGGGTGCTAACAAATAGGCTATATGCTAGGTCTCTTAATTTTAGCACAGCTGTTAGTTTCCTGAATTTTAGCACAACTGTTAGTTTCCTGACAATAAGCCTGAGATAAATACTGAAACATAACAGAAAACTTAGCCTATACTTTAGCATCTGCTGTCAAGGATGAATGTCATAACATTCAGTTTGACATCCAAAGAATGTTGTCATGAAAGAATGTCATAACATTCAGTTTGAAATCCAATAAATCCTGTATTAGCTAATCCTGCAGCATACTACTTAAGCATGTCATGACATCAGTTAAGACATTTAAGTACAATAAGTGTTTTAACATAAAATGCAGCCAATCAAAAACATCTACATTCTTGTTCCAAGCTCTTGGAGTTTGTTTAAGTCCGTATAGGGTTTTATGCAGTATGTACACCTTTCTTTCTTTGTTTTGTTTCACAAACCCAACTAGTTGTGCAACATAAACTACTTCTTCTAAGGGGCCATTCAGGAATGCACATTTCACATCCATCTGACACATCTGCTAATTTTTCATGTTTGCTAGACCAACAACTAACTTATTGTTTCGATCCTAGCAACAGGTGCAAAAACTTCATCGAAGTCGATTCTTTCTTTCTAAAGAAATCCTTTCGCCACAAGTCTCACCTTATGTCGTGTCACTTCTCCTTTGGGATTCAACTTCACCTTGTATACCCACTTCACATTGATTTCCTTCTTGTCTTGGGGAAATTCGACAAGTGACTAAGTGTTGTTCACTTCGATTGACTTATGTTCTTCGTCCATTACTTTCATCCACTTTGAATCTTTCGATTCCTCAGCTACATTGACTGGTTCGACATCTGCGTAAAAAGCATAATGTACCAGATCACCTTCTTCATCGACCACATCATCTGATGTAATCGCACATTCTTGCAACCTTGCTGGCATGTTTCTTGTTCTTCGAGGTCTGTTTGGGCCTACTTCACCTCTGACTTCTTCCTGTCGAACTTCACTAGCTGATTCATCATATAAGATTCTCACTGAATCTTTCTTGACATTCTTAGTCCAATCCCACTCCTTAAGCTCATCTATGATCACGTCCCTACTGATCACCACTTGCTTATTCATTGGGTCGAACAACTTGTATCCTCCAGTCGAATGATATCCTATCAGGATCATCTGATTCAACTTGTCATCAAGTTTTCTTCTCAACTGATATGGCACATGTCTATGTGTTATAGATCCAAACACCTTCAGATGACTCAAGCTAGACTTGACACCAGACCAACATTCTTCTAGTGTGATTCCATCTAGCTTCTTTGTCGGACATCTGTTCAGAATATATGTCGCAGTCGATACAACTTCTCTCCATAATTCTTTGAGTAGATGTTTATCTTTCAACCTACTTCTAACCATATTCATGATGGTTCTATTCTTCCTTTATGTAACTCCATTCTGCTGTGGAGTGTAGGGTGACACCATCTCATGCACAATCCCTTCTTTCACACATAATGTGTCGAAGTATTTCGACACATATTCTCCACTACCATTAGTCCTCAAAATCTTGATCTTTCGACCGCTCTGTCTTTCGACCATAGATTTAAACTTGGCAAATACCTCAATCACTTCACTTTTCTTCTTGATCAGGTAAGACCATAATTTTTGACTAAAAATCGTTTATGAATGTAACAAAGTATTTGTTACCTCCAATCGAATCCACCTGGAGAGGACCACATACATTAGAGTATATGACTTCAAGTATTGCCTTCGACCTGCTTCATGCATCCTTACTGAAGTTTTTTTTATGCTGCTTCGCCGGCACACATTCTTCACACACTCCATTTGGAATGTCGATTTCTAGTAATCCTGAAATCATATTTCTTCTCTTCAAATCTTTGATGTCTTTGAAATTGAGATGACCAAGTCTATAATGCCATATCCGTTCATCTCTACTGGCTGCTGTAGCACCTCAAATTTTCACCTCCCATTTTGTACATACATTTTTAATGAATAGGTCATTAACATTACATTGTCCATTGCATATCATTGCATTGTCCTTTGCCCAAGTACAAGCCATCAGACAAGCTTAGGTCAACTGGTTAGGAGGATCAGTCAAACAAGCAAGCAAGTGCATTTCTCAAGGAAGCAAGACCCTAGGGTTGGTTCAACATGTTCACATGACCTAGGGGTCCTTTTGAAGTGGTTTGGTCAAAGATTGGGTGCTCAGAAGTCATCAGTCATTGTTTAATCCACCAGAAACCCTAAAAAGTCAACTGTGGTCAACTGTGCTTGAATTCATGGATTTGAAGGTGGAAGATGGTTTGAGAGGCTTCATTCATGTCCATACAAGTCTCATTTGACATTTCAAAGATCAACATGGAAGAATTTGAGATCAGATGAAAAGTTTCCAAAAATAGTAAATGACCTGTAATTGGAAATTGCCAAAAATAGAAAGTTCTTCTCCTCAAATTTACATCATCATACAAGCTTCAAATGAAATTTTGTCCAACATGAAAGTTGAAGATCTTGCTCTCACCTTTCCAAAAAGTCCAAGAACATCCATTTCTCATTTGTGGTTGGCAAGTTATGATCAAATCATTGTCAAGATATTTTGAACTTCAAACTTGGATAACTTTCATACCATTTGGCCAAATTGAGTGGGTTTTTTTGCTACAATCTCCATTTGAAATGTTCTATCCAAATCATTCATCACATTTAATCAAAAATCATCACACAAAATTGGCATTTTTCAAGTGAATTAATTTGAATATTTGGAAGGAAAAAAGTCCATTTGAAAAATAAGCATTTTCTACACTTTCTATCAATGGCATTTGATTAAAAATGATATTTGGAGTATGCTTAGGCCCAATTTCGTGCACTGTAGCATGCACCCCATGCACATGAAGGTGAATTAGCAATTTGCACAAAAAACACTCATTTCATTAATCCTTTTGGCTTGGCTTAATCTGGTTTAGCAAAGATGATTAATCCATGGTATATATGCATAATCAAAACAGAAAACACATTAGCATTCATTTCTACTCAGATCTAGATCCAAAAGTGAAAAATCTCCAAAACTTTTTCTCAATTTTTCTGCAAGTTTCTTCCAATTCCTTGCCTAGTTCTTCATTGTGCCATCATCCACAAGCAATATTGAAGGTTCTGCAAGCAAGGATTCGAGGATTCCAAGCTGTTTCCAAGCACTGTTACATAGAGCTCCATTCATGGCAGTTGGACTTTTGAGCTGGATTCGAAGCGATTGAACATCCAACATACTTCCATTCATCAACATAAGCATCATTGAGCTTCTGTTTGCACATTTCAAGCCTTGAAAGTTGCGATTTCACATCTGCATCTGCATAAAGGTCAGATTTCGAAATCCACCATTCATGAAATTGTGCTATGTGTTTGATAGATCTTGCATCCATGAGTACACTGAACTTTATAGTTTTGATTTTCATTGAGTATTAAGAGAGTTATCATGATTTGAAGTTTGGTTGTTGAATGTTATTCTGTTCGATTCATCCATGTTAGTTTGAATTAGGCTAAACCAATGTTGGATTAGTGATGTGCATGAGAAGAGGAATCCATTGATATATCATTTGCAAATTTCTGTGACCAACTGTTCTTGAGTGATGAACATGATGAAGATCGTATGATGATCTTAGGGTTTCACTCCCAGAACCATTGTAGATCCGTTGCCCCGCGTTCTGCATGTTTTTTGATGTTTTTCTGCCATGCGTTGGGCCACTTGTCGCCACCGGATTGGGCCTGCGTTTCACTTAAGTGAAACGTATCGTTTTGCTTAAGGCCAGAGTTCCATTTATTTACAATTCTGCCATTATTTCATTTTTATCCAATTAATCATTTTTGTTTTCAATTTTAATTTCATTTGATATGCAGATCTTCCAAAAATCATAAGTCAACGAATATTTGTCCAAATAATGTGGGATTTTTTGCATAGTGTTCCTCATGATCTCTAGTTTTTTATGGTGATTTTTCCAGAATTTATGCACGTGTAGATTTTTAAAATGCCTAGGGTTTGTTCATGTGTATCCAATTTGTACCTTCCATGCCATTTTGCTTGTGAAATGATGATGTTTAATCCAATGAGGCTGAAATGTTTTGTGCTTAATCTAGACACCTTTAGGGATTTTTTGGTATAGAGTTTGTGATTTTATCATTGCTAGTTGATGAGATATGATTTTTTGAATAGAGGTGTGACAATTTGTGTCACACCATTCTTGTCCAATTTGATGATTTTTGTTAACATGCCTATTGAACTCCAAATGACCTGAATTTTTGCATGTTGATACTTATGAATGTTGAGCATGCTTGTGATTTTTCCTGGAAATTTTGAATGCATTTTCTATTTGTTTGATAATTTCTCCCCTGTTTGACCAAATGTGGACCTTTTGTGAGTCATGATTTTATTTGATTTGGGAAATTCTTGTTGTTAATTGGATGGACTTGAAATTTGGCATGTGTATTATAGACATCTTGAAGTTTGCCATGACTTTTATTTCATTCATTTATCATGCTTGGTCTCTGTTTTATGATTGCTTGAAGTTGATGCTTAATTTGGTGCCTTGTATGAGCTTGTTTGAATTTATGTTGACTTGATGAATTTAATTGCCTTGCTTCCCTTGGTCTAAATGACTTGAAATTTGGTGTGTAGATTATTGGATGAGTGCTGTTTAGCCATGTTTTTTTTGGTGATTTATTGAAATATTCTTGAGTTGATTTGAATTGAATCATTCTGTTTGCTTCTATGAACTTCAAATTGCATGCTTTGTACTCTTTGCTTCATGAAATGATAATGGTTGATGATATGAATGTGAAACCACTTGGACTTGTTTCCTAATTGATTGGTCTTGATTTTGGATAAGTTTCACGTTCTGTTTTGGTTTTTTTGCTCTCATTTTGACCCTAGTCTCGTACTAGTGGTTTGTGCTCTCACATTTGAGCTTTGTTTCAGGTTAAAAGCACAATTTGCTTATGCTTGATGATGTGCCCTCAATTGGAGGTGGCTTGTTGTTTGTTTATGACTAACTTTGAATTTGTTTTGTAGGTTTTGAAACTTGTACCTTGTGCCTTATGGCTTGCACCTTTGTGCATTGACTGTTGTTTGCTTGTGTACAGTTGTACAGTTAACTGTTGACCTTTGCTGTTTGACTTTTGTTTAAGCTGAGTACTGATTATGTTGGATTGTTTTCAGGTACTTTAGTTGCTATAGTTCCCTTGTGAACTTGCTTTTGCTTTGCTTGATAGCTTAAGCACTGAGGTATAACATCTCTTCTCCATGTAGTCTGGAAGACATGGCCTGTTACTTGGCCAAGCACCTGTCTGAAGTCCTCCTTAAGAGGCAATGTTTGTGTTTGTTTACTTTTGTCCTTGTACATATCCAAAGACCTCCTAAGTGAAGAGGCATTGGCAGATACCAGGGATGTGCAATCCATCCCCTGCTATTCTGTGTGTCATCTGCTTTGCTCACGCCACTGTGTTGATGCATTGCAGATACTAACACAAGATCATTGTACATTGTGTCAGTCATAAGTGTAGAAGGGTTCCAACTTTCTGAACCCACACTTCATTTGTCTGAAGCTCTCCCTGGCCAGGGATAAGAGCTGTGAAGTCTCATCTTCACTCACCATTTCATCTGCTTCACCCTAACTCTCAATGTTAGGGTTAAGAGCTAACATTACCCTGTTACAGTGGTTTGTTTGTCGAGGTTGATATGACCCCTCGACTAAAACCTAACCTTGATTGAGCCAACTGATTGCATATAGTGGGTGCTATTTGTGCTTGTGTGTTTGTGTTTTTTAGTTTAGCTTGCTTCCAGTGCAAGTTAGGGTTATTTTGGCTTGCTCCCTGTGCAAGTCATGTTTAGGTTAGCTTGCTTCCTGTGCAAGTTAGATAGCAACCATAACTTAGGGATGATTTGCATGATAACATCTAGGCTCGAGTCGTAGTCTCCCTAGTTGTGTCTCCCTCTATTATCTAGTTAGGCTAGTCCTTTCTCCCTGCGTAGGGGAACTACGTCGCCCTGATCCTCATACCAGATGAGGTACGTAGGCAGGAGATGAGCTGATCTCTCCGGGCGCCCTTTTTGTTTTGTCTTTGTGTGTCAGGAGATGGATGTAAGCCCAACGATTGGCATTCCGTATCCTCTTGTTGTGTGCTTGGAAGCTGATGTAAGTCCAGCGATTGGCATTCGGGTTCCAATGTGGGTGGGTTTGGTTCGGAAGCTGATATAAGTCCAGCGATTGGCATTCGGATTCCACGTTTGCCTGTGTCTGTTGTGTTTGGTGTGCGTGAGCCGAGCTACGGATGCTCTGATTCTTCTTAGTCCAAGAAGATACGTATGCATAGGATGCGACATCCTAGCGAGCATGTGTTTTTCCCAGTCCGAACTACTTAGACTCTGATGTCTATGCTTGATAGACTAAGTAGGCCCAGGATGCGATATCCTGCCGAGTCAGTCTCGTTTGTTTTCTTGTGTCTCTTTCAGCCAGTGTGTGTGTGTGTGTGAGCAGTGTTTTAGCAACCATTTTCCTTCCTTTTGTGCGTGGATCCCGTCGAGTACGACGGATGCGTAGGGGTGCTAATACCTTCCCTTCGCATAACCGACTCCCGATCCCATTCTCTTTGGTCGCGAGACCATGTTCTTTCCAGGTTTACTTCGAGCGTTTCCTTTCCCTCTTTTGGGATAAATAACGCACGGTGGCGGCTCTGTTGTTCTTGTTTTCCCGCCAGTTTTTCGCGTAATGCGACAGCTGCTTTGCAAGGAACTTATGCTCCATCACATTAAGCTTAATCTTGAAGGTTCTGTTCTGAGACATTGGAGCCTTTAAGATCAACCTTCCATTTAAGTCGAGAACTCTCATCATCTTGTCTTCGACCGACACTCTGTAGTTCTTTTTGACTAACTGCCCTATACTGAGCAAGTTTCTCTTCATGCCCGATATGTACAACACATTTGAAATTACTGACCTCTTGCCATCTTTCCTTATAATAAGAACATGACCAACACCTTCAGCTGCTAGAGTGTTATCATTTGCAAATTTCACCATGTTCTTCATTGAGAGCTTTATGTTGACAAACCAATCTTTCCTTCCAGACATGTGTGATGAGCATCTTGAGTTCAAGTACCATTGGTCCTTGAATCTCTGTCCATCTCTTGTTGTAGCCATCAGCAACGTCTCTTCTTCTTCATGTTTCGCCAACTTTGCATAAGTTTCTTGTGTCTTCTGCTTTTCTGGACAATCACTAGAATAATGACCATACCTTTGACAGTTGTAACACTGAATGTGACTCTTGCCTGACTTTTGACCACCACCTCTTCCTCTATTTGCAACACCACCTCTTTGGTTGCCTTGGTTCCATGGTTTTCTCTGATTCGACTAGGTTCCTTCCTGCTGATTTCGACCAGTCGAATTGTTGTAACCTACTCTGTCTTTGTTACCATTCTAACTTCCTTTGCCTTTCCTTTATTTTGTTGATTGATCCTGCAAAGCCATATCACTCTTCAACTTTCCTACAACTCTTTCATCCATTCTTTGTTCATGAGATTCAAACGTCCCTTGAAGCTCTTCCTTTGTCAGTTTTGATAAATCCTTCGAATCTTCTATGGCTACTATCACATGGTCTAGCTTTGGAGCCAACGACCTCAAGATCTTTCCAACAACCGATCTTGATGTCAACACTTCTCCACATACCTTCATTTGATTCACCAGTTTCGTAACCTTGGTGAAGAAATCAATTATGCTTTCATTGTCTTCCATCTAAAGCAATTCATACGTTCTTTTGTGAGTTTGTAACCTCACCTTCTCCGCACCTCCAAACGATTTCTCCAAGATTTCCCATGCTTCTTTTGCTGACTCTGCATCACTAACATTTTCAAAGTTATCTACATCAACACATTGATGGATTATAAAGAAAGCTTTATAATTTTTCTTCTTCAATTATTTATGTGCAGCCTTTTCCTTATTTATCGTGTCTTCGACAAGCGTTGCTACTCATTCCTTCACAAGATCCCAAAGATCTTGATAACAAAACACAACCTTTATATGCTTGCACCAATTCTCAAAATTGTTGTTCTTGAGAAACTGAAGATTTGCTGGAAAATGCCTGTTTATATGATTCGTTGCCATGATGATTTTCTTCCAACGAATTGATTAAACCGGAACTCTTGATACTAGATGTTGGAAATCCTCCACAACTTATGGAGAATTTCAATCAATCTTGATAAACAAGATTGTTATCACCCACATAATAACAATGAAAGAAATGAACAATGGAGAAATAAAGAGTGTAAAGAACGATGAAGGAGAAGAAGAATTAAATTTTGTAGAGTTTCTCTTTGTCCACAAACAGTGTTACTATGTTATGAATACAAAGAGTGTAAATACTGTGAATACAATGTTATGAATACTCTATTCACTTCATTACAAGAATAATGGTTACTCATTCTATTTACATATTTAGGTTAACTTAGACCTCAAGCCAAAACACAAAACTATAAAAGCCCAAAATAGCTAACACTACTAAGATAGGCCTAAGTCAAAATTGTAATCCTTTCACCAACCAAAAGTCTAATTCATTTGGGAAACTACCATAAAATCAAAGTCCAATTTCCATTGGTCTCCCAAAATAAAAGTCCACCGTACTGGCATTATTATAAATCCAAATCCATTTGACATTGGTACCTAAAAATCTCACCTTCGAAAAAGGGATACCAATTCAAAAAACCAATTACTTGTTTGCATTCTTACATGCATTGCACACATCATTCCATGCATCGCATTCCTGCTACAATGGGAAGTTTCAAAAATAAAATCTTTTCAATAATTTACATTTCCACATGTATTGCATACATCGCTTCACACATAACCTTCCCGCCGAAACGGGAAGTTTTAAAAAATCTAGTCACCCATATGCATCCTCACATGCATACATAGGTTTCCTGTCGAAACAAGAAATTTCATCCAAAAAACTTTCCCACAAAAATGGGAAGTTTTCACCTAAAACAAAATTATCTGCATTCTCAAATGCATACATAGCTTTCCTGCTGAAACATGAAATTTCATCCAAAAAACTTTCCTGCCGAAACGAGAAGTTTCATCAAAAATAAATTTTTCATGCATCACATATATGCATAGCTTTCCTGCCGAAATAAGAAATTTCATCCAAAAAACTTTCTCGCCGAAAACGGGAAGTTTCATCAAAACTCAAATTATCATGCATCACATGCATACATAACTTTCCAGTCGAAATAGGAAATTTCATCCAAAAAAAGTTTTCTCGCCGAAACGGGAAATTTCATCAAAAATCAAATTATCATGCATCACATGCATACATAGCTTTCTTGCCAAAACAAGAAATTTCATCCAAAAAAACTTTTCCGCCGATACGGGAAGTTTCATAAAAAATTAAATTATCATGCATACATAGCTTTCATGCCGAAACATGGAATTTCATCCAAAAAACTTTCCTGTCAAAACGTGGAGTTTCATCAAAAATCAAATTATCATGCATCACATGAATACATAACTTTCCAGCCAAAATAGGAAATTTCATCCAAAAAAACTTTCCCGCCGAAACGGGAAGTTTCATCAAAAATCAAATTATCATGCATCACATGCATACATAGCTTTTCCGCTGAAATAGGAAATTTTATCCAAAAAAACTTTCCTGCCGAAACGGGAAGTTTCACCAAAAATCAAATTATCAGGCATCACATGCATACATAGCTTTCCTGCCAAAATAGGAAATTTCATCTGAAAAAAACTTTCCCGCTGAAACGGGAAGTTATCAAATTATCATGCATCACATGCATGCATAACTTTTCTGTCGGAACGAGAAATTCCATAAAAAACTTTCCCGCTGTAACGGGAAGTTTCCAGAAAAATCCAATTTCCCACATGCACCAAATGCATGTATAACTTCCCTGCCGAAACATGAAATCTCATACAAAAACACAACCTTATGAATCATCAGCATGCATATGTACCTACGTGCATGGAACTCCTACCGAAATGGGAAACTTCATCCAAAAATAAGAGTCAGTCAAACAGTTGCATCCCTCATGCATCTCCATGCATCATTCCATGCATGGTATTTTCACTCAAAGTGGAACATCATACACAAAAATCAAGTACATAATTCAGGATCCAGGGTCAATTATAAGTATCTTGGACAATCCTCATTCAAGTTGGTGATATTTCTCTAAAAGAGTTACTACTCCGTATGTGTTTGTGGATTTATTTTCCTGCAAGTTGATGACTTCTCAGAAAGTGGACCAATAATGTCGAAGTAATAAAAAGATCAAATCCACAAGGACTGCCTTCAAGTAAGACAAAATATGTGCAATGTATAGAAAACTAGTAAAAAGAGGGGTTTTCGAGTTTCAGTGGGAAAAGTAAATAAACGAGTAAACAATATCACGAAAGCGGTAAGGTTAAGTTCTAGAATCCCATATTCCTCTATTGTTGATGTTTGTTGCCTTGTATGAATGATCTTATCACTATAACACCACAACAAAATAACAAAATCATTATAGTCGATCCCTCGCAAAATAACTCACTAACCACTACTTTGAGCTTTTTATCCCTATCCCGCCAGCGTAAGCAAGGTTAGGAGACGTATATAACATTAATATTTCATGCCACTACTAGGGGTCTCCTATTCATATTTAACCAATGTAAGTACAAAAATTGCCCTAGGTCCAACACATAGACTAATGGTCAGTATTTCTTATGTGGCCAAGATCAAATTAAAAGAGTATCTCACATAAAAAGCATTAAGAACAATAAGCAATTGAATGACATTATAGATCAAAAGGTTCATAAAATATTCAAATCAATATAAAATCCAACAATAGAGAAATAGGTTCATCATAACACAACCTAACCTAGAGGAGTTTAGCTACTCATAATGAAATTAAAAATACCATAATTGATAGATGAAAATAACATGTGAAATCCCTTGAAGTAATGGCCTCCAATGGCCTTAAATGCTCTAAAAATCATCATGTGTGCTCTCAAAATCGTGCCTTGATCTCCCAATTTTGTAACCCCTGTGAAAGTACAGAAAATCCCCTTTTAAAGGCGTTAGAATGAACTAGAATGCGTCAGAAAAGCCAAAAAAAGTACCTATTACGTGCGTGCTACCTTGCATCGCACGCGCGATGCAACCTTTATATCACTATCACGGGTGATGGTGCCCATGATTATTCTAGTGTCTGCACGCTTTTGCCCCCTTTTTCACTCAAAATATCACTAAGTTCACAGTTTTAACGCTCATTCTTTGGCCATTCTTCTTCATTTTAACTCAACTTTCACTTATTTTGCTATGATTCTTTAACTAAATATATGCAATGATAGACTGTCATCACAACCCCAAACTTTAATCATTTCATGTCCTCAAGTAACTCACTTGTAACTGCACATTTTAATAGATAACAGGTTGCACCAAAACAATCGAACATCACCATATTAAATATTTCTTTTACCTGACCATTATTCTAGTTTCCAACTTCAATCCGACAAATTCGGAAAACATCCTCAACATTGACGAGTACTCAACCCGTCTCTCAGCTCTCTATAACTCACTCATTGGATAGGGTGATCTCTCAATCAACATGCAAAATTAAATATACTTATCTTTATCATATTCTAATAGATTTCTTCATAGAAATCGTAATACACACATTAGAGGTCTTTTCAGGTTGTAACTTACCTTATGTTTGTGTAGGATATTTTTTGAGGAAATTAGGTTTAAACCTTTGAGTTAGGTGCCCAACTCTCCTTTTATCATCATACCTATTTGTTCCTTTGTGACGGTACTAGAGAGGTTTGGTTCTTCTTATAATATCTTTCTTTTTTTTTTCTCAATTTTTTTTTGAAGAAGTGTATTTTTCCACTTCTTTTTTTCACAAATTTGTTTGAAATTTTGGACCATCTTCTCTAGTACCCTAATCCCTAAACTTAAAACTTTGCTCACTTTCAAGAACAATCCCAAACTTATTTTTTTTCATATACTTTAGGAACTATACTTCTACCTAACTACGAAGAGAGGGTGGAAAGAAAATATCTTTCAAGTCATATGGCTAAGAATTTTAGGCTACGTCACCGAAAGAAAGGCTCAAAGTATAAACAAAAAATGCCTCAGTGTGTGTCGGTCAAACCAGATAACTTAATCGGAAATAAATCAAAATAAATAAAATAATAGTGCATGGATACACTCATAAAGAAAGAAAAATGAACACTGGAAATTTTGGCTCAAACCTTACTAGATGAGGTATATGTAGGTTGAGTGCAAGTTCGTTGATTATTTTCTCATCATTCTCCTTCAAGTTACTAGTTGATATTGTGATGATCAAGTTTCTTTTGGATCATTTGTTCAATGCTAAAATGCTAAAAACTTGCAAATATGAAAAAAAAATCAAAATAGCTAAAAAATTGTTTATTAAAGACAACATAGATCTTCATGGGAGGGTATGCTTGAGTAATTACTTCCTCTTGTGGATGGTCTTGAATAAAAATAAAGTAAATTATGCAAAACAAAAAAAATGATGGATTACCTCCCATCCAACGCTTATTTTCCGTCATCAGCTTGACGTCCCAAGCTTAAAACACGTCAGACGCAAGGGATATCCTCAAGCCGGTGAAAACTCCTTTTTTTAAATTCTTTTATAAACTTCGTTCCCTTTCTCTTCCAATTGATAACATGTCTATAGATCCTCCACACATGGTGTCCATTTTTATGAATTAAACACCACCTTTTTCCTTATTGAACTTCAAAATCAGTTCACTTGTCTCCATATCTATTTTTGCCTTCCCGGTTGCCAAGAATGGGCGCCAGAGAATACTGACCCTTATAAATCATCTTCCATGTATATCACCACAAATTTTATAGGGAAGGTGTAGGTGTTTAATTGGATGCATTATATGGTAAAACACTAGGTGGTTACTAATGTCTTGACTGATGTCATGACATGTATGTGTGACTACATTGTAGTTACTGCAGGACTAGCTAACACAGGATTTATTGAATGTCAAACTGGATGCTGTGACATTCATACCTATCAACAGATACTAAGGAATAGAACAGCAGGTGTTCTGTTAGAACTTAGTATTTATTTCCAGTCTGGTTATCAAGGAAAGACCAGACCTGGCATAAGGCCTACTGACTGAATGTCAAACTGGATGTTATGACATTCATCATTGACATCAGCTACTAAACATTAGACAGAGTGGTGTTCTGCTATACTTCAGCATGTAACTTAGTTTGTTCTTCAAGAGAATAACAGAACTAACTTAAGGCCAAATGTGTAAATGTTAAGTTGGACACTTTGACATTTATTAATGTAAGCTGTTACTGTAGTATGGTCATTTTGATCATGTACAGGTCAGCAAAATTGTACAGTCTGTTTTCTGGAAAAACAGACTCAGCATATGGACCTTGATGTCAAGCTGAATGTCGTGACATTCATTCCTGACAGCATATGCTATATTGTAGGTTGTTCAGTTTTCTGTTTCAGCTTTTTCTCAGGCTATTCTTCAGGGATTCAACAACTGAGAGAAAATCCAGGAAATCAACAACCAAGCTACATTCAATGAAACTAACAAATAGCCTATTTGTTAGTAACCTAAATGTTGAATTTATGGGAACTCGCGTGACCTTAAATTCAGGAGAATACAGGTGCAAAAGCCCAGGATACTGCAATATAAAAGGAAGGCGTTCCTTCATTCAGTTTCAGGGATTTTGAGGCGTGAAGATTTTGTGTGTCCACCATACTTCACTGCTGTATTTTTGTGAGTCTTGTATTAGACGTATCTTGTAAGCCAAGCCATTATCAAGTAGATGATAGCTGTGGCATAGGGTGTTCATTGAGTTGTAAGTGTTGTGTCGCTCAAAGCTTTTAAGCGTGAGTGCTGTGTATCTTGATTAAAGCTGTGAAGCACAATCAAGAGTTGTTTGAAGTGTGACTTCAACTTGTCTTTAATATTGTTTAAAGATAGTAATCACAGAAGTGATTGAGGGGGAGTGAGTAGGAACTCTGATCTTAGGTTAAGATTGAAATTGCATTGGGTAGGGATTAAGTGATAAGTTGTAAACGGGTGAGTTTAGCTTTGAATTGATACTACTAATAGTGGATTTCCTCCCTGGCTTGGTAGCCCCCAGATGTAGGTCATGTTGGACTGAACTGGGTAAACAATTACTTGTGTTATTTACTGCACTTACTGTTAAGTTCTGCATCATTCCTGTCTGTGCAGAATTGGATGTCATAACAATCCGTGTGACATCCAAAGTCTGATAACTAGAATTTCAGAAGGTCAAACCATCAACCTGAACTAGCACATCTTATACAATACCAAGCGGATATGTCATAAATGAATCAGCTAAAATGAGTGACATGTTCCTCGGTATGATCTCTCCTATCTTCAATTCCTTAAATTTGCTCAGCGGCATGACATTGATGCTCGATCCTAAGTCACATAAAGCATGTGGGATTTTCAACCCACCAATGGTGAAAGTTATGTTGAACTTGTTTGGATCCTTCATCTTTGGTGGCACTTTCGGCGGTTCCGCCATCTCCTCTTTCTCTGTCATGTTGACATGTTCTTGACTCAACTTCTTCTTTCCACCTTTCAACAATGCTTGCATAAACTTATCAAACTTTGGAATTAATTCTTAAATTTCATGAATAAAGATGCTTACCTAAAGTTGTGTCAATACTTCTTTGAGTTTTTCAAATATTTCAGCCTCATCCTCATGTACCAGTTTCTTCTTAATGATGGGATATGGTGGTTTTATGTAATCTTGTAAAGGTGGGTTTGGTTCATTCAGGATTCTCTTCTTTGTTCTCCTCCAATGAGAGTTTTTGTCAATAAGTTGATCAATGGTGACTCCTCTATCCTCTTTGTCACCTTGATTTCCACTATCATCCTTTTCAATTCCACCTTCCCTTTTCTCAATTTCATCCTTTTTAGTAACTACCCCAAAATTAGTTTCCACAACCTTGCATGTTTCATTCTTAGGATTATCAATGGTGTTACCGGTGGATCCCCCACTTGAGCTAGGCAAAGCAGATATTTGTCTGGATAATTAACCAATCTATGTCTCCAAATTCTTGATTGACGCATCATGGTTTCTACTCATAATCTCTTGGTTCTTATTTACCTAACCAAAGCTGCTTTAAGTGACTTTAATTAAATTCTGCGAGGTTTCTTCCAACTTGATGGCTTCCTCTGAAACATGGCTTGTTGGCTTTGTTGCATCCCTTGGTTAGCATTTGAATTTTGATTATTATTCCAACAGAAATTTGAGTGATCTTTCCAACCCGAATTATGTGTTAGAATACGGGTTATTCTTTTGAAAATTAGCAAATTGGACCTCCTCACTTGTCCCTTCCAACAAACACCTTCCATTCACATGTTTTCCTCCACAGAAACCGCACCTAAGTGCGTGTACCTGGCTCATGATAGCTTTAACTAAGCTGCTTTCAGCTAGCTTTTTATTTAACAGTTCAATCTTAGTTAAAAGAGCATTATGGGTATCAATAGCTAACATACCTTTAGGCGTGCCCAAAATTTCCTTCTTGACTGACCTTTCACTCTTAGAACTATATTCATTCATACACATCTTCTCAATAAGGTCTTTTACTTGTGGTTCAATTATTTGGCGGATAGTAACTCCCGCAGAAGCATCTAATAACATGTGAGTTTGACTCTTGAGACCTTTCATGAAATTTGGCATCTGCTCCATATTATTCATGTTGTGATTCGGGCATCTGTGTAAAAAAAGTTTGAATCTTTCCCAAGAGTCATAAAATGACTCGATTTCATGCTACTCAAAATTCACAATTTATGCTCGGCGCTCGGTAAACTAATTAGTAGTGAAAAATCTTTCCATGAATTTATCCTCCAATTCCTTCTAAGTCCTAATCATTCCATTCAGAATGCAAAGTAACAAATATTTCTCCCTTCTAATCAGTAAGAACCTAAACAACCTCAATTTAACCCGATCTTCAGTGACACCGGTTGGTTTGCACATTGAAGTTGTTTCATAGAAGCGTGCAAGATGCGACCATGGGTCTCTAATCGTGTTCCCGTGGAATGGATTTTCTCTTAAACCTGAAAGTACATAATTTTTAATGTCAAAGCTAGCAGGGTATGCTGGTATAAACCCTCTTGAAACTTGTCCTTCATCAAATCGTTTACACTAATCCCCCATAGTTAAGGGTTGTGCAACTGCCATTATGACTTTGTCTTCAGATTCAAAAGAACTTGATAGTTGCTTTTCTTCTGGTATTCCTCTGTCCTGAGCTGCTTCTCTAACTGCTTTTTTGAGAGCACTTGCGGTTCTTTCAATTTCTGGATCCAATGGTATTAATGATGATCTTGAATTGCGCATACACAAACAAAAAATACCTTAGTAACACTATGATAAACAAGAAAATGAAACAAAAATAAAAAGGCAAAAAAAAATTCACAAACATCGCCTTGTTGAAAAATCAACAATCCCCCACAACGACGCCAAAAACTTGATGACTTCTTGGCAAGTGTACCGATAATGTCAAAATAATAAAAAAATTGAATCCACATGGACCACCTTCAAGCAAGACAGAATGTGTGCAATGTATAGAAAACTAGTAAAAATGTGTGTGTGTGTGTGGGGGGGGGGGGGGGGGGGTTCGTGTTTTAGTGCAAAAATTTAATAAACGAGTAAACAATATCACAAAAATGGTCAAGTTGTGTTCTAGAATCCCCTATTCCTCTATTGTTGATGTTTGATGCATTGTAAGAATGAACTTATCACTATAACACCATGGTGAATTAACAAAATCGTTATAGTCGATCCCTCACGAAATAACTCACTAACCATTACTCGAAGATTTCTATCCATAGTTCGTCAGCGTAAGCAGGATTAAGCGATGTATAGAACATTAATTCTCTATGCCACTAATCGGGGTCTCCTATTCTTATTCAACCAACATAAGTACAACAATTTCCCTAGGCCCAACACATAGATTGATGGTCAGTATTCCTTATGTGCCTAAGATTAAATTAAAAGAGTATCTCACATAAAGAGTATTAAGAACAATAAGCAATTGAATGACATTATAGATCAAAAGGTTAATACAATAGTCAAATCAACATAGAATCCAACAATATAGAAATAGGTTTATCATAACACAGCCTAACCTAGAGGAGCTTAGTTACTCATAATGCAATTAACAATACCATAATTGATAGATGAAAATAACATGTGAAATCCCTTGAAGTAATGGCCTCCAATGGCTTCAAATGCTCTAAAAAACACCACTTGTTCTCTCAAAATCGTGCATTGATCTCCCAATTTCGTAACCCTTGTGAAAGTATAGAAAATACACTTTTAAAGGCGCCAAAATGGAACAGAACGCGCCAGAAAATCCCACGCGTGATACCTTGTTTTGTGCGTGCGTTGCAGCCTTTATGTCACTATCGCGCGCTCGATGTTGCGCGTGATTATTCCAGTGACTGCAAGCTTTTGCTACCTTTTTCACTCAAAATTTCACTAAGTCCACAATTTAAACCCTTAGCTATTTTTTCTTTCTCATTCTTTGGTCATTCTTCTTCATTTTAGCTCAACTTTCACTTGTTTTTCTCCGATTCTTCGACTAAATCTATGCAATAACGGACTGTCATCACAAGTCATTCTTCAACTTTGTGTTGATAATAATATTCCCCAACGTCTTCGCTATTTTTTCTCCCCGAGCAGAGGTTACCCCAAAAAGTCTCTTATGAGCTTTTCCCCTTCAGAGCTTTGTTAGCAAACCTCCTCCAAAGGGGATCTTTTCTGGATTATTTTCCCTAACGGATAAACATTAAGATACCACTCTGGTACCCTCGGAGAGTCTTGGATATCTTTGGGATGTCGTTCCATTTTTGGAAAATTTCAATTATATTGCGTAAAATTCTACTTCGTTGATCCTCGAGGAATCTCACTTATTCTGTTTGAGATACTGATATGTTATCCTCGGAGAGTCTTAGATGTAATTAGGATATTGTTTCATTTGTGGAACATTTCAATTATATCGTATAATATGTTGCTTCGCTGATCCTCAGGGAGTCTCATGTGTTTTGTTTGAGATACTGCTTTGGTATCCTCGAAGAGTCTTAGATACGATTGGGATACTGTTCCATCTTCAGGAAGTTTCAATTATATCATATAAGATGTTGCTTCACTGATCCTCAGGGAGTCTCACTTGTTTGCGCAAGATACTGCTCTGGTATCCTCATAGAGTCTTAGATACGATTGGGATGTTGTTCCATATTTGGTAAGTTTCAATTGTAAGGTGTTGCTTCGTTGATCCTCAGGGAGTCTCACTTGTTTGTTTGAGATACTGCTCTAGTATCCTCGGAGAGTCTTAAATATGATTGGATGTTGTTCCATTTATGGAAAGTTTCAACTAAATCATATAAGGTGTTGCTTCGCTGATCCTCATGGAGTCTCACTTGTTTGTTTGAGATATTACTTTGGGATCCTCAGAGAGTCTTAGATACGTTTGGGATGTTGTTTAATTTTTGGAAAGTTTAAACTATATCATATAAGATGTTGCTTCGGTGATCCTCAGGGAGTCTCACTTTTTCCATCTGAGATACTGCTTTGGTATCCTCAGAGAGTCTTAGGCGTAATTGGGATGTTGTTCCATCTTTTGAAAGTTTAAATTATATCATATAAGATGATGCTTTGTTGATCCTCAGGGAGTCTTGTATATTTTGTTTGAGATACTTCTTTGTTATCTTCGGAGAGTCTTAGATATCATTGGGATGTTGTTCCATCTTTAGAAAGTTTGAATTATATCATATAAGATACTGCTTCGTTAATCCTCATGGAGTCTCATCTATTTTTTTTTGAGATACTACTCTGTTATATTCGGAATTTCTTAGATATCATTGGGAGGTTTTTCCATCTTTGGAAAGTTTTAATTATATCATATAAGATACTGCTTTGCTGATTCCTAGGGAGTCTCGTCCATTTTGTTTGAGATACTGCTCTATTATCCCCGGAGAGTCTTAGATATCATTGGGGTTGTTCCATTTTTGGAAAATTTCAATTATGTCATATAAGATACTTCTTCCCGGATTCCGAGAGAATCTCATTTTTTTTCTTTGAAATTCTGCTCTGCTAATTTTCAGTGAATTGTAGTATTGTAACATGAAAGACTATTCCATCCTCGGAAACTTTCAATTATATCACAAAAGATACTACTCTGACGATTCTCAGGGAATCTTGATTGTTTCATTACCTTCTGATGACTATCTATCTACATTTCGAAGAACAAAATTCAGGGTCTTTTTGATACTTAATTATCTTCTACCACGAATGTACGTTGTCATTCATACCTTAGAGTTCAAGATAATTAAATAGGGGCAATTTTCATACCCCAATTTTTTCTGAACATTTTAAAACTTTCGTGTATCCGACTTTACTTTACTTTGCATCATCTGCATAGTATAACACGCATTTCATCATGCATAATTCATAAAATGTCGACCAAAATAAATTTTTGGATATACAGACAAACCAACTATATTAGTTTTAAAATGTGCATAAAATTAGCGAGCGAAATTTTTTAAGATCAGGTCTACAGACAGATGTTTTATTAATCTACGATTCGTGTAGTTTAACCCGGTATGCTTGGTTTATTTTTTTGACTCATTTTTTGGTCACATTTCTTTCCAGTCCGAGCCTCTTCAACCAGACGTTTTTCAGTTTAAAATTTATTCAAAACCTGTCTGGTTTCTAGAAGTTTATTTTGCGTTAATCATTTTAGTGCATTCATTTTAGTTTTTCGAGCACTTTCGCGTCCTATTTTTATTCATTTTAAGTCCTTTTATTTTTATTCTTTTGTCAAACTCTTCAGAAAAAATTAAATAGAATTTACTATGTATTCATTTTAATTTTATTGTGGTTATTTTAAAATATGTGAATTTTATTTTTTTTAATTGATTTTAATCTCTTAAAGCATCTAGAAAGGACAATGTTGACATTTTAATCTGATTGACAGTGTCTTTCTTTGTTCTAATCCTGGTCTTTGAATCTAGTTAATCAATTGTCAATACACTACTATCCTTGTCCAATTCCTTCATCCAATCAAATAAAAGAATAAAATGTTAAAAAAATATAACTTAAAAAAACAAGGGGGTAACAAACTTGATGGAAGAAAGCGTGTAAAGCCCTTCTCCATGTGACAACTAACTGATAGACATATCTCCTTCATTTCCTCATTTTTAAGGAAACCAATCGAATTGCACCACCTCATGCTCACCAATGTGTCCATCTCTATTTTGGATTGATGTAGAAAAAACTTTTTTTCATTATATGTGATTTGTCACCATTTTTACTGTATTTTCATCACTTATTCGACAAGAAGCCAATGAATCTAGAGTACTTTGTTCGTATTATGCCACCTTTCGAGTCAGTTTTAGTTTTTGTAAGTTAATTGCACGTTTTATCATTTTTGAGTTTTATTTAGTGTTTTTAGGATTTTATGCTTTGGTTGTCTGTTTTGATTCTCTTCAGGTCCAAGTAGGAGACCCAAATGAATCAGTGCAAGAAAGTAGAGAAATCTGGCATTTCGGGCAGGAAAGTGCCAAGTTACAGGAGGCCTGCCATGGCCACCCATGTCACCTGACACGGGTCGTGGCAGGATGATGGCCAAGATAGTGGAGCAACACGGCCACCTGTGTCAGTTGACATGGGTTGTGTCAGCTTACCTGAGCTGGAAGCAAGAGCAGCAGACAAACAACGGTGCAACACGGCCACCCGTGTCAGCTGATACGAGTCGTGTCAACTTACCTGAGCTGGAAGCAAGAGCAGCAGACAAACAGTGGCGCAACACGGCCACCCGTGTCTGCTGACACGCGCCGTGTTGGCCTAGGCGCTAATTATTTCAGCTTTTGTGTTTTTTTTCTCAAGACTTGAGCAGAAAGGGCATTCTGGGGATTTCCAACCAATGCTAAGGGATTTTCACTATTTAGAAGAGTTTCTATGAGGAATTTGAGGACTTTTTTGTCCAGAGGTGAATAGAGCACGGAGAATTGTCACAGGAATGAGAATTGGAGAGATCGAGGAATTCGGAGAGCGAAAGATTTTCATGAGTGGAAGCAATTGAAGATCCAATTCATCCAATTGCTTGTAATGTCTAATTTTCATCTTGAATCTATTTTGAACAATATGAGTAGCTAAACCCCCCAATGCTAGGGTATGTCCCTAATTTATATCTGTAATGACTTTGAGTTTACGATTGCAATGACAATATTGTTTTTTCATAATTACCATAATCTTTTGATGTGCGTAAAGCTTTCTCTTTCTGAATAATTGAGATTGATGTATGATTATCGATTAGGCTGGATCGTTATTGATGAGGTTTTCATAAAATTATTCTGCGAAGATATCACCTAGGACTAGGGATACCCTATATGAACCAGATGATTCTTGATATAATAAGGCTTAATTTCACCGGTAATTTTCTATGGACATAGAGATTAGGGTTTAATGATTAAAGGTTTTCTCACCAATACCTTGGGATAAAATACCCTTGAGAACTGGTAGTAATTAAATTGATATTTGTTGATGCAATAGTGACTCAGAGTTGTTACAGAGATAAATTATACATCTTCCCTGGCTTGTTCCTTTTTCCTTAAAACCCTTATTTTACAATATTATTTATTTTATTTGCCCTTATTTTTATAAGATTGAATCTAAAACCCCAACACTAGTTTTTGTTTAATTGAACAATTATTTAAACTCGATATTAACATGCAATCCTTGAGATCGACATCCGGGGAAGTTCCCCTTTATTACTATAAAAGGCAAAATAGTGCACTTGCTATTTTTCCGATCAAGGTTTTGGCGCCGTTGTCGGGGACTGCCAAAATATAGAGTTTGTAAATTGATGGTCATACTGATGAAGCAAAGAAGTTAAGAATGTTCTCGTTCACTTTAGCTGAAGAGGCGGGAGAATGGTTCTATTCTCTCCCAGCCGACAATATTACATCATGGGAAGATATGGAAACGGCTTTCTTAAATGAGTATTTTCCAACATCGGTATTTCTGAGAAAAAGGTATGAGATCTTGAACTTCAAACAGAAGGAGGGTGAGTCTTTTGGATATGTCTACAAAAGATTCAAAACGGTCCTGGTAGCTTGCCCAACTCATAATATGGATCAGACTGAACATATGCATATGTTTGTCAATGGTCTCAAAATAAAGACAAAACAATTGATTGATACAGCAGCCGGTGGCTCAGCCAATTTCTCAACAACCACCAGTATTAAAAAGATCATTGAAGCGATAGCTGCAAATTATCATCTGGAGTTATATGATAGATGTACAAGCAAACCTAAGGGAGTTATTGATATGAAGTGGGAAACTAATAAAATCCGGTTGGAAGATACAGTAGCTGCTGAAGTGGAAAAGAATTTGAAAGCTATGAATATAGGTACTCAACAGGTAGCTCAAGTTCAACCTGCTCAGACCATCACTTGTGAAATTTATAATGGACCTCACCACATTATGTATTGCTTTGCGACCCCTCAACAAATTGAAGAGATAAATTTTTTGAAACAGAATAATCCTTACTCCAACACTTACAATCCAGGTTGGAAGAATCATCCGAACTTCTCCTGGAAAGATCAGAGAGGGAATGTTCCACAATAGGGTCAAGGTCAATATCAGACTCAATATCAACAACATCAACAACAAGCTCCAAAGAAAGCAGACTGGGAGATTGCCATTGAAAAAATGGTCGCTCACAATATTCAGTTCCAAGAAGAGACTAGAAACAATCAGAAAAACACCACTGCCTCTATAAAAAATCTTGAAGTTCAGATGGGTCAGATAGCATAACAATTGGCCTCAAATTCTCAAGCTCCAAGTACCTTGCCTAGTGGTACAGTTACAAATCCTCGTGAGCATAATAATGTTAATATTGTAGTGACAAGAAGTGGTAAGTCTACTGAGAAATCGGAAGAAAGAATTGGAGAAGAATATGGGTTGTTGGAAGTCGAGTTAGAAATTAAAGAACTGAAGAAAACGGAGGAGGATGTTGTGATAATGCCTATAAAGGAGAAGGAAAAAGTTGTCAAGCCAATCATTAAACTTCCTTATCCTTCGAGACAAAAGAAGAAAGACCAACATGAGAAGAATTTTGATAAGTTTTTGGAGATGTTTAAAAAACTTGAGATAAACATTCCATTTTCTGAAGCTCTGGAGCAGATGCCAATATATGCCAAATTCATGAAAGACATCATCTCCAAAAAGCTCTCCACAAATGTAGAACCGTTCATCCTCACTGAAACTTGCAGTGCTATTCTCCAAGGTATGAAAATTCCTGTGAAAAAGAAAGATAGGGGTTCTGTTACTATTCCTTGCACTATTGGTGATAGAAAATTCAAGAAGGCTCTAATTGATTTGGGAGCTAGTATGAGTTTGATGTCGCTGTCCATTTATAAAAAATTTGGCCTTGGCACCCTTCAAGACACTAGGATGACTCTTCAATTTGTTGATCGCTCAGTTAGGCGAACTTATGGAATTGTGCAAGATGTTCTGGTAAAGATAGATAAATTTGTGTTTCCGGTTTACTTTGTCATTCTTGAGATGCCTGAAGATGAGGAGATCCCTCTCATATTGGGCATACCATTTTTAGAAACAGGACGATGTATGATAGACATAGAGGAAGGAACAATGACCCTCAAAGTCTATGATGAAGAATTGAAAATTGATGTTGGGAACACTATGCAATACAAAGATGATGTTGGCACGAGTCACACTGTAGAGGTAATAGATCAAGTGATTGCTCAAGGAATTGAAATGAAAACACCTCAGTTACCTTTAAAACGTGTTTTGACCTTGTCAATTTTTGAAAGTGATGAAGATGAGAGAGAGTCAGAAGTGCTAGCCATGATGGATGCACAACCTCAATGGATTAGATTTAAACCACACCGGTGGGAATATTTAAGACCGCCCCAATCATCATAAAATACCGAAGATCCTAAAAATGAGGGCAAATTTGAAACAACTACCTGAGAATCTGAAGTATGTGTTTCTTGATACTGAAAAGAAGTGCCCTGCCATTATCAATTCCGATTTAAAAAGTTTTCAAGAAGAAGAACTCATCCAAGTACTCAAGAAATACAAGAGTGTTATTGGATGGGCAATTGAGGATTTGAAAGGTATTAGCGCGACAATTTGCATGCACAATATTTTGATGGAAGATGATCATGAGTCGGTGGTTCAACCACAACGAAGACTTTATCTAACTATGAAACAAGTGGTTCACAGAGAGGTGGTAAAGTTGTTGGATGCGGGGCTGATTTACCCCATATCCGATAGCTCGCGGGTTAGTCCAGTGCACGTGGTACCGAAAAAGGGGGGAACTACTGTGATCAAAAATGATAAAAATGAGTTGGTCCCAATAAGAACTATTACAAGTTGGAGAGTGTGAATTGATTACAGAAGGTTGAATATTGCAACAAGAAATGACCACTTCCCTTTCCCATTCATTGATCAAATGTTGGAAAGGTTGATCGGTCATGATTACTATTGTTTTCTTGACGGATACTCGGGGTACAATCAAATTGTAGTGGCCCCTGAAGATTAAGAGAAGACCGTTTTCACATGTCCTTATGGTATTTTCGTATACAGGAGAATTCCATTTGGGTTGTGCAACGCACCTGCCACATTTCAAAGGTGTATGACATCCATATTCGTTGACATTCTTGAAAAATATATGGAAGTGTTTATGGATGACTTTTCTGTTTTCGGTTCTTCTTTTGATAAATGTTTGATTAACTTGTCTCTTGTGCTAGAAAGATGCCAGCAAACAAATTTGATCCTAAATTGGGAGAAATGCCATTTTATGGTACGTGAAGGCATAATGTTGGGACGGAAAATTTCTAACAAAGGCATAGAAGTAGACAAAGCAAAAGTGGAGGTAATAGCTAATTTACCACTACCAGTGAAATGAGAAAGGTATAAGAAGCTTCTTGGGACATGCAGATTTTTACCGCAGGTTCATCAGAGATTTTTCTAAGATCGCCAAACTGTTAACGAGCTTGCTTGTGAAAGACACACATTTTCTTTTTGACAAAAAGTGTAGTGAAGCTTTTGAAATGTTGAAGAAGGAGTTAGTGTCTTCTCCTATAATGATTGCCTTGATTGGTCTCTCCCTTTTGAGATCATGTGTGATGCAAGTGATAATGCAGTAGGGGGAAGTGCTAGGGTAAAGAAAGTAAAGGCTCTTGCATGTGATTTATTATGCAAGTCACGTGTTGAATCCTACCCAAATGAATTATGCAACCATTGAAAAAGAGTTGCTCGCGGTTGTATATGCTTTTGACAAATTCAGGTCTTACCTATTAGGATCGAAGGTAATTGTTTATATTGACCATGCTGCTTTGAAATATCTTTTTGCTAAACAGGAATCTATTCCAAGGTTGCTGAGATGGATTCTACTTTTGTAGGAGTTTGATCTGGAAATTAGAGACAAAAATGGATGTGAAAATATTGTTGCTGATCACTTATCTTGGATGGCCCCGGTAGAAGAAACAAAGGAGAAACACCCAATCAAGGATGAGTTCATCGACGAATGAATCCTAGTTGTTACTGGTGTTCCATGGTTCGCAGACTATGCAAATTATTTAGTAGGTGAAATAATACCTGAAAATTTTGATTCTAACAAAAAGAAAAAGTTTTTGCATGATTGTAGGTTTTATTTGTGGGATGGCCCATTCTTGTACAAAAAAGGAATAGACGAGTTGGTTCGAAAGTGTGTTCAGGAGGAAGAACAAAGGGACATCCTCAAAGAATGTCATGACTCAGAATATGGAGGACACTTTAGTGGCTATAAAACAACAGTAAAAGTCCTCCAGTCTGGGTTGTACTGGCCTACACTATTCAAGGATGCTTAAAGCATAATGAAGGAATGTGACAAATGTTAGAG
Organism: Lathyrus oleraceus; assembly: GCF_024323335.1. Taxonomy (NCBI): domain Eukaryota; kingdom Viridiplantae; phylum Streptophyta; class Magnoliopsida; order Fabales; family Fabaceae; genus Lathyrus; species Lathyrus oleraceus. The sequence goes on from NC_066582.1 coordinate 15,107,805, forward strand.
GATGAGTAATATTTCGAAGAGAAATCATATGCCTCAAAATGCCATGTTGGAGGTAGAGTTGTTTGATGTATGGGGAATATACTTCATGGGACCCTTTCCACCTTCATTTGGAAAGCGTTGCATCTTGGCCGCTGTTGATTATGTGTAAAAGTGGGTAGAAGCTGTAGCATTACCCACAAATGATGATAAAGTGGTGGTCAATTTCGTCATAAAAGACATTTTCTCTAGGTTTGGGGTACCAAGAGCATTAATCAGTGACGAAGGTATTCATTTTCTAAACAAGTTGATGGATAATCTGTTGAGGAAATACAACATGAAGCACAAGATTGCCACACCTTATCATCCTCAGACGAGTAGACAGATTGAAGTATCTAACAGATAGATAAAGCAGATTTTGGAAAACACTGTCAGTGCTTCTCGAAAGGATTGGTCAATAAAGTTAAACGATGCACTGTGGGCGTACACTGTCAGTGTCTTCACCACTACTTTAAAATTATTAAAGGTTAGAATCACTGTTGTGATTGACGGGGAGTGAGTAGGAACTCAGGTCTTAGTTTAGATTGAAATTGCATTGGGTAGGTCTTAAGTGATAGGATTAAACAATTGGTTTAAGTCATGAATTAATACCTCTTATAGTGGATTTCCTCCCTGGCTTGGTAGCCCCCAGACGTAGGTGTGTTTGTCACCGAACTGGGTAAACAATTCTCTGTGTTATTTACTACCTTTTACATTTACTTTCTGCATCATTAGCTGTCTGCGCAGAATTGGGTGTTATAACATCCAGTGTGACATCGATAATCTGTTACTAGAATTTCAAAGAGAAAGGCTACGATGCTGAAAATGTGGTTGCAGGTGAACCTATGAATAAAGACGATCAACATCAGGAGCAGTTTGTACCCCCTCACCAAGATCCAACCCAACAGGGTGTCAGGTCATCGTCCATGAATCAAACCAGTGGGCATGGGTACAAACTGAGCTTGGTGACCTTAGAACTAAGCAATCGAGATAAGGCATCGAGCAAGCTCGACAAGGGGCTATTTTGGATGAGATGAACATGATGATGCGACAGTTGATGTTGCACTTTCTGCCTCAGCCTCCTCAGTAGGGCATTGTGAGTCACCCTCCTCTATCTTGTTCTAAAACATTGGGGCCAATGTTTAGTTCAAGCGTGGGGGAGGTTTAATTATGCTTTTGGTTTTTATGTTCTTTTTGTTATTTCCCTTGTTGTTTACTATTTTACATTGGTTTGTCTGTTACTGTTAGGTGTCATTTGCTACATGCATTTCAGGTTCTTGGTGTTGTTGTTGGTTAGGTGATGACCATTAGTGGTAGTGGATGAAATGATCACTCCACTTATTGTTGCTTGTTGTTGAATGATCCTCCAAAAAAGTTGATACTGTTGAAGAAAAGGCTCAGACGCAACTGTCTTAAGCTTGACTAACATAGGATCCTTGTGCATCCCGAGCTGAGTAAGAAGCTACACCATACTAGAGGTACTTTGGATTCTGTCAAGCTTTACCTAACATGGTGAACACATAAAATCCAAACATATTTTTCATCATAAGCGATATTCAGGTATGTCTTTATCACTCTGAGTTTGCGTAAGTTCTTGGAATATCACTACATGTATACACACACTGAGGCACTTTGTTTGAGTTATAAGCCCCGAGTCTTTCTAGCCATCCCTTTAATATTATCCCTTATTAACCCCGTTTAAGCCTATAAGCTTTGTTTTTACATATCACCACATGAATGTAACCCACGACCCAAACACTTTCTTACACTGTTCAGAGAAAATGTTATGTTCTTTAAATTGTGTTCAATTCTAAGTTTTGGGTAGCCCCATAAGAAACTGAAAGTAAGATGAGTGCGATAAAAAAATCAAGAAAAACAACCATCGAAAAAAAAGGAAACAAAAGAAAAGAGAAATTTGATGGAACGAAGAAAAGCACTCACCGAATGAGAAACACTCAGTTGGGTATAAAAAGCAAAGAAAAAAAAAGAACTAAGTAACGGAACTGAAAAAAAAAATGTAAATGACATGTTAGAACAAACACAACGAAAAGAATAATGATATTGACTTTGAGCTCAAAACCATTTGTTTTTCCTTTTGTTTGTGTTTACCTCACTGTAACCCAAGCCCTATTATAACCCAAAAAGACCTCAAAAAGTGTGTGTTGTGTGTAAGTGATATGAAATGAGAAGCTATTCAAATTTATGAGTCGATATTGCATATTCTAAAATTTGAGTGTAAACACTTTAACCCAGAGAGAATTGGTGAGAGTGAGAAATAAGCTGACAAGTGAAGCAGTAAGTCTATGTGGAAATGCGGTGGAAAATCGATTGTGGAAAGTAGAGACTATGAAAGAAAGAGCGAGGGCTAGTGGCGAAAGATCTCAGCAGTATTGTGGTAAGAAAATTTCATATATTTTGGGGGTGACACACTCGGTCGTTTAGAACATTACTTGAGGACAAGCAATGAGCTAACTTTGGGGTTGTAATCGGTCACCATTTTTATTGTATTTTCATCATTTATTCGACAAGAAGCCAAGGACTCTGGAGTACTTTGTTCGTATTATGACACCTTTCGAGTCAGTTTTAATTTCTGTAAGTTAATTGTGTGTTTTATCATTTTTGAGTTTCGTTTCGTGTTTTCGGGACTTTATGCTTTGGTTGTCTGTTTTGATTCTCTTCAGGTCCAAGTAGGAGACCCCAATGACTTAGTGCAAGAAAGTAGAGAAATTCGGCGTTTCGGGCAGGATGATGGACAAGACAATGGAGCAACATGGCCACCCATGTCAGCTTACCTGAACTGGAAGCAAGAGCAGCAGGCAAAAAATATCGCATCACAGCCACCCGTATCAGCTGACACGGGCTGTGTCAGCTTACCTGAGTTGGAAGCAAGAGCAACATACAAACAATGGCGCAACACGGCCACCCGTGTCAGCTGATATGGGCCGTGTTGGCCCAAACACTAATTATTTTAGCTTTTGTGTTTTTTTCTCAAGACTTGAGTAGAAAGGGAATTCTGGGGATTTCCAACCAATTCTAAGGGATTTTCACTATTTAGAAGAGTTTCTATAAGGAATTTGAGGACTTTTTGGCCAGAGGTGAATAGAGCATGGAGAATTGTTACACAATCGAGAATTGGAGAGATCGAGGAATTCAGAGAGCAAAAGATTTTCATGAGCGGAAACAATTGAAGATCCAAGTCATCCAATTACTTGTAATGTCTAATTTTTATCTTGAATATGTTTTGAACAATATGAGTAGCTAAACCCCCTAATGCTAGGGGATGTCCCTAATTCATATCTGTAATGACTTTGAGTTTACGATTGCAATGGCAATATTGTTTTTTCATAATTACCGTAATCTTTTGATGTGCGTAAAGCTTTCTCTTTCTGAATAATTTAGATTGATGTATGATTATCGATTAGGCTTGATCTCCATTGATGAGGTTTTCATAAGATTATTCTACAGTAGATATCACCTAGGACTAGGGATACCCTGTATGAACCAAATAATTCTTGATATAATAAGGCTTAATTTCACCGGTAATTTTTTATGGACATAGAGATTAGGGTTGAATGATTAAATGTTTACTCACCAATGTCTTGGGAGAAAACACCCTTGAGAAATGGTAGTAATTAAATTGATATTTTTTGATGCAATAGTGACTTAGAGTTGTTACAAGGACAAATTATACACCTTCCCTAACATGTTCCTTTTTCCTTGAAACCCTTTTTTTACAGTATTATTTATTTTACTTTCCCTTATTTTTTTAAGATTGAATTTAAAACCCTAACACTAGTTTTTGTTTAGTTGAACAATTATTTGAACTCGATATTAACACGCAGTCCTTGAGATCGACATTCGAGGAAGTTCCCCTTTATTACTACAAAAGACAAAATAGTACACTTGCTATTTTTTCAATCAATATGCACAACCAAACATAGCCCTTATTTAAAAAACCAAATTTCTCTTCAGTGGATAAATCCAACTGACTTTAATATAATCCCCCCACTAATATAAGGACACGAACCATAAAAAAAAAGGGGATCCAAGGGAAAAACCTCCACTCACATATACACACGTAATCACTCGCTAACCAAAAAGGAAGGGAGGCAATGAAAAAGCCTCACTGATAAAACATTTTCTGCAAAAAAAACATAAAAATGGCTGATAACAGAAAGAAAAGAAGTGGATGGAAACTTCATTTCTCACATCCTCCTTCCTTCAAAAACGTCATTCATCTCCTTCAAAAATCCTCATCATCTCTCATCTCTAACCACCACCTCATAATGCTACCGCATCCATTACCACCTGAACACCCCTTAACATAACCACTTAACCACCAAATCGAAACTCCCTCCATCGAACAACAAAGTGGAGAACCACACAATCATCTTCTCTTTCGATCTGCAACTGAGCTTCACCCTTATCCCACCACAACTTCACCATTTTCATCACTCTTCTAAAACTCATAACCGACCACCTTCCCTTTATATCACCATTGATTGAGCGCTCCCTCCACCTTACTCCTCCGCGAGCAGTACTTTTTTCAACCCCTGAATACCTGATTAACTCTCTCCTTTCCATTATGACATAACTGGTCGGAGATCCCTTTTAAGAGAGTTTTCTGCAAATGAGTTATCGTGTTCTCTTATCAATTGTTGATTTTATGTGTTTGAATAATTATTTTGTTTATATTTACAGGTATTCAGATGTGGAATCAATGTCAGATGGTCATACGGCTTATGGATATAACGTTGTCTTTGGATGAACATTTAGAGGGTCGATTTAGATATGTTCATACCATGAAAACATGCACTACAACAAATAACGCTTTTCATGACGAAACTTTCATCTCAAACAATAGAAAACTAAGGTATAAAGCCAAGGCGCGCTATTTTTTTTTTATTTTCAAAAATAAAAAAACCATATATTCTCTTGGTTTTTCATAACACCGAGGTGAAAAAACAACTCAATACAAGCTTTGATTCCCAACTATCACAGTTTATGATTTTATTTGTTTATAAGTGTAAACAAAATGTTCTAACCCTTCGGTTTTCTATTTAGCCAAGACATAAAATAGTAAGATTTTACTATAAAAGCACTCATTAAATATATTTCACCATAATCCTTATTAATATGAAGCCGCCCCAAACACGCAAGCATCATTATTTGGGATGGATTGCAAGACAGACAAAATCTTTAATATTCTTCTAAATTGAACAAAATATTTTTTCCGCCCTTACAATTTATCCCATATAATGGTGTTGATTTGGTCGTTTTTGTATTTTTGTAATAATCCTCAGTTAAAGAAGGGAGTTCAACCTTTGAAGAGTACTCAGTTGATAAATTGCAAGTGCAGAAAATCATTTTTGTTTTAAATTTTTTGTTTTAAAGGGTATGTAACAAAATTTGGATATCATCGAAGATTTGTCGTAAACAATATATTTTAATATTCTGTGTAAACAATGTAATTTAAAGAAAAAATATTTACCTCAGTTTTATAACAAAACCGAGGTGTTTAATAATCATATTTTACTATAAAAGCACTTGTTAAATAGATTTTACCATAAGACTAACTTATATGTAGCCGTCCCGAAGAGATATTCATCAAAAGTCATTTTATCCTAGAGATCTGTTGGAAGAGTTTTGATAAATATCTGTTTGAAGAGATATTCACCACCGTACATTTGATCATGAGTTGCTACTATAGATCTCTGAGATGGATTGCAAGTGCAAAAAACAAAAATTCTCATTGAAAAACGGATCTCTAGCATTTTGCATGGGGTCTGAGCATGGAAAATAAAAAATTTCATTGGGAAACAAATTTTACAATGTATTTTTAATATTATGTGTAAACAATGTGGTTTAAAAAAAACTGCTTATTCACGTCGGTTTTCTTTGTGGCGAAAGGATAGTTAAGCATTTTTTTACTAAAATCTAGATTCAATAATTCAAAGATCTAAAATCTAGATCTTTAGGGAATTTGATTTCTATCTGTATCTCTAGGGAATTTTATTTTTATTTTAATATTTTGCGCAAATAATGTAATATTCTGGGTAAACAATGTAATAATAATAAAAAAAATAATAATCTTATGCCTCAATTTTCAAGATAAACCGAGATATAATATAATCTAGTTTTGAAAATAATAAAAGTGATGTTGATGGGGTTTGAACCCATGTGCATATAACGTTATCCCTCAATTTTTAAATCATCGAAGTGATAAGTGACAACTTTTCATGACGCTCTTCATTACCCCGCTACTGCAGTCAAGGTAAAATGCATTTCGCGTCCAACATAAAAAAGCACTTTTTATAGTAATTATGGGTTTATACTTTTGTTTTTTAAGATCTACATTTAACTTTTGGATTTGCACCGTCGACCGATTTACTAAAGACCAAAAAACTTTTTTAAAACTATTTTAATAAAGAGCTTTTTTTCCGGCTTCACATCCTGTGTGTGTAACAACCCGTATAATATATTTCTAGAATAATATCATACAAGTGTTATTAATTGATACTGACACAACATAAGTGCCTAATGACATCATTATATACACGTGCCCAACTAAAAACATCAATGGGACATGGTATACAATAATGCTTAAAAATAAAAATCTAAGAACTATCTACAATATCTTCATTATACACAACTCCACAGCGGAAGATCGGAATAACTGCATCCCATGAAACATCAGTAGACAGCTTCTCTTAAATTCAACCTGCAAGGAATACCTAAAAAATTACAACAATAATGGGATGAGATAATAACCTCAGTGAGTTCTCCTATCCTATGGGTCCACTCGGCTCTACAGGGTTTCTACTCGATTCTAACTCGAGTATTCACCTTCCGTCACTTGTGCATCACTCGCAGTATATCCATTTCCATAACCTAGATTATCTTCTAAGTTATTAATCAAGTTATTCTCCTAGGTTTCCTCACTCATCTTCATAAGATTTTAAAACATGTTATTTCACATTTAACACAATAACAATATTTAACATTCATCATAATATAATTCATAACATTTGTAAGGCACATAATATACTATAACATGGTACAAGAATAATAGTCTTTACGTTATCTTTCTAACGCATCCGATCGCGTCCAAAACGGAGTTATAACACTCAAATGATCTAACAACAAGAGCTTAGCCAAGTGGTAAGGCTTGTTCCATACCAAGGAGGTCCCGGGTTTGACCCCCATTGGTGACATATTTTAATTTATCAAGGAATTAATTCATGTTAATTGATTTATCAAATGAAACAATCGATTGAATGGGATAGTTCTCACAATTGATTGAATGGGAGGATCAATCGATTGGCCGAGTTTAAACAATCGATGGCCAATCGATTGTGAACTCCTTATACCTTATGGTCTTAACCATATTCTCATTCCAATATTGGATTAACATTTAAACTTTCTCCTACTTAATTCATCTGATATACCGCTCAACATCAGTTGGTCACTTTCCTCCCGGGAACCACGATTGTACTGAGTCACATAAAACATACCCACGACATCTTATCTTGATTTGGATAATCAATACTCATTAAATATTCATAAGAAAACTTATTGATTCCTTGACCGCACATAAGATTGACTACTCTTCTCTTATTATTCGTTCAACAAATGCGACAGACTTTGTAATCCATCTATCGATAATCTCATAAACTTCACTTGATCTGATGCTATATGCTGCAAGCCTCTACTCCTACTATTTCACTTTTCCCGTACTACTCCAATAAGATAGCACCATTAACTTGAGATTGTCTTACTCCCATTCTTATGAGTAACTATCTCTATGATCCCCATAATCTTGATTGAACTCTTTCATCCATCACCTTTCACTGAGCTACTCTGATTCCAACAATGGAACACCTCGGATTCCTAGGCACCAATGGTTAGCTAACAGTCTACATAGAAGACCATGCCTATCCTCTAGAGTTCCCACCACCCAAAATAGTAATAGAACCTCACCGACATCCATTAGTAGAATAAATTTCTTGCTGACACACAAAGGTTTAGAATATGACCAACACCCTCCATAAGATAGATATGCAGGAGCCACACGATTACAATCATAAAGGTGTACGAGATTCAGATTTATTCTGATTTCGAATCAACTTACCCAAATTAGCTTGACAATATCCAATTCTTGTTACTATATTCTATATCAAATCCTCTTATAGGGTCATAATTCATTCAAGGTTTCCGCCGACACGTGACCTCGACTAATAACAAAACAACAACATCAAGGAACCTTAATTGTCAACGAGCCACCACTTCTAAGGAGCTTAAACAATCTAGAACGTAACTATGAGTGTCCATACACCTCACAGAGTCACACACAATATTTCATACACATCTGGAGATAGCATTTCACTTCCTATCTAAATTCAATCATCTCAAACCCCATGATCCAGGTCCTATAGTCCTAGATCGTGTTCTTGTTCATATACAAATCCAAGTTACTTACTTAACTTCAGAAATGTCTGATTCCCGATCTTTCCATTATCTTAGCTCATGCTCTTACTAATATACAATCTGAGTTACATGTTTAACTTTAGGAATATCTAATTCCTGTTCCATCCTGGAAGTATAACTCACGAATCCTTTCAATAGGCTAGAGTATCATTGTATACAATAATTACTACTCTCATGGAGGTTTACATCCGACATCATGAATCTGAGAAATCATACAATGTCACAATATGATCGGACACTTCCACCTTACTAACACATACAAGATACCGAACTAATCTCTTCCAGATCACCACTTAGTAAGTCTCTTCTGTAAAGGCAAAGAGTCAGACAACATACGATCGCAAGTTTCGATGATGACAAATGACCACCATGCACGTCTACAAACAAATGCAACACATTACCTATCATATCCTTTCCTATGCTTATCTAAATCTGTTATAATTCTTAAAAACATATGTGGACAACGTGTGATCATAACGAAATGCATGAAAATCACAAAACACAAAATTTTGCAGATTTGAAGACTTTGAGTCGACCATAAGGGTCGGCGCATAGCTCACGGGTCAGCGCATAACTCAGACAAATTGGAGAATGGTCAGCGCATACGTGCTTGAGTCGACCATAAGGGTCGGCGCATACCTCACGGGTCAGCGCATAAAACCCTTGGGTCGACCACAGGTCGGCACATGGCATAGTGATGCTATCCACGGCTCAGCGCATGAAACCTTTGGGTCGACCATAGGGGTCGGCGCATTTCCCACGAGTCAGCGCACGCCGACCTATGGTCGACCGCTCGTGCGTAAACTCAGTTTTCTGAGTACTTTCCACTGTTTGAAAAGCTGTTATTTTTGGTTGGTTTGCCAGTTACTATAAATAGAAGTCAAAACACTTTTATCAACTAACATTTGTCAATTTGAATTCAAGTGTTCAAGGAAACAAGAAAGAGTGAAAAAGGTGTCCAAGATTCGTCATCTTCATCTTCAATATTTCACAACACATCAACTACACACAATCATTTTTGATGTGGTTCGTGATCGATTAAAGGTGATAAGGTTCGAAGATGTGATTGGAGAATCCGGTTCGGGTTGAAACATGTGGCAGGTTCTTTCTTGAATAAAACCGTTAGGGTTTTGTCCTCCAATACCGGTTTGTGTTTGGGGTTTTTTGGATGAATTGCTTCATCAATATTCAGTTGAGCGAAGGTGATTGAGAAGAGGAAGTCTTCATCAGTCTAGTAGCGGATTCGGTGATATTGAAGTGAAGGATTCGGGTACGATTCGTTGTGTTTGAGATCAGCCGGGCCGAGGGTTTGAAGAACGGAAGATTCTTCAGCAAAGGGGCTGGAATCGGAGGTCTAACAACAACGATCGAAGGTCTTGATTCATCTTGAATCAAGGAGCAAGGATAGGAAGCATCATTCAACACATCGGGAGTTCTGTTGTTTACTTGCTTTGCAATCCTTGTATAAACGGTTAAATTTCACAAGTGATATCTAATTAAATCATCTCAATTCTAAGTTTAGAATTGAGGGCAGACGTACCCCGAAGCGAGGACGGCGGGGGAACTGCCTCATCAAATCTATGTCTTCTTTAATTTTCTGCATAATCGTTTTTCAGCTTAAAAATTAAGTGATTTTAGTTTAAGCTACTTTTTCAAACGTTGATATAAGTTGAGTAAGAAATTAAAACTGTTGTTTGAATCCAAAGTACAATAGTATATTGTACTAGATAAATTTGAATTACTTACTCAACACAAATATCACTTGGAGTGTTTATGCACACCAAGTGTTTGAGAAATTGCCTAAACCAAAGTTGTCTTAAGTTTGTAACTAGTTTGATTTGGTATTTTTGGATCATTGGAACTAGGATTCCTAGTAAGTGAAACATATCATTGATTGTGCAATTAGTGTAGTGATTTGTATTTCACTTTATCTCTAATCCATTAGCTTAACGCATATTCGGTTTTCCAATAACGGTTCGTTTTAGACTAAAATTTTCCTCGGTCGCTTCCGCACTTAAAACAATTTTTCAAAACCAATTTTTAAAATTGGTAGCGCCGACTCAAGTTTTTAATTGGGATCTATTCAACCCCCCCTTCTAGATCCGTGCCATAGTCTAACAAGTGGTATCAGGAGCTCCGGTTCACTCCGTGCTTCAAAATATAACTTTGATAGAAAATGGCTAACGAACCTAAAGGGGCTTACAATAGAGCTCCCGTTTTCAATGGTGAAAATTATAGTTATTGGAAAGACTGTATGCGGGTGCACATAAATTCCATAGATAGAAAAATATGGAACGTTATTCTCAATGGTCCAATTCAAATAACCATGACCAATGAGAACAATGAATTGGTGCCTAAGCCCGAAGCACAATGGACCGATGATGATGAAAAGAAATACAATTATGATTGGAAAGCCAAAAATATCCTAATCTCCTCATTAGGTGTAGATGAATACTATCGTGTATCCCATTGTCCTACTGCTAAGGCCATGTGGGATTCACTACAAATTGCCCACGAGGGGACGGACGATGTTAAGTTGGCTAGAATCAATACATTAACACAAGAGTTTGATCTCTTTTTCATGGAGCAAGGGGAAACCATTGCTAACATGCAAAAGAGATTCACTCATCTCATCAATCGATTACATTCACTTGGTAGGCCTGTGTCCAATGATATTGCTACTAATAAGATCTTAAGATGTCTTAACAGGGAATGGCAGCCGAAAGTGACCGCCATCAAAGAGGCAAATGATCTTACCACATTGGACTTGACAACATTGTTTCGTAAACTACAAGAGCACGAACAAGTTCTCTTGAGCCTGGAACAACACGAAAAGAAAGATAAGAAGGACAAAGCAAAGGTGAGTGAAAAGAAATCAATAGCTCTAAAGACTTCCTCCTCAAAGTCTCAAGCAAAAGAGCAAAGTGATTATTCATCGAGCGACGAAGAAGAAGAGGACAAGAGTGAAGATATGGGGCTGTTCGTCAAACACTACAACCGTTACGTAAGAAAGAACGGCATCCAACATTCCGAGAAAAACTTGGTAAACTTCCGGAAACAATCTAGGTACTCTAAAAATGATGACTCAAAAGGAAAAATGACTAGAGGGTCGTGCTACAAGTGTGGAAAGTCGGGTCATTACAAACCGGACTGTCCGATGAACAAGAAGACAAAAGAAAAAGATTCATACAAATCACACAAGAAACCATCAAAGCCAAGGAGAGCATACATAGCTTGGGAAAGCGATAGCGACTCCTCCGATGATGAAAGTTCTAGTGATGAAGATGAAAATGCAAATCTATGTCTCTCTGCTCATCAAAAGAACAAAAAGAAACAGGTACGACATGCTAAATATGAAAAATCCTCTAGTATGTCTCATCATGAATTGCAAACTGCTTTTGATACTTTACACTGTGAAGCGAAAGAGGCCTTTAAAAGGCTTGCCTCAAATAAGAATTTTTTTTCTCATTTGGAACATAAAATTCAAGAATGCGAACGGAAACTTGAGGCACTTAAAGCTTCTATAGTGGAAAGCACAAAAACAAGTTATGAGGACCTTAGAAGTAGAATGATTAACTTTGGGTGTGATACTTGTTATATTTGGCAAGGTGAAGTAAGAAACCTAAAGGCCAAACTTGACAAGGAACTTGAGCCCAAGATTACCTTTGCTATCGACAAATCAAACTTTCGAAAAAGTATGGTCAATCCATATCAAAAATATAAATATGTTATAAAGGATGAAGATAGCAAAAGTAATCAAAACGTAAATCTCTCTTGTCTTTATTGTTGCAAGAAAGGCCACTCCATTGCTAAATATAGGTTTAAGAGATTTTTAGTTCCTAAAGGCATTTATTAATGGATGCCCAAATGCAACCATTTCGTTCCTCACCATTCAGGACCCAATAAGCCATTGGGTACCTTCTCTTGTTAATTATTTTGCCATAGGTACAATGCCTCGAGACTACCGAGAAAAGATGGGTTCTTGACAGTGGATGCTCAAGGCACATGTCAGGAGACATATCTCTCTTCATTGACTTCGTGGCTAAGAAGAAGGGATATGTAACTTATGGTGACAACAACCGTGGAGCAATACTTGGTAAAGGTAGTGTAGGTAACCCCTCTTCTACTACTATCTCTGACGTATTGCTTGTCGAAGGTCTTAAACACAATCTACTTAGCATCAGTCAATTATGTGACAAAGGATACAATGTATCGTTTTCAAAAGACTGTTGCAAAATTGTACATAATGATGATAAGAAGAGTATGTTTAATGGCCTGCGTGTGAACAATGTTTATATGCTTGACTTAAATGAAGTATCGTTAACAAGTGACAAATGCCTTGTAACAATGAGTGAAGATTCATGGTTATGGCATAGGCGTTTAGCACATGTTAACTTTGACTTACTAAACAAAGTAGTCTCAAAAGATCTAGTCCTAGGTCTCCCCAAAATCAAGTTCACCAAGGATCACCTTTGTGATGCTTGTCAAAAGGGGAAGCAAATGAGGATCTCATTTAAATCCAAAAATGTCGTTTCAACAACGAGACCTCTCGAGCTTCTTCACATGGATTTATTTGGGCCATCTAGGATTAAAATTCTAGGAGGAAACTATTACGGTTTCGTAATAGTGGACGACTTTTCTCGATTTTGTTGGACTATTTTCTTAGTAAGCAAGAGCGATACGTTCGCCGCCTTTGAAAGATTTGCTAAGCTTTCCCAAAATAAACTAAATACAAACATTGTTGCAATTAGAAGCGATCATGGGGGTGAGTTCGAAAATCACTTATTTGAAGAATATTGCGGTAACCATGGTATTGATCATAACTTCTCCGCTCCATGTACTCCTCAACAAAATGGGGTTGTGGAGCATAAAAATCGAATTTTGGAAGAATTGGGAAGAACAATGATCAACGAAAGTGGCTTACCGAAATATTTTTGGGCCGACGCCATTAGTACGGCTTGTTATGTTCTGAATAGGGTGCTCATTCGCCCCATTCTAAACAAAACACCGTATGAACTTTTGAAAGGGCGAAAGCCAAATGTTTCTCACTTACATGTTTTTGGTTGCAAATGTTTTGTATTGAACAATGGAAAGGAAAACTTGGGAAAATTCGATCCAAGGCCGACGAAGGTATCTTCCTCGGATACTCTCAATCTAGAAAAGCATATAGAATTTACAACAAACGATTACTTGCTGTAGAAGAGTCTGTACATGTCACTTTTGATGAATCCAATCCGAGAAACATCGGAAAGGGTAGTGTTTTTCATGGTACAGGTACATCTACTGAAGACATACTCAAAGGTGGCGAGCCGGGGATTGATCAACCCGACATAGTCAAAATTGAGGAGGACAAAGATGTACACCATGAGGAAACCGAGGTAGTTCATCCGCCTTCAAACGATGATCTCCCTCAAGCTTGGAAGTCTTCCAAAGACCATCCAATCGACAACATTCTCGGAGATATCTCAAAGGGTGTAACAACTCGATCTAAGCTAAGTAATTTCTGTTATCACTTCGCTTTCGTTTCGCAAATGGAACCTAAAAACCCTAAAGAAGCCCTACTCGATGAACACTGGTTTTTGTCAATGCAGGAGGAACTTAATCAGTTCACCAGAAATGAGGTTTGGGACCTTGTCCCTCCTCCGCGAGATCATCGAGTAATCGGCACCCGATGGGTGTTTAGGAACAAGCTGGACGAAAACAGGGTAATAACCCGTAATAAGGCGCGTTTAGTCGCGCAAGGGTATAACCAAGAGGAAGGCATCGACTATGAGGAAACTTATGCGCCGGTTGCCCGACTCGAGGCTATACGCCTTCTCCTTGCTTTCGCCTGTGCGAAAGACTTTAAGCTATTCCAAATGGATGTTAAAAGTGCGTTCCTTAACGGTCACATAAATGAAGAGGTTTATGTCGCACAACCTCCGGGTTTCGAATCCCATGAGTATCCTGATCATGTTTATAAACTGAAAAGGGCTTTGTATGGCCTCAAACAAGCTCCTAGAGCTTGGTATGAGAGACTAAGCAAATTCTTACTCGATCAAGGTTACTCAAGAGGAAAGGTTGACACAACCCTCTTCATTAAACGTCAAGGAAAGCATTTGATATTAGTGCAAATTTATGTAGATGATATCATATTTGGGTCTACTAACATGAATCTTGTGAGAGAGTTTTCAGACCTTATGCAGGGCGAATTCGAGATGAGTATGATGGGGGAGCTCACATACTTTCTCGGTCTGCAAATTAAACAGCTCAAAGAAGGAACTTTCGTGAGCCAAACAAAGTACTGTTTGGACCTTATCAAGAGATTTGACATGGCAAAAGCTAAGGCCATAGACACCCCCATGCCTACTTGTACAAACTTGAACAAAGATGAAGACGGTAAGGAAGTAGATGTAAAACGGTATAGAGGTATGATTGGTTCGCTCCTTTATCTTACTGCTTCTCGTCCCGATATTATGTTTAGCGTATGCATGTGCGCAAGATATCAATCATGTCCCAAGGAATCCCATTTAAAAGCCGTCAAACGAACACTTCGATACCTATCCGGTACTCCGAAGTATGGACTATGGTATTCCAAAGGTAATGATTGTTCATTGGTAGGTTTCTCCGATTCCGATTTTGCCGGTTGCAAATCGGATAGGAAAAGCACCAGTGGCACTTGTCACTTATTTTCAAACTCTTTGGTCAATTGGCATAGCAAGAAACAGGTTTCAGTCGCTCTGTCAACCGCCGAAGCGGAATACGTTGCCGCCGGTAGTTGTTGTGCTCAAATCCTATGGATTAAGCAACAACTATTGGACTTTAACCTCAAACTTGAACGTATTCCCATTTTTTGTGACAATACAAGTGCCATTAACCTGACCAAGAATCCTGTGCTGCACTCTCGCACCAAACATATCGAAATTCGACACCACTTTCTTCGGGATCATGTAGAGAAAGGTGACATTGTATTTGAATATGTTAATACTGAAAATCAACTAGCGGACATTTTCATAAAGCCGCTAGCCACTGAACCTTTCTTTCATATTCGCCGAGAACTTGGTATTCTCGATATTTCGGAACGGGCACCATAATCTGCTGTTTTACCTTATTCCATATAAGACTATAATCTTGTACTTCTAACAAGTCAATGTTGTTGCAAGCACAAGCTTACTGTTCACCAAGTCACTCCGGCATCGAGGTGATACTGTTCCTCTCTCTCTCTCTTTGCAAAGTCTCATGGTTAAAATAGTTATACCTCATAATGATAGTGTATATATATGCATGATGTATCTCTTTGGATATTTATTGCTACATGGCATGTTATTTATGCATCAAACCTGTCAACGCATGTGCAAAACTGTGAAAAATTGAAATTCTGACTGTATGAGTCGACCGCAGCAGGGCTATGGTCGACGCACGATTAATATTTTCTGTATTTTCTCAAAAATCAAACAGTATGCATCGACGCATGCAGGGCTATGGTCGACGCATCGCTCAAAAATTTTGTTTTTCTGCAAAAAATTTGAACCGTTTCATGCATCTACATTCAAAAACCATCATTAAGTGTGCATTTACATTCCATCACCTTTCAAACTACCCACTACCTTGTAACCTGCATCTACCTAGTGTCTATTGTCGCTTGATCCTTCATCTTCCCAAAACCCTAACTTCTCATCTACAAATAGGGAAAAACCTCTGTCTAGCAAAATCATTCTCAAAAACCCTCACAAACCTTCTCTCTCTACCCACACACACTTAGCTTCAAACCTGCTCAAATGGCTTCCACTTCACGCAGACCTACCGGCAAGAGATCCCGAGAATCATCCGCCGCATCTCTACCCATCTCCGCTGTGTCGTTAGTTCCACCAGCTCATGTCGAATCCTTCAACAAAGATTTCGGCAAAAGAGGAGTTGTACAACAACATGCTTTCTACAAACTTACCGCCGAACGCATGCACCTCGTAGAAATCATGGCTCTGCTCCAGCATCAAGGCATTGTCAAATTCTTGGAGTGCAATGCTAAATACAGCGAAGACTTAGTTCGGGTGTTCTACGCCGGCATTCATGATAAGTTTCGCGGGCACAAGTTTCATTCTAGAATCGGCACGACAAAGGTATCTCTTAAGTCAAATGTCTGGAACCAGTATTTTGATATGTCATTGGATGATGCTGAAAATCCTCTAGCTGAGGTAACTGACTCCCACCAAATAGAAGGTTACAAGTTTAAGAGTGCATTGAATGACATGCTGAAACGACCATATCCTGATCAGTTTGTGAACAGTGACGCGTTCCCACGAGCTGTCACTGCCGGCAAGCTGAAAACCGGAGAAAGGATTCTTCAGTGGATTGTCTCCCGCATTCTGCGACCAAAGAAGGGCGGTCTCTCCAGAGTTGAACAGGTTGAGGTTCATCTCATTTACATTCTGAAGAATAAGAAGAAAATCAACTGGCCTTACTACATTGCCAGTAGGATGTTCAATCTACGTGATTCCGGACGAGGAACGGCTCTCGCTTACGGATCCTTCATTCAAGAGGTCCTTACTGCAGCCAACGTTAATCATTCGTCTTTCCCGTACACTTTCATCTCATCTGACAAAGAGTTCAGCCCAAAAACTCTGTCCATGATGGGATATTTTTGGTGTGATGAGCGGAGAATGTATAAGTTTGTTCGAAGAGGAAATGTTCCTGCGCCTGGTACAACAGATGATGACAGTGATGAAAGAGAAGAAGAAGAAGATGAAGAGGAAAATGAAGAAGAGGAAGCCAGGCACGCTTTTGATCACAATGGTGGAGATGATAGTCCTCCACCCGTTGACACTCACGACTACTCCGACTCCGCTTGGGCTCAGCAGTCGTATTCAACTGAAGAAGATGTTCCACGCTGGGGTGGCTGGGGTGACTGGCAACATACGGGCTGGTCAACTCAACGTCAATTCTACCGGCCGTATCACCAGGATGATGAAGAATCTCCTCCGTCCCCTCCACAGCAAGCAGACTCTTCAGAACTGTTGGATATGATGCGCAATATGCAGATCGCTCAATAGTCCTTAATGCTAACTCAAGATGAGCGTTATGCTCATATTAACGAGCAACTTCAAGCCCAAAATGAGCGTCTCGACACCTTCTCTACAAGCATGAATAACCGGTATGCAGACTTTTCGGCATCATTTGAACGTCAGGAACGGTCGATCGACGAGAGTCTCAAGCATCTGAACGGTGTCACCGAGTACCTATCATCTCTGGCTGACCCATACAAAAACCCGGGAATTTGTTACCATCCAGGACACCGCCATTAGGACATAGACATTCACATGCACTTTGTAGTTTGATTGCTATTTTGGATGTATTCAGTTCTCTGTTTTACTTGTTTATCTTCATGTGTTGTTCTTAATTAATGACTATTACTCAGAAATGATATTGGTGTGATATTATTATCTGTTTGTGTTATTACCTGTGCAATTTCCTTGTTATGGTGTATAATCATTCTGTGTCTCTTTTTGATGTTGTCAAAGGGGGAGAAAAGTGTACAAAGCAGGCAGCCAAAAATTGTTCACAACTAACAGTCGCTTTCTGCAGATAGCCTTAGATTACAAAAGAAAGGGGGAGTGTTCAAAATGTGTCAATACCGCATGCTATTTGTCTCGTTGATTCATACAGGTTGTCATCATCAAAAAGGGGGAGTATGTAAAGGCAAAGAGTCAGACAACATACGATCGCAAGTTTCGATGATGACAAATGACCACCATGCACGTCTACAAACAAATGCAACACATTACCTATCATATCCTTTCCTATGCTTATCTAAATCTGTTATAATTCTTAAAAACATATGTGGACAACGTGTGATCATGAAGAAATGCATGAAAATCACAAAACATAAATTTTTGCAGATTTGAAGACTTTGAGTCGACCATAAGGGTCGGCGCATAGCTCACGGGTCAGCGCATAACTCAGACAAATTGGAGAATGGTCAGTGCATACGTGCTTGAGTCGACCATAAGGGTCGGCGCATACCTCACGGGTCAGCGCATAAAACCCTTGGGTCGACCACAGGTCGGCACGTGGCATAGTGATGCTATCCACGGCTCAGCGCATGAAAACTTTGGGTCGACCATAGGGGTCGGCGCATTTCCCACGGGTCAGCGCACGCCGACCTATGGTCGACCGCTCGTGCGTAAACTCAGTTTTCTGAGTACTTTCCACTGTTTGAAAAGTTGTTATTTTTGGTTGGTTTGCCAGTTACTATAAATAGAAGTCAAAACACTTTTATCAACTAACATTTGTCAATTTCAATTCAAGTGTTCAAGGAAACAAGAAAGAGTGAAAAAGGTGTCCAAGATTCATCATCTTCATCTTCAACATTTCACAACACATCAACTACACACAATCATTTTTGATGTGGTTCGTGATCGATTAAAGGTGATAAGGTTCGAAGATGTGATTGGAGAATCCGGTTCGGGTTGAAACTTGTGGCAGGTTCTTTCTTGAATAAAACCGTTAGGGTTTTGTCCTCCAATACCGGTTTGTGTTTGGGGGTTTTTGGACGAATTGCTTCATTAATATTCAGCTGAGCGAAGGTGATTGAGAAGAGGAAGTCTTCATCAGTCTAGTAGCGGATTCGGTGATATTGAAGTGAAGGATTCGAGTTCGATTCGTTGTGTTTGAGATCAGCCGGGCCGAGGGTTTGAAGAACGGAAGATTCTTCAGCAAAGGGGCTGGAATCGGAGGTCTAGCAACAACGATCGAAGGTCTTGATTCATCTTGAATCAAGGAGCAAGGATAGGAAGCATCATTCAACACATTGGGAGTTCTGTTGTTTACTTGCTTTGCAATCCTTGTATAAACGGTTAAATTTCACAGGTGATATCTAATTAAATCATCTCAATTCTAAGTTTAGAATTGAGGGCAGACGTACCCCGAAGCGAGGACGGCGGGGGAACTGCCTCATCAAATCTCTGTCTTCTTTAATTTTCTGCATAATCGTTTTTCAGCTTAAAAATTATGTAATTTTAGTTTAAGCTACTTTTTCAAACGTTGATATAAGTTGAGTAAGAAATTAAAACTGCTGTTTGAATCCAAAGTACAATAGTATATTGTACTAGATAAATTTGAATTACTTACTCAACACAAATATTGTTAGACTATGGCACGGATCTAGAAGGGGGGGTTGAATAGATCCCAGTTAAAAACTTGAGTCGGCGCTACCAATTTAAAAGAAAAATTGGTTTTAAAATTGTTTTAGGTGCGGAAGCGACCGAGGAAAATTTAGTCTAAAAAACGAACCGTTATTGGAAAACCGGATATGCGTTAAGCTAATGGATAAGAGATAAAACGAGATACAATTCACTACACTAGTTGCACAATCAATGATAGAGTTCACTTACTAGCAAGCCTAGTTCCAATGAACCAAAATACCAGATTAAAACTCAGTGCAAACTTAAGGCAACTTTGGCTTAGGCAATTTTACAAACACTTGGTGTGCATAAGCACTCCAAGTGATATTTGAGTTGAGTAAGTAAGTCAATTTATCCTAGTACAATATGTTATTGTACTTAGTATTCCAACCGCTGTTTTAATCACTTACTCAACTTATATCAAAGTTTGTTGAAAAATTGCTTAAGCTAAAATCACTTAAATTTTAAGCTGAAAAACAGATTATGCAGAAAGTTAAAGGAGACAGAGATTTGATGAGGCAGTTCCCCCGCCGTCCTCGCTTCGGGGTACGTCTGCCCTCAATTCTAAAAATAGAATTGAGATGATTTAATTAAATATCACCTGTGAACTTTAACCGTTTATACAAGGATTGCAAAGCAAGTAAACACAGAATTTTCAATGTGTTGAATGATGCTTCCTATCCTTGCTCCTTGATTCAAGATGAATCAAGACCTTCGATCGTTGTTGCTAGACCTCCGATTCCAGCCCCTTTGTTGAAGAATCTTCCGTTCTTCAAACCCTCGGCCCGGCTGACCTCAAACACAACGAGTCGAACCCAAATCCTTCACTTCAATGCCGCCGAATCCGCTACTAGACTGACGAAGACTTCCTCTTCTCAATCACCTTCGCTCGGCTGAATATTGATGAAGCGATTCGTCCAAAAACCCCCAAACGCAAACTTGTATTGGAGGATAAAACCCTAATGGTTTTATTCAAGAAAGAACCTGCCAAGACTTCAACTCGAACCCGATTCTTCAATCGCAACTTCGAACCTTATCACCTTCAAGTTATCACGAATCACATCAAAAGTTATTGTGTGCAGTTGATGTATTGTGGACTGTTGAAGATGAAGATGATGAATCTTTGACAACTTTTTCACTCTTTCTTGTTTCCTTGAACACTTGAACTCAAATAGCAAATGTTGGTTAATAGAAGTGTTTTGACTTCTATATATATAGTAACAGACAAAATCAAACAAACATAACAGTATTTCAAAAATTTGAAATAACTCAGAAAACTGAGATTGCGCGCGAGCGGTCGACCATAGGTCGGCGTGTGCTGACCCGTGGGGCATGCGTCGACCCTATGCGTCGACTCAAACGTTTCATGCGCTGACCCGTGGATAACATCATTTTGCCATGCGCCAACGTGTGGTCGACTCAAGGGGTTTATGCGCCGACCAGTGAGCTATGCGCTGACCCTATGCGTCGACGCATGCAGCTTTGCGCTGACTCCCTTCAGTTTAGGCAGAGCTTTGCGCTGACCCGTGAGCTTTGAGCTGACCCCTATGGTCGACTCAAAGCATTCAAATCTGCAAAGAAACTGTGATTAGTGATTCTTTATGTATTTAGTCATGATCACACTTTGTCTACATGTTTTTAATGGTTATGGTAGATTTAGAATAACGTGGAAAAGGATATTGTGGGTAATGTGTTGCATTTGTTCGTAGATGTGCATGATGGTCTTTTGTCATCATCGAAACTTGATATCGTATGTTGTATGACACTTTGTCTTTACATACTCCCCCTTTTTGATGATGACAACCTGTATAAATCGACGTGACGAACATCATGCCGTATTGACACATTTTGCACACTCCCCCTTTCTTTTGTAATCTAAGGCCATTTGCAGAAAGCGAAAGCGACTGTTAGTTGTGTGCATTTTGTCACCATGTCAGCATTTTTCTCCCCCTTTGACAACATCAAAAAGAGAGAGACAGAGTGAGTATTCAAGATTGCAACGAAAAGTTCACAGGCAGTAGTATAGATACCAACGAAATAATATCACACTTATATCATTTCTTAATAATAGTCATTAATTAAGAAGGAGAAAATACATAAGGAAGTTGTGGTGCATAAACAGGCAAAGCAAAAACAAAATACATGCAAAAACAACAAGCAACATGTAATGTGCATATGAATGGCTATTGTCTTAAGTGACGGTGGCCGGGATGGTAGCATACGCCAGGGTTTCTGCTAGGGTCAGCCAGAGTTTCTAGGTAATCACAAACACCTTCCAGATGCCTAAGACTCCCTGTGACCTGCCTATCCAAATCTACATATCGTTCATTTAGGCTTGTGGAGAGGTTTTCGATCCGCTCATTTTGGGTTTGAAGTTGACTGGTAATTTGAGCAAGTCGGTCATCCTGGGATTGCATGAAGGTTTGTTGGGCAAGTTGCATGCTTTGCATCATCTCCAACAGCTCTGAAGAATCAGCAGGATGTGGAGGGGATGGAAGAAATTCTTCCTCAGCATGGTGATACGGTTGGTAAGATTCACGTCGAGTTGTCCAACCCGTATGTTGCCATTCACCCCAGCCACCCCATCGTGGAACAGCTTCTTCATGTGTATCCGGCTGCTGTACCCAAGCAGAGCCGGAGTAGTCGTATGTGCCAATGGGTGAAGGACTGTCGTCTCCACCATTGTGAGCATTATCGTGCCTTGCTTCTTCTTCTTCATCTTCTTCTTCTTCTTCATTTTCCACTTCATCGTCCTGTTCTTCGCTTTCATCACTGTCAGCCCTTGGAGGAACGTATCCTCTTCTAACAAACTTATATTTCTTCCGCTCCTTGCACCATATATATCCCATCATAGACATGGTTTTTGTGCTAAATTCTTTGTCAGGTGTGATTGATGTTAACGGGAAAGACGGATGACTAACATTGGCTGTTGTAAGGACTTCTTGGATGAAGGATCCGTAGGCGAGAGCAGTTCCTCGTCCGGAATCCCGAAGATTATACATTCTGCTAGCAATGTAGTATGGCCAGTTGATTTTTATCTTATTTTTCAGGATGTAAATCAAATGAACCTCGGACTGTTCGACTCTGGAGAGACCGCCTTTCTTGGGTCGCAGGATGCGTGAGACAATCCATTGGAGAATCCTTTCCCCGGCGCTCAGTTTGCCCGCAGTGACGGTTCGTGGGAACAAGTCACTCTGCACAAAATCATCAGAATATGGCCGTTCCAACATGTCATTTAATGCACTCTTAAATTCATAGCCATCTATGTGGTGAGAATCAGTCACCTCAGGCAGGGGATTTCCAGCATCATCCACAGACAAATCAAAATATTTGTTCCAGAAATTTGATTTAACTGATACCTTTGTAGAGCCAACTTTGGAGGAAAGCTTGTGTCCGCGAAAGTTCTCATGAAGACCGGAGTAGAAGACTCGGACAAGGTCTTCACTGTATTGAGTGTTGCACTCCAAGAAGTTGATGAGACCTTGATGCTGCAGCAGAGACAGGACTTCCGGTAAGTGCATGCGTTCAGCTTCAAGTCTGTAGAACGCATGTTGTTGCACAACTCCTCGTTTACCGATGTCTTTGTTGAACATTTCGACACGAGCAGGTGGAACGAGTGATACAGCAGATACGGGAAGAGATGCACCGGATGATTCTCGGGGTCTTTTGCCGGAGGGTCTGCGTGATGAGGAAGCCATTTGAGTGGGTTTGAGATTGAGTGTTTGGATACAGAGAGAAGGTTTAATGAGGGTTTTGAGAGTGATTCCTCTAGAGAGGGATTTTTCCCAATTTATAGTGGAAAGGTTAGGGTTTTGGGAAGATGGAAGATCAAAGACCAATAGCCACTAGGTAGATGCAAGTTACAAAGTAGTGGGTAGTTTGAAAGGTGATGGAATGTAATTGCACATTTAATGATGTGAATGCATGAGAGATGATTTAAAATTTTTGCAGAAAAACGAAATCTTTGAGCGATGCGTCGACCATACCCCTGTATGCGTCGACGCATACTGTTTGATTTTTGACAAAATTCAAAAGTTATTCAATCATGCGTCGACCATAACCCTGCTGCGGTCGACTCATACAGTTTAAAATTTTCATTTTTCACTACTCAGCACATGCAATGACCAGTTTGATGTATAATTAACACCGCAAACAGCAATACACAACCAAAGAGATATATCAGGCGTATATATATAAACAATAACATTTTGAGATAGAATTATTGCAGTCATGAGATTTTGCAGAGAGAGGAAGAGGAACAATATCACCTTAATGCCGGAGTGACTTAGTGAACAGTAGACATGTGCTTACAACAACATAGATTTGTCAGAAGTACAGTATTAAGGTTTTAAGTGAAATAATGTAAACAACAGATTATAGTGTCCGTTCCGAAATATCGAGAATGCCAAGTTCTCGGCGAATATGAAAGAAAGGTTCAGTGGCTAGCGGCTTTGTGAAAATGTCTGCTAGTTGATTTTCAGTATTTACGTGTTCAAACACGATGTCACCTTTCTCTACATGATCCCGAAGAAAGTGGTGTCGAATTTCGATATGTTTGGTGCGGGAATGTAGCACAGGATTCTTGGTCAGGTTAATAGCACTCGTGTTGTCACAAAAGATGGGAATACATTCAAGTTTGAGGTTGAAATCCAATAGTTGTTGCTTAATCCATAGGATTTGGGCACAACAACTACCGGCGGCAACGTATTCCGCTTCGGCGGTTGACAAGGCAACAGAAACTTGTTTCTTGCTATGCCAACTAACCAAAGAGTTTGAAAATAGGTGACAAGTGCCACTTGTGCTTTTCCTATCCGATTTGCAACCGGCAAAGTCGGAATCGGAAAAACCTACCAAGGAACAATCATTACCTTTGGAATACCATAGACCATACTTCGGAGTACCGGATAAATATCGAAGTATCCGTTTAACGGCTTTTAAATGGGATTCCTTGGGACATGATTGATATCTTGCACACATGCATACGCTAAACATAATATCGGGACGGGAAGCAGTAAGGTAAAGGAGTGAACCAATCATACCTCTATACCGTTTCACATCTACTTCCTTACCGTCTTCATCTTTGTTCAAGTTGGTACACGTAGGCATAGGGGTGTCTATGGCCTTAGCTTTTGCCATGTCAAATCTCTTGATAAGGTCCAAACAATACTTTGTCTGGCTCACGAAAGTTCCTTCTTTGAGTTGTTTGATTTGCAGACCGAGGAAGTATGTGAGCTCCCCCATCATACTCATCTCGAACTCGCCCTGCATAAGGTCAGAAAACTCTCTCACAAGATTCATGTTAGTAGATCCAAAAATGATATCATCTACATAAATTTGCACTAATATCAAGTGCTTTCCTTGACGTTTAATGAAGAGGGTTGTGTCAACCTTTCCTCTTGAGTAACCTTGATCTAGTAGGAACTTGCTTAGTCTCTCATACCAAGCTCTAGGAGCTTGTTTGAGACCATACAAGGCCCTTTTCAGTTTATAAACATGATCAGGATACTCATGGGATTCGAAACCCGGAGGTTGTGCGACATAGACTTCTTCATTTATGTGACCGTTAAGGAAAGCGCTCTTAACATCCATTTGGAATAGCTTAAAATCCTTTGCACAAGCGAAGGCAAGGAGAAGGCGTATAGCCTCGAGTCGGGCAACCGGCGCATAAGTTTCCTCATAGTCGATGCCTTCCTCTTGGTTATACCCTTGCGCGACTAAACGCGCCTTATTACGGGTTATTACCCCGTTTTCGTCCAGCTTGTTCCTAAACACCCATCGGGTGCCGATTACTCGATGATCTCGCGGAGGAGGGACAAGGTCCCAAACCTCATTTCTGGTGAACTGATTAAGTTCCTCCTGCATTGATAAAAACCAGTGTTCATCGAGTAGGGCTTCTTTAGGGTTTTTAGGTTCCATCTGCGAAACGAAAGCGAAGTGATAACAGAAATTACTTAGCTTAGACCGAGTTGTTACACCCTTTGAGATATCTCCGATAACGTTGTCGATTGGATGGTCTTTAGAGGACTTCCAAGCTTGTGGAAGATCATCGTTTGAAGGCGGATGATCTACCACGGTTTCATCATGGAGTACATCTTTGTCCTCCTCAATTTTGACTGTGTCGAGTTGATCAATCCCCGGCTCGCCACCATTAAGTATGTCTTTGGTAGATGTACCTGCACCATGAAAAACACTACCCTTTCCGACGTTTCTCGGATTGGATTCATCAAAAGTAACGTGTACAGACTCTTCTACAGTAAGTAATCGCTTGTTGTATATTCTATATGCTTTGCTAGATTGAGAGTATCCGAGGAAGATACCTTCGTCGGCCTTGGAATCGAATTTCCCTAGGTTTTCCTTTCCATTGTTCAATACAAAACATTTGCAACCAAAGACATGTAGGTGAGAAACATTTGGCTTTCGCCCTTTTAAAAGTTCATACGGTGTTTTGTTTAGAATGGGGCGAATGAGCACCCTATTCAAAACGTAACAAGCCGTACTAATGGCGTCAGCCCAAAAATATTTTGGTAAGCCACTTTCATTGATCATTGTTCTTCCCAATTCTTCCAAAATTCGATTTTTACGCTCCACAACCCCATTTTGTTGAGGAGTACGTGGAGCGGAGAAGTTATGATCAATACCATGGTTACCGCAATATTCTTCAAATAAGTGATTTTCAAATTCACCTCCATGATCGCTTCTAATTGCAACAATGTTTGTATTTAGTTTATTTTGAGACAGCTTAGCAAATCGTTCAAAGGCGGCGAATGTGTCACTCTTACTTACTAAGAAAATAGTCCAACAAAATCGAGAAAAGTCGTCCACTATTACGAAACCGTAATAGTTTCCTCCTAGGCTTTTAATCCTAGATGGCCCAAATAAATCCATATGGAGAAGCTCGAGAGGTCTCGTTGTCGAAACGATGTTTTTGGATTTAAAAGAGATCCTCGTTTGCTTCCCCTTTTGACAAGCATCACAAAGGTGATCCTTGGTGAACTTAATTTTGGGGAGACCTAGGACTAGATCTTTTGAGACAATTTTGTTAAGTAAGTCAAAGTTAACATGTGCTAAACGCCTATGCCATAACCATGAGTCTTCACTCATTGTTACAAGGCATTTGTCACTTGTTAACGATACTTCATTTAAGTCAAGCATATAGACATTGTTCACACGAAGACCATTAAACATGCTCTTCTTATCATCAGTATGCACAATTTTGCAACAATCTTTTGAAAACGATACATTGTATCCTTTGTCACATAACTGACTGATGCTAAGTAGGTTATGTTTAAGACCTTCGACAAGCAATACGTCAGAAATAGTAGTGGAAGAGGGGTTACCTACACTACCTTTACCAAGTATTGCTCCTCGGTTGTTGTCACCATATGTTACATATCCCTTCTTCTTAGCCACGAAGTCAATGAAGAGAGATATGTCTCCTGACATATGCCTTGAGCATCCACTGTCGAGAACCCATCTTCTCTCGGTAGTCTCGAGGCATTGTACCTGTGATAAGATAATTAACAAAAGAAGGTACCCAATGGCTTATTGGGTCCTGAGTGGTGAGGAACAAGATGATTGCATTTGGGCACCCATTGATAAATGCCTTTAGGAACCAAAAATCTCCTAAATCTACACTTAGCAATGGAATGACCTTTCTTGCAACAATAAAGACAAGAGAACTTTTCATTTTGATTACTTTTGCTATCTTCATCCTTTACAACATATTTGTATTTTTGATATGGATTAACCATACTTTTTCGAAAATTAGATTTATCAATAGCAAATGTAATCTTGGGCTCAAGAGCCTTGTCAAGTTTGGCTTTTAGGTTCCTTACTTCACTTTGCCAAATGTAACAAGTATCACACCCAAAGTTCATTATTCTATTTTTAAGATCCTCATAACTAGTTTTTGTGTTTTCCACTATAGAAGCCTTCAGTGCCTCAAGTTTCCTTTCGGATTCTTGAATTTTTTGTTCTAAATGAGAAAAAAATTTCTTATTTGAGGCAAGCCTTTTAAAGGCCTCTTTTGCTTCACAGTGTAAAGTTTCAAAAACAGTTTGCAATTCATGATGAGACATACTAGAGGAATTTTCATATTTAGCATGTCGTACCTGTTTCTTCTTATTCTTTTGATGAGCAGAGAGACATAGATTTGCATTTTCATCTTCATCACTGGAGCTTTCATCATCGGAGGAGTCGCTATCGCTTTCCCAAGCAATGTATGCCCTCCTTGGCTTTGATGGTTTCTTATGTGATTTGTATGAATCTTTTTCTTTTGTCTTTTTGTTCATCGGACAGTCCGGTTTGTAGTGACCCGGCATTCCACACTTGTAGCACGACCCTCTAGTTGTTTTTCCTTTGGAGTCATCATTTTTGGGGAACCTAGATTGCTTCCGGAAGTTAACTAAGTTCTTCTCGGAATGTTGGATGCCGTTCTTTCTCACGTAACGGTTGTAGCGTTTGACGAACAGCCCCATATCTTCACTCTTGTCCTCTTCTTCTTCGTCACTCGATGAATAATCACTTTGCTCTTTTGCTTGAGACTTTGAGGAGGAAGTCTTTAGAGCTATTGATTTCTTTTCGCTCACCTTGGCTTTGTCTTTCTTATCTTTCTTTTCATGTTGTTCCAAGCTTAATAGAACTTGTTCGTGCTCTTGTAGTTTGCCGAACAATGTTGTCAAGTCCAATATGGTAAGATCGTTTGCCTCTTTGATGGCGGTAACTTTCGGCTGCCATTCCCTGTTAAGACATCTTAAGATTTTATTAGTAGCAACATCATTGGAAATAGGTTTACCTAGTGAATGTAATCGATTGATTAGATGAGTGAATCTCTTTTGCATGTCGGCAATGGTTTCCCCTTGCTCCATGAAAAAGAGATCAAACACTTGCGTTAGTGTATTGATTCTAGCCAATTTAACATCGTTCGTCCCCTCATGGGCAATTTGAAGTGAATCCCACATGGCCTTAGCAGTAGGACAATGGGATACACGATAGTATTCGTCTACCCCTAATGAGGAGATTAAGATGTTTTTGGCTTTCCAATCATAGTTGTATTTCTTTTCATCATCATCGGTCCATTGTGCTTCAGGCTTAGGCACTATTTCATTATTCTCATTGGTCATGGTTATTTCAATTGGACCATTGAGAATAACATTCCATATTTTTCTATCTATGGAATTTATGTGCACCCGCATACAGTCTTTCCAATAACTATAATTTTCACCATTGAAAACGGGAGCTCTATTGTAAGCCCCTTTAGGTTCGTTAGCCATTTTCTATCAACGTTGTATTTCGAAGCACGGAGTGAACCGGAGCTCCTGATACCACTTGTTAGACTATGGCACGGATCTAGAAGGGGGGGTTGAATAGATCCCAGTTAAAAACTTGAGTCGGCGCTACCAATTTAAAAGAAAAATTGGTTTTAAAATTGTTTTAGGTGCGGAAGCGACCGAGGAAAATTTAGTCTAAAAACGAACCGTTATTGGAAAACCGGATATGCGTTAAGCTAATGGATAAGAGATAAAACGAGATACAATTCACTACACTAGTTGCACAATCAATGATAGAGTTCACTTACTAGCAAGCCTAGTTCCAATGAACCAAAATACCAAATTTAAAACTCAGAGCAAACTTAAGGCAACTTTGGCTTAGGCAATTTTACAAACACTTGGTGTGCATAAACACTCCAAGTGATATTTGAGTTGAGTAAGTAAGTCAATTTATCCTAGTACAATATGTTATTGTACTTAGTATTCCAACAGCTGTTTTAATCACTTACTCAACTTATATCAAAGTTTGGTGAAAATTGTTTAAGCTAAAATCACTTAAATTTTAAGCTGAAAAACAGATTATGCAGAAAGTTAAAGGAGACAGAGATTTGATGAGGCAGTTCCCCCGCCGTCCTCGCTTCGGGGTACGTCTGCCCTCAATTCTAAAAATAGAATTGAGATGATTTAATTAAATATCACCTGTGAACTTTAACCGTTTATACAAGGATTGCAAAGCAAGTAAACACAGAATTTTCAATGTGTTGAATGATGCTTCCTATCCTTGCTCCTTGATTCAAGATGAATCAAGACCTTCGATCGTTGTTGCTAGACCTCCAATTCCAGCCCCTTTGTTGAAGAATCTTCCGTTCTTCAAACCCTCGGCCCGGCTGATCTCAAACACAACGAGTCGAACCCGAATCCTTCACTTCAATGCCACCGAATCCGCTACTAGACTGACGAAGACTTCCTCTTCTCAATCACCTTCGCTCGGCTGAATATTGATGAAGCGATTCGTCCAAAACCCCCAAACGCAAACTTGTATTGGAGGATAAAACCCTAATGGTTTTATTCAAGAAAGAACCTGCCAAGACTTCAACTCGAACCCGATTCTTCAATCGCAACTTCGAACCTTATCACCTTCAAGTTATCACGAATCACATCAAAAGTTATTGTGTGCAGTTGATGTATTGTGGACTGTTGAAGATGAAGATGATGAATCTTTGACAACTTTTTCACTCTTTCTTGTTTCCTTGAACACTTGAACTCAAAATAGCAAATGTTAGTTCATAGAAGTGTTTTGACTTCTATATATATAGTAACAGACAAAATCAAACAAACATAACAGTATTTCAAAAATTTGAAATAACTCAGAAAACTGAGATTGCGCGCGAGCGGTCGACCATAGGTCGGCGTGTGCTGACCCGTGGGGCATGCGTCGACCCTATGCGTCGACTCAAACGTTTCATGCGCTGACCCGTGGATAACTCAAGGGGTTTATGCGCCGACCCGTGAGCTATGCGCTGACCCTATGCGTCGACGCATGCAGTTTTGCGCTGACTCCCTTCAGTTTAGGCAGAGCTTTGCGCTGACCCGTGAGCTTTGAGCTGACCCCTATGGTCGACTCAAAGCATTCAAATCTGCAAAGAAACTGTGATTAGTGATTCTTTATGTATTTAGTCATGATCACACTTTGTCTACATGTTTTTAATGATTATGGTAGATTTAGAATAACGTGGAAAAGGATATTGTGGGTAATGTGTTGCATTTGTTCGTAGATGTGCATGATGGTCTTTTGTCATCATCGAAACTTGATATCGTATGTTGTATGACACTTTGTCTTTACAAATATCACTTGGAGTGTTTATGCACACCAAGTGTTTGAGAAATTGCCTAAACCAAAGTTGTCTTAAGTTTGTAACTAGTTTGATTTGGTATTTTTGGATCATTGGAACTAGGATTCCTAGTAAGTGAAACATATCATTGATTGTGCAATTAGTGTAGTGATTTGTATTTCACTTTATCTCTAATCCATTAGCTTAACGCATATCCGGTTTTCCAATAACGGTTCGTTTTAGACTAAAATTTTCCTCGGTCGCTTCCGCACTTAAAACAATTTTTCAAAACCAATTTTTAAAATTGGTAGCGCCGACTCAAGTTTTTAATTGGGATCTATTCAACCCCCCCTTCTAGATCCGTGCCATAGTCTAACATCTTCCAACTTCACTCTTTATGGTTCTCATTATCCATAATAGTGATACGCCTAAGACTTACTCACACCGAGTATGGTTCACTAGGTTGATTTCCAAAACATCAGACTTCTATGCTATCTCTACAGATGATCAATTATGCAATTACACTTTCCAAAATTACAATTTCAAAACAATCAATTTGACTTGTGGTAACTTGTAACTCTATCCTCAACTCGCAAATCCCTAACAGTACACCAATGAGATTTAGGATACATTCAGTTCCAACAAGGTGTGATTATCATACTTCGTGATCAACCAATCCCAACATTACTCAGAAAGATGGACAATAACCTAGCTTTCAAATACCTACTTTTACCCTTGCAAACCATATGATACACATTTAAGGTGGAGCTCGATATTACGATATACTTATTGATTTGGATTCCCCTCCAAACCAATATCCATTGAACACTTCACCACACAGAAGCTACTTACCTAGTTGACCTTCTACTGACAACCTTATCGCCTCCTTATGAGTCCATATGACATAGTCTGTCTCACGTTCCACACTTACCTCCGTACTCAAGTTGTGTTTGTCTTCTGTTGCTTACCACAACTTCAACTCCTCTAGAAACAAAACTCGTTGCTCAAAATAAAATAAAGAATATGATACTCCACAACCATCCCAAGGAAGGATAGTCAATTTCATATACGTGTGACCATAATGCTACTACAACATACTTCCTAATACCAAGGTATAACTTCCTTCACTCCACTTCATACTCTAGAAATCTTTGATGTGAACAATCATCAACTACACGCCCATAACTTAGCCTTAATGAATCTTGATGATCCCATTGTGCCTTTATCTAAAATATACCCCATTACAACAGTTGTATCGCAACATTCACACTACTTCCACACTCTGCGTTCACTTATCTTCCCATGGTAATTCTCTCAGTTTCAATTATACAACGATTCTACTAGAATTCCTTAAATCTAATTACTTATTCTTTTGCTCAACACAAATCTCCTTCAACCCATCCTACTAGAGCTTCTGTTGTTATATAATGCTTATTCTCTCTTCGACACACACCTCTTTTAACTGATCCTTGGTAACTCAACATTCCACAATAGTTTCTCACTAACACTACACCTCTGATGAGCTATCCTGAATCTGATCTCCCTTCTAAGATTGAATATACTTGATTTATCTTCTAGCCTCCATTTGATGCATACCTGTTTCATTTGAAATAGGCAGTCATGTCCTCGAGTCTCTCCCTAGACTTCACCACTACCTTATGCTCCAAATAAAACAGAATGCCCTTATCTCTCAAGTTCTCAACCACTTGCAAGGTATCATTCCAAATATACTCCACGAAGTACTCTCGTTCTTCCAAAATGTTTTAGTGGCCTTAGAAACTGAAACACTGATACACTACCTCACTTCCAAACCTTATGACATATGTGCAACATAACCATCATTTCTCCTTCATTGTATAGAATTACTTAGAATACTTATATGGAATTACTTACAATAATTATTTCATATCAATGAGTATGTCTTATTCCACTAGCAAATTCACGTCTCTCTCAAAGCTCTGACAATTTATCCAATAGAAATCTTCAACTTCCCGACTCCATCAGCACTACAGGATTGCTTGAACCATACACTACTCTTCAGTTCTATATTACTCGAATCACAACTCCTACTAACACTTCAACTGAGCTATCCAAGTCTCCTTACTTTCTAACTCTTGGCTCGAGCCTACCCTCAAAGCAAAAGTTCCACCAACACTTCAGAGTCCTCGTGGTCGCTCAATCATAATGCTACCTACCACGCACATAGAATTAGGTTGATCAGGCCCAATACTACATAACGTGACATTAAGAATCATGTTGGCAAGACACACTTATGAGGCGGGAATTGATTTACTTATGATATTTCAAGGATGGGTCGAGAATCGACCTGCTCTGATACCAACTGTAACAACCCGTATAATATATATCTAGAATAATATCATACAAGTGTTATTAATCGATACTGACACAACATAATTTCCTAATGGCATCATTATATACATGTGTCCAACTAAAAACATCAATGAGACATGCTATACAATAATGCCTAAAAATAAAAATCTAAGAACTATGTACAATATCTTCATTGTACACAACTCCACAGCGGAAGATCAGAATAATTACATCCCTTGAAACATCAGTAGACAACTTCTCTTGAATTCAACCTGCAAGCAATACCTGATAAATAAAAACAATAATGGGATGAGATGATAATCTCAGTGAGTTCTCCTATCCTATGGGTCCACTCGGCTCTACAGGGTCTCTACTCGATTCTAACTCAAGTATTCACCTTCCGTTACTTGTGCATCACTCGCACCTTATAATTAGGACTTGAGTAACTAAGGGATAATCATAATGTATGGAAACATGTCACTTGAGTTCACATAACTCAATAAATCACTATTCGGATTCACGGAACATCGATCCCCAACCGAACCTACGTCTAGGCCAAGGCTTGGTTCACGCATGCCCGTATGATTCGACTTTCACGGTGGATATCAGGTTCCCCTATGGGAATCGAACCCACTTTTAAGAACCATCACTCGTATGGAATTTGAACTCACTTTGAGTATCTTTCACCATATGGGACTCTAACTCACTTAGGTGTCCACCTTTCCCCCATGTCCGCCGTGGTTGGGGATCAAACCCAATTGAGGCACGGATCATTGGTGCCACATCCCCACTTACCGCTTTATCTAAGCCCTTGAAATTGTATGTGCACAATCACAACTAGTTCAGAATACATGATTAATTATCAATAACAAATAAGACTTTCAGAGCAATACTCCTCACCAAAATAGGACTTTTGGAGCAAAAGTTCCTCACCAAAATATCAAACAAATTCTCATGATATCATATCAATTCTCATGGCATCATAACATGATCCATTCTTATTACATAAAAACACACATGTTCCATACAAAGCATATTGATTCGTTTATCAGGTGAATACTTGCCCACAATACACACCTAAGTACCGTTGCATCCAAGCATCACCGCATATCCATTTCCATAACCTAGATTATCTTTTAAGTTTTTAATCAAGTTATTCTCCTAGGTTTCCTCACTCATCTTTATAGAATTTTAAAATATGTTATTTCACATTCAACACAACAACAATGTTTAACATTCATCATAATATAATTCATAGAATTTGTAAGGCACTTAATATACTATAACATGGTACAAGAATAATAGTTTTTTACGTTATCTTTCTAACGCATCCGTCCGCGTCCAAAACGGAGTTATAACACTCAAATAATCTAACAATCTAACTTAGTCAAGAATATAGGTTAACACTTGTTCCTTGCACACATAATCAACAACAAAAGTTTAGCATAGTGGTAAGACTTGTTTCATACCAAAGAGGTCTTATTAATTCCTCAAATAACACTCATCTTAGTTTCACCTTACATCATACAATCATTCCTTAATTTACCCAAAATCTTGAACTCTCCGATGTCGTTGAAAATTTAATTTTATAGATTTATCTATTCTACTATCATTTGAAAAATTCGCTCCACTACACTTAAGTTTTATTTCATTTGTCTTATAAATTATTTATAATTTCTCAACGAATATTTATAATAATTTGATATTTTCTTGAGAAAAGGAAAGCAAAATAGAGAAATAAATATATAAACAAACTACTGGTATTATTATTGCTTCGTTGAACGATTTTTTTCTTCATTTCTTTCTTTTCCAATCCAAAAAGAATGCAATCCTTTTCATGTTGCTAGTCAAGTTAGAGGAAATTGCACTATCATTTTGTGTGACATTTGATTGTACCAAGTTTCACCTAATAATACTAAATTAAAAAAAAACCACTAGAAAGTTTTTCCTTTAAAAGAAATCGATGGTTATCTTTAACGTAAGATAGTTATTAGAAGATATATAAACACAACAAAAAAAGTTACGTGTGAGTGTTTATCAATTAGATTTAGACTTTTCTATTGTCGTTTCAAATGACATAGTACTATTATTAGTAGTAATAGTACTAGTAGAAGTTTGTTTTTCCAGTTTGTGCTAAAAGTAAAACAAATCAATAAAAACTCATACTATGTGGCCACTGATTATAGTATTATTATAGGATCAATGTATTACTTAGTGATAAAAATGGAGAAGTTATTTAAGTATGAAAGTCCATTTCACCCTTAGTTGTAGTATTGGTTTGAATTACTCAATCTTTGATGAGTGACCCACCGCTTTAACTCCAAGGTGCGGGCGTGGACGGCAAAATTCTTTACATTACAAGGAGCACAACTTTCCTACTTGACACTAATTTATTACAGGGGTGTTTTAGATTTATTACTCATTTCTTTAGAATTATTAGTGTCGTTGACGTTGGAAATCCATAAAAAAATTATGGAGAACTTCAATCAATCGTGATGAACAAGATTGTTATCACCCACACAATAACAATAAAAGGAGAAAAATAATGGAGAAAGAAAGAAAGTAAAGAACGATAAAGGAGAAGAAGAATAAAATTCTACAGAGTTTCTCTCTGTCAACAAACTGGGGAAAACTTCTTATTCACTTTGTAACTACAAAATATTGTGAATTACAATGTTATGAATACTTTATTCACTTCATTACAAAAATAAGGATTACTCCCTCTATTATAGATTTAGGTTAACTTGGACCTCAAGTCAAAACCCCAAACTATAAAAGGCTAAAATAGCTAACACTACTAAAATAGGCCTAAGTCGAAATCCTGTGTGAAGCAACATGCTTCGACACTTCGACACTAATATAACTCAAGACACTAGGTGGTTCGACACTTCGTTATTCTGTCGAGCAACCTGCTTCGACACAAGGAATTACAATTCAACACACCACCTAATTCATTGTGTCTAAGTTATCTACATTCATCATAGCTCTTAGTCTTCTGAACACTTCGATCTGCAGTCCCTTCGTCATGATGTCTGCTATCTGATTCTCAGTTCTGCAGTGTCCCAGATTCATCTTCCCATCTTCTACATGCTCTCAAAGATAATGGAACCTCATCTCGATGTGCTTGCTTCGACCATGTGCTATCGGATTCTTCGCCAGATTGATAGCTGACATGATGTCGATCTTCATGGTAATTGCTCCATGACTCTTCGCTGTTATCTCTTAGACCAGATTCACCATCAATGTTGCTTGACATGCACAAAAAGAATTAGTTATATATTTTACTTCGCACGATGATAATGCCACTACTGGATCTTTTCTCGAACTCCAAGCAACTGGTGCACCACCTAGCATAAACACATAGCCAACTGTGGATTTTCGATCCTCAGCATCACTACACCAACTTGAGTCAGTGTATTCCACTAATTTGCATTATTTTCCTTCATCAGCTGCATGAAACAAAATACCATAGTCGAGAGTTCCTTTCTGATACCTTAGTATCCTCTTTGTCGCTGCTATTGTGATACATTTGACTTCTACATGAACCTACTCACCATACCTACACTGTATGCTAAGTCAGGTCTTGTATGACAAAGGTATCGAAGTGACCCAATAAGTCTTCTATATTGGGTTGGATCGACATCATCTTCATCTGAATCTTTCGACAATTGTAATCTGGGCTCTGTTGGAGTGGAAGTTAGGTTGCAATCTTGCATCTCAAATCTCTTGAGTTTTTCTCCTGCATACCTTCTTTGATGCATCACCAAACCTCTACCACTCTTGTAGAATTCGATGCCAAGGAAATATAAAATGTCACCCAAATCTGACATTTTGAATTCCTTGTTGAGATCACCTTTGAAGTCTTCGATCTCCTTCTTGCAGTTACCTGTTATCAACAAGTCATCGACATAGAGACATAGTATAAGCAATTCACTCTTGCTTCTTCTTACGTATACTCCATGTTCTGATTTTCACTTTACAAATTCCTTCTCCCTTAGAAAATCATCTATCTTCTTGTTCCAAGCTCTTGGGGCTTGTTTAAGTCCGTACAGGGCTTTATGCAACATAAACTTCTTCGCCTTGTTTCACAAACCCAGCTGGTTGTGCAACATAAACTTGTTCTTCTAAGGGACCATTCAACAATGCACATTTCACATCCATCTGGCACATCTTCCAGTTGATTATGTTTGTTAGAGCAACAACCAACCCGATTGTTTCGATCCTAGCAACAGGTGCAAAAACTTCATCGAAGTCGATTCCTTCTTTCTGAAGAAATCCTTTCGCCACAAGTCTCGCCTTGTATTGAGTCACTTCTTCTTTCGGATTCAACTTCACCTTGTATACCCACTTCACATCGATTGCCTTCTTGTCTTGGGGAAATTCGACAAATGACCAAGTGTTGTTGACTTCGATTGACTTCAGTTCTTCGTCCATTGCTTTCATCCATTTCGAATCTTTCAATGTCTCAGCTGCATTGACAGGTTTGACATCTGCGTAGAAAGCATAATGTACCAGCTCAACTTCTTCA
Organism: Lathyrus oleraceus; assembly: GCF_024323335.1. Lineage (NCBI taxonomy): Eukaryota > Viridiplantae > Streptophyta > Magnoliopsida > Fabales > Fabaceae > Lathyrus > Lathyrus oleraceus. The sequence goes on from NC_066582.1 coordinate 15,145,423, forward strand.
TCGACCACATCATCTGATGTAATCACACATTCTTGCAACCTTGCAGGCATGTGTCTTGTTCTTTGAGGTCTGCTTGGGCCTGTTTCACCTCTGACTTCTTCCAGTCGAACTTCTCTTTCGACTTCACTAGCTGGTTCATCATAAAAGATTCTCACTGAATCTTTCTTTACATTATCAGTCAAATCCCACCCCTTAAGGTCATCTATGATCATGTCCCTGCTGATCACCACTTGCTTATTCACTGGGTCAAATAACTTGTATCCTCCAGTCGAATGATATCCTATCAAGATCATCTGACTTGACTTGCCATCAAGTTTTATTCTCAACTGATCTGGCACATGTCAATGTGCTATAGATCGAAACACCCTCAGATGACTTAAGCTAGGCTTGACACCAGACTAACATTCTTTTGGTGTGATTCCTTCTAGCTCCTTCGTCGGACATCTGTTCAGGATATATGTCGCAGTCAACACATCTTCTCCCCATAATTTTTTGGGTAGATGCTTGCCTTTCAACATACTTCTAACCATATTCATAATGGTCTTATTCTTCCTTTCTACGACTCTATTCTGCTGTGGAGTGTGTTGGTGTAAGCCCTAGAGGCCAATACTTTTGGTACTTGTATCGAATTATTTATTAATAATAAAAGGCTTTTTCTTTATTATGTTTGTTTAATAAAGTCCCTGGAATAGATAGTCCGTTTAATGTATCAAGTGTGACTTGATCATGAGAGCACATTAAACATAGGGACACTATTCTTAAAGTATCCGTAGTCGAGCTTTATTGTGAAGTGGGATAACATTAAAGCATTAAGACTATTATGTTTGTAGACTGATGATCACATCTCATGGATCATGGATAAAGAGTTATCAAGTCTTAAACATAGGTGTGAATATTAAGAGTAATATTTATACCGGATTGACCCGCTATGAGAATACTATATAGAAAGTTATGCAAAGTGTCATAAGTTATTCTCATGGTGATAATGGTGTATTCCACTCTTCGACCTGAAACCACTATGGACCCTAGATGTAGAGCCGAGTGCTTTGTTGCTGATCCAACGTTGTCCGTAACTGGATAACCATAAAGACAGTTGATGGGTACTCCACGAAGCATGCTGAGGGACATGAGTGTCCTAGATGGAATTTGCCCATCCCGCATAACAGGATAAATGTCTATGGGCCCAATATTGAACTGGACAAGGATGACACGGTCTATACCTTGTGTTCAATATAGACATAAGGGCAAAAGGGTAATTATACATATAATTATTATCACAGGAGGTTTTGTCAGATCACATGACATTTTCGTGTCTTGGGTAGCAGTGATGTGTTGCTAGATACCGCTCACTGTTTATTATGTTAAATGCGTGATTTAATATAATTGCCAACGCCGCGAAAACCTATAGGGTCACACACAAAGGACAGATTGATGAGAGATAGAGCAACTAAGGAACATCGTAAGGTACGGTGTACTTAAGTGGAATACGAAATATGGTAAGGTACCAAATACTTAAGTGATTTTGGCATATTATGAGATATGGGCAAAAATACACTTAAGTGGGCTTTTTAGCTTGAAGCCCACACAAGTGGTTCTATAAATAGAACCCTTGGGTAGAAGCATTGTCATTTTTCAGACTAACACTCAAGTGAAGACTTGGAATTTCGTTTCCCTCTCTCTCTTACTCAAAGCCTTCATTCGTACCAGCTAGCACTGAGATTGAAGGAATCCGTTCGTGTGGACTGAGTAGAGACGTTGTCATCGTTCAACGTTCGTGATCGCCAAAAGAGGTAACGATTCTATCACTGATCATGCCCATTCGTAAGGATCACTAAATGGAGAAATTTTTAAATTCCGCTGCGCCTTGGATGGCAATTCTCCTTCAGAGTGTAGGGTGGCACCACCTCATGCACAATCCCTTCTTTCACACATAATGCATCAAAATCTTTCGACACATATTCTCCACCACCATCAGTCCTCAAAATCTTGATCTTTCTACCACTCTGTCTTTCGACCATAAATTTAAACTTGACAAATACCTCGATCACTTCACTTTTCTTCTTGATCAGGTAAGACCACGATTTTCGACTGAAATCATATATGAATGTAACAAAGTATTTGTTACCTCCAATAGAATCCACCTGGAGAGGACCACATACATCAGAGTATATGACTTCAAGAATTTCCTTCGACCTGCTTCCTGCATCCTTACTGAAGTTGTTCTTATGCTTCTTCGCCTGCACACATTCTTCACATACTTCATTTGGAATGTCGATTTCTGGTAATCCTAAAACCATATTTCTTCTCTTCAAATCTTTGATGTCTTTGAAATTGAGATGACCAAGTCTATAATGCCATATCCATTCATCTCTGCTGGCTGCGTTGCAAGACACTTATGCTCCATCACATTAAGCTCAATCTTGAAGGTTCTATTCTGAGACATTGGAACCTCCAAGATCAATCTTCCATTTGAATCGAGAACTCTCATCATCTTGTCTTTGATCAACGCCTTGTAGTTCTTTTCGACTAACTTCCATATGCTGAGCAAATTACTCTTCATGCCTGGTATGTACAACACATTTGAAATTACTGATCTCTTGCCATCTTTCCTCATAATCAGAACATCACTAACACCTTCAGCTGCTAGAGTATTGTCATTTGCAAATTTCACCATGTTCTTTATTGATGGCTTTATGTTGACAAACCAATCTTTCCTTCCAGACACGTGTGATGAGCATCTTGAGTCCAAGTACCACTGGTCCTTGAATCTTTCTTCATCTCTTGTTGTAACCATCAGCAACGTCTCTTCTTCTTCATGTTTCGCCAGCTTTGCATAAGTTTCTTGATTCTTCTGCTTTTCTGGACTATCACTAGAATAGTGACCATACCTTTGACAATTGTAACGCTGAATGTGACTCTTGTCTGACTTTTGACCACCACCTCTTCCTCTATCTGCAACACCACCTCTTTGGTTGCCTTGGTTCCATGGTTTTCTCTGATTCGACTAGGTTCCTTCCTACTGATTTCGACCAGTCGAATTGTTGTAACCTACTATGTCTTTATTACCATTCCAACTTCCTTTGCCTTTCCTTTCTTTTGTTGATTGAGCCTGCAAAGCCATATCACTCTTCGACTTTCCTACAGCTCTTTCATCCATTCTTTGTTCATGAGATTCAAACGTCCCTTGAAGCTCTTTCTTTGTCAGTTTTGACAAATCCTTCGAATCTTCTATGGCTACTATCACATGGTCTAACTTTGGAGCCAACGACCTCAAGATCTTTCCAATAACCGATCTTGATGTCAACACTTCTCCACATACCTTCATTTGATTCACCAGTTTCGTAACCTTGGTGGAGAAATCAATTATGCTTTCATTGTCTTCCATCTAAAGCAATTCATACGTTCTTTTGTGAGTTTGTAACCTCACCTCTTTCACCTTCTCCGCGCCTCCAACGATTTCTCCAGAATTTCTCATGCTTCTTTCGTCGACTCTGCATCACTAACCTTTTCAAAGTTATTTGCATTAATATATTGATGTATTATAAAGAGAGCTTTATAATCTTTCTTCTTCAACTCTTTATGTGCAACCTTTTCTTGATCCGTCGCGGCTTCTGCAAGTGTTGTTACTCCTTCCTTCACAAGATCCCAAAGATATTGATAATAGAACATAACATTTATCTGCTTGCACCAATTCTCATAATTGTTGTTCTTGACAATCAGAAGATTTGCTAGAAAATGCCCGTTTGGATGATTCGTTGCCATGGTGATTTTCTTCCCACGAATTGTTTCAACCGGAGCTCTTGATACCAGATGTTGGAAATCCACCAAAACCTATGGAGAATTTCAATCAATCTTGATGAACAAGATTGTTATCACCCACACAATAACAAAGAAAAGATAAGAACAATGGAGAAAGAAAGAAAGTAAAGAACGATGAAGGAGAAGAAGAATAAAATGCTGCAGAGTTTCTCTCTGCCCACAAACTGTGGAAAATTTCTTATTCACTTTACAACTGCAAAATACTGTAAATTATAATGTTATGAATACTTTACTCACTTCACTACAAAAGTAAGGGTTACTCCCTCTATTTATAGATTTATGTTAACTTGGACCTCAAGTCAAAATCCAAAACTATAAAAGCCCAAAATAGTTAACACTACTAAAATAGGCGTAAGTCGAAATCCTGTGTGAAGCAATATGCTTCGACACTTCGACACTAATACAACTCAAGACACTAGGTGGTTTGACACTTTCTTGTTCTGTCGAGCAACTTGTTTAGACATAAAGAATTATAATTTAATAGTTGAAATAATCAATATATTTTTTAAATATTAGTAATTTACTAAATAAAACAAAATAACATAATGATTAGTTTAAGATTACTGTTTTCATAATAATCATCTGGTTCAAGTTCGGATTAGTGGCGCGCCAATCGAATTCCCTTCCTTTGATTTTTCTTTTAAATTTTTTATTATATTCACACTTTCGATTAGATCAGTATCACTCTTAAATTGTGAACATTAAAGATGACATTTATTGATATTTGAAATCTCTCTAAGATGATGAATTTCCTGGTAGCTTTTAGGGTATTTCCAGTTTAAAGAGAATTTGTTTAAGTGGGATGTTATTGCCGACCTGAAAGTATCTCTTGTATCTTATGTGTGGATGGACTTGAATAAGCCTCTCATTTGTTTTTCATTTATTGTTTAGCTTATAGTGTCTGATATATGATCTTTAGGTGGCAAATGGTGCACTGGAGTCTATTTAGAGAGCTTAGGATTATTTTTGAGTTTTTTTCTTAGTAGCCAAGGCTAAGTTAACGGGAGATGTTCATGTGAACTGGGGTGCAAAGATCATCCGAAAGAGCCCTGTTTAGTGGAAGAAGGTGTGCATGCCTAAGAACTACGGTAAGAACTATGGTGGACTGAACGTCGTTGAGTTGGAGAGTTGGAACAAGGCTACAATGTTGAAGCTGTTATGCAACCTATATAGAAAATCTGATAGCTTATGGGTGAAATGGATCCACACCTATTACATACAAAATGACAAATTGATGGAAGTGAAGATTAAAACGAGTTGCTCTTGGATCATGAAAGTCATTCTGCAGCAGAGGGAGATTATAGAAAATCTGCAGTGTTGGGATCAAATGATGCATAAGAGTAAATTCAACATAAAATCTATGTACTTGGCCTTGAGAGATGCGGATCATAAAGTAACTTGGAGGAAGTTGTTCTACGACAACAAGGCGAGACCTAGAGCACTGATGATCATGTGGCTCGCGTGCCATGGAAAACTAGCCACAAAAGCTAAATTGTATAGGTTTGGCATGTCATATACAAACACTTGTTGGATCCAAGTGAAGCATGTACCAAAAGAGACTATCAATCATTTGCTTTTGATCTATAATGAATTGAGGACTACTTGGTTCTAGGTGCTATATTGGATCCAAGTGAAGCATGTACCAAAAGAGTGGAATGATGAGCTTACATGGACTATTCAGTGAAGCAAGGGCAAAGGGTGGCGAGCTTAAATCCTAAAAACGGCTGCAACTGAGACAATTTATGAAGTGTGGAAATATTGCAATGACAAGAGCTATGGAAATAGTGTGAATAACACAAAAATATATGAGAAAATTATTGATACGATTTTTTATAGAGGGTGGAATAATGAGAAACTTAGAACACATATAGCTAGATTGATGATGTGTTAATTTTTGGATTTAGTTTGTCGTTTAATCTTTTTATGAGTTGGATCTGAGCGATCGCATTGTTTGTCTTGTCTTTTTGAATTAACCAAAGTTTAAAATTGATTAAAAAACGGGTGATTTTGCTATAATTTAGCATGATGTGGTATGAACCATCTGTTCGGTGCATAATGATAAAAAAAAGTTAGATTGTCAACAAACATGAAAGAGGTGAAGGATAAGAATATTTTTTGACTTAGATTTTATTTCTTAGCAAGCCTTCGTTAAACTCATTCTTCTTCTTTGTTTATATTCAAAATTCTATCATGTATCTTAATCAACAGTGAATCAAGAATTTTGACAAATTTCCAAGATGGTCAATAATTTTAGGTGTTGCTTGGGATTCTTTTGATCCGTTGATGGTGAGTGCAACAGTCAGAACTCTAGCTAGGTTCTAGTTGTGTGTTGCTTAGTATATAATTTTTTTATAGTAAAACACTATATATTTATCAAACGTGTAAGCTTTAAATAAAAATTAAAAAACACATAAATAATATTTTTAAAAAATCCAATTTAAGTTAAAAAAAACGTGGTTTTTTTACAAAAATAACCCTTTTTTTTAAGGAAATTCCCAAAATACCCCTGGTTTTAAAAAAAATCCCAAACTACCTCACTTTTAGGAGGAGTCGCCAATTGAATTGGAGACTCCTCTTAAAACTTGAATGGAGGCGCCAATTGGATTGGCTAGGGCAGGTGCCCTGGCCAATCCAATTGGCGCCCCTGTGTAGGTTTTGTTAGAGGAGTCACCAATTCAATTGGAGACTCCTCCTAAAATGCAGTTTTTGTGTTATAAATAGATGCGTTGTGTGAGTAATTGTTCCACATCTCATATAATCATTTGGCAATCATGTTTGGTGTTCGTCGCCGATACGGAAAGGTGATTTATGCGAGAGACAAACCTCAAATGCTGATGTTGTTTTGGAACATCACTATGTTGGATCAACTGAAGAGGGAGTTGGTTCGTTGGTTAGATGGGAAAATACCAGAAGGGGAAAAAATCAGAAGTATTGAGAGACTTGACAGTATCTTTGGTTGGGTGCGAATGAAGACTGATAAGGATGCTAGGGAAATGATGTTTGGTCGAGACGACATCAATTTGATTGTTGTAATCAGTTAGAAATATATATGTTTTTAGATGTTTTGTACTGATGTTTGTTATGAACCTCGTTGTAACAAAAACTTAATGATATATAATGATTGAAGGTTACAGATATACAATGTTACAAAATGCTTAAGACCTAGATGATGCTCCTCGATTGGGACAATTATTCTTGTTGTGTCCTGGTTGACGACAGATACTACATAATCTTATCATTTTATCTGTGGAATCAATCTTTGTTCTGATACGTGTGTTGTTTGGCCTTCCTTCTACGCATCTCATCATTGTGCCAAACAATATCACCTTCATATGGAGGTCAGTAATCCTCCATCGGTAGTACTGAGAAGCTTTGAGTATATACATTCATGATGGTGTTGGCCTTGTACACATCAGATAAATGGTTGTAAGCGTCTTGACGAGTATCAGCGCATGCTGCTATGACATGGGAGCAAGGTATGCGGAAGGCCTGGAATTTTCCACAATCTCACGAACTTCTGTTTAGTCTAACAGCGTAGGCTAAATTTGGTCTCCCCTCGTTGTGGTCCATTGTTTCCTGGACGCTGAAATTTTGCCTATGACGGTCAAAGATTGTTACAGCGTGTGTGCTAGCTTTGATGCTCTCCTCTTTCACGAACTTCATGCAACACTCACTGAATACTTGCTCGGACATTAACACCGCACTCCATCTTTCACTTCTGGTTGCGAACATAGAAGCCAACCTATAATAGGTTGATCTTACCAAGGCGATTATCGGTAGATTTCGAATTCCTTTGAATACCTCGTTCATGCATTCCACAATGTTTATTGTCATGTGGCCCTATCGACAACCTCTGTCAAATGCCCTTGTCCATTGCTCTACTGGTATGTTATTTAGCCATCTCCCTGCATCTTCATTAGACAATTTAATTTCATCACGATAATATTATAATGACGGTTGAGTTAGAGCATACCCAACATTCACCACCTTCTTGTGAAGATTCTTATCTTTTATAGCACGCATGAAGTTTTGTGCAATGTGTCTGATACAGTAGACATGGGTAGAAGGAGGATCATGCCATCCGTTGTCATGGTTGTTATAGGCACTCTCAATGGCAGCATGTCTATCATAAATCAAACAGAGATTGGCTTGTGGAGCCACATGCGTTCTGAGATGTCGAAGAAAGAAACCCCATCCACCAGCCGTTTCACCTTCAACAAGAGCAAAGGAAATGGGAAAGACATTGTTATTGCCGTCTTGTGCAACCGCCATGAGCAAAGTACCCTTGTATTTTCGTTATAACCAAGTGCCATCAATTTGAATAATAGGTTTGCAAAATGCGAAACCTTTGATGCACGGGTCAAATGCCCAAAAGAGACGGTGAAATATTCTATTACCTGTAGCACAGGTTCCGTCTGGCATCATCGCTAGCAATGTCTCCATAATTTCCACAGTTCCCGGGACATATGTTTTTAGTTCCCATAAAAACCGTGGCAATTCCTTGTATGAATCCTCCTAGTTGCCGAAAACTTGTTCAACAACCTTTGTCCTCGCAATCCAGGCTTTCTTCTAAGATGGAGTATAATTATATGTTGTTCTGATATGGGATATAATTATACTCACCTTCACTGATGGGTCTTTATTAACCAACCGCAGAATGTCTTGACATATCAAAGTTGCGCTTAGTTTACAGTGATCTTGTTCAACGTTAGTTGCAATGCAACTGTGCGGTGGGTCTATTGAAGCGATCTCCCAAGAGTCGTTTTTCTTCTTGTAAGACGCAGCCAAACGAAACTTACAAAGCATGTTATGACATTCGATAACATACATTCTAGAATCAGTGCGTTTCACTGTAAAGTCAACAGAGTTGTTCATGTGGGATTTTTTTATTGCCATAACACATTCTTCTTTGGTACGAAACATGTCTCTCACCCTTAATTCGCCTTCTGATCTCGGATACAGATTATAGAAAACACTGTTGGATGTTTCATCATCATGAAGATCCATATTTGTCATATGTTTAGGCGGATTGTAGACATGACTAGGAGGTATTGGTGGTGATTGATCATCATCTTCATCGTCGCTATTCAGCATGTGATCAAACTGTATCTCGGTCTCCTCTTCTTCTTCATCAACGACGTCCACTTCTGCTTCTGCTTCTGGTTTGACGTCATCTGACCATTGTCGATCATCTTCACCAGATTCATCCTGACCGGTTAGTTGAGACTGTTGAGATGGTATACATGGTTGAAGAGTAATGTACAACTCAATACAGTTGCAGCCTGAATGTTCATGACTAACAAACATGTATTCAACATCTTCATCGTCTCGTACCTTAAGGGGGAAATACTTGCATTGACCATTCTCAAAAAATATTGGATTTTGATATGTGATCTTTGACACAATACCCGATCCTATACAAGATTGTATTCTTTTTTTCAAAAGCAAGAAGGTTGCATTTCTCTTGATCGTGAGTCTAATGGAATCGGTGTTTCGAAAACAAAAACCAAATAGTTCAGACTCGTATGTTTCACCGTTGTAGTGAACGTTGACACTGTATAATGATGAAGATGGCATTGTGCAGATGAAAACTATTTTCTTACTGCAGATGAATGTGAGTGAAGTGTCTTGGATGTTGATAGTAAGACACTTAAATAGAGGAGTGAAGTGTCTCACATGCTAGCTAGTTTGGAGTGACGTGTCGCACATGCAAGCTACTCCTAAATGACGTGTCGCACATGCAAGATACTCCGAAATGATGTGTCAACCATGCAAGCTACTAAGAAGTGACATGTTCGCCATGCAAGAGACAAGACAGCCACGTGTCAGACATGCAGACACACACTCCAAATGGATTGGCGCCCCCACTCATTCCTTGCACATGGGCGCCAATTCAAGTGGAGACACCATGCATTCAGACCTCGAAACCAAGCAATCAGACCTAGGTCTTGCATGCATGTCCCTATGGAGGCGCCAATTTCAATGGCGAACCCTCTTAAAGGTTGTACATGGTCGCCAATTCAAGTGGAGACACCATGCAAGCACAACTTTTCATGCTCCCGTCCATTTGCCTATAAATACATCCACTCCATCAACACTTCTTCCACACCATCACTCTCACTACTTCTTCTACAATACTTCTTCTACAATTTCATCTCCAACAACTTCTTGTAGTTTCATCTACACCAACCCCCCAACAAAATGTCTATCCTCACAATGGGCGAATCACATAGAGGAACGGTTGTAAACATCGTAACATATGTAAGTTTTTTTCTTTTGTTAACTTTTTATCTTTCATCTTCACCAACCCCCTTTTATTTTGACATACCAACTTAGTCAAGTTTTTTATTCTTTCTTTTATAGGATGTATCAAGGTTTCGAACTCGGATCCACGAATATGTCCATATGGACCCGATGGTTCAACCTTATGTTGAACTCGCCGGTTTTGGTCATATAAGCAAGATTTTGTCTTGGTCCATAAATAAAAAATTCATTCTATATTTATGCGAAAGATGGAGACTAGAGACACACACATTTTGGTTCCCAACTGGTTAGTGTACCGTGACGTTAGAAGACGTCTACATGCTTTTGGGCTACCCATTGAAGGTAGGGCTGTTAATGGTAAAACCAACTATCCAAATTCAATTTGCATGGAGATCTTAGAGACTGATTTGTTAGATGATAATGCAAGAGATCAAGGTATACTACTCTCACGCCTTAAGTCGTACTATAATAGTTTATACTTAGATGAGCATTCTACCGAAGATGCTCGAATGATAAAAACTAGGTGTTACATTATGCTGTTAATTGACTCGTTTTTATTTCCCAAAGGTAGTGGTTCTAGCATGCATATTATGTATTTACCTCTACTTAGACATGTAGATAGAATAGGAAGTTACAGTTGGGGATCTGCTTGTCTAGCCTATCTCTATAGCTCCTTGTGCAAAAACTCACACAAATACACATCTACATTTTCTGGATGTGTTGTTTTGCTACAAGCATGGGGTTGGTCAAGACTATCGTCTCTAGCACCTGTCAATAACAACCCTTTCCCATTTCCGTATGCACAAAAGTAAGTTGTTTAAATTGCTATATCTTTACTTACTTCTTTAACGATTATTACCTCTAACTAATATTTTTTTGACTTTTTGGTGTAGATGGTCTGCACGTGGTATGAGTTACAACAGATGTCTAAGACACTGTATTACTCAGTATCGCAACCTGTTGGATCACCTTCGACCGACAGACGTAAGGAAAATAACTTAATTATTTCGTTATATTTTGTTAACTTCTTCTACATTGACTATAATCCTATCTTCTTTCACATTTCAGTTCATTTGGCGTCCATACCTTAATTTGGATCATGACCATGAGGTCAACGCTGAAGACGCGGTCGTATGGACTGCATGCACATCGATAATATGGTTCACAACTGTGGAGATGCACAATAGTGATCGTGTGAAGCTGCAGTTCGGTATGCTCCAAAATATCCCAGATCCCCCAGCTAGCCTAGGAGAATGGCATATGCGCAAAGTTAACGACCAATGGAACTTCAATCCATGGCAAAGCTTCGCAAGATCAGAGTGTCGCAAATGGAAGCACCGTCATGACCATGTGTTAACTGACGCAGTCATGCCAACTGAAGAAAAACCAAGTCGTATTTATATGGCTTGGTACAGATCGGTTGGTTTTCAGTTCATCACCGAGGATATGTACTTGTACGACCCACGCCAAATGACTTACACACCTGACACCTCAACATCAAACCCCCAACAACAGTGTCATACCGGATACACACAACCCCCTGTCCGTCAAACATTCCGTTCAACCAACACACAAACATACAACCAAAACATTTCATACACCCAACCCCAATACAAAGAGCATACCCCATACCACCACCAACAAATTGACCATCAACTTGAGACTCAACATCACTTCGCACCCACCCCATCACCCTACCAAAGTCGCCTAAGCCAGAACATCCAACGATGATTCAACACCAACCGCCCCTCCTCCTACCGTAACCAAGAAGCCTAAACCTCACAAAACCAAAACATCCAACAACCCTATCTCTACCAAACACCCCAACAACCTTTCCAACCTTTCCTCGACACATCGTTCACACCCATGTCTCCCTTCAACCGTCCCGGTCGCCCATCAATGAGTCAACCACATCCCAACTTCTCTGGCATGGGTCATGAGCTCAGCTACGGCGGTACACCATCGATGCATACTGAAGACTATGCCGACTTATCTGAATACCTCAACAGACCTTCTCCTGTAGTTGATAGTGATGCTCCTGGCCCCTTAGATGATCAAACACCGGTACCGAATCGTCAACGTGGGTTAGGGCCACGTGTTATGGTAGCTAGAGGATGTGGGACCGGAGGTCAGTTAGGTGATCCCGGTCATCACCATTAGGTTTCTTTGTGTAAACAGCAAATTTTATTAATATCAAGTGGTCCTATATAAAATTTATCTATCACGTATATCATATAACACAAAAAAAATGCATTTTAGGAGGAGTCTCCAATTGAATTTGCGACTCCTCTTAAAACCTACATAGGGGCGCCAATTGGATTGGCTAGGGCACCTGCCCTAGCCAATCCAATTGGCGCCTCCGTTCAAGTTTTAAGAGGAGTCTCCAATTCAATTAGCGACTCCTCCTAAAAGTGGAGTAGTTTGGGATTTTTTTTTTGAAACTAGGGGTATTTTTGGAATTTCCTTGAAAAAGTGGGTTATTTTTAAAAAAAAACCAAAAAACGTGTTTACATTTTTAAGACCTAAAACCCTTGGTACAGTTTGAATAAAGTTATTAAATTGATTTAAAAGATTTCAAATATTTCATAATACAAAATAATTCATTAAATTAATGAAATTATTTATTTTTATTTTTAATTAATAATAAAATCAATTAATTTAACATGTATTAAGATAATATAAAATTTAAATAAAATTTTATTTTAAAAATAGTGGAGTATAAAAGAATTTAAATTATTGTATTTTATATTTTAAAGATCTAAAACGACTGTTGTTTCGGTAGACTGACTTCATCCGATTAATTTAAAATAACTCATTTTTAATTTCTTAATTTCCATACATTTCTCACAGAAAAGTAATAATTTTAGATTTGAAATATTATTATTTTTCAATGAAAAACTATATACTTATCACAAGCTTTAAAATAAAAAAAATGAAAATAAAAAAATATATTTTTAAAATGATACAACTTAAATTAAAAAAGTGTCCGTACACTTTTAGATTTTTTATTTTATTTTAAAAATAACCACATTTTTAAATTTGAATTCTAAAATAACATATTTTTTAAATAATGACGGAAATAACCACCTTTCATTACTGTCGTACCTCAAGAAAATGAGAACACGACCTAGCGAAGCGCAATCGCACGCTCGCAATGATGGACTGAACATAGTCGCCACCGAACTTTATTTATTCCTAAAAAGGAAAGGGGAAATATCGATAAAACCCAAGACAAAACGACAATGATTATGGTCGTCGCAACCAAATCAGGGTTCGGGAGTCGATTACGCAAGGGGAAGGTATTAGTACCCCTCACGTCTGTTGTACTCAACGGGAACCATTAGGTTAGTTGTGTGCATTAGTGTTAGTTGAAATGTTAGGCTTTAAGTTATTAGGTGGGAAAGAAAGAATAAAAGAGAGGAAAATGTTTTTTGGATTTTTGACGAAGGACAAACAATTCATGTTTGGTTTGAGGTGAGAGATCGAGCATAGTGTGTCTCACCAAAAATATGACATATATGCTTAGCTTTTACAGTAGTGTTATGTAGCAGAGAACAATCTAAAGAATATTTAGTTGGAAAGATGCTAAGTGGGATATCAACGAAGGGATTTTTGAAATTTTAACCAACAACTAAAGACAAATAGTTCCCCAACAAAAGGCGAACAAGTTCAAAGTCCCAGATTCACTCAAGTTCCAACCATTGCAAAGTGTAAGACGCCACATCCTAGAAAAGTATAGGTGGTAAGCATCACTTTGCTTGTGCTTTTGAAATTTTAAACCATGCATTTATCTTATTTTCTCAAAACTTGTTTGATCATGTGAAATCTTAGTGGTTTCTCTTGTTTCTTTAGGTTTGTAAGACTTTTGTTTGAGGACAAACAAAGTTCTAAGTTAGGGAGAGTTGATAAGTGCAAAATTGTGGTGAATTTATGCATGAAAAAATGACACTTATTAGCTTGATTCTTTGGAATCACGAGTCAAAACCTCAACTTATGTATAAATATTATGTAGATTGATCATTTGCAACTCATTTTGTAGGTATGTTTGCATTAGAGGAGCATTGGACATCAAAAGTGGAAGAAATAGCTTCAACATGCAATTTTTGGAAGAAATAAACGCTTTAGGTGGGGCTTAGCACGCTCAAAGCATGCTTGGAGTTGCTGAGGCAAGAGCTTCCATGCTTAGCGCCAAATCTGGCGCTTAACGCCATTTAAGGCGGTTTAATGTGTTTTTCTGGATTTGGCGTTGAGCGCCAAATTTGGGGCTTAGCGCGGTCTGCAACTTTTTGTTTTCTATAAATAGATTTCAATTGTTATTTGGAGACAAATATTACATTTTGGAGAGAGAGAGAGAGAGAGAGAGAGAAACTCGTAAAACAACAGAAGAGGGTGCTTCTTGAAGATCGGAAGCTAGGTTCGCTTCAGTCGTTGGGAAATAATTATATATGCATGTTCATCATTATTCTTCTCTTTGTATGTAGCTACCATGAGTAGCTAAATCTCTTTCTTGTTGAGATTGAATATAAGTTTGTTGTAACAGTATGTATTTTTATTGATCATAGTGTTGTATACAATCTCTTTATGAATTTAAATCGATGTTATCCTTGTTTACTTGTTTTACATATTAATTTGAACTGTTGTTGAGAAATACTCTTTGAATCTCGATTTAGGATAATCATCTGTTAGATGCTAAAGTCTAGACATAGATTTAGATTTAACATTCACTTGAGTATCGAGTCTTAATGCTTCTGTATTGTTTAAAAGGCTAAAAGATCGTCGATTCAACAACACGGTTGAACTCTCGTCAGGAATTTATACATAAACATTATCGGTGAGTGATACGTGATGATATTGATAAATGTTTAGATTGTGTATAACTGATTGGTAAATTACATATTCTATCGGTGGATGAAACTCAATCCTGACAAACTCTAATCTCTCTAAAACTTTTTCTATCATTTATTGATTTACACTTTGTAACAAACATATTTCAAACCTACGCTTAAAATCATAGTAACTAGTGAACATCATTGATATCGCACCAATCCTTGTGGATACGACAATATAAATACTTACCCTTGATAGCAATAATGCATTCAACAAAATGGCACCGTTTTCGGGTGCTGGCGTTTAGATATTAAAGCATTGCAATAGTTTCTATCTTTTTAAGATTTGTACATTTGTCTATATTGTATATATATTTGTTTCCTATCATGTTTGCTCAAGTTTTGATTAGGGGTAACTGTTGGTGAAGGAACAACAGAAAAACCAGGAAGAGCAAACAACTAGCCAAGCAAAAGAAGCAACAAGAGGGAGCGTCTACTTGAAAAAGGCATCGAGCAAATGATGTTAAACAAGCGCTTGTTGGGATGCAACCCAACTTTATAAGTATTTAATAGCTTTTCATTAATTAGTTTAAGTTTTAAGGAGTGAAGGTGGATGAAAAGCTTCACAAAAATTTTCATTTTGAAAGTTCTTGGCTGCAGAGCCAAAGCTAAGCGACAGTAGAAGGTGCTAAGCGCGTCTGTCACACCCCAATTTTGACCCTGAATCACCAATTTAACACATTTGTCATAGTCGTTGCATCTCTACATAGCATACCATGCATTCCATACCGCATAGTGCCTAGAATATCAGTCAAAATAATTTTTTTGGATCTACAGGAAAACCGGTTGAATTAATCGACGCATGTGCGTCAAATCAGTGGACGAAAATTTTAAAATCAAGCTTCCAGACATCGACTTTATTAATCTATGTTTTGCGTAGTTTAATCTGGTATGCTCCATTTATTGTTTAGTTAATTTTTTTGCCACTTTTTGATCAGCTCGAGCCCGAACCCTGATTTGGTTGCGACGACCATAATCATTGTCGTTCTTTCTTGAGTTTTATCGATATTTCCCCTTTCCTTTTTAGGAATAAATAAAGTTCGATGGCGACTCTGTTTAATCCATCATTGCGAGCGTGCTATTGCGCTTCGCTAAATCGTGCTCTCATTTTTTGAGGTGCGATAGATGGCGACTCTGCTGGGGAGTAACTGGATCTCCCTAAGTGAGTCAAGCCTAGTTAGGTCATTTGTGTGCCTTTGTTTATTTACTTGTGTGGCTTTTCTTTATTGCTTTTTCTATCTTTATTGTCATATTGATATAAATCTGTTGTATTGGTTCCATTATGCTTTGGTACTTGGAAACTCTGATTACAAACCTTGTGGGAAAGACTTTTTATCCGAGTCTCGAGTAAAAATATAAGATAGGATGAGGTTGAGTAGTGCGGGTCCATGAGATGAATTTCTCGTTGGGTCAGTGCGAGAACCTTACTTAGAGTAGATCTTTGGGAGGATGTTGTAGCCCGACAAGTAAGTTGCCGTAAGCTTCGATATTTTCTTTAGGATCCATGACTCTGAGGACCATTTGTTGAAACTTAATCTTTTGTCCAACAAGTAAAGATGGTTGCGTAGCATGGGTCTACGAGATGAATTTCTTGTTGGGTCGATGCGAGAACCTCACTTAAAGTAGATTCTTTGGATGGAGTTGATGCTCGGTACGTAAGTTGCCATAGGCAGCAAACAGTCTAATGGATCCATGACTCTGGGAACCTTTGTAACCTTATATCATACCGGTGAGAACCTATTCTTGGTAAGCAATCAGATTCATCAGTACCTCATACTTCTGAACCTGAGTATTGAAAAAAAACAAATATACATGTTTTGCATTGCATTCATTCATATTCCATTGCATATACATCTCATCAGAATGCATGTCATTTTCCAGACAAAATACAAACAAAACTCATCCATCCTTTGTCCATGATCAACAAAGTGATTCCCGACATGTGTTTAGAACAAAGAACCATGTCTCAGGAGATGATGGACGAGCTAAGGAAAAGTCAAGAAGCATTGAAGGAGGAACTCAATCTTTTGAATAGCCAAATAGGATGGGTCGTGGAAACTCTGCAAGCTTTATTGAGAAAAGAGGTTCATCCCATACCCATTACGGTAACGGAGGGAGCTACTGCTCCACATCCATCCGGTGTTACCCCAAGTCAAGGGAAATTCTATATGGCAACTCCTCACCTACCAGCATATGGACCTCCCTTAGGATGTCATCATCAACATCCTCTGGCTATTCCTCCTCAAAATCACTGAAGTCATGTTCAGAGCAAAAATCAGAATCAGAACAAGGGGAACAGAGATCACAATGACCCGATTCTGGTGCCAAATAGCAAGCTCTATCCACAGTTGATCCATAATGCTTTGGTGACCCCACGAGCTCTCACACCTACGTCACCATACATGCCATGGTACAATCCAAATGTAACATGTGAATTCCATAAATGAGCATTGGGACATGACCCGAATTCTTGCTTAGAGCTGAAAGCCTTGTACGAGAACTGATTAACAAAAAAAGCTTAGTCTTTGAAGAAGATCACCTGAAGGTCAAGTACGGATACCATATTGGAACAATGGGGCACTCCATCGAGGAATGCAAGTGTTTTAAGTTCAAGCTGCAAAGATTGATTGACATAAAGTCACCAACACTCAAGGAGGAAAGCTTAGGTATATACATCTTGATTTCTGGGCCAAGTAGTGAGAAAGGAAAAGGACCCCAGAAACCCCTCAAGGTTTTGTACCACAAGGAATAGGCCAGGGATGTGGCTAACGTGATATCATTGTTTCCCGGTAAGAGCATTGAGATATCACCTTGGATTTCCAATGTCAAGACTCATGCCAACGGAAGTAAAGGAGAAATGAGTAGTGGATCCAAGAGGGTTGCGTCCAACAATGGGATTGAAGGAAAAGAATTTGAAGATCATCGTGCCAATATCAAAAAACTTGTTGATCCCAACCTTCAAGTGGATGAAAACGAGCAGTTAGCAACGCCCAAAGTGTCGTACCAACAACAACTACCTTTTGATCTTCATTACCAACAATCTTGGTTTACTTCTCATCCAAATCAATGAGCCCAAGGCCCGAGATATCAAAATCAGCATCAAAGTCAGCTTAGGCCTCGAAATAACTTGGAAGGAAGAAATTTTCCTCGTCATCCAATCCTCTTGACATATATCCAACTTCTACAACCTCTGATTCAAAACTCGTTGGTGGTTCCCAAGTCTCTTAAGTCGGTTCCACAACCTTACCCACTCGGGTATGACCCAAATGTGCAATGTGGATATCATGCTGGATCAGAAGGGCATTCAACAGAAGACTGCAACGCTTTCAAAGCCAAAGTACAACAACTGATAGACAACAGGTACACATCCTTTCAAGAAGGAAGCTTGGTGGTGAACGTCAACCTATCGCCCGGATAAGTGCAAAGACCTCAAGGAGTGTCTCCCGAAGTTAATGGATTAAGTTTGAAGAAGTCAATCCCCTAAATCTGGCAACCATTTGGTTGTTTCAGCATTTGTTTTGTAATTTCCTTGCATGTTGATTGTTAGTTGCTTTTAAGCATTATTGTTTTCTTTGAATTGGTAAGATTAATGAAATGTTTATGCATCTTTTAAATTAATCCATTCATATTCACTCATTTTTCATTTATTTTAAAAACAAAAATACTTCTCTCAATCACTTTTGTTTATCAAACCATTGTGTTAACAAAGATTGGAAGGAGGATGATGAAAATGAAACACCTGAAATTGTTGTGGTGTGCTTTTGAAGAAAACCTTGTCGTTGATGTAAGGCAATGTTTCAAATCCCCGAACACTGAAGAGATAAGGAGTTAATCCCTAGTCAACCATTTTGAGCCTAGAAGTTGGGATTTCTTTCGGATCTAAAAACCCTTAATCTTAACATGGGGAAGGGTAGTTATGTTCAGATAGTTTGACCATTCATTCGATCTTTCAGAAGAATTCGTCCATCTGTACACCCTCCAATTAGGTCCAACCACATGTTATCCTTTGCGCACATATTGAAGTGTCAAAGAAGCTGAGAAAAGCTAAAATTAGTGTTGGTTGATCCTCATCCACCAATAATGTGGCAGTCTCCACCTTTCAAAAATAAAAGCCCGCTAAGTCAAACACCTCAAAACATGGCTTAGGCAAAAATCAGGGCACCCTGATGGACTGAAAGCTTCAAAGAAGCAGTCCAAGAAAAATTAGGGATAAAGAAAATCAATCAAAAGAGGTCACCAAAATCCTCAACAAAAGCAAAATCAGGTGACTGCCATTTTAAAAAAAATCGTCTTGAATCCTCATCACACCTTCGAACCCTCTTGGAATTCGAATGAGTGTATCAAACTAACTGAATGTAGGAATTGGAGATCATCAAGAAGAAGAGGTGGGTTAAAATTAAATTTGAGCCTTATATCCTTTTGTTTAAAAACCGTGAACCAGGCCATTACAACCCTTAAAATACCTAATTGAGGCAGGGCCTATTTTAAAAGCATATTATAATAAGATTGTATTAACCTGACTCCAAACGATCTTTTTTAATCATTTGATCGCACCAACTTGCATACTATGAATGACTAGATCATCATTGTTTTATTATCAGTGACCCTTTCACTGTATCACCCATTCATATCAATAAATTTTGATTTCAAATTTTTGCATAAGCGCTGCATTAAAATTATAATTTTTGAATGAACAATCTTATTTGCAAGTCAGCATTTAGCATCAAAGAAATTCCAACAATATACAGTTGAAGAACTTGATAAAGTGAAATAAGTCTAGTCAAGGGAAAATCACTTTGAGTATCAGTCAATCTGAGTCGATCACCCTAAGGGTCATCTAGTCAAGAGTAATTTTCTTCAAGACTCATACTGGGGCAAGCCACCTCATAGCTCAATGAGTCCAACTATCCAAAGTACGGTCAATCAGAATTCTACCATTCCAAGATTTGGTTAATCAGGGGCAGACTATTGCAAGTTTCAAACACTTGGGGCAATCCATCTCGAGATCCTCTCATGACTAGCTGTTTCAAACTCACTTTCCAGGTGAACATTTCCAAAGACCCAACAGACTGGGGCAAGATGAGCCACAAAGGGGCAAAACCTATTTCTACATGCTTTCAAACTTCTCAAACAAATTCTGCCATACGTCAATAACTTTTGAGTTTAAGATGAGTGCCAGAAAATTATGCTAGCACAATTCATTAGTCCTCAAAAAGGATCATATTGGCTAATTTTGTGGCTGTCAAGCTTGAAGAATTCTCCTTTGACAACATCTATCAAAAATAGTTGGTTGAGTTCTCGGTGTTAAGGAAGCATGACCTCCATAAAAAGCCTTTACAAATTCTCATGTCACTCAAGTGTCAGCATTTTCATATCATGATCATTCATATATCATGCATAAAAACAAATTCAAATTATGCATAGCCGAAATGTACTTCGCGCTCATTTTGCATTGACCCGGGTCTTGTTGTTGATCCTATATTCCTTGACCTCTAATTCCAGTTTGTCTTTGGTGCCCTTAAACCATCATCTGATTTTCGCAGTCATTTTCAAGTCCAACTCAGTTAGCACCTATCAAAAAATAATTTCGTCCATGAGGTTCAATTGCTTTTTGGATTATCCAATGAATTTCTGGATTACTCCTTTGTTTATTGATGTATTTCCATAACTTGTCTGATGTATTTCCATATGTTCCACCACCTATTAGATGTATTCTCGAATATGTCTGTCTTGTATTCTGATGTATTTTCAGAATTTCCCTGCGGTATTACCAAATGTATATGTTATCTAATGTATTTCCAGATATTCACTTGTAATTCTAATTCACTTCTAGATTTCGTTTATTTTACTCTCTGATGAATTCCTGGACATGTCATTTTTGTTCTTACACACTTCCAGAACCCCTATGCCATTCCCTAGCATTATTTAAAGACTCATTAGTGTCTCCTAAAATTCAGTTGTCACCAGGAATTATTCCAAGCTCAGTGGTTACTACAACTCATTTTAAACCCAATTGTCATTGGCATCATTGTCAGTCCATTTGTAAATACAATCGTAATTGGTATCTGAAGTTTGGTGTCATACCCCAATTTTGTCCGGGTAATAAAAAATCTTTCACCAGCATTCACCACCAGATGTTATAAGGCATAAACTCTATCTTAGGGTTTCTCAGCCCTAAGCTACTCCAAACTTCCCATCATTTCTAAAGACACATTCAATACTCACATGATTATTCTAAAGAAAACCCTCAGTGACATCAAATTTTCAACAAATCCTTCAGTGACATTTCATCTGTTAACTTCTTGTACTTGACTCAAGAAAAAACATCTGTTGCGTTTGTCTCTTATTGTTGTTACTAAAGCATGGGATGGTATGCACATTTTTGGGATTTATTGGTTAAAAGGCCCATTTTTTGGTTTATCCATAAAGACTTGTTGGTTTAAAAAAAAGCCCACGTTTGTCAACACATTGCAAGTCCAAAGTGTGTTTCAATTTTTTTTACATATACTAATCCAAGTCCACTTTTCTTGTTAGTAAGTATTAAGAGCCATGTTATTTTTTTTATGATCACTTGTTATTAGTCCATTTTCACATCCCAAATATTTCTGCCAAATTCTAAGTCCTTCATAGGTCCCTAAATTAAATTTGCATTTTTGAAGCATGTATGTGTTGGGTTTGAGATAAGTCCATATTTAGACTCATGTGCCAAAGATCCTTTGTTGGTTTTGTGATTGAAGTTGAAATTGCAATACTTGTGACATGTTTCATTTTAGACTTTTGGTTACGTTTTATTTTGCTAATAGTAATATACTAAAGGTAACCATTAGTTGATTGTTTAGTGTGGCCCAAACAAGTTTCCAAATGGATATTAAAAATAAGATTTGAATGTTTAAAATATGATTACATAAACAAATTTTAATTCTAAGATATTACAAATAGTTCCAAAGTTAATAAATTTATCCAAAAAATACAAAGTGAAGTGGAATGATTAAATTTTGTGTTGCATTCAGCAGTTGAAGGCAAAAACACCCTAATTCAGAGCGCAAAAAAAACATCATTTGTCCAAAAGCTATTACATTATCCAAAACTCCAAAGTTACATCTTAATGATTAAACTTGAAAATTAAAGATTATTGCATATCCAGCAGTTTGAAAGCAGAATTTTCAAAAGCAGTTGCCAACACCGTCCTTTAGGTCGAACCACCATTTGGATTGAAACGCCCCAAAATCCAATTTCCTAAAGCTGGCGCAACCAATCTTCCCTTCAATTAAGGTCACTTCACTTGTGTGACCTGCAAGGAAATCAACTCAAGTCAAAACCCTTGTCATAAGCACTTAAAAAACAAAAGAATAATGAATAAATTAATCTATTTAAGGCTTTGCACAGAGAACCAACATGAACACCCAAAAAGGTATTTCGCTACCAGTTTGAACAACAACAAATCCACAAAATCAAATCCCATGAAATTTGGGATAAGCTAAAGTAAACCTGACAAGTTATCTTAAGACTTAATAAACTCATCATGAAAAAGAACATATATACCGAGGGAACAGAACATGAGAAAAAAACGACGCTGAATCAAAGAAGGAGGAGAAATCAAAAACAAATTTTTCATTCTACACAACCAAACGACATCCAAAAGAAAAGAACAGAGAAGAGGAAGACGAAGAGGAATCGAAAGTAAGAGAAGACTTATCTCAAACGTGATGGGGAAGCATCACCGGAGATTGACTCCGGTCAAGTAAAACCTTCTTTCCTGCTTAAACTCTTTGCATCATCGTACCCGCCTTTCCAAACTGAGTAAAAACCCTCTGTTATCTTCCTTAAATCGTGAATGTAGAAGCTTAAATTTTGGAAATAGGGTTTAGGTTTAAATTGTTTTTGTGTTGTTATTTGGGTTTTGATTTGTTGTTAGAATGAACTAAGGTTTCCGCTGGTTGTGTGGAAGGACGTTGAAGTTAAGGTTTAAGTTTATGTTTTTTGTTGAGCGTTGATCCGGTCGATTGAGGCTGATTTAGGGGAAATGGAGGATGGATTTGTATTCTCCGGCCGAAAAGAGAGGGAGTTAATGTTGGGAGTTTGGTGGTTTGAGAGGTGGTTCGCCGGAGAAGAAGGTGGCGCCGCCGTCGTTGGCCGGCAACCACCGTCTTCTTCGGTAGGTTTTGGTCGTGGTTTGGGACGGAGGTTGCAGAGCAAGAGAGAGTGTTGGTTGAGGAGAGAGACATGAAAGTGTCAAATGAACTCTCTCTCTCTCTCTCTCTCAAGAAACAATTTTGTATAGTGGTGTGAGTAAATGCATGGAGGCCAAATGGCCTCCCCAGAACATGCCACGCGTGGTTGACTGCTGAGCCAACCAGGGGATCTCCTGTGTGGATCCCCCCACCGTATCGTGGTGCACCTTCCCCTATCCACCACATGATCCGAGGACCCAGTCAGACTTCTTGATCTGACAGTCCAAAGCACTCCTACGAGTCAACACGGTTGACTGGGTTTTAGGGCCTTGTGGATTTCGTTTTGGGCCAGTTCAACCTGGGCCTATGCTTGTTTTTCTATTAAAACTCCCCATTTGCTCATTTTTTGGCAGATTATGTTTGGGCTTGGTTTCTATCCCAAGGCCCAAACTGTTTTAATTTTTAATTTTTATTTAGTCCATTTTACTTACTTGATTTAAATAAAGTTTTATAAATTAATTAAATTACTATTATCATTTCTAAAATAATTTAAATTATTTGATTATTTATTATTATTATCATTATCATTAGTTATTCCAATTATGTAATTATTCATTTTTTTTGGATTTTATGAGGTTTATTTATGTTAATATTCATTTAGACGTTCGGGTAAGTGTTCGATTTTATATGCGTGTTGTGGTACATTTAAGACAAACCATTCCCATTCCATCAATTCAAACCATTTTTTTAACGAATTAAACTTCTCAATTCAAAGTCGATCCCATTTTGAACACCTTTGTAAGTCGATCGCTTTTAAAGCATCGCCATCAACCTCAGATGGCTTACTCTTGGGCTTTCTTACCATGAGACCTGTTTGATTTTAATTAATCGATTAGATGAACTACTCACTAAATAAGTTCAATTCATTCACAAAATACAAATTTGAAACCTCGACCCAACATCGAGTATTATTTATTAAAATTAAATTAAAATACTTAATCACAATTAAATACTATTTCATTTAGAAACGAAAAAAGGAGATGGTTTTGAGTTTTCAACTCCTCTCCTCGATTATTTGAATACGAATTCTTTTACTCGGTTAGTCGAATAATCGTCATCTCTAATCCACTTAAGCATAAACCCCGATTAAATCAAGACACTTTCATAATAATGAAATGAAAAAGGAGATGACTTTGAGTCTTCAAGCTTTTCTCCTCAATTGGTTGAATACGAGTTCTCTTACTCGATCAGTCGAACAATTGTCACTTTTCCACAAACATACAACTTAATTAAATCATTTTCTTAACAAACTATACGAAAAAGGAGATGATTTTGAGCTTTCAACTCCTCTTCTCAAATGCTTGGATATGAGTAGTTTTACTCAGTCATTCAAGTACTTGTCGTTCATTCTAAAATACGTCAACCATATACAACCTTATTTTCATAAATACTCATATGAAACAAAAAGCGGTCTAGAGTCTTCTATTCCCTTTCTCGATTATTAGGATACGAGTTGTCTTACTCGATTATCCGAGTATTCGTCATCTATTCAAAACATCTTAATTATTATCAAATCCTTTCTATAATTAAGGATGAAAAAGAAAGTGGTCTAGAGTCTTCTATTCCCTTTCCCGACTGTTAGGGTACGAGTTGTCTTACTCGACTATCCGAGTAATCGTCATCCAATTAAAAACATCTCAACCAATCAAAATATCCAACATATTAATCCCACTTGTCACCCAGTGTGACCAAAACTCTTTTCAGAAAGAACACTATTTAATCCTTTCTAATGCGCACAACAAACTAGTGCTTAAACCTCCGCCGAGAGTAGACAAGTCAATGTTTAGCCTTTAGAACACGATCTAAAATAGTTGTTCACTAAAATACACCAACCAATCGTAGTTTCCCGAACTACGAATGCTCTGATTTCCTTATTACACCATAAGGATACGTAGGCAGGAGATTGTTGTATCTTCGTGAGCACACTAATAAAAAACCTCCCATTTCCCCCTTCTAAGGTCTTCACCCATCACTATTGACAATTCTAATTACCCGAAGATAACAAACAACATTAATTAACATTCAATCTCAATTTAGAACTAAAAGGTTCCCGTTGAGTACAACGGACGTGAGGGGTGCTAATATCTTCCTCTTGCGTAATCCACTCCCGAACCCGAATATGGTTGCGACGACCATTATTCCATTTCCAAAAGGTTTTATCGATATTTTCCTATTCCTTCATTGGGATAAATAAAGTTCGGTGGCGACTCTATTCGAACTTAATTTTTTTTTCCGCAACCATCGCGAGGAATCGTATTTTTCGAGATGCGACAGATGGCGACTCTGTTGGGGACTAGCTCCAAGCAAAAGAGAGTGAAGCCTAGTTTAGTTCAGTTGATGTATTGTGTGTTAATTTTGTTTACTTGTTTGTTATTTATTCTGTTATTATTATGTTGTCATAATTATTATCTGGTGTTTTATTGGCTATGTATTATTGGGGTTCTCTGGTTGGTTATACTTTGTGAGATAGGCTCTCTACCCGAGTCTGAGAAAAACAATAAGATTAAGTTGGTGGTTGCTTAGTGGACGCCCACAAGGAGTCTTCCTTGTTGGGAAGATACAAAGACCCCGCATAGAGGAGATTCTCTTGAGATATAATTGCCCGACGAGTTTTCGTCACGACGATAGTATTCTCAAGTTGGGTCAATGACTCTAGGACCTTTTAACCCATTATATCCGGTGGTTATGTAGTATTTACCTAAAAAGTCACAGACTTATTGGGTTAATACGAAAGCCCCAGTCAGATGAGATCCCTTAGGCGTATTACTACCTTACAGTAGTATTCCTAACCTCGATATATGACTCTGAGAACCTTATTAGAACCTTGGACTCAAGAGTTGTGTAGTATGAACCCACTAGAAGTCTTCCTCTTTGGGACCATATGAAGGCATCACCCAGACGAGATTCTTTTTGGGGATGTTATTGGCGGATGAGCTTTCGTCATGACAATAACCTTCCTAAATAGTGATTGATGACTTTGGGAACCTCTTAACTTTAGCATCCTTCCAAAAGAGTTTAGTTTAGTAACCAAGGATACCCACACTCATGGCCTGTATGTTGACCTACCTGTGGCATGCATAACATCATTCATAACATGACATTCATATTATTTTATTTCCAAGGAATCTGAGTGTAATAAGTTGCAGGAATTCAAGAAGCATGGAATCAAGCAAAAGAAACATTTACTCTTTCAAGTTTAAAGACCCTGATCTAAGGAGCTTACGTGACTTGGTCTCTCAGATGCACCCGGTGTACAGAAACAACTTTGGGAAGAATTATGGAAATCTGCTCAACATCCTCAACCAACGAGTGGATCATACAGCTTTAGTCACTCTGGCTCAATTCTATGAACTACCTTTAAGATGTTTCACATTCCAAGACTTCCAGCTAGCACCAACTTTGGAAGAATTCGAGCGTCTTATTAGGATCCCTATGAAGAACAAGCCACTATTTGAATGGATAGATGAATCTTTTCCCCTTGAGATCATTGCGAGCATGCTTCACATGGATGAAAAGGAAGTAGAGGCTAACCTAGAGACCAAAGGGAATACCAAAGGATTTTTGCTAAGTTTTCTCTTGGAAAGAGCTCATACCCTATTAAAAGCATAAAGTTGGGACTCTTGTTACTCTGCTATTGCGTTGGCCATCTATGGCATCGTCCTGTTCCCAAGTATGGATGATTTCATAGACATGGCTGCTATTTGTGTTTTCCTTACTGGAAACCCAGTGCCCACCTTGTTAGTTGATGTTTACTATTACATGAGCCATAGGTACACCAAGAGGAAAGGAATGATTGCTTGTTATGCTCCTTTATTATATCAGTGGTTTCTAGAATATCTTCCAAAGACAGGTGCTTGGGTTGAACAGACAGATGTTAATTGGCCTCAGAGATTGGGATCGCTCTGATCCGAAGATCTTTCTTGGTATTCCAAAGAATACATCAACATGGATATCATATTCAACTGTGGAGATTTCCCTAATCTACCACTTATTGGAACTCAAGGATGTGTGAATGCTAACCCGGTTCTATCACTAAGACAACTTGGCTACCTGATCGGGAAAATAACAAGTGTACTATTTTGCCTGTTATAGTAATAATGGGGAAATTCCCTGAATGTCGATCTCAAGGACTACATGTTAGTATTGAGTTTAAAGTATCATTCAATTAAACAAAAAGTATTAATTTGGTTTTTGAGTGTAAAAAGAAAATAATAAAGAAATATGAAAATAAGGGTTTATAGAGAAAAAGGAACAATATCAGGGAAGGTGTATGATTTATCCCTGTAATAACTCTGAGTTACTATTGCATCAACAAATATCAATTACTACCAGTTCTCAAGGGTATTTTCTCCCAAGTCCTTGGTGAGAAAACCTTTAATCAATCTACCCTAATTCCTATGTCCATAGCCAATTAGGGATAAGTTAAGCTGTATAATATCAAGAATGCTTTGGTTTATACAGGGTATCCCTAGTTCTAGGTGATATTTACTGCAGACTAACCTGATGAAAACCTTATCACTGGCGGTCCAGCCTAAGTGATAACCATAGATCAATCTCAATTGGTCCGAAAGAGAAAGCAATAAACACATCAAAAGGTTACCGTAAACAAAATATTATAAGTGCAAATGTAAACTCAAATTCATTACAATTCTAAATCAGGGACACCCCCCTAGCATTGGGGGGTTTATCTACTCATATCGTTTAAAACCAATTCAAGATAAAAATTACACATTACAAGTAATTGGATGACTTTGATCTTCAATCGCTCCCGCTCATGAATCTCTTCAGCTCTCCAAATGCCTTGATCTCTGTAATACTTGATTGCTTCACAATACTATGGTTTGCTGTATTCCGATATGCTTTTTCCTTTGGCAGAAGACCTCTTTTTATAGTGAAAGTTCCCAGCAGCAGTTGGACAGGTCCAAAGATGTCTCCACAAAGCCCGAAGAATGAAAAGCCCGAGAAAATTGGAAATATTGGGCTTGGGCTGACACGGCCTGTGTCAGCTGACACAGGTGGCCGTGTCAGCCTACTGTTTTCCTTCTTCTGCTTCCCCTTCCCTGACACGGCACGTGTCAGGTGACACGGGTGGTCGTGTCAGGCCTCTTGTACCGGGGTTTTCTGCTCTTTTGCATGTCGGACTCTCGCATTGTCGTGTTCTAAGTATTCCGGTTCTTCTACCTGGATCTGTCGAACAAAAACACAGCTATCTCACGCATAAAATCAAGATAAACAAAGTAAAACATAACAAAGATTAAAATTGCATAAATAAAATAACGAAAGTAAAACTACTCGAATTGTACCTTAAATACTTGCACAGTGTATCAAATGTCTCTGTTTTGCGTCAGATCAGTAATGAAAACTTACTATAAATGGTGACTGATCACAACCCCAAACTTAGCTCATTGCTTGTCCCAAGTAATGTTTCATTATCACTCCCCAGAATTCTTTATGCTTTCCACCATTGCTGAGATCATTCGCGAACGTCTTCCCTTTTCCTTCCACAAGTCCTACCCATCCTCGTAAGTCATCATTCACACTTCCACTTTAAAGCACCGTTTCACCTGTCAACTTCTTTCACATTCTCACCAATCCTCTCGGGGTTAGCTGTTTACACTCATAATTCAAAGTATGCAATATCACTCACAAGTTTGAATAGTCTCTCTTTTCTCATCACCTACACACCACACACACTTTTTAAGGTCTTTCGGGTTGTAGCTTGGCTTGGGTTAGGGTGTGGATTCAAAAAAGGAAAACAATGGGCTTTTCGTTCAGAGTTGATGTTACATCCTGTGTTTGTTTCTTTTATTTCCTCGGTTTTCTTTTCTTGAATTTTTACCGACTCCCATTTTTCGTGCTTTTTCTTTTGAATCATCGATTATTTGATTTTTTTTTCTTATTTTTTTTCGATTCATCAATTTTTCTTTTTCTTTTGTTTTTGCACTTTCTAGGGCTTTGAGAGCTTTTTGGGGTTTTTTACCCAAAACTTAGCTTTTCAACACAGTTGGAATGTATTCTCATGACTCTAAACAGGGTGAGGAAGTATTTTGGCCAATGGTTACATTCATGGTGTTTTAGACAAAAAATGGATATAGGCTCAAAGGGGGTTAACGAGGGATATAATAATTCGGGATGGCTAGAAAGGCTCGGGGTTAATTACAAACAATGTGCCTCAGTGTGTGTATCATGCAGTGACAGTCCCAGAGAGTCTACGCAAATTTAGAGTGATAAAGACAAACATGAATGACGCTCATGATGATTAATGTGTTTGGCCTTTTCTGACTCACTTGGTTTGGTTCAGCTTTGACAGGATCCACAGTGCTTCTTAATTTGGTGCAATTGCTTTCATACTTCGGAGTGTGCAGGATACTTGTGTCGGTTAAGCTGTATACGTTGCGTCCGATCTTTACTTTCAGCAGTGTCACTTTCTGGGGAGATCCTTCACAACAAGCCATGGTAAGTGGTGTGATCTTTCATCCACTCTCAATTGCGATCATTACTTTTCCAACCTGCCAACACTGACTTGACACACATACTTACAACATAATGTACATTCAACAGACAAATGCAATTTAAAAAGTAAGAATAACACAAAACAAATTACAAATAAAAGACATCAAATCTCCCCCACACTTGAACTCAACATTGTCCACAATGTTTGTGAACAAGCGCGGAGGAGGGAACTCACAGGGTCCTACTGAGGCGGAGGGTGCGGGAAATGCAACATCAACTGTCGCGTCATGCTGCTCATCTCATCCAACATCGCGCCCTAACGGGCTTGATCGATGCCTTGCCTTTGTTGTTCAGTCCTCAAGACACCTATCTTGGTATGTACCCAGCTCCATTGGTCAGTTGACCAAGATGAGGAACCCGCCGCCTGCTGGGTGGGTTCCTTATGTTGTGGGGCAAACTGCTCAGAAGGTGCTTAAGGATATTCCTCTTCTATTTCCATTCCTTCTGCCTGATCATCTACAAATTCCTCACCTGCATAAAAATGGTCAGTGTCGTGGCCCTCATCCGCATCGGAATCGACGCTCACATACAGCCAATTCGCACAATCAGTAATAGCCACTCTGTCCGGATCCGGCAGAGCGATGATAAACCATTTATGAATGAGGACAGAATAATAGGTAGGGGAAACCGCAATCATACCTTGGGAAATTAGAGCAGACATGTCAATTTTTGTGTTACCTGCAATTGGCGTGTCCTCGAGTAAAACAGCCTGATACCCGAAATGCATTGCAATTTAGGTGATCATACCTCCCACGGAAATGTCTTCGGAGTTTGCTCGGCCGACTCTCCCCAGGTAGTCTGCTGCAAAGGCAGCTACATTAACGGTCTTGGTTTGAGCCATCGAGTACATGAAGAATAGCTCTCTCTGAGTAGCTACTCCAGTGTTGTCGCCTCTACCGAACAATGTGTAGGCTAAACCTTTTTAGGCGTACCTAAAATAGGGATTCTGGATGCCCGAGGCTTTCGCACCTTTGGAGGAGTAATCCGTCCTCCCAGTTATGACGATCCAGAAATCCTTAGGAGAAAACCCGTCTAGGACCGCTCCGGGTCCGTTCAGCGGGAGTCGAAGTATGGCAACTAAATCCTCAACAGACAATTCGTGATAATTGTTAAACAATCGGAAGCGTAAGATGCCGAAATAATACCTGATTGTGTTAACCCACCGCTTTTCCAGCTGGAACTCCAAGGTGCTGAGGAACTCGAGAGTAATGCGCTCGTAGGTCGGCGCCTCCAAACTCATAAACTCGAGCATGCCCAAAACATGGAACATTCGGTCTACCTCAATTTTCAGCCCTAGAGCGGTCAGAGTATTCTCACACATATACCTGGTCGGCGTGAGCTTGCGCTTCCGGTGAATTTGGTAACATCGCTCTTGCTCCGGGTTGTCAAACACAATATTGTGGGGATTAGGATTCCGGCTCGGGCGCTTCCGGGACTTCGCCATCTCTACAAGTTGTTGCTTTCCGGTAAGGATTCTTCTCGGGGGCATTTTGGACCTGCAAAAAATAGCAATATTCCGAACTTTTGAGTTAGAAAAATCGAAAACCGTGGTTGCGACCGGGACGACAAGGTGAGAAATATTTGTGAAGGGTGTTTGAGCTATAGGTGAGTGAAACTTGGTTGCATGTGGGGTTTTGTGTGGTGAGGTGAGTGAGTTTTAATGGAGTTTGTGAGAGAGTGAGAGAAGAAGATGAAAAAGTATGAGAGAGAGTGATGATAAGTTTTGTAAAAATATGATAATGATGAGTGATAAGGGAAAAAAAGTGTGGTTAAGAGTGGTTTAAGTGGGTGGGCCCCACGAAAATTTAAAATTTTCAAAAAAAATTCAATAAATCCACACGCCTGACACGGGTGGCCGTGTCAGGCTACTGTTTAGCCACGTTCCACAAAATGTTTTACAATGATCCTGACATGGGCCGTGTCAGCTCACACGGTCGGCCGTGTCAGGCCAATGTTTTACCAAACCTCAACCAAAATTTCCTTTAGTGCTCCTGACACGGCCCGTGTCAGCTGACACGAGTAGCCGTGTTAGGCCACTGTTTTCCCACACCCTTCATGCATTTTCCTCCTCTGACATGGCCCGTGTCAGGCTGTCCTTTTGGCCGTTTTTGGGTTTTGTTGTCAGGTCAACCGCTGGTTCCTCTGGCTCCTCCTTGTAGAACTCCTGCATACCTATAGACACACACAAATGCTTAGAAATAAAAAGTGTGGGTTGCCTCCCACGAAGCGCTTCGTTTAACGTTGCATGGCTCAATGGTTCATCCCCCTTATTATGGGGGGTATTTCAGGTTCAAAACCTTGTTGCACCTTTTGTCCACAACTAGGATGTTGTCTCTGTTCTTAGTGTGGACTCCCTTGTGCAACGATTCCTTTTTAACCTTCCTCTTGGTGTTTGGAATAGAGATGGGAATCTTTCCGTTTATGGTGGCTACTGGCAGTGGTGAGATTCTAATAGCGTGCAATGTCCTGATTACGCCTACTTGATACTAAGATTTTGTATCTTCCTCCAGCTCCTGGTCTTCAATAGCATTTAATGTGATTTCCTTGTCGTGAACTTCAAGGTTAACGTGCACTGGTCCATGTCAAGCCTGCATCGACTTGTCTGCATGAAAGGTCGACCCAGAATGATGGGTGCCTCATTGTCTTCAGGTATGTCTAGGATTACAAAATCAACTGGAAAATTCAAGTCCGCTATTGTTACCAGCACATCTTCAGCTATACCATATGCATCTTTTCTTGAGTGATCCGCAAACTTCAGATTGGTCTTTATATCACTGATATTTTTAATACCCAGCTTGTGATAAATCGATAATGGCATCAGATTCACACTAGCTCCAGAATCTATTATTGCCTTTTTGAAGGTTCTTTCTTTGATTGTGCATGATACTGTGACAGTTCCTGGATCCTTTTGTTTGTTAGGAATGTTCTGCCCCAGAGAGTTTGCATTATACTATTCTTTACCGGATACCTGTTCTTCAGTGGTTGGTTTCTTTTCAGCCATTACCTCTTCCACGAATTTCTTGTACATGGGCATCCTTTCAAGTGCTTCAAACAAGGCCATATGACTCTCAACCCTTTTAAACATTGTCATGAATTTGTCCAAGTCTGACTCACTAGGTTCCTTCTTTGTCATTCTCTGAGGGTAGGGCAACTTAATCATCAGTTTAGTTCCTTTTGTAGTTTCATCTTTAGTCGGCTCGCTCGGTGATATAATTTTTTTCTTTTTAGCAGCCTTTTTCTTTGTCGTCGTAGCAGTATTAACATTCTCCTGACCTCTCGGATTTTGAACTGTTTCACTTGGTAGGGAACCTGGTGTTCGAGAACTTGCCAGTTGTTGTGCTATCTGCCCCAGCTGAACTTCGAGATTCTTTAGGGAGGCGATGGTGTTTTTCTGATTGTTTCTAGTCTCTTCTTCAAATTGCCTATTTTGAGCTGCCATGTTTTCAATGGCAATCTCCCAATCTGCCTTTTTAGGTGCCTGTTGTTGTTGTTGTTGCTGTTGTTAATACTGAGTCTGATATTGCCATGTACCTTGTTGCGGAACATTCCCTCTTTGATATTTCCAGGAGAAGTTTGGATGATTCTTCCAACCTGGGTTGTAAGTGTTAGAGTAGGGATTATTCTGATTCAAGAATTTGATCTCTTCAATTTGTTGGGGAGTCGCAAAGCAATAGACCGTGTGATGAGGTCCATTGCAAATTTCACAAGTACTCGCCTGAGCTGGCTGAACCTGTGCTATCTGTTGAGTACCTATATTCATAGCCTTCAACTTTTTGTCTACTTCGGAAGCAACAGTGTCTTCTAGACGGATTTTATTTGTCTCTAATTTAAGATCAATTACCTTGTCTGGTTGACTGGTACACCTGTCATATAGCTCTATATGCTCATTAGCAGCTATTGCTTCAATAATCCTCTTGATACCAGTGGCTGTTGAGAAATTGGTTGAGCCATCGGCTGCTGTATCAATCAATTGTTTTGTCTTTATTTTCATCCCATTAACGAACATCTGCATTTGTCCTGTCTGATCCATAATATGAGTGGGACACGCGACTAAGATCCTTTTGAATCTTTTGTAAGTGTCTCCCAATGATTCACCATCCTTCTGTTTGAAATTCAGAATTTCATACCTTTTTCTCAGAAATACTGATGCTGGAAAATACTCATTTAAGAATGCAGTTTCCATCTCCTCCCAAGAAGAGATACTACCGGCAGGGAGAGAATAGAGCCATTCTTCCGCGTCTTCAGCTAAAGTGAACGGGAACATTCTTAATTTTTTTGCTTCATCAGTGTGACCATCAATTTTCAAGGTGGTGTTCATGGTCAGAAATCTCTGCAGGTGTTTGTTGGCATCTTCATTAACCTTTCCGGTGAAAGGTTTTCTTTCCAATTGATTGATCGTGCTAGGATGCAGTTGAAAATTTGTCACATTCACCGGTTGGTTAACAATGGTCAGTCGACCACCCGGTGCGTCTGCACCTCCATAGTCACCTAGGAGCCTTTCCTGAGGTGGAGGAGGTGGATTTGGAGGAACTTCAACCATTGGTTCCTTGACTTCTGGTTGATCCGAGGTACTTTCTTTTGTAGAATCCACTATTTGTTCTCTGCGTCTTCTGTGAAGGCTTCTCTCGATCTCTGCGTCAAAAAGAATTTCAGCTGAGGGTTTTCCTCGCATACACTAGTTAGTAAAATATAAATGACAGAAAAATAATTTTATTGCAGAGCAACAAAATTTTAATTGAAATAAAATTAAACTCTATTATTTTGGCAATCCCCGGCAACGGCGCCAAAAACTTGATCGGGAAAATAGCAAGTGTACTATTTTGCCTGTTATAGTAATAATGGGGAAATTCCCCGAATGTCGATCTCAAGGACTGCACGTTAGTATTGAGTTTAAAGTATCATTCAATTAAACAAAAAGTATTAATTTGGTTTTTGAGTGTAAAAAGAAAATAATAAAGAAATATGAAAATAAGGGTTTATAGAGAAAAAGGAACAATACCAGGGAAGGTGTATGATTTATCCCTGTAATAACTCTGAGTTACTATTGCATCAACAAATATCAATTACTACCAGTTCTCAAGGGTATTTTCTCCCAAGTCCTTGGTGAGAAAACCTTTAATCAATCTACCCTAATTCCTATGTCCATAGCCAATTAGGGATAAGTTAAGCTGTATAATATCCAGAAAGCTTTGGTTCATACAGGGTATCCCTAGTCCTAGGTGATATCTACTGCAGAGTAACCTGATGAAAACCTTATCACTGGCGGTCCAGCCTAACTGATAACCATAGATCAATCTCAATTGGTCCGAAAGAGAAAGCAATAAACACATCAAAAGGTTACCGTAAACAAAATATTATAAGTGCAAATGTAAACTCAAATTCATTACAATTCTAAATCAGGGACACCCCCCTAGCATTGGGGGGTTTATCTACTCATATCATTTAAAACCAATTCAAGATGAAAATTACACATTACAAGTAATTGGATGACTTTGATCTTCAATCGCTCCCGCTCATGAATCTCTTCAGCTCTCCAAATGCCTTGATCTCTATAATACTTGATTGATTCACAATACTATGGTTTGCTGTATTCCAAGATGCTTTTTCCTTTGGCAGAAGACCTCTTTTTATAGTGAAAGTTCCCAACAGCAGTTGGACAGGTCCAAAGATGTCTCCACAAAGCCCGAAGAATGAAAAGCCCGAGAAAATTGGAAATATTGGGTTTGGGCTGACACGGCCTGTGTCAGCTGACACAGGTGGCCGTGTCAGCCTACTGTTTTCCTTCTTCTGCTTCCCCTTCCCTGACACGGCACGTGTCAGGTGACACGGGTGGTCGTGTCAGGCCTCTTGTACCGGAGTGGCTGTGTCAGGCTACTATTTTCCTTATTCTGCTTCCCCTGCCCTGACACGGGTGGCCGTGTCAGGCTACTGCTTTCCTTCTTCTGCTTCCCCTGCCCTGACACGGGTGGCCGTGTCAGGCCTCCTGTACCGGGGTTTTCTGCTCTTTTGCATGCCGGACTCTCGCACTGTCTTGTTCTGAGTACTCTGGTTCTTCTACCTGGATTTATCGGACAAAAACACAACTATCCCACGCATAAAATCAAGATAAACAAAGTAAAACATAACAAAGATTAAAATTGCGTAAATAAAATAACTGAAGTAAAACTACTCGAATTGTACCTTAAATGCTTGCACAGACTATCAAATGTCTTTGTTTTGCGTCAGATCAGTAATGAAAACTTACTATAAATGGTGATTGATCACTACCCAATGGAAGGCCCTCCAGAGACGAGGTCTTTGGAAGCTTTCTTGTTGCTTGACTTTGGGGTTGAGAATCCTAGCTTGTTCCCACGAATCAGAGAGGCTTGGAAGAATTTCAATCGAAAAGGGAGAGCTGATTTGGGGAGAGAAAATGGGATTTCAAAAGAACCATATTTTTCACTGGGTAAAGGAAAGGGTGGAGATGATCAAAATGCCATTCGTCATTCAGACACATGTACCTCTTCCTGAACCTAAGCTCACCCGTGTCCCTATTGAAGAAGTGGATGAACTCAAGACCACCATGGCAAAGTTAGAAAAAGAGAATGAAGAGTTGAAGATAAAACTTCAAGAAATCATCAATGAGAAAAATACCATGAAGTAGGAGCTTGAGAGAAAAGATGCACAGCTTCAAGCACATGTGGAAAAGTTTAACAAAAAGGAGCATAAGAGGAAAAAGATCAAAGTGGGACTAGAACAAGCTGACCATTGTCTAGATACTCTTAAGGGTCAATTACAACGAGCTCAAAAAGAATGTCAAGACAATGAGCGTTGGTGGCATCTAGCCACGAAGGAAAAAAAGACGATAAGAGATACACTTGGGGCTCAGATAAAAGAACTCACCATTTTGGTTCATCATGCAAAGGCTGAAGCAAATCAAGAACACCGACTCAAGAATATATCCACCAAAGCTTCTAGGGTTTCACCCATGATATGGGAGGAGAAGTGTCTAGAAGTAAGAGACGCAAAAGAGTCTGCCAGCTACTGGAAGAACCAACTAGAGTTATTACACCAAGACAGCTTCATATGGTTGAAAGAGCGAGAGTATGTGATTGAAGATTATGAATCCTTTAAGAAGACCATAGGCTTCTTGCAAGGAGAGAGGGATAAGTTCCATGCAAAGCTCGATGGGCTAGTGGGGTTCTGTAATTGGGCAGCTAAAGAATTACCGTGGAAGTTAAGAGACGCAGTTGAAGAGTTAAAGGAAGATAGCACTCCTCCAGCCATAATCAGTTTCATTCTGCTCTGTAAAGGGTTGTTGAAGAGATTAAAGGAAGAACTAGAAGAGCTCCAAGCCAGAAAGCCTGCAGTTTAACTTTCCCATGTCTTATATTTTGTTCCTTTAAATGTATTTTGAACTATGGCATTTTTGGACCCCTATGATATGTATTTGAATGAATGACGTTTAAAAATTACTCCATTATTGCTATTCTAAAGTATTTCTTGTTTCTTCGAATTACTAACAACTAATGGAACTCGAACGATTCCCTGAAAATAAAATATGCATAACTTCCGCATCTTCATTATACATCACGCTTCATAAAAATTCAAAAATACTTACCCAACCTTTTTACCCTTTATCCAGCCACACTGACTAATCAACACCGATACGAGACACGAAGTAACTACAAGATGGCGTTAGAGTAAGTTAAGGCTAACCAAATTACCATGAGGACAGACATCAATACGATCCAAGAGAAAATGGATCAGCTGTTGGAGACAATGCTCCCAATTGCCCAAAGAGAGAGGATTGTGGATGAAGAAGCTAGGGAAAAAAGGAATGATAGCACACCAGGTTTGGACCCCCAAGATGAGAGTTTCGTCCCCACCAAGAAGAGACTGGTTCAGATACCGGTAGGAGGCAAAGGAGATGGAGATCGTGCAGAGCCTTCTGATATGTCTACTCATCATGGATCCGAAATTGGAGATGACCCGTACAATGCTTTCTATGTGCCTGATCAACCAAACCCTAAGATACTTCCAGATCCCGCTGCAGATAGGCTTCGTACCCTAGAAAAGAAGATCAAAGCTAGAGAGGGGAATAATATCTTCGGCGCCTCTGCCATGAACATGAGTTTGGTATCAAATTTGGTCATCCCGGCTAAATTTAAAACTCATGATTTCGAGAAATACAGAGGACAGACTTGCCCAAGAAGTCACCTAGTAATGTACTTTAGGAAAATGGCTGCTCATACCGAAAATGACAAACTGCTTGTACACTATTTCCAAGACAGACTAAGTGAAGCGTCCCTAAGATGGTACATGAGCTTAGAGCAGGGGCGGATTCAAAGCTGGGAAGATTTGGCTGACGCATTTCTCCGTCAGTACAAGTATAACTTAGATATGGCACCCGATCGAATACAGTTACAAGGGATGGCCATGAAAGAAAATAAGTCATTTAAAGAATACGCAGCGATGGAGAGCCACCACTGTCTGAAAAGGTAATGACCAGAATATTTGTGGACACCTTGAAGGACCCATTCTTTGATAGATTAGTGACTAGTGCAGCGTCCGACTTTACGCATCTAGTCACAATCAGAGATCGCATAGAAAAAGGGTTGAGAGATGGAAAGATTCCAGGAGCTGTGGCAGCCCCTAGCGCACCGAAAAAGTATTTTGGAGGCTTCCCGAAGAAAAGAGAAGGTGAAACGAATGCTATATCCATAGGCTATAAGGGGAAGCAACAAGCTTCATATGGCCAAGTCGCTGCCGTGGTACCCATACCTTATCAACAACCAATGCAGCAACAACAGGTGTATCAACCACAACATCAACAACATCATCAACAGTAAAACACCGCGCCACCAAGACAATTCAAGCTAAGGCCTCCAAGAAGGCAACTTGATCCTTTACCAGTACCTTATAGCCAAATATTCCCATATCTGCAAAAGGATGGCCTCCTAACATTAAGGGAGCTAAAACCGGTTGTTTTTCCATATCCACTCAGATACGATGCTGACGCCCATTGTAAGTTTCACACGGGAGCACCTGGTCATACCTTGGAGAATTGCTTCACATTTCAAAATTGGGTACAAGACTTGATCGATGCAAAGGTTGTCTCCTTCACTCCGAGACGCCAATCCCATGCCAACATATAAGGATGCTTCCATCAGTGCCATTGAGGAGAGTGATCAAGCCAAATTGATCCGTAAGGTTGAAGAAATTCAAACCCCTATCGCCAGAATAGGAGCGCAATTGCTGAAGAGGGGTCTAATCCCGGAGGAGCTAGTGGTTGAAGAGGATAGTAAAAAGTTGAGGAATTTTATACAACAAATGCTGGATCAAGGCGAGTTATAGATAAATCGCCGTGTCAAGAGCAAGCGCCGGGAAGAGATAGTCGTGGTGGACATCCCTTATAATGAGGTTAATGTGGAAATACCTATAAGCCCATTGGTGATAGAGTTTCCAGCATCGTTCGCGTATGAGGATGAGAAGGCGGTCCCGTGGATATATCAGCCCAGAGCTTTTAAGCAAGGGTAGGAAGACCAACCTTTGATGATCAACGAACCAAATGTCACCTCAATTGTGGGGCCGGAAGGAATGACACGTAGTGGCCGAGTGTTCGCCCCAAGAACTTCTGATACTTCTGTAAAGGCTAAAGGGAAGGAAGTTGTTGTCCATATCCCCGTGCCTAATCAAGGAATGCAAGACATGCACTTGTCTCCTAAAGATGCAGTCACTCGTGAAGAGGCCGAGGAATTTCTGAGGATAATCAAGAAGAGTGATTATAAAGTGGTGGACCAACTGAATCAAACACCTTCAAAAATCTACATGTTATCTTTATTACTAAGCTCAGAAGCCCACAGGAACTCGCTGTTGAAAGTATTAAGCGTTGCACATATCACGAAAGACATAACGATAGAATAGTTTGACGATGTGATAGCTTGTTTGACCACTGGGAATTTTTTGGGTTTTAACGATGATGAACTTCCGATCGAGGGAAAGAACCATAATAAGGCCCTACATATCTCCTTGAAATGCATAGACACTATACTATCAAGGGTATTAGTAGACACAGGTTCCTCACTGAACGTCATGCCAAAAACAACCTTGATAAAGCTGCCAATGGAAGGGATAAGTATGAAGCCCAACACCCTAATCGTAAAGGCATTTGATGGCTCAAGGCGAGCAGTGATAGGAGAGGTTGACTTATCAACCAAGATAGGTCCAACTATTTTTAATATCACGTTCCAGATTATGGACATACATCTCGGTTATAGTTACCTACTTGGGAGACCCTGGATTCACTCTGCAGGCGCCGTCACCTCCACTCTACATCAAAAGCTAAAATTCATTACAAATGACAAGATGATTGTGATTGGAGGAGAGGAGGATATCTTGGTTAGCCACTTGACATCTTTCTGGTATATCGAGGTGGATGGCGAGATAACTGAGACACCATTCCAATCCCTGGAAGTGGTAAATATGATGGCCATCTAACAGACATTGGGGACCCCAAAATCAGGACCGTCCATGGCCTTGTGACAAGGAGCTAAGGCTGTTATGGAAAGTGAAAATGCTCAAGACTGGGGCAAAGTAGTGGAAGTGAAAGAGAAACTGTTAGACTATGGCACGGATCTAGAAGGGGGGGTTGAATAGATCCCAGTTAAAAACTTGAGTCGGCGCTACCACTTTAAAAGAAAAATTGGTTTTAAAATTGTTTTAGGTGCGGAAGCGACCGAGGAAAATTTAGTCTAAAAACGAACCGTTATTGGAAAACCGGATATGCGTTAAGCTAATGGATAAGAGATAAAACGAGATACAATTCACTACACTAGTTGCACAATCAATGATAGAGTTCACTTACTAGCAAGCCTAGTTCCAATGAACCAAAATACCAAATTTAAAACTCAGAGCAAACTTAAGGCAACTTTGGCTTAGGCAATTTTACAAACACTTGGTGTGCATAAACACTCCAAGTGATATTTGAGTTGAGTAAGTAAGTCAATTTAT
This sequence comes from Lathyrus oleraceus, assembly GCF_024323335.1. Lineage (NCBI taxonomy): Eukaryota > Viridiplantae > Streptophyta > Magnoliopsida > Fabales > Fabaceae > Lathyrus > Lathyrus oleraceus. Next base: position 15,186,128 of record NC_066582.1, read on the forward strand.
CCTAGTACAATATGTTATTGTACTTAGTATTCCAACAGCTGTTTTAATCACTTACTCAACTTATATCAAAGTTTGGTGAAAATTGTTTAAGCTAAAATCACTTAAATTTTAAGCTGAAAAACAGATTATGCAGAAAGTTAAAGGAGACAGAGATTTGATGAGGCAGTTCCCCCGCCGTCCTCGCTTCGGGGTACGTCTGCCCTCAATTCTAAAAATAGAATTGAGATGATTTAATTAAATATCACCTGTGAACTTTAACCGTTTATACAAGGATTGCAAAGCAAGTAAACACAGAATTTTCAATGTGTTGAATGATGCTTCCTATCCTTGCTCCTTGATTCAAGATGAATCAAGACCTTCGATCGTTGTTGCTAGACCTCCGATTCCAGCCCCTTTGTTGAAGAATCTTCCGTTCTTCAAACCCTCGGCCCGGCTGATCTCAAACACAACGAGTCGAACCCGAATCCTTCACTTCAATGCCACCGAATCCGCTACTAGACTGACGAAGACTTCCTCTTCTCAATCACCTTCGCTCGGCTGAATATTGATGAAGCGATTCGTCCAAAAAACCCCAAACGTAAACTTGTATTGGAGGATAAAACCCTAATGGTTTTATTCAAGAAAGAACCTGCCAAGACTTCAACTCGAACCCGATTCTTCAATCGCAACTTCGAACCTTATCACCTTCAAGTTATCACGAATCACATCAAAAGTTATTGTGTGCAGTTGATGTATTGTGGACTGTTGAAGATGAAGATGATGAATCTTTGACAACTTTTTCACTCTTTCTTGTTTCCTTGAACACTTGAACTCAAAATAGCAAATGTTAGTTCATAGAAGTGTTTTGACTTCTATATATATAGTAACAGACAAAATCAAACAAACATAACAGTATTTCAAAAATTTGAAATAACTCAGAAAACTGAGATTGCGCGCGAGCGGTCGACCATAGGTCGGCGTGTGCTGACCCGTGGGGCATGCGTCGACCCTATGCGTCGACTCAAACGTTTCATGCGCTGACCCGTGGATAACATCATTTTGCCATGCGCCAACGTGTGGTCGACTCAAGGGGTTTATGCGCCGACCCGTGAGCTATGCGCTGACCCTATGCGTCGACGCATGCAACTTTGCGCTGACTCCCTTCAGTTTAGGCAGAGCTTTGCGCTGACCCGTGAGCTTTGAGCTGACCCCTATGGTCGACTCAAAGCATTCAAATCTGCAAAGAAACTGTGATTAGTGATTCTTTATGTATTTAGTCATGATCACACTTTGTCTACATGTTTTTAATGATTATGGTAGATTTAGAATAACGTGGAAAAGGATATTGTGGGTAATGTGTTGCATTTGTTCGTAGATGTGCATGATGGTCTTTTGTCATCATCGAAACTTGATATCGTATGTTGTATGACACTTTGTCTTTACATACTCCCCATTTTTGATGATGACAACCTGTATAAATCGACGTGACGAACATCATGCAGTATTGACACATTTTGCACACTCCCCCTTTCTTTTGTAATCTAAGGCCATTTGCAGAAAGCGAAAGAGACTGTTAGTTGTGTGCATTTTGTCACCATGTCAGCATTTTTCTCCCCCTTTGACAACATCAAAAAGAGAGAGACAGAGTGAGTGTTCAAGATTGCAACGAAAAGATCACAGGCAGTAGTATAGATACCAACGAAATAATATCACACTTATATCATTTCTTAACAATAGTTATTAATTAAGAAGGAGAAAATACATAAGGAAGTTGTGGTGCAGAAACAGGCAAAGCAAAAACAAAATACATGCAAAAACAACAAGCAACATGTAATGTGCATATGAATGGCTATTGTCTTAAGTGACGGTGGCCGGGATGGTAGCATACGCCAGGGTTTCTGCTAGGGTCAGCCAGAGTTTCTAGGTAATCACAAACACCTTCCAGATGCCTAAGACTCCCTGTGACCTGCCTATCCAAATCTACATATCGTTCATTTAGGCTTGTGGAGAGGTTTTCGATCCGCTCATTTTGGGTTTGAAGTTGACTGGTAATTTGAGCAAGTCGGTCATCCTGGGATTGCATGAAGGTTTGTTGGGCAAGTTGCATGCTTTGCATCATCTCCAACAGCTCTGAAGAATCAGCAGGATGTGGAGGGGATGGAAGAAATTCTTCCTCAGCATGGTGATACGGTTGGTAAGATTCACGTCGAGTTGTCCAACCCGTATGTTGCCATTCACCCCAGCCACCCCATCGTGGAACAGCTTCTTCATGTGTATCCGGCTGCTGTACCCAAGCAGAGCCGGAGTAGTCGTATGTGCCAATGGGTGAAGGACTGTCGTCTCCACCATTGTGAGCATTATCGTGCCTTGCTTCTTCTTCTTCTTCATCTTCTTCTTCTTCTTCTTCATTTTCCACTTCATCGTCCTGTTCTTCGCTTTCATCACTGTCAGCCCTTGGAGGAACGTATCCTCTTCTAACAAACTTATATTTCTTCCGCTCCTTGCACCATATATATCCCATCATAGACATGGTTTTTGTGCTAAATTCTTTGTCAGGTGTGATTGATGTTAACGGGAAAGACGGATGACTAACATTGGCTGTTGTAAGGACTTCTTGGATGAAGGATCCGTAGGCGAGAGCAGTTCCTCGTCCGGAATCCCGAAGATTATACATTCTGCTAGCAATGTAGTATGGCCAGTTGATTTTTATCTTATTTTTCAGGATGTAAATCAAATGAACCTCGGACTGTTCGACTCTGGAGAGACCGCCTTTCTTGGGTCGCAGGATGCGTGAGACAATCCATTGGAGAATCCTTTCCCCGGCGCTCAGTTTGCCCGCAGTGACGGTTCGTGGGAACAAGTCACTCTGCACAAAATCATCAGAATATGGCCGTTCCAACATGTCATTTAATGCACTCTTAAACTCATAGCCATCTATGTGGTGAGAATCAGTCACCTCAGGCAGGGGATTTCCAGCATCATCCACAGACAAATCAAAATATTTGTTCCAGAAATTTGATTTAACTGATACCTTTGTAGAGCCAACTTTGGAGGAAAGCTTGTGTCCGCGAAAGTTCTCATGAAGACCGGAGTAGAAGACTCGGACAAGGTCTTCACTGTATTGAGTGTTGCACTCCAAGAAGTTGATGAGACCTTGATGCTGCAGCAGAGACAGGACTTCCGGTAAGTGCATGCGTTCAGCTTCAAGTCTGTAGAACGCATGTTGTTGCACAACTCCTCGTTTACCGATGTCTTTGTTGAACATTTCGACACGAGCAGGTGGAACGAGTGATACAGCAGATACGGGAAGAGATGCACCGGATGATTCTCGGGGTCTTTTGCCGGAGGGTCTGCGTGATGAGGAAGCCATTTGAGTGGGTTTGAGATTGAGTGTTTGGATACAGAGAAAAGGTTTGATGAGGGTTTTGAGAGTGATTCCTCTAGAGAGGGGTTTTTCCCAATTTATAGTGGAAAGGTTAGGGTTTTGGGAAGATGGAAGCTCAAAGACCAATAGCCACTAGGTAGATGCAAGTTACAAAGTAGTGGGTAGTTTGAAAGGTGATGGAATGTAATTGCACATTTAATGATGTGAATGCATGAGAGATGATTTAAAATTTTTGCAGAAAAACGAAATCTTTGAGCGATGCGTCGACCATACCCCTGTATGCGTCGACGCATACTGTTTGATTTTTGAGAAAATGCAAAAGTTATTCAATCATGCGTCGACCATAACCCTGCTGCGGTCGACTCATACAGTTTAAAATTTTATTTTTCACTACTCAGCACATGCAATGACCAGTTTGATGTATAATTAACACCACAAACAGCAATACACAACCAAAGAGATATATCAGGCGTATATATATAAACAATAACATTTTGAGATAGAATTATTGCAGTCATGAGATTTTGCAGAGAGAGGAAGAGGAACAATATCACCTTAATGCCGGAGTGACTTAGTGAACAGTAGACATGTGCTTACAACAACATAGATTTGTCAGAAGTATAGTATTAAGGTTTTAAGTGAAATAATGTAAACAGCAGATTATAGTGTCTGTTCCGAAATATCGAGAATGCCAAGTTCTCGGCGAATATGAAAGAAAGGTTCAGTGGCTAGCGGCTTTGTGAAAATGTCCGCTAGTTGATTTTCAGTATTTACGTGTTCAAACACGATGTCACCTTTCTCTACATGATCCCGAAGAAAGTGGTGTCGAATTTCGATATGTTTGGTGCGGGAATGTAGCACAGGATTCTTGGTCAGGTTAATAGCACTCGTGTTGTCACAAAAGATGGGAATACGTTCAAGTTTGAGGTTGAAATCCAATAGTTGTTGCTTAATCCATAGGATTTGGGCACAACAACTACCGGCGGCAACGTATTCCGCTTCGGCGGTTGACAAGGCAACAGAAACTTGTTTCTTGCTATGCCAACTAACCAAAGAGTTTGAAAATAGGTGACAAGTGCCACTTGTGCTTTTCCTATCCGATTTGCAACCGGCAAAGTCGGAATCGGAAAAACCTACCAAGGAACAATCATTACCTTTGGAATACCATAGACCATACTTCGGAGTACCGGATAAATATCGAAGTCTCCGTTTAACGGCTTTTAAATGGGATTCCTTGGGACATGATTGATATCTTGCACACATGCATACGCTAAACATAATATCGGGACGGGAAGCAGTAAGGTAAAGGAGTGAACCAATCATACCTCTATACCGTTTCACATCTACTTCCTTACCGTCTTCATCTTTGTTCAAGTTGGTACACGTAGGCATGGGGGTGTCTATGGCCTTAGCTTTTGCCATGTCAAATCTCTTGATAAGGTCCAAACAATACTTTGTCTGGCTCACGAAAGTTCCTTCTTTGAGCTGTTTGATTTGCAGACCGAGGAAGTATGTGAGCTCCCCCATCATACTCATCTCGAACTCGCCCTGCATAAGGTCAGAAAACTCTCTCACAAGATTCATGTTAGTAGATCCAAAAATGATATCATCTACATAAATTTGCACTAATATCAAGTGCTTTCCTTGACGTTTAATGAAGAGGGTTGTGTCAACCTTTCCTCTTGAGTAACCTTGATCTAGTAGGAACTTGCTTAGTCTCTCATACCAAGCTCTAGGAGCTTGTTTGAGACCATACAAAGCTCTTTTCAGTTTATAAACATGATCAGGATACTCATGGGATTCGAAACCCGGAGGTTGTGCGACATAAACTTCTTCATTTATGTGACCGTTAAGGAAAGCGCTCATAACATCCATTTGGAATAGCTTAAAATCCTTTGCACAAGCGAAGGCAAGGAGAAGGCGTATAGCCTCGAGTCGGGCAACCGGCGCATAAGTTTCCTCATAGTCGATGCCTTCCTCTTGGTTATACCCTTGCGCGACTAAACGCGCCTTATTACGGGTTATTACCCCGTTTTCGTCCAGCTTGTTCCTAAACACCCATCGGGTGCCGATTACTCGATGATCTCGCGGAGGAGGGACAAGGTCCCAAACCTCATTTCTGGTGAACTGATTAAGTTCCTCCTGCATTGATAAAAACCAGTGTTCATCGAGTAGGGCTTCTTTAGGGTTTTTAGGTTCCATCTGCGAAACGAAAGCGAAGTGATAACAGAAATTACTTAGCTTAGACCGAGTTGTTACACCCTTTGAGATATCTCCGATAATGTTGTCGATTGGATGGTCTTTAGAGGACTTCCAAGCTTGTGGAAGATCATCGTTTGAAGGCGGATGATCTACCACGGTTTCATCATGGAGTACATCTTTGTCCTCCTCAATTTTGACTGTGTCGGGTTGATCAATCCCCGGCTCGCCACCATTGAGTATGTCTTTGGTAGATGTACCTGCACCATAAAAAACACTACCCTTTTCGACGTTTCTCGGATTGGATTCATCAAAAGTAACGTGTACAGACTCTTCTACAGTAAGTAATCGCTTGTTGTATATTCTATATGCTTTGCTAGATTGAGAGTATCCGAGGAAGATACCTTCGTCGGCCTTGGAATCGAATTTCCCTAAGTTTTCCTTTCCATTGTTCAATACAAAACATTTGCAACCAAAGACATGTAGGTGAGAAACATTTGGCTTTCGCCCTTTTAAAAGTTCATACGGTGTTTTGTTTAGAATGGGGCGAATGAGCACCCTATTCAAAACGTAACAAGCCGTACTAATGGCGTCAGCCCAAAAATATTTTGGTAAGCCACTTTCATTGATCATTGTTCTTCCCAATTCTTCCAAAATTCGATTTTTACGCTCCACAACCCCATTTTGTTGAGGAGTACGTGGAGCGGAGAAGTTATGATCAATACCATGGTTACCGCAATATTCTTTAAATGAGTGATTTTCAAATTCACCTCCATGATCGCTCCTAATTGCAACAATGTTTGTATTTAGTTTATTTTGGGAAAGCTTAGCAAATCGTTCAAAGGCGGCGAATGTGTCATTCTTACTTACTAAGAAAATAGTCCAACAGAATCGAGAAAAGTCGTCCACTATTACGAAACCGTAATAGTTTCCTCCTAGACTTTTAATCCTAGATGGCCCAAATAAATCCATATGGAGAAGCTCGAGAGGTCTCGTTGTCGAAACGATGTTTTTGGATTTAAAAGAGATCCTCGTTTGCTTCCCCTTTTGACAAGCATCACAAAGGTGATCCTTGGTGAACTTAATTTTGGGGAGACCTAGGACTAGATCTTTTGAGACAATTTTGTTAAGTAAGTCAAAGTTAACATGTGCTAAACGCCTATGCCATAACCATGAGTCTTCACTCATTGTTACAAGGCATTTGTCACTTGTTAACGATACTTCATTTAAGTCAAGCATATAGACATTGTTCACACGAAGACCATTAAACATGCTCTTCTTATCATCAGTATGCACAATTTTGCAACAATCTTTTGAAAACGATACATTGTATCCTTTGTCACATAACTGACTGATGCTAAGTAGGTTATGTTTAAGACCTTCGACAAGCAATACGTCAGAAATAGTAGTGGAAGAGGGGTTACCTACACTACCTTTACCAAGTATTGCTCCTCGGTTGTTGTCACCATATGTTACATATCCCTTCTTCTTAGCCACGAAGTCAATGAAGAGAGATATGTCTCCTGACATATGCCTTGAGCATCCACTGTCGAGAACCCATCTTCTCTCGGTAGTCTCGAGGCATTGTACCTGTGATAAGATAATTAACAAAAGAAGGTACCCAATGGCTTATTGGGTCCTGAGTGGTGAGGAACAAGATGATTGCATTTGGGCACCCATTGATAAATGCCTTTAGGAACCAAAAATCTCCTAAATCTACACTTAGCAATGGAATGACCTTTCTTGCAACAATAAAGACAAGAGAACTTTTCATTTTGATTACTTTTGCTATCTTCATCCTTTACAACATATTTGTATTTTTGATATGGATTAACCATACTTTTTCGAAAATTAGATTTATCAATAGCAAATGTAATCTTGGGCTCAAGAGCCTTGTCAAGTTTGGCTTTTAGGTTCCTTACTTCACTTTGCCAAATGTAACAAGTATCACACCCAAAGTTCATTATTCTATTTTTAAGATCCTCATAACTAGTTTTTGTGTTTTCCACTATAGAAGCCTTCAGTGCCTCAAGTTTCCTTTCGGATTCTTGAATTTTTTGTTCTAAATGAGAAAAAATTTCTTATTTGAGGCAAGCCTTTTAAAGGCCTCTTTTGCTTCACAGTGTAAAGTTTCAAAAACAGTTTGCAATTCATGATGAGACATACTAGAGGAATTTTCATATTTAGCATGTCGTACCTGTTTCTTCTTATTCTTTTGATGAGCAGAGAGACATAGATTTGCATTTTCATCTTCATCACTGGAGCTTTCATCATCGGAGGAGTCGCTATCGCTTTCCCAAGCAATGTATGCCCTCCTTGGCTTTGATGGTTTCTTATGTGATTTGTATGAATCTTTTTCTTTTGTCTTTTTGTTCATCGGACAGTCCGGTTTGTAGTGACCCGGCATTCCACACTTGTAGCACGACCCTCTAGTTGTTTTTCCTTTGGAGTCATCATTTTTGGGGAACCTAGATTGCTTCCGGAAGTTAACTAAGTTCTTCTCGGAATGTTGGATGCCGTTCTTTCTCACGTAACGGTTGTAGCGTTTGACGAACAGCCCCATATCTTCACTCTTGTCCTCTTCTTCTTCGTCACTCGATGAATAATCACTTTGCTCTTTTGCTTGAGACTTTGAGGAGGAAGTCTTTAGAGCTATTGATTTCTTTTCGCTCACCTTGGCTTTGTCTTTCTTATCTTTCTTTTCATGTTGTTCCAAGCTTAATAGAACTTGTTCGTGCTCTTGTAGTTTGCCGAACAATGTTGTCAAGTCCAATATGGTAAGATCGTTTGCCTCTTTGATGGCGGTAACTTTCGGCTGCCATTCCCTGTTAAGACATCTTAAGATTTTATTAGTAGCAACATCATTGGAAATAGGTTTACCTAGTGAATGTAATCGATTGATTAGATGAGTGAATCTCTTTTGCATGTCGGCAATGGTTTCCCCTTGCTCCATGAAAAAGAGATCAAACACTTGCGTTAGTGTATTGATTCTAGCCAATTTAACATCGTTCGTCCCCTCATGGGCAATTTGAAGTGAATCCCACATGGCCTTAGCAGTAGGACAATGGGATACACGATAGTATTCGTCTACCCCTAATGAGGAGATTAAGATGTTTTTGGCTTTCCAATCATAGTTGTATTTCTTTTCATCATCATCGGTCCATTGTGCTTCAGGCTTAGGCACTATTTCATTATTCTCATTGGTCATGGTTATTTCAATTGGACCATTGAGAATAACATTCCATATTTTTCTATCTATGGAATTTATGTGCACCCGCATACAGTCTTTCCAATAACTATAATTTTCACCATTGAAAACGGGAGCTCTATTGTAAGCCCCTTTAGGTTCGTTAGCCATTTTCTATCAACGTTGTATTTCGAAGCACGGAGTGAACCGGAGCTCCTGATACCACTTGTTAGACTATGGCACGGATCTAGAAGGGGGGGTTGAATAGATCCCAGTTAAAAACTTGAGTCGGCGCTACCAATTTAAAAGAAAAATTGGTTTTAAAATTGTTTTAGGTGCGGAAGCGACCGAGGAAAATTTAGTCTAAAAACGAACCGTTATTGGAAAACCGGATATGCGTTAAGCTAATGGATAAGAGATAAAACGAGATACAATTCACTACACTAGTTGCACAATCAATGATAGAGTTCACTTACTAGCAAGCCTAGTTCCAATGAACCAAAATACCAAATTTAAAACTCAGAGCAAACTTAAGGCAACTTTGGCTTAGGCAATTTTACAAACACTTGGTGTGCATAAACACTCCAAGTGATATTTGAGTTGAGTAAGTAAGTCAATTTATCCTAGTACAATATGTTATTGTACTTAGTATTCCAACAGCTGTTTTAATCACTTACTCAACTTATATCAAAGTTTGGTGAAAATTGTTTAAGCTAAAATCACTTAAATTTTAAGCTGAAAAACAGATTATGCAGAAAGTTAAAGGAGACAGAGATTTGATGAGGCAGTTCCCCCGCCGTCCTCGCTTCGGGGTACGTCTGCCCTCAATTCTAAAAATAGAATTGAGATGATTTAATTAAATATCACCTGTGAACTTTAACCGTTTATACAAGGATTGCAAAGCAAGTAAACACAGAATTTTCAATGTGTTGAATGATGCTTCCTATCCTTGCTCCTTGATTCAAGATGAATCAAGACCTTCGATCGTTGTTGCTAGACCTCCGATTCCAGCCCCTTTGTTGAAGAATCTTCCGTTCTTCAAACCCTCGGCCCGGCTGATCTCAAACACAACGAGTCGAACCCGAATCCTTCACTTCAATGCCACCGAATCCGCTACTAGACTGACGAAGACTTCCTCTTCTCAATCACCTTCGCTCGGCTGAATATTGATGAAGCGATTCGTCCAAAAACCCCCAAACGCAAACTTGTATTGGAGGATAAAACCCTAATGGTTTTATTCAAGAAAGAACCTGCCAAGACTTCAACTCGAACCCGATTCTTCAATCGCAACTTCGAACCTTATCACCTTCAAGTTATCACGAATCACATCAAAAGTTATTGTGTGCAGTTGATGTATTGTGGACTGTTGAAGATGAAGATGATGAATCTTTGACAACTTTTTCACTCTTTCTTGTTTCCTTGAACACTTGAACTCAAAATAGCAAATGTTAGTTCATAGAAGTGTTTTGACTTCTATATATATAGTAACAGACAAAATCAAACAAACATAACAGTATTTCAAAAATTTGAAATAACTCAGAAAACTGAGATTGCGCGCGAGCGGTCGACCATAGGTCGGCGTGTGCTGACCCGTGGGGCATGCGTCGACCCTATGCGTCGACTCAAACGTTTCATGCGCTGACCCGTGGATAACTCAAGGGGTTTATGCGCCGACCCGTGAGCTATGCGCTGACCCTATGCGTCGACGCATGCAGTTTTGCGCTGACTCCCTTCAGTTTAGGCAGAGCTTTGCGCTGACCCGTGAGCTTTGAGCTGACCCCTATGGTCGACTCAAAGCATTCAAATCTGCAAAGAAACTGTGATTAGTGATTCTTTATGTATTTAGTCATGATCACACTTTGTCTACATGTTTTTAATGATTATGGTAGATTTAGAATAACGTGGAAAAGGATATTGTGGGTAATGTGTTGCATTTGTTCGTAGATGTGCATGATGGTCTTTTGTCATCATCGAAACTTGATATCGTATGTTGTATGACACTTTGTCTTTACAGAAACGAGACAAGTTTGGCCTGGGGTATGACCCGTCATCAAATAAAGTCGGTAACCAACATGACAAAGAGAAGATTCCTTCTGTAGAGGAAACGTTCACCAGCACTGGCCACATTTTTGGCAAACAGGTGGCGATGATCAGTGATGAAGATCACGAAGAGGGGGTGTCTAGCTGGATGCGACAAGCCGCACCTACTGAAGAACTGACAAACTGGAAGGCTGTGGAAGTTCCCCAAATTTTTCAAAAGTAATTTTATTATTTTAGACAAAACCATGTGCTCTGCCCAAGGCATAGTGGCGTGTTGTAGGGGCTCCTTTATCTTTTTTAAGAGTTTTTATATCATTAATGAAATGGCAATTTGCATCCAAATTTTTGTTCCTTTCCTTTCGTTTTTTTATTTCAAAAATGGCATCAATTTTTATGCACGCACTTTCTAAATAAATTGCATAAATCATAACATGCAGAAACACCATCGAAACCATTGAAAACAACACTGCTAGGGTCCAATATGATTTTGATTGTCCATTCTACCAAGCTGAAGACGAAGTGGGGGAAGATTGCGAACTCCCTGAAGAGTTGGCCAGATTACTCAGACAAGAAGAGAAGGTCATTCAACCACACCATGAGGATGTTGAAATTATCAATCTGGGAACAGAAGAAGAAAAGAGAGAAGTAAGGGTAGGCGTTGTGCTTCAAGACGCAGTGAAGACAAGATTGATAGAGCTCCTCCATGAATATGATGACGTGTTTGCATGGTCATACCAAGACATGCCCGAATTAGATACTGATATCGTGACCCACAAGCTTCTCCTTAAAGAAGAATGCTCTGCTGTCAAACAAAAGCTAAGAAGAACTCGACCAGATATGACTCTCAAGATCAGAGAAGAGGTGAGAAAGAAGTTTGACGTCGGTTTCCTGGAAGTCGCTAAGTACCCACAATGGGTTGCTAACATTGTACCGGTACCGAAGAAAGATGGGAAGGTCCGCATGTGCGTAGACTACCGAGACTTAAACAGAGCCAATCCCAAAGACCATTTCCCATTACCTCACATTGATGTATTGGTGGATAACACAACTCAGTTCTCCGTATTTTCCTTTATGGATGGTTTCTCTGGATACAACCAAATTAAAATGGATCCCAAGGACATGGAGAAGACCACGTTCATTACCCTTTGGGGTACTTTTTGTTACAAAGTAATGCTGTTTGGGTTAAAGAACGTTGGGGCAACATATCAAGGTGCCATGGTGACTCTCTATCATGACATGATTCATGAAGAAATCGAGGTGTATGTTGACGACATGGTTGCCAAATCCCAGACAGAAGAAGAACATATCACTAACCTGGGGAAACTGTTTGCTCGTTTGAGGAAGTTTAGGTTGAGACTTAATCCTAACAAATGCACATTTGGGGTTCGATCTGGGAAGCTTTTAGGCTTTATCGTAAGCCAAAAGGGAATTGAAGTAGATCCCGATAAAGTTCGAGCCATTCAGAACATGCCTGCACCAAGGACTGAGAAGGAGGTTCGCGGTTTCTTAGGGAGACTAAATTACATTGCCAGATTTATCTCTCACCTTACTGCCACATGTAAACTAATAATCAAGCTTCTAAGGAAGAATCAAGGCATGGAGTGGAATGATGACTGCCAAATAGCCTTCGATAAAATCAAGGAATACTTGCAAGAGCCGCCGATTCTGATGCCCCCTGCAGAAGGGAAACCTCTCATCATGTATTTAACCGTGCTCGACGAGTCCATGCGTTGTGTATTGGGACAACAAGATGAGACTGGTAGAAAAGCGCATGCCATTTATTATCTGGTCAAGAAATTTAATGATTGTGAGACCAGATATTCATTACTCGAGAAGACCTGTTGTGCACTCGCGTGGGCCGCTAAGCGTCTCAGGCAGTACATGTTAACTCAAACAACTTGGTTGGTATCTAAAATGGATCCCATCAAGTACATATTCGATAAACTGGCTCTCACCGGTAGAATTGCCCGATGGCAGATGTTGTTATCAGAATACGATATTCAATATGTTGCGCAAAAGGCAATCAAGGGAAGCGTATTAGCAGACCACCTTGCTCACCAACCACTGGAGGATTACCAACCTTTGAAGTTTGACTTCCCAGATCAGAACATCATGACTGCTAAGGATGTTGAAGACTCCGAACTAGAGGAGAGTCTTGAGCCAAAAGCAGGCTAGATTCTCATGTTCGATGGCGCCTCAAATGCAATAGGCCATGGAATTGGGGCAATGCTGATGTCTCCCAAGAATTTCCATCTACCATTCACCACAAAGCTCTGTTTTACCTGCACAAATAACATGACCGAGTATGAAGCTTGCATACTAGGGTTGGAAGAAGCTATTGAGTTGAAGATCAAGATACTAGAAGTATTCGTGGATTCCGCTCTAGTGATACATCATATCAGAGGTGATTGGAAAACAAGACATGCTAACCTAATTCCATACCGGGATTATATGTTGAAGCTACTCCCAAAGTTCGACGAAATCACTTTTTCTCATATTCCTCGAGAAGAGAATTAGATGGCAGATGCCTTAGCAACTTTGGCTTCCATGTACAAATTAATATGGCCAAACCATCAGCCTCACATTGAAATTAGGCGTTTTGACGAACCTGCACATTGCCTGACGACAACAGAAGAGCCAGATGGTAAACCCTGGTTCTTTGACATCAAACAATATCTGGAGAAGCGGGAATATCTGGCAGAGGCTTCCAGCCTTGACAAAAGGTCCCTCCGGAGGTTTGCATCAAAGTTCCTCTTGAACGGCGAGGTATTGTACAAACAGAATTACGACATGGTTTTGTTGAGGTGTGTGGACAAACACGAAACTGATCAGCTTATGAAGGACATACACGAAGGGTCCTTCGGTATGCACGCAAATGGGCACGCCATGGCAAAGAAAATCCTAAGGGCAGGTTACTACTGGTTAACGATGGAAGCCGACTGTTATCATTACACCAGAGCATGCTACAAATTCCAAATCTATGTTGACAAGATACATGTACCGCATACCCCGCTGAACGTTATAGCATCACATTGGCCTTTCTCTATGTGGGGCATCGACATGATTGGAATGATAGAACCCAAAGCATCAAATGGACACAGATTTATCTTGGTGGCCATAGATTACTTTACCAAATGGGTGGAAGCTACATCTTATACAAATGTCACAAAGTACGTAGTCGCCCGTTTCTTAAAAAACAACATCATATGTCGATATGGGATTCCCAACAAAATCATCACTGATAATGGATCCAATCTCAACAACAAGACCATGGACGAGTTATGCACAACGTTCAAGATCGAGCATCACAACTCATCACCCTATCGACCTAAGATGAATGGGGCTGTTGAAGCTGCGAATAAAAATATCAAGAAAATCATCCAAAAGATGGTTGTCACGTACAAGGATTGGCATGAGATGTTACCTTTTGCGTTACATGGCTATCGCACGTCGGTACGAACTTCAACAGGGGCAACCCCTTATTCCTTGGTATACGGCATAGAAGCGGTTCTCCCTATAGAAGTGGAGATCCCCTTGATGAGAGTCTTGATGGAGGCTAAGCTAGACGAGGCAGATTGGGTTCAATCAAGGTACGACGACCTCAACCTTATTGAGGAGAAACGCTTGAAAGCGTTAGGTCACGGTCAACTTTATCAACGGCGTCTTAAGAAGGCGTTCGACAAGAAAGTTCGTCCCAGGGTGTTTCAATAAGGGGACTTGGTGCTGAAGAAAATCTTGCCCATTCACAAGGACTCCAGAGGGAAATGGACACCGTATTACGAAGGTCCATTTGTGGTGGTTAGAGCCTTTTTCGGAGGCGCTCTAATCCTAGCAACTATGGATGGTGATGAGTTGCCACTTCCCACCAACACTGATGTTGTTAAAAAGTACTTCGCCTAAAAAGTGGAATAATAAAAGCCGCTAAATCGAAAACCTGAAAGGGCGATTTGGGTAAAAATGGCTATCTCGGTGGATCGAAAACCCGAAAGGGCGATCCAGGCAAAAATTAGGGATAAAAAGAAAAGAATTTGACCCGCTGAGTTGAAAAATCGGAAGGGCGACTCGGGCAAAAATGGGTATCCCGGTGGATCGAAAACCCGAAAGGGCGGTCCAGGCAAAAGTTAGGGATTAATTCCAAAGCAAAGAGTTGTACTTTCAGGTGTCTAACATATCCCTCGAAGACAAAGAATCAATCTACCTCACTTTTCAAAAGCAAAGTGCTCGGACTATCAAAGACATAAGGATCATAGCAGTGTGGAAACTCAATAAGAACTCAATTTTTTATTTCCATTTTGTTTCTATGCACAGCAATTACCTTATTAAGGAATTCCATCTTTATGTACAGTCGCCCATTTAAGGGTCAAATCAATAAAAGAGAGATTTTCTCAACAAAAGTTGTGTCGAAATCATTTTTGTATTTTATCTGTTTGTTTGCAAAGCACCTTTATTTTTTATAAACATCACTTTTAAATTTATTGGAGAAAATAAAACACATGTTTGAACAAAGTGGTAAAATTGCTTTTGAAACAGTAAACGGACAAATCCTTTAGTCTCCAAGTTCGTTCTTGTTTTTCATAGAGGTGTAGGACTGTTTGCAGAAACCTATGTTCCTTTCAACCGCTAATTCACACCTCTCATAAATGTACTCATGGTATAGCCAAACTGGGGCAGGGCTCCATTGCATTTCCAGCAGAAACGTTAATAAATCGTGATCAGAGTATCGCGTGTTGAGAAGTCTGAACCCTTCAGTGGCTCGGAGCAACCCAAATGTATTCTTAAAATCACCTAGTGGGGCATCAAAACTTGATCTTCATTGGTCACCCCAATAACAAAAGTCCACACTATTGGCATCATTCCCCAAAGCAAAAACGTCTTAATCGGGGCATATCCCAATTGCCCATTTGCATACCCGCATACATCACATGTGCCATGTACATCAATTACATACATAATCTTCCTACCAAATAGGAAAATTCACCAAGAAATAATCATACCAATCATTGGCATACATATGCATAGCCTTATACAATTCGCATTCCTACATACACATCCTAAATATCCCCAGCAATTGCATACTTGCAAAAGTCTCATGCATCATCCCATGCATGGTATTTCCACCCAAAGTAGAACATCATACAAAAATCAAATATAAAATATCAAGATCCAAGGTCATTCGTGCATACCTTGGACATTCCTTGTTTCCAAATAAAGTTATTTCCCTACATGTTGTCGTATCTCGAAAAATACGATCCTCGCGATGGTCACGGAAAATATTATGTTCAAACAGAGTCGCCACCGAACTTTATTTATCCCAATGAAGGGATAGGGAAATATCGATAAAACCTTTAGGAGATAGAATAATGGTCATCGCAACCATATTCGGGTTCGGGAGTGGATTACGTAAGGGGAAGGTATTAGCACCCCTTACGTCCGTTGTACTCAACAGGAACCTTTTAGTTCTAATGTGTGTTTCGAGTGTTAATTTATGTTTGTTTGTTATCTTTGGGTTATAAAATATTTGAAATTGAAATGGATGGGAACCTCAGAAAGGGAAAGGGGAGGTTTTTTATTAGTGTGCTCGCGAAGATACAGCAATCTCCTGCCTACGTATCCTTAAATAAGGAAATCAGAGCATTCGTAGTTCGGGGAACTACGGTTGGTTGGTGTTTTTTTAATGAACAATTGTTTAGATCGCATCCTAAAGGCTAAACGTTAGCTTGTCTACTCTCGGCAGAGGCTTAAGCGCTAGTTTGTTATGCGCATTAGAAAGGATTAAATAGTGTTCTTTTTTAAAAAGAGTTTCAGTCACACAGGGGTGACAAGTTGGATTAATATGTTGGATGTTTTGATTGACTGGTTTCGATCACACGAGGGCGAGAAAGGACAAACTTGATAGGTTAAGATATTTTTGGTTGGATGACGATTACTCAGATAGTCGAGTAAGACAACTCGTATCCTAACAGTCGGGAAAGGGAATAGAAGACTCTAGACCGCTTTCTTTTTCATCCTTAATTATAGAAAGGATTTGATAATAATTAAAGTGTTTTTGAATGGATGACGAATACTCAGATAAACAAGTAAGACAACTCGTATCCTAATAATCGGGAAAGGGAGTAGAAGACTCTAGACCGCTTTCTTGTTTCATTTGAGTGATTACGAAAATCGATTTGTGTATGGTTGATGTATTTTAGAATAAACGACAAGTACTTGAATGGATGAGTAAGACTACTCATATCCAAGCATTTGAGAAGAGGAATTGAAAACTCAAGACCATCTCCCTTTTCGTATAGTTTTGATTGAGAATGATTTGATTAAATTGTATGTTTGGCGGAAAATGACAATTGTTCGACTGACCGAGTAAGAAAACTCGTATTCGTCCAATTGAGGAGTGAAGTCGAAAACTCAAAGTCAACTCCTTTTTCATTCAACTTATTATAAAAAATGTTTTGATTTAATTGGGGTATTTCGATTGAGTTTAAGAGAAAATACTCGACGTTGGATCAAGGTTTTAGATTTGTGTTTTGGATGAAGTGAATTTATTTAGTGTATTGCTCATCTACTCGATAAAAATCGAATAGGTCTCATTGTAAGAAAGCCCAATAGTAAGCTATGTCAGGTTGATGGCGATGTTTTAAAAGCGATCGACTTACAAGGGTGTTTTGAATTGATTTGGGAAAGACGCACTCGATATTGACCGAGGTTTGTATTTACATGTGCATATGAATCGAATTATGACAATGGTCTCAAAATGAGATTACTAATGAATTTTAGCTTATGCAACGTGAATGCAAAAATAACCAACAAGAAAATAAAGAGTCTCATTGTAAGGTAGCCCAAGAGAAAGCCTTTTGTGTACTAAAGTGACCTAAGCTAAACAAAAGACAATGGTCTCACAAACATGCACGTAAGTTACGGGTGAGAATCCAAGTGTTTACAAAGTATCACAAAGAGTGAAGGAAGGTTTCCAAGAAAACGTCCTAAGATGAAATCCTCTAAGTCCAAGTTGCTTAAGAGTCGAGTGAATATTTTTGGTCTTATCATTTTATCGTGTTTTTGTTGTTTTTAATGTTTGATGACAATAAAATAAATAACAAATAAACATGCATGATGAGTTTGTACAATGATGATGATAATGAGTACTTGAATGTAAATGAACAATAAAATAAATTGCAGGGAAGTAAAGTGCAATAATATAAATATTAGAAGGTAGTAGTTAATGGTTAGTGGTTAGTGACAATAAAATAAATTGTAAGGAACTAAAGTGCAATAATATTAATGTTAGGAGTTAGTAGTTAGTAGAATAACAATAAGCAAGTGGATTAGCAAGTTAATATAGAGGATATGGTTTCATCTATGCATCAAATGACTCAAATATGGGTGAAATAGAGGCAATCTATCAATGCCTTAAAGTATCATGAATGATATATTGATCAACCATTAATAGGTTTGAAATATTGAAGATTTAATCAACTCTAAACAACCATGTCATGATCCAATAAAACTCATCAACCAAATAAATGTAACAACAAGTCAACAATAAATATTAAATGATTAAAAAAATGTAAAGAAAAATGGTTTCATCTATGTATCAAATGATCCAAACATGGTTGAAATAGAGGCAACTTATCAATGCCTCAAAGTATCATGAAGGATCTATTGATCAATCATTAATAGGTGTGAAACATTGAAGGTTTTATCCACTCTAAACAACCATAGCCATGATATAATAGATCTCATCAACCAAATAGATGTGAAAACAAGTCCACAATAAATAGCAAATGAAACAAAGTACTAAGTTTGATTAAAGATAGTGAATAGAAGTAGCAAGAGCAAGAAATCCCAAAAAAAAGGGTGTAAACCAAAGTTAATCATTTTTACAATCTTGAGTCTAAAACCTCTCAAAATATCAACCAAGAATGAACAAACATTTTCAACATAAAAACAGAACCAAAAAGTTAACAAAGATTAAGCTAAAATCATTACCCAAAAATGTTAAAAAATGGTAGGTTAAGGTGTTGTTGAGCTTGGATATAGAGCAAGGAGTTTGGGATGAAAGTGTTTATGGTGGAAGTATAGTGAAGGGGCTGAGTTATGAGTGTTAGAGAGTAAAAAGTTTTTTAAAAAAAATATGAAAGTGGGCAAAAAAGTTGGTAGGGTAACTTTTCTAAGAGAGAAAGATTTTTTGTTTTGGCTTAGGTTTAGAGAAGTGAGTAAGTGGTACTTGGACAGAACTTTTGGGGGCTAGGAAGCATGGAAAATGAGGGGAAATAGTACCTCTATTTATAGGGAAAGTGGGTGGAAAAAAGGGGGTGATCCAAAAAGCACATTGTGTAAAAAACAGACTTATTAAAGCTGCATGCACAGGTGTAATCGGTTACCCTAATTAGGGTAACCGGTTACCCAGTCAAAAATGGCCAAAAACTCGATTTTGAGTCTGTGTAACCGGTTACGCTGATTACGGCAACCGGTTACCCAGATTTTTTTATTTTTTTTTTAGAAATAATGAATGTATGCATGTGCAGTAGAATCATAGATTAAATGAAAATTGTATCGGGGTAGGGACAAAATTGGGGTATGACAACTGCCCCTATTTAATTACCTCGAACTAGAAAGTATGAATGACAGCAGTCTTCGTACATTCATGGTGGAAGATAATTAAATACTTAAAAGACCCGAATTTTGTTTTTTAAAATGTAAGGAAGAAATGCGGAAACCAAAGGCATTGAGAAATGTAGTAAGAAAAGGTTATCGGAAGGTAAAATAATCAAGACTCTCTGGGAATTATCAGAACAACATCTTGGATGCCATGATCGAGATATTCCGACAATAGAATGATACTTCAATAGTATATAGGGCTTTTTTGAAAATTAGCAGAACACTGTTTTGAACAGAAACACAATATTCTCTGGGGATCAACGGAGTAGTTCCTTATATGATATAATCGAGATATTCCAACAAGGGAATGATACCTCGATCGTATCTAAGATTCTCCGAGGATATTAGAGCAGTATCTCTAAAAGACTCTGAAATGAGACTCTTCATATTGATGAAGCAGTATCTCATACAGTAAAAACGAGATTCTCTGTATCGAGTCGAAGCAGCATCTTATATGATAGAATTAAGATATTCCGAACAAGGGAATGATACCTTAATTGAATCTAAGACTCTCTGAGGATACTTAGAGCAGTATCTCTGAAATGAGATTCTTCATATTGATGAAGCAGTATCTCAAACAATAAAAACGAGATTCTTTGTATCGAATCGAAGCAGCATCTTATATGATAGAATTAAGATATTTCAACAAGGGAATGATACCTTAATTGAATCTAAGACTCTCCGAGGATACTTAGAGCAGTATCTCTAAACAATTTGAAATGAGACTCTTCATATTGATGAAGCAGTATCTCAAACAGTAAAAACGAGATTCTCTGTATCGAGTCGAAGCAGCATCTTATATGATAGAATTAAGATATTCCAGACACGGGAATGATACCTTAATGAATCTAAGACTCTCCGAGGATACTTAGAGCAGTATCTCTAAAAAATCTGAAATGAGACTCTTCATATTGATGAAGCAGTATCTCAAACAGTAAAAACGAGATTCTCTGTATCGAGTCGAAGCAGCATCTTATATGATAGACTTAAGATATTCCAAACAAGGGAATGATACCTTTATTGAATCTAAGACTCTCTGAGGATACTTAGAGCAGTACCTCTAAAAAATCTGAAATGAGACTCTTCATATTGATGAAGCAGTATCTCAAACAGTAAAAATGAGATTCTCTGTATCGAGTCGAAGCAGCATCTTATATGATAGAATTAAGATATTCCAACAAGGGAAAGATACCTTAATTGAATCTAAGACTCTATGAGGATACTTAGAGCAGTATCTCTAGAAAACAAATGAGTTTCTTCATATTGATGAAGCAGTATCTCAAACAGAGAGATGAGATTCTTCAGATAAATGAAGCAGTATCTCGAATATTCGTCTGTTGGGGGAATTTTAAGAAAAGATTCCTTTTGAGGGAGATTTACTGGAAATTCTCTGCAGGGGAAAAAGCTTATAAGAGACCTTTTAGGGTAACCTCTGCTTGGGGAGCGATGATTGTAAAGAAAATTGCTGGGAATATCATTATTAATCGTCAAGTCGAAAAAATGATTTACTGAGATATAATCCCACGAGCATATGCAGGGTAATAACTTCATTTGGAAATGAGGAATGTCCGAGACATATACGAATGACCTTGGATCCAGTTATTTTATATTTGATTTTTATATAATGTCTCACTCTATGTGGGAATTCCATGCATGTTATGATGCATGGGATGTATGCAAGTATGCAATTGCTGGGGATATTTGGCTGTTGCATGTAGAAATGCGAATGATTTTTTTATTTTTGCTGAAATTCCCATTTTGTGAGAGTGTTATGCATGAGTATGCTGATGATTGATATGACTGTGTTTTTTGAATTTCCTTATTTGGCAGGAAATTATGCATGAAATGATGCCTGTGATGCATGTAGGAATGCAACTAGGTAATTGGATATGCCCCGGTTAAGACATTTCGCTTTGAGGTATGATGCCAACAGTGTGGATTTTTTGTCATTGGGGCGATCAATGGAGATCAAATTTTAATGCCCCTGCTAGGTGGTTTTGGGAATATATTTAGGTTGTTCCGAATCATTGAAAGGTTCAGACTTTTCAACACGCGATACTCCGTCCATGATTTATCAATGTTTCTTTTGGAAATGTGATGGAGCCTTGCCCCGGTCTGGATGTACCATGAATACATTTATGAGAGGTATGAATCAGTAGTTGAAAGGAACATAACCGTCTGCAATCAGTCCCGCACCTTTATGAAAGACAAGAGTGAATCTTGAGGACTAAAGGATTCGTCCGCTTACTATTTCAAAAGCAATTTTACCACTTTATTCAAACATGCATTTTATTTTCTCCAACAGTTTTTTAAAAGTGATGTTTATCAAAAATAAAAGGTTCTTTGCAAACAGACAGATAAAATAAAAAATGATTTAGGCACACTTTGTTGAGAAAAATTCTCTTTTATTGATTTGACCCTTAAATGGGTGATTGTACATAAAGGCGCAATTTCCTTAATGAGGTAATTGTTGTGCATAGAAAACAAAATGGCAATGAGAATTGAGTTCTTATTGAGTTTCCATACTGCTATGATCCTTATGTCTTCGATAGCCCGAGCACTTTGCTTTTGAAAAGTGAGGTAGATCGATTCTTTGTCTTCGAGGGTATGTCAGATGTCTGTAAGTACAACTCTTTGCCTAGGAATTAATCCCTAACGTTTGCCTAGACCGGCCTTTCGGGTTTTCGATCCACCGGGATACCCATTTTTGCCTGAGTCGCCCTTTCGGGTTTTCAACTCAGCGGGTCAAATTCTTTTATTTTTATCCCTAATTTTTGCCTGGATCGCCCTTTCGGGTTTTCGGTCCACCGGGATAGCCATTTTTTTGCCTAAATCGCCCTTTCAGGTTTTCGATTTAGCGTCTTTTATTATTCCACATTTTTTAGGCGAAGTACTTTTTAACAGCATCAGCGTTGGTGGGAAGCGGCAACTCATCACCGTCCATAGTTGCTAGAATTAGGGCGCCTCCGGAAAAGGCTCTAACCACCACAAATGGGCCTTCATAATTTGGTGTATATTTCCCTCTAGAGTCTTTGTGAATGGGCAAGATTTTCTTCAGTACTAAATCTCCTTCTTGAAACACTCTGGGACGAACTTTTTTGTCGAATGCCTTTTTAAGACGCCTCTGATAGAGTTGACCGTGACCTAACGCTTTCAAGCGTTTCTCCTCAATGAGGTTGAGCTCGTCGTACCTTGATTGAACCCATTCTGCCTCATCTAGCTTAGCCTCCATCAGGACTCTCATCGAAGGGATCTCTACTTCTATAGGGAGAACTGCTTCCATACCGTATACCAAGGAATAAGGGGTTGCCCCCGTTGAAGTTCGTATCGACGTGCGATAGCATGTAACGCAAAAGGTAACATCTCGTGCCAATCCTTGTACGTAACAACCATCTTTTGGATGATTTTCTTGATATTTTTATTTGCAGCTTCAACAGCCCCATTCATCTTAGGTCGATAGGGTGATGAGTTGTAGTGCTCGATCTTGAATGTTGCACATAACTCATCCATGGTCTTGTTGTTGAGATTGGACCTATTATCAGTGATGATTTTGTTGGGAATACCATATCGACATATGATGTTATTTTTCAAGAAACGGGCGACTACATGCTTTGTGACATTCGCATAAGACGCGGCTTCCACCCATTTGGTAAAATAATCTATGGCCACCAAGATAAATCTGTGTCCATTTGACGCTTTGGGTTCAATCATTCCAATCATGTCGATGCCCCACATAGAGAAAGGCCAAAGTGATGCTATGACATTTAACGGAGTAGGTGGTACATGTATTTTGTCAGCATAGATTTGGCACTTGTGGCATGTTCTGGTGTAATGATAACAGTCGGTTTCCATCGTCAACCAGTAGTAACCTGCCCTTAGAATCTTCTTGGCCATGGCATGCCCATTAGCATGCGCACCGAAAGAACCTTCGTGTATGTCCCTCATAAGCTGATCTGCTTCATGTTTTTCCACACACCTTAACAAAACCATGTCGTAGTTTTGCTTGTACAATACTTCTCAATTCAAGAGGAACTTTGATGCCAACCTCCGGAGGGTCCTTTTGTCAAGGCTGGAAGCCTCTGCCGGATATTCCCGCTTCTCCAGATACTATTTGATATCAAAGAACCAGGGTTTACCATCTGGCTCTTCTGCCGTAGTCAGGCAATGAGCAGGTTCGTCAAAACGCCTAATCTCAATATGAGGCTGATGGTTGGGCCATATCAATTTGTACATGGAGGCCAGAGTTGCTAAGGCATCTGCCATCTGATTCTCTTCTCGAGGAATATGAGAGAAAGTGATTTCGTCAAACTTTGGGAGTAGCTTCAGCACATAATCCCGGTATGGAATTAGGTTAGCATGTCTTGTTTCCCAATCGCCTTTGATCTAATGTATGACTAAAGCGGAGTCCTCGAATACTTCTAGTATCTTGATCTTTAATTTAATGGCTTCTTCCAACCCTAGTATGCAAGCTTCATACTCGGCCATGTTATTTTGTGCAGGTAAAACAGAGCTTCGCGGTGAACGGTAGATGGAAATTCTTGGGAGACATCAGCACTGCCCCAATTCCATGGCCTATTGCATTTGAGGCACCATCAAACATGAGCGTCCAGCCTGCTCTTGGCTCGAGGCTTTCCTCTAGTTCGAAGTCTTCAATATCCTTAACAGCCATGATGTCCTCATCTGGAAAGTCAAATTTCAAAGATTGGTAATCTTCCAGTGGTTGGTGAGCAAGATGGTCTGCTAGTATGCTTCCCTTGATCGCTTTTTGTGTAACATATTGGATATCATATTCTGTCAATAACATCTGCCATCGAGCAATTCTACCAGTGAGAGTCGGTTTCTCGAATATGTACTTGATGGGATCCATTTTAGACACCAGCCAAGTTGTGTGAGTTAGCATGTACTGCCTGAGACGCTTGGCAGCCCATGTGAGTGCACAACAAGTCTTCTCGAGTAATGAATATCTGGTCTCACAATCATTAAATTTCTTGCTTAGATAATAGATGGCATGCTCTTTTCTACCAGTCTCATCTTGTTGTCCTAATACACAACCCATGGATTCGTCGAGCACGGTTAGATACATGATGAGAGGCCTTCCTTCGGCAGGGGGCATTAGAATCGGTGGCTCTTGCAAGTATTCCTTGATTTTATCAAAGGCTATCTGACAGTCCTCATTCCACTCCACGCCTTGATTCTTCCTCAGAAGCTTGAATATTGGTTTGCATGTTGCAGTGAGGTGAGAAATAAACTTGGCGATGTAATTTAGTCTCCCTAAGAAACCACGAACCTCCTTCTCGGTCTTTGGTGCAGGCATGTTCTGAATGGCTCGAACCTTGTCAGGATCTACTTCAATTCCTTTTTGGCTTACAATAAAGCCTAAAAGTTTCCCAGATCGAACCCCAAATGTGCATTTATTAGGATTAAGTCTCAACCTAAACTTCCTCAAACGAGTGAATAGTTTCTCCAGGTTGGTGATGTGCTCTTCTTCTGTTTGGGATTTGGCAATCATGTCATCGACATACACCTCAATCTCTTCATGAATCATGTCGTGAAAGAGAGTCATCATGGCACGTTGATATGTTACCCCAGCATTTTTTAAACCAAATGGCATTACTTTGTAACAAAAGGTGCCCCAAGGAGTAATGAACGTGGTCTTCTCCATGTCTTCGGGATCCATTTTAATTTGGTTGTATCCTGAGAAACCATCCATAAAGGAAAACACAGAGAACTGAGTTGTGTTATCCACCAGTACATCAATGTGAGGTAATGGGAAATCGTCTTTGGGACTAGCTCTGTTTAAGTCTCGGTAGTCTACGCACATGCGGACTTTTCCATCTTTCTTTGGCAACGGTACAATGTTGGCCACCCATTGTGGGTATTTAGCGACTTCCAGGAAACCAACGTCAAACTGCTTTCTCACCTCTTCTCTGATCTTGAGAGCCATATCTGGTCGAGTTCTTCTTAGCTTTTGTTTGACAGCAGGGCATTCTTCTTTAAGGGGAAGCTTTTGAGTCACAATATCAGTATCTAATCCAGGCATGTCTTGGTATGACCAAGCAAACATGTCATCATATTCGTGGAGGAGCTCTATCAGTTTCGTCTTCACTGTATCTTGAAGCGCGGTGCCTACCCTTACTTCTCTCTTATCTTCTTCTGTTCCCAGATTGATAACTTCAACGTCTTCCTGGTGTGGTTGAATAACCTTTTCTTCTTGTCTGAGTAATCTGGCCAACTCTTCAGGGAGTCCGCAATCTTCCTTCACTTCGTCTTCAGCTTGGTAGATTGGACAATCAAAGTCATATTGGACCATAGCAGTGTCGTTATCAATGGTCTCGGTGGTGTTTCTGCATGTTATGATTTATGCAGTTTATTTAGAAAGTGCGTGCATAAAAATTGATTGCCATTTTCGTAAATAGATCAAAATGAAAGAAAAGGAACAAAAATTTGAATGTAAAATGTCATTTCATTAATGATAAAAACTCTTGAAAAAGATAAAGGAGGTCCTACAACATGCCACTGTGCCTTGGGCAGAGCACATGGTTTTATTTTAAAATGATAAAATTACTTTTGAAATATTTGGGGAATTTCCACATCCTTCCAGTTTGTTAGTTCTTCATTAGGTGCAGCTTGACGCATCCAGCTGGACACCCTCTCCTTGCGGCCTTCTTCACTGATCATTGCCACTTGCTTGCCAAAGATGTGGCCTGCGCTGGTGAACGTTTTCTCCACAGAAGGAATCTTCTCTTTGTCATATTGGCTACCAACTTTGTCTGATGATGGGTCATACCCCAGGCCAAACTTGTCTCGTTTCTCTTTCACTTCTACCACTTTTCCCCAGTCTTGTGCATCTTCACTTTCCATAACAGCTTGTGTTCCCTGCCATGAGGCCATGGATGGTCCTGATTTCAGGACCTCCAAGGTCTGTTGAATGGCCATCATGTTCACTACTTCCAAGGATTGGAAGGGTGTCTCAGTGATTTCGCCATCCACCTCGATATATCGAAAAGATGTTAAGTGACTGACCAAGATATCTTTTTCTCCTCCAACCACAATCATTTTGTCATTTGTGATGAATTTTAGTTTTTGATGCAAAGTGGAGGTGACAGCACCTGCAGAGTGAATCCAGGGTCTCCCGAGTAAGCAACTATAACCAGGATGTATATCCATGACCTGGAATGTAATATTAAAAATTGTCGGACCTATCTTGGTTGGTAAGTCAACCTCTCTTATCACTGCTCGCCTTGAGCCATCAAATGCTTTTACGATTAGGGTGTTGAGCTTCATACTTATCCCTTCCACTGGCAGATTTATCAATGTCGTCTTTGGAATGACGTTCAAAGACGAACTTATGTCTACCAACACCCTTGACAGTATAGTATCCATGCACTTCAAGGAGATGTGGAGAGCCTTGTTATGGTTCTTTCCTTCAATCGGTAGTTCATCATCATTAAAACCCAAGAAATTTCCAGTAGTCACACAAGCTATCACGTCATCAAACTGTTCTATTGTTATGTCCTTGGTGATATGATCGGCGCTCAATACCTTCAACAGCGAATTCCTGTGTGCTTCGGAGTTAAGTAGGAGAGATAACATGGAAATTTTGAAAGGTGTTTGGTTTAGCTGGTCCACCACCTTGTAATCGCTTTTCTTGATTATTCTCAAAAACTCATCAGCCTCCTCACGAGTGACACCAGCTTTAGGAGACAGGTGCATGTCTTGCATCCCCTGATTAGGAATGGGGATCTGGACAGCAGCCTCCTTCCCTTTAGCTCTCTCAGAAGTATCAGCAGTTCTTGGTGCGAACACTCAGCCGCTGCACGTCATTCCTGCCGGGCCCATAATTGAAGTGACATTTGGTTCGTTAATCATTAGAGGTTTATCTTCCTGCCCCTACTTAAAAGCTTTGGGCTGATATATCCATGGGACTGCCTTCTCATCTTTATATTCGAATGGTACTGGGAACTCTATAACCAACGGGCTTATAGGTATTTCTACTTTGACCTCATCATAGGGGATATCTACCACGGCTATCTCTTCCTGACGCTTACTCTTGACACGGTAAGTTATCTGTAACTCGCCTCGATCCAGCATTTGTTGTATAAAACTCCTCAACTCTTCATTATTCTCTTCCTTAACCAGCTCTTCCAGGATTAAACCACTCTTCAGCAATTACGCTCCTATCATGGTGATAAGGGTTTGAATCTCTTCAACCTTACGGGTCAGTCTGCCTTCATCACTCTCCTCAATGGCATTGATGGAAGCATCCTTATGCGTTGGCATAAGGTTGGTATTCACGTTCGGGCGTCTTGGAGTGAAAGAAACGGCCTTGGCTTCGATCAAGTCCTGTACTCGATTCTGAAATGCGAAACAGTTTTCCAAGGTATGACCAGGTGCTCCCATGTGAAATTCACAATGGGCATTAGCGTCGTATCCAGGTGGATATGGAAAAACGGCTGGTTTTAACTCCCTCAATGTTATGAGGCCCTCCTTCTGCAGATATGGGAATATCTGACTATAGGGTACTGGTAGAGGATCAAGTTGTCTCCTTGGAGGTCTTGGCTTGAACTGTCTTGGTGGTGCGGTATTTTGCTGATGATGATGTTGTTGATGTTGTGGTTGATACATTTGTTGTTGATGCATCGGTTGTTGATAGGGTATAGGTACCACGGCGGCGACTTGACCATATGAAGCTTGTTGCTTCCCTTTGTAGTTCCTGGATGTGGCGTTTGTTTCACCTTCTCTTTTCTTTGGGAAGCCTCCATAATATTTCTTTGGTGCGCTAGATGTTGTCACTGCTCCAGGAATTTTTCCATCCCTCAACCCCTTCTCTATGCAATCTCCAATCGTGACGAGATGTGCGAAGTCAGATGCGGCACTGCTCACTAATCGATCAAAGAATGGGTCCTTCAAGGTGTCCACAAATATCCCGGTCATCTCCTTCTCAGACAATGGTGGCTCTACCTGAGCAGCCAACTCTCTCCATCGCTGGGCGTATTCTTTGAATGACCCACTCTCCTTCATAGCCATCCCTTGCAACTGCATTCGGTCGGGTGCCATATCTAAGTTGTATTTGTACTGACTGAGAAATGCGTCAGCCAAATCCTCCTAACTCTGAATTCGCCCCTGTTCTAAACTCATATACCATCTCAGAGATGCTCCACTCAAACTGTCTTGGAAACAGTGTACAAGTAGTTTGTCATTTTCGGTATGAGCAGCCATTTTCCTGAAGTACATCACCAGGTGGCTTCTTGGACAAGTCTGTCCTTTGTACTTCTCAAAATCAGAAGTTTTAAATTTAGCCGGGATGACTAAATTCGATACCAAACGCATGTTCATGGTGGAAGCACCAACGATGTTGTTTCCTTCTATGGCTTTGATTTTCTTTTCCAGGGCACGGAGCCTATCTGCAGCGGGATCTGAAAGTATCTTAGGCTTTGGTTGATCAGGCATATAGAATGCATCATACTGGTCATCTCCAATCTCGGATCCATGATGAGTAGACATATCAGAAGGTTTTGCACGGTCTCCATCTCCTTTGCCTCCTACTGGTATATGAACCAATCTATTCTTGGTGGGGACGTAACTTTCGTATTGGGGATTCAGACCTGGCGTGCCATAATTCCTTTTTGCCCTAGCTTCTTCCTCCTCACTCCTCTCTCTCTCTGAGCGATTGCAAGCATTGTCTCCAACAGCTGATCCATCTTCTCCTGGATCGTATTGATGTTTGTCCTCATGGTAACCTGGTTGGCGTCCACTTGTTCTAATGTCATCTTGTATTTGCTTCGCGTCTCGTACCGGTGTAGATTAGTCAGTGTGGCTGGATAAAGGGTAAAAATGTTGGGTAAGTTTTTTGATTTTCATGAAGTGTGATGCATAATGAAGATGCGAATGTTATGCATATTTTATTTCCAAGGATTCATTCGAGTTTCATTGGTTGTTAGTAATTCGAAGAAACATAAAATACTTAGAATAGCGATAAATGGAGTAATTTTTAAACGTCATTCATTCCAATACATAACATAGAGGTCCAAGAAGGTCATAGTTCAAAAGTACATTTGTTAAAGGAACAAAATACAAGACATAAGCAAATTAAACAACTAGCTTTCTGGCCTGAAGCTCTTTTAGCTCCTCATTGAATCTCTTCAACAACCCTTTGCAGAGCAGAACGAAATTGATTATGGTTGGAGGAGTGCTATCTTATTTCAACTCTTCAACTGCGTCTCTCAACCTCCATGGCAATTCTTTAGCTTCCCAATTACAGAATCCTACTAGTCCATCGAGTTTGTGCGAAACTTATCCCTATCTCCTTGTAAGAAGCTTATGGTCTTTTTAAAGGATTCATAATCTTCAATCACATAGTCTCGCTCTTTCAACCATATGGAGTTGTCCTGGAGTAGTGACTCTAGCTGGTTCTTCCAATAGCTTACAGACTCCTTGGCATCTCTTACTTCTCGACACTTCTCCTCCCATACCATGGGTGACACCCTAGAAGCTTCAGTGGCTATTTTCTTGAGTCAGCACTCCTGATCTACTTCAGCTTTTGCATGACGAACAGAATTGGTGAGTTCCTTTATTTGAGCCCCAAGTGTATCCCTTATTATCTTGTTCTCTTTCGTGGCTAGATGCCACCAACGCTCATTGTCTTGACATTCTTTTTGAGCTTGTCGTAGTTGACCTTTAAGAGTATCCAAACAATGGTCAGCTTGTTCTAATCCCACTTTGATCTTCTTTCTCTTATGCTCCTTCTTGTTGAACTTTTCCACGTGGGCTTGAAGTTGTGCCTCTTTTCTCTCAAGATCCCACTTCATATTGTTTTTCTCATTGATGGTTTGCTGGAGTTTTATCTGCAGCTCTTCATTCTCTTTTTCTAGCTTTGCCATGGCGGTCTTGAGTTCCTCCATTTCTTCAATAGGGACATGGGTGAGCTTAGGTTCGGGAAGAGGTATAGGTGTCTGAATGACAAATGGCATTTTAATTATTTGCACCCTTTCCTTTACCCACTGAAAATATGGTTCTTTTGTAATCCCATTTGCTTTCCCTGACTCAGCTTTCCCTTTTCGATTGATATTCTTCTAAGCTTCTTTGATTCGCTGGAATAAGCTAGGATTATCAACCCCAAAGTCAAGTAACAAGAAAGCTTCCAAAGAATTTGCCTCTGGAGGGCCTTCCATTGGGTAACCGAGTTGTCTGAGAGATAGAACTGGATTAGCATTTATACATCCTTGAGTTCCAATGAGCGGTAGATTTGGGAAATCTCCACAATTGAATATGATGTCTATGTTGATATATTCTTTGGAGTACCAAGAGAGATCTTCAGATCGGAGTGATCCCAATCTCTGAGGCCAACTAATATCTGTCTGTCAACCCAAGCACCTGTCTTCGGAAGATGTTCTAGAAACCACTGATACAATAAAGGAGCTCAACAATCAATCAACCCCTTCTTCTTAGTATACCTATGACTTATATGATAATAGACATCGGCTAACAAAGTGGGTACTGGGTTCCCAGTAAGGAAGACACAAATGGCAGTCATGTCTACGAAACCATCCATATTAGGGAACATGACGATGCCATAGATAGCCAATGCAATAGTAGAGTAACAAGCATCCCAACTTTCTGCCTTTAACAGGGTATGAGCTCTTTCCAAAAGAAAACTTAGTGAAAACCCTTTGGTATTTCCTTTGGTCTCTAAATTGTCTTTTGCTTCCTTTTCATCCATGTGAAGCGCACTGGCAATGACCTCGAGGGGCAAAGATTCATTTGTCCCTACAAATAGTGGCTTGTCCTTCATAGGAATCCTAACAAGACGCTCGAATTCTTCCAACGTTGGTGCTAGCTGGAAGTCTTGGAATGTGAAGCATCTTAAAGGTAAGTCATAAAATTGGGCTAAAGTGATCAAGGCTGTATGGTCCACTTGTTGATTGAGGATGTTGAGCAAATTGCCATAATTCTTTCCAAAGTTGATTCTGTATACAGGGTGCATCTGAGAGACCAAGTTACGTAAATTCTTTAGATCGGGATCCTTGAACTTGAAGGAGTAAATGTTTCTTTTGCTTGATTCCATGTTTCTTGAATTGCTGCAACTCATGATTCTCAGATTCCTTGGAAATAAAATAATATGAATGTTATGCTATGAATGATATTATGCGTGTCACATGTAGGTTAATACAGGTCGTGAAAGCGGGTATTCTTGGTTACTAAACAAAACCCTTTTGGTAGAATGCTAAAGGTAAGAAGTTCCCAAAGTCATCAATCAATATCTAGGAAAGTTATTATCATGATGAAAACTCATCTGCAAATAACATCCCTAAACAAAGTTTCGTCTGGGTGAGGCCTTCGTATGGTCCCAAAGAGGAAAACTCCTAGTGGGCCCATACTACACAACTCTCGAGTCCAAGGTTCTAATAAGGTTCTCAGAGTCATAGATCGAGGTTGGGAATACCACTGTTAGGTAGTAATACGCCCAAGGGATCTCATCTGATTGGGGCTTTCGTATTAACCTAATAAGTCTGAGACTTTTCAGGTAAATACTACATAACCACCGGATATAATGGGTTAAAAGGTCCCCAAAGTCATTGATCCAACTTGAGAATACTATCGTCGTGACGAAAACTCGTCGGGCAATAATATTTCAAGAGAATCTCCTCTAGGCGGGGTCTTCGTTTCTTCCCAACAAGGAAGACTCCTTGTGGGCGCCCACTACGCAACCACCAACTTAATCTTATGTTTTTTCTCAGACTCGTGTGGAGAGCCTATCTCACAAAGTATCATCAACCATAGAACCCCAAATAAGAGATAGTCAATAAATCACAATAATTATGACAACATAATAATAACAAAATAAATAATAAACAGATAAACAAAATTAACACACAATATATCAATTGAACTAAATTAGGCTTCACTATCTCTTGCTTGGAGCTAGTCCCCAACAGAGTCGCCATCGGTCGTAACTCGAAAAATACGATTCCTCGCGATGGTCGTGGAAAATATTATGTTCGAACAGAGTCGCCACCGAACTTTATTTATCCCAATGAAGGGATAGGGAAAAATCGATAAAACCTTTAGGAGATAGAATAATGGTCATCGCAACCATATTCGGGTTCGGGAGTGGATTACATAAGGGGAAGGTATTAGCACCCCTTACGTCAGTTGTACTCAACGGGAACCTTTTAATTCTAATGTCTGTTTCGAGTGTTAATTTATGTTTGTTTGTTATCTTTGGGTTATAAAATATTTGAAATTGAAATGGATGGGAACCTCAGAAAGGGAAAGGGGAGATTTTTTATTAGTGTGCTCGCAAAGATACAGCAATCTCCTGCCTACGTATCCTTAAATAAGGAAATCAGAGCATTCGTAGTTCGGGGAACTACGGTTGGTTGGTGTTTTTTTAATGAACAATTGTTTAGATCGCATCTAAAGTCTAAACGTTAGCTTGTCTACTCTCGGCGGAGGCTTAAGCACTAGTTTGTTGTGCGCATTAGAAAGGATTAAATATTGTTCTTTTTTAACAAGAGTTTCAGTCACACAGGGGTGACAAGTTGGATTAATATGTTGGATGTTTTGATTGACTGGTTTCGATCGCACGAGGGCGAGAAAGGACAAACTTGATAGGTTAAGGTATTTTTGGTTGGATGACGATTACTCGGATAGTCCAGTAAGACAACTCGTATCCTAACAGTCGGGAAAGGGAATAGAAGACTCTAGACCGCTTTCTTTTTCATCCTTAATTATAGAAAGGATTTGATAATAATTAAAGTGTTTTTGAATGGATGACGAATACTCAGATAATCAAGTAAGACAACTCGTATCCTAATAATCGGGAAAGGGAGTAGAAGAC
Source organism: Lathyrus oleraceus (assembly GCF_024323335.1). Taxonomy (NCBI): domain Eukaryota; kingdom Viridiplantae; phylum Streptophyta; class Magnoliopsida; order Fabales; family Fabaceae; genus Lathyrus; species Lathyrus oleraceus. The sequence goes on from NC_066582.1 coordinate 15,219,413, forward strand.
TCTAGACCGCTTTCTTGTTTCATTTGAGTGATTATGAAAATCGGTTTGTGTATGGTTGATGTATTTTAGAATAAACGACAAGTACTTGAATGGATGAGTAAGACTACTCATATCCAAGCATTTGAGAAGAGGAATTGAAAACTCAAGACCATCTCCCTTTTCGTATAGTTTTGATTGAGAATGATTTGATTAAATTGTATGTTTGGCGGAAAATGACAATTGTTCGACTGACCGAGTAAGAAAACTCGTATTCGTCCAATTGAGGAGTGAAGTCGAAAACTCAAAGTCAACTCCTTTTTCATTCAACTTATTGTAAAAAATGTTTTGATTTAATTGGGGTATTTCGATTGAGTTTGAGAGAAAATACTCGACGTTGGATCAAGGTTTTAGATTTGTGTTTTGGATGAAGTGAATTTATTTAGTGTATTGCTCATCTACTCGATAAAAATCGAATAGGTCTCATTGTAAGAAAGCCCAATAGTAAGCTATGTCAGGTTGATGGCGATGCTTTAAAAGCGATCGACTTACAAGGGTGTTTTGAATTGATTTGGGAAAGACGCACTCGATATGTACCGAGGTTTGTATTTACATGTGCATATGAATCGAATTATGACAATGGTCTCAAAATGAGATTACTTATGAATTTTAGCTTATGCAACGTGAATGCAAAAATAACCAATAAGAAAATAAAGAGTCTCATTGTAAGGTAGCCCAAGAGAAAGCCTTTTGTGTGCTAAAGTGACCTAAGCTGGACAAAAGGCAATGGTCTCACAAACATGCACGTAAGTTATAGGTGAGAATCCAAGTGTTTACAAAGTATCACAAAGAGTGAAGGAAGGTTTCCAAGCAAAGGTCCTAAGATGAAATCCTCTAAGTCCAAGTTGCTTAAGAGTTGAGTGAATATTTTTGGTCTTATCATTTTATCGAGTTTTTGTTGTTTTTAATGTTTGATGACAATAAAATAAATAACAAATAAATAAATATGCATGATGAGTTTGTACAATGATGATGATAATGAGTACTTGAATGTAAATGAACAATAAAAAAAATTGCAGGGAAGTAAAGTGCAATAATATAAATATTAGAAGGTAGTAGTTAATGGTTAGTGGTTAGTGACAATAAAATAAATTGTAAGGAACTAAAGTGCAATAATATAAATGTTAGGAGTTAGTAGTTAGCAGAATAACAATAAGCAAGTGGATTAGCAAGTTAATATAGAGGATATGGTTTCATCTATGCATAAAATGACTCAAATATGGGTGAAATAGAGGCAATCTATCAATGCCTCAAAGTATCATGAATGATCTATTGATCAACCATTAATAGGTTTGAAACATTGAAGATTTAATCAACTCTAAACAACCATGTCATGATCCAATAGAACTCATCAACCAAATAAATGTAACAACAAGTCAACAATAAATATTAAATGATAAAAAAAATGTAAAGAAAAATGGTTTCATCTATGTATCAAATGACCCAAACATGGTTGAAATATAGGCAACCTGTCAATGCCTCAAAGTATCATGAAGGATCTATTGATCAATCATTAATAGGTTTGAAACATTGAAGGTTTTATCCACTCTAAACAACCATAGCCATGATATAATAGATCTCATCAACCAAATAGATGTGAAAACAAGTCCACAATAAATAGCAAATGAAACAAAATACTAAGTTTGATTAAAGATATTGAATAGAAGTAGCAAGAGCAAGAAATCTCAAAAAAAAGGGTGTAAACCAAAGTTAATCATTTTTACAATCTTGAGTCTAAAACCTCTCAAAAGATCAACCAAGAATGAACAAACATTTTCAAGATAAAAACAGAACCAAAAAGTTAACAAAGATTAAGCTAAAATCATTACCCAAAAATGTTGAAAAATGGTAGGTTGAGGTGTTGTTGAGCTTGGATATAGAGCAAGAAGTCTGGGATGAAAGTGTTTATGGTGGAAGTATAGTGAAGGGGCTGAGTTATGAGTGTTAGAGAGTAAGAAGTTTTAAAAAAAATATATGAAAGTGGGCAAAAAAGTTGGTAGGGTGACTTTTTTGTAAGAGAGAAAGATTTTTTGTTTTGGCTTAGGTTTAGAGAAGTGAGTAAATGGTACATGGACAGAACTTTTTGGGGCTAGGAAGCATGGAAAATGAGGGGAAATAGTACCTCTATTTATAGGGAAAGTGGGTGGAAAAAAGGGGGTGATCCAAAAAGCACATTGTGTAAAAAACAGACTTATTACAGTTGTCTACGCAGGTGTAATCGGTTACCCTAATTAGGGTAACCGGTTACCCAGTCAAAAATGGCCAAAAACTCGATTTTGAGTCTGTGTAACCGGTTACGCTGATTAGGGTAACCGGTTACCCAGATTTTTTAAATTTTTTAGAAATAATGAATGTATGCATGTGCAGTAGAGTCATAGATTAAATGAAAATTGTATCGGGGTAGGGACAAAATTGGGGTATGACACATGTGCTCGTGGAACCATTTCTCCAGTAAGCCATTCTTTTTAACTTTATGATTAATAATGATATTCCCAACATTTCCTTTACAATCATTGCTCCCCAAGCAGAGGTTACCCTAAAAAAGGTCTCTTATGAGGTTTTCCCCTGCAGAGTATTTCTAGTCAATCTTTCTCAAAAGGGAGTCTTTTCTTAAATATTTCCCCCAACAAATGAACGTCCAAGATACAGCTTCATTTATCTAAAGAATCTCATTTCTCTGTTTGAGATACTGCTTCATCAATTTGAAGAATCTCGTTTGTTTTCAAGAGATATTGCTCTAATATCCTCGGAGAGTCTTAGATTCAATTAAGGCATCTTTCCCTTACAGGAATATCTTAATTCTATCAGATAAGATGCTGCTTTGACTCGATATAGAGAATCTCATTTTTACTGTTTGAGATACTGCTTCATCAATATGAAGAGTCTCATTTCAGATTTTTTAGAGATACTGCTCTAATATCCTCGGAGAGTCTTAGATTCAATTAAGGTATCTTTCCCTTGCTGGAATATCTTAATTCTATTAGATAAGATGCTGCTTCGACTCGATACAGAGAATCTCATTTTTACTGTTTGAGATCCTGCTTCATCAATATGAAGAGTCTCATACCATATTTTTTTAGAGATACTGCTTTAATATCCTCGGAGAGTCTTAGATTCAATTAAGGTATCTTTCCCTTGCTGGAATATCATAATTCTATCAGATAAGATGCTGCTTCGACTCGGTACAGAGAATCTCATTTTTACTGTTTGAGATACTGCTTCATCAATATGAAGAGTCTCATTTCAGATTTTTTTAAAGATACTGCTCTAATATCCTCGGAGAGTCTTAGATTCAATTAAGGTATCCTTCCCTTGCTGGAATATCTTAATTCTATCAGATAAGATGTTGCTTTGACTCGATACAGAGAATCTCATTTTTATTGTTTGAGATATTGCTTCATCAATATGAGGAGTCTCATTTCAAATTTTTTTAGAGATACTGCTCTAATATCCTCTGAGAGTCTTAGATTCAATTAAGGTATCTTTCCCTTGATGGAATATCTTAATTCTATCAGATAAGATGTTGTTTCGACTCGATACAGAGAATCTCATTTTTACTGTTTGAGATCTTGCTTCATCAATATGAAGAGTCTCATTCCAGTTTTTTTTAGAGATACTGCTCTAATATCCTTGGAGAGTCTTAGATTCAATTAAGGTATCTTTCCCTTGCTGGAACATCTTAGTTCTATCATATAAGATGTTGCTTCAACTCGATACAGAGAATCTCATTTTTACTGTTGAGATGCTGCTTCATCAATATGAAGAGTCTCATGCCAGATTTTCTTTATACTGCTCTAGCATCCTGAATAACCTTGAGATTTAGCTAGGGATGTCATTCCATTACTAACATATCTCGACTATGACGTCCAAGATACTGTTTTGACGACTCCCAGAAAGTCTTAGTTGTTCCGTTTTACTTTAAGATAATGTCTCTTACTATTTCTCACTGCATTTTCTTCTTGTATTTTCTTCCTTGCATTTCCTAGGACAAAATTTGGATCTTTTTGTACTTAATTATCTCCCACCGTGAATGCACGAAGACTGCTGCCATTCTTACTTTCCGGTTTGAGGTAATTAAATAGGGGCAGCTGTCATACCCCAATTTTGTCCGGGTAAGAAAAAATCTTTCACCAGCATTCACCACCAGATGTTATAAGGCATAAACTCTATCTTAGGGTTTCTCAGCCCTAAGCTACTCCAAACTCCCCATCATTTCTAAAGACACATTCAATACTCACATGATTATTCTAAAGAAAACCCTCAGTGACATGAAATTTTCAACAAATCCTTCAGTGACATTTCATCTGTTAAGTTCTTGTACTTGACTCAAGAAAAAACATTTGTTGCGTTTGTCTCTTAATGTTGTTACTAAAGCATGAGATGGTATGCGCATTTTTGGTATTTATTGGTTAAAAGGCCCATTTTTTGGTTTATCCATAAAGACTTGTTGGTTTTTAAAAAAAAGCCCACGCCTGTCAACACATTGCAAGTCCAAAGTGTGTTTCAAATTTTTTTACATATACTAATCCAAGTCCACTTTTCTTATTAGCAAGTATTAAGAGCCATGTTATTTTTTTTATGATCACTTGTTATTAGTCCATTTTCACATCCCAAATATTTATGCCAAATTCTAAGTCCTTCAGAGGTCCCTAAATTAAATTTTCATTTTTGAAGCATGTATGTGTTGGGTTTGAGATAAGTCCATATTTAGACTCATGTGCCAAAGATCCTTTTTTAGTTTTGCGATTGAAGTTGAAATTGAAATACTTGTGACATGTTTCATTTTAGACTTTTGGTTACGTTTTATTTTGCTAATAGTAATATACTAAAGGTAACCATTAGTTGATTGTTTAGTGTGGCCCAAACAAGTTTCCAAATGGATATTAAAAATAAGATTTGAATGTTTAAAAGTTGATTACATAAAAATATTTTAAGTCTAAGATATTACAAGCAGTTCCAAAGTTAATACATTTATCCAAAAAATACAAAGTGAAGTGGAATGATTAAATTTTGTGCTGCATTCAGCAGTTGAAGGCAAAAACACCCTAATTCAGAGCGCAAAAAAACATCCTTTGTCCAAAAGCTATTACATTATCCAAAAGTACAAAGTTACATCTTAATGATTAAACTTGAAAATTAAAGATTATTGCATATCCAGCAGTTTGAAAGCAGAATTTTCAAAAGCAGTTGCCAACACCGTCCTTTAGGTCGAACCACCCTTTGGATTGAAACGCCCCAAAATCCAATTTCCTAAAGTTGGCGCAACCAATCTTCCCTTCAATTAAGGTCACTTCACTTGTGTGACCTGCAAGGAAATCAACTCAAGTCAAAAGCCTTGTCATAAGCACTTAAAAAAACTAAAGAATAATGAATAAATTAATCAGTTTAAGGCTTTGCACAGAGAACCAACATGAACACCCAAAAAGGTATTTCGCTACCAGTTCGAACAACAACAAATCCACAAAATCAAATCCCATGAAATTTGGGATAAGCTAAAGTAAACCTGACAAGTTATCTTAAGACTTAATAAACTCATCATGAAAAAGAACATATATACCGAGGGAACAGAACATGAGAAAAAAACGACGGTGAATCAAAGAAGGAGGAGAAATCAAAAACAAATTTTTCATTCTACACAACCAAACGACATCCAAAAGAAAAGAACAGAGAAGAGGAAGACGAAGAGGAATCGAAAGTAAGAGAAGACTTATCTCAAACGTGGTGGGGAAGCATCGCCGGAGATTGACTCCGGTCAAGTAAAACCTTCTTTCCTGCTTAAACTCTTTGCACCATCGTACCCGCCTTTCCAAACTGAGTAAAAACCCTCTGTTATCTTCCTTAAATCGTGACTGTAGAAGCTTAAATTTTGGAAATAGGGTTTAGGTTTAAACTGTTTTTGTGTTGTTATTTGGGTTTTGATTTGTTGTTAGAACAAACTAAGGTTTCCGCTGGTTGTGTGGAAGGACGTTGAAGTTAAGGTTTAAGTTTATGTTTTTTGTTGAGCGTCGATCCGGTCGATTGAGGCTGATTTAGGGGAAATGGAGGATGGATTTGTATTCTCCGGCCGAAAAGAGAGGGAGTTAATGTTGGGAGTTTGGTGGTTTGAGAGGTGGTTCGCCGGAGAAGAAGGTGGCGCCGCTGTCGTTGGCCGGCAACCACCGTCTTCTTCGGTAGGTTTTGGCCATGGTTTGGGACGGATGTTGCAGAGCAAGAGAGAGTGTTGGTTTAGGAGAGAGACACGAGAGTGTCAAATGAACTATCTCTCTCTCTCAAGAAACGGTTTTGTATAGTAGTGAGAGTAAATGCATGGAGGCCAAATGGCCTCCCCAGAACACGCCACACGTGGTTGACTGCTGAGTCAACCAGGGGATCTCCTGTGTGGATCCCCCCACCGTATGGTAGTGCACCTTCCCCTATCCACCACATGATCCGAGAACCCACTCAGACTTCTTGATCTGACGGTCCAAAGCACTCCTACGAGTCAACATGGTTGACTGGTTTTTAGGGCCTTGTGGATTTTGTTTTGGGCCAGTTCAACCTGGGCTTATGCTTGTTTTTCTATTAAAACTCCCCATTTGCAAATTTTTTGGCAGATTATGTTTGGGCTTGGTTTCTATCCCAAGGCCCAAACTGTTTTTAATTTTAATTTTTATTTAGTCCTTTTTACTTACTTGATTTAAATAAGTTTCATAAATTAATTAAATTACTATTATCATTTCTAAAATAATTAAAATTATATGATTATTTATTATTATTATCATTACCATTAGTTATTCCAATTATGTAATTATTCATTTTTTTTTATTTTAGGAGGTTTATTTATGTTAATATTCATTCAGACGTTCGTGTAAGTGTTCGATTTTATATGCGTGTTGTGGTACATTTAAGACAAACCATTCCCATTCCATCAATTCAAACCATTTTTTTAACAAATTAAACTTCTCGATTCAAAGTCGAGCCCATTTTGAACACCTTTGTAAGTCGATCGCTTTTAAAGCATCGCCATCAACCTCACATGGCTTACTCTTGGGCTTTCTTACAATGAGACCTATTTGATTATAATTAATCGATTAGATGAACTACTCACTAAATAAATTCAATTCATTCACAAAATACAAATTTGAAACCTCGACCCAACATCGAGTATTCTTTATTAAAATTAAATTAAAATACTTAATCACAATTAAATATTATTTCATTTAGAAACGAAAAAAAGAGATGGTTTTGAGTTTTCAACTCCTCTCCTCGATTATTTGAATACGAATTCTTTTACTCAGTTAGTCAAATAATCGTCATCTCTAATCCACTTAAGCACAAACCCCGATTAAATCAAGACACTTTCATAATAATGAAATGAAAAAGGAGATGACTTTGAGTCTTCAAACTTTTCTCCTCAATTGGTTGAATACGAGTTCTCTTACTCGATCAGTCGAACAATTGTCACTTTTCCACAAACATACAACTTAATCAAATCATTTTCTTAACGAACTATACGAAAAAGGAGATGGTTTTGAGCTTTCAACTCCTCTTCTCAAATTCTTGGATATGAGTAGTTTTACTCAGTCATTCAAGTACTTGTCGTTCATTCTAAAATACGTCAACCATATACAACCTTATTTTCATAAATACTCAGATGAAACAAAAAGCGGTCTAGAGTCTTCTATTCTCTTTCCCGATTATTAGGATACGAGTTATCTTACTCGATTATCCGAGTATTCGTCATCTATTCAAAACACCTTAATTATTATCAAATCCTTTCTATAATTAAGGATGAAAAAGAAAGTGGTCTAGAGTCTTCTATTCCCTTTCCCGACTGTTAGGATACGAGTTGTCTTACTCGACTATCCGAGTAATCGTCATCCAATTAAAAACATCTCAACCAATCAAAATATCCAACATATTAATCCCACTTGTCACCCAGTGTGACCAAAACTCTTTCCAGAAAGAACACTATTTAATCCTTTCTAATGCGCACAACAAACTAGTGCTTAAACCTCCGCCGAGAGTAGACAAGCAAGCGTTTAGCCTTTAGAACGTGATCTAAAACAGTTGTTCACTAAAAGACACCAATCAACCGTAGTTTCCCGAACTACGAATGCTCTGCTTTCCTTATTACACCATAAGGATACGTAGGCAGAAGATTGTTGTATCTTCGCGAGCACACTAATAAAAAACCTCACATTTCCCCCTTCTAAGGTCTTCACCCATCACTATTGACAATTCTAATTACCCGAAGATAACAAACAACGTTAATTAACATTCAATCTCAATTTAGAACTAAAAGGTTCCCGTTGAGTACAACGGACGTGAGGGGTGCTAATATCTTCCCCTTGCGCAATCCACTCCTGAACCCGAATATGGTTGCGACGATCATTATTCCATTTCCAAAAGGTTTTATCGATATTTTCCTATTCCTTCATTGGGATAAATAAAGTTCGGTGGAAACTCTATTCGAACTTAATTTTTTTTCCGCAACCATCGCGAGGAATCGTAGTTTTCGAGATGCGACATTTGGTTGTTGCCAACATCATTTCAAGTTCAGTTGTTGCTGGCAAACTCTGTTATAGCCAGTATTTGTTTTACTAATGCCCTCGATTAAAGTCCAATTGTTATTGGCACCTATTCTTTAAAAGCTGGTTGTAATCCATTGCTTACGGTCAAGTCCAATTGTTATTGGCACCTATCTGTTAAAAGCTGGTTGTAATCCATTACTTACTGTCAAGTCCAATTGTTGTTGGCACCTATCCGTTAAAAGTTGGTTGTAATCCATTACTTACGGTCAAGTCCAATTGTTGTTGGCACCTAACTGTAAAAGTTGGTTGTAATCCATTGCTTACGGTAAAGTCCAATTGTTGTTGGCAAAATCCATTAAAAGATGGTTGTAATCCATTGCTTATGCTCAAAGTCCAATTGTAGTTGGCAAAATCCGTTAAAAACTGGTTGTAATACATTTCTTACGGTCAAAGTCCAATTGTTGTTGGCACGTACAGAGAGTTTGATTACCCTGTCTTTCCTGATGGTTCCGTGAAAGTCATGTATGACTCATCATCTTGAGGAATTCCCAGAAGCTTGGAGGTTTTTCGTGTTAGAAACTCCAACGATGTTGGTTTTGTTTGATTTCTTTGTAAAGAATAATTGTAGCCTTTTGCATGGATGGTCTACTTATAAGAAAACTCTCATTTATCTTTGTTTTGCATAAATTTACTGTTAGGAATCACCAAAATCTTTGATCGGATGATTTTCTTGTGAGAAATCTTCAGAACTGTCAGATGTATTCTAAAGTGCCAGGTCATGTACGAACCTGTTGATGAAACTTGCATTGTATGTTTTCCAATATTGGCAGGTCATGTACGAACCTGTTGTTGAAGTTTTCTTTGGGTTTTCTAGTGTTGTCGGGTCACGTATGATCCTGTTGTTAAAATCTCCGTGAAACCTCCATAATTTCCAGGTCATGCATGAACCTATGGATATACTTTCTTTGAATTTTCTAGTGTCGTTAGATCATGTATGAACTTGTTGATAAAACTCCCTTTGATTTTTTCCTAAGTGTTGTCAGGTCATGTCTGAACCTATGGGTGAAACTTCGTTTACATATCCTAATGTTGAGGTCATGTATGAACCTATTGATGAAACTTTCCTTGATTCCAGTATTGTCAGGTCGTGTTTGAACCTGTTGTTGAAACACTTTAAATTTTCCAATGTTGTCAGGTCATGTATGAGCCTGTTGATGGAACTTTTGTTTGTTTATTTTCCAGTATTGTCAGGTCATGTTTGAACCTGTTGATAAGACCTTTTTATGTCCCCTAACATTGTCAGGTCATGTTTGAACCTGTTATTGAAACTCTTTGAATATTCCAAATGGTCAGGTCATGTATGAACCTATTGATGGAATTATTTTGATTTTTTTCGGTGTTGTCAAGTCATGTTCGAACTTTTATTGAAACTCTTCGAATATTCCAATGGTCATGTCATGTATGAACCTATTGATGTAATTCTTTGATTTTTTTCCAATATTGCCAAGTCATGTATGAACCTGTTGACTAAACTTTCCTTGATGTTCAAGCTCTCATTAGGTCATGTTTGAACTTGTTGTCCAAGCGTTCTTTATATGTTCCCTAATGCTATCAGGTCATGTTTGAACATGTTAATTAAGCACTCTTTGAATAATCAAGTGTTGTCAAGTCACGTTTGAACCTGTTGTTGAAAATTCCTTGAATATTCTGGTGTTGTCAGGTCATGTATGAATCTGTTATTAAAATCTCTTTGCATATTCCCCATTTGTCTTTCCTCCAGTAGGACTGTTATCCCCATTGAATTTCTACCCTCATTTTTTATTTTCCGTGGGCCACCTTTACCCTACATTTCCATCATTTCCCACAAGTCTGTCTATCATCCATCATAATTTTTTTTTTGCTAGAGTTATAGCAGATTAAATTCATCATAAATAAAAAGTCTCGTACCCATGCATAACATATCATATCATGCCATGTGTATGCATGGTCAAAATTCGGGTCTTCTTAGTACTTAATTATCTTCCACTATGATCATATGAAGAGTTTCCTGCTTCATATTCTCTAGTTGAAGATACTTAAATAGGGGCAACTGTCACACCCCAATTTTGACCATGAATCACCCATTTAACATATTCATCATAGTCGTTGCATCTCTACATAGCATACCATGCATTCTATACCGCATAGGGCCTAGAATATTAGTTGAAATAATTTTTTCGGATCTACAGGCAAACCAGTTGAATTAATCGACGGATGTGCGTCAAATCAGTGGACAAAAATTTTAAAATCATGCTTCCAGACATCAGCTTTATTAATCTACGTTTCGCGTAGTTTAATCTGGTATGCTCGATTTATTTTTCAGTTAATTTTTTTTGCCACTTTTTGATCAGCTCGAGCCTGTTTAACCGGTCAAAATTTATTTCAAAATTAAAAGAAACGTTGTATTTTTCTAATAAATTTATTTCGCACTAATCATTTTGGTGCATTTATTTTAATTTTTCGAGCACTTTTGCGTCCGATTTTTATTCATTTTGAGTCTTTTTATCAACATGTTCATAAAAAATAAATAGAATTTTCTATGTTTTTGTTTCGAATTTATTTTGATTATTTAAATTAGTATTTTATTTTTAATTTGATATGTTTCTAACTCATTTTTACTCTAATAATACTCATTAAGGACTTTTTGATAATTGTAAAACTCACACAACCCTAACTAGTCCATACTATATATTATATGTGGCTGATGAGAAAAGGGGATCTTAAAAAAAAAAAGCAGTCGACGGCGCATACACGTTCTTATTCTCTCTCGGTGTGAATAGAAAAGAAATAAAAGTGAAATGATACAAAAACTCATACATCAAATTTTCGTTTTTTCGTTGAACACTCACTTCATGATTCTAAACCAGGAATCCATAACTTTCAACATATAACTCTTCTCACATTGAAAACTAAATACCACCACTAGAGGTGTGCATGGATCATAAATCAAACCAAATTGAATCACATATTTGGTTCGGTTTGGATCTTAAAACTATTTTCATAAAACCAATTTATTTTTTTAAAACCGGTTTATAAGTGGATCGTTTTGGTTTTAAACCGGTTTTTCACAACAACAAAAAAATAATTAAAAAAAATAGTTTTAAATCAATTTCTTTAAAACCAATTTTTTATTTTCTTAAAAATATCAATTTAAAAAAATAATAATAAATATTCAGAAAAAAGAAAAAAAAAATATATCAAAAAAAATTGAAAATAATTATATTCTGAAAATCAGAAGAAAAAAAATTGAAAATAAAAAAAATCTTAAAAAACAAATTATTCCAAAAAATAAAAATAACTGAAAAAAATTAATTTAAAAAAAATGGAAATCGAAAATAAAAAAATTCTGAAAATAAAAAATAATTTCTATTCTGAAATTAAAAAAATATTTTTTTTTCTGAAAATTATTTTATTTTTATTCTGAAAATTTGAAAAAATAAATCTTTTGAAAATTAAAAAAATTATCAAAAAAATTTATTTAGAAAAAAATCTTTTTTTTTTTAAAAAGTAATTTTTTTACTGAAAAAAATACAATATATTTTTGATAAAAAATATTTTTTTTATTTAGAAGAAAAAAAATATCAAATATAATTATTTTTTAAAAAAAAATCCAAATATAATATTTTTTGTGAAAAGAAAAAAAAATCTGAATTTTATTTTTAAAGTAATTCTTTTATAAAAGTAAAAAAAAATAAAATATAAAATTGATTTGTAATGTGATAAAACATGAAAATAGACAAATATAAAATTTTAAGGCATAGTAAAATTTGGATACCCAATAACAAAACCAAATTTTTATAATGGGTAACGGTTTATATATGGATAACAAAATGGATACCCAAATTTTTATTTTAATATTTGGTTTGGTTTTTTAAAAGTGGAACAATTTGGATATCAATTTAGTTATGAATAACTGGTTTTTTTGCACACCCCTAACCATCACCACATCTAAAAAACTACCGCCAGGTACCCCCATCTTCCCACACTCAACACACTCGCCACTCAATCGAAAACTCCATCGGAATCCACCGTGAAACACAGTTCGCAACCTCTATTGTACTTCCGACCACCTCACTTGTAATAACCGTTCTAGAAACGTTGCGTTACCACTTGCTCAACGATTTCACATCATGTTTCAGAGCAGCATGTATTATTCACTTTCCAGCTTATCAATCACATCAACTTTTTCGATTCGTTGTGTAAGAGTTCACCATACATAACTTTGTCTTTTGATTTCATTCTTTTTCTTTTTCTGTTTTGTTTTGAGCTTATTACTTGTAGATTTTGTTGCTTTTTCTTTTCATGGCTTAAATTAGTATTAGACTCAAGTTGTAAGAGCTTGCAAGTCATAGATACTCGTCTTTCGAAGCCAAAACTACTTTCAACCAATCAAACTCTTTTCTTCGCCGCCGTGCGATCTTTAAAATCTTTTCATAAACGAAAGATATATTGTCTTAAGATGATATAAAGAAATGTTTCATCCATAATTATTGAGTTGAGATAAATGACGTTTTTCCGAATGTTGATTTGTAAATCCATTCGATGCGATGTATACGTCCGCTCCTCATCTGTTTTTGGTAAAATAATGTTTTTCGTCGATTAATACAATATATCTTTCGCTAAAATCGACCAACAAACAAACATTTTTCTACTCAGAACTACGTAAGCCTTGAGTTCTCTATTGAGATACGTAGGAGCAGGATTGTGAAATCTTATCAGGCCCATTAATAAAAAACTTATATTTAGTCCCCTTCATTAAAAATCCAAAAACATTCTTCTCTCTTATATTCTTTCTTTCCCACCTATAATCTTGAGAAGCCTAATATTTCAAACTAACACTAACGCACGCAACTAACCTAATGGTTCCCATTGAGTAGAACGGATGTGAGGCGTGCTAATACCTTCCTCTTTCGTAATCGACTTCCGAACCCTGATTTGGTTGCGACGATCATAATCATTGTCGTTCTTTCTTGGGTTTTATCGATATTTCCCCTTTCCTTTTTAGGAATAAATAAAGTTCAGTGGCGACTCTGTCTAGTCCACCATTCCAAGCGTACGATTGCGCTTCGCTAAGTCGTGCTCTCATTTTTTTGAGGTGCGACAGCGCCTTGGAAATTTTTCAAAAGCTCGAAGCAGCAGAATTCGCACTAAGCGCGGTCTGATGGCGCTGAGTGCGCCCTGCTATACCAGTAAAAATTGTTTTTACTCAACCCACTTATCCACTTTCACTGATGCCCATTTACCTCATCTTTATTGTAATTTTTGTTAATTAATTTGTGTTTTGTTTAATTTGTTTCAATTAGATAGTATAGTAGTTTAGTTTAATTTCAAGAGTTTTAGCAAAAAAATTACTTTTGTTCTCAAAGTTTGTTTTTGAATGGCTTGAAAAAGCATTGAGTGATTATTCCAAGTTTGAATGTTTCAACTAGAAAATTGCTTTGGTAATTATAAAAGCTTGAAAGAAGGTACATCGTTAAGGTGCACGTTTATTGCTTTCTAAGACCATGACATGAATATGAAACTTGTAATTTGTAAAAATAACTTATCATACATTCTTTTGTAATACTTGTTCATAATTGAATAACTTTAGATCAAAGCCTAAATATGAGGAAACTTCCATTGTTTACTATATGCACAAGAGACCAATAATTTGTTTTTTTAACTCGGTTTATCTATGTTTAATCTTGCATTTTGTTTGAAGTTATGAAAACATGAAAATGATCAAGGCAATTTTTGATTTTGAGAAGAACCACTATACCAAAAGTAACTTACCTTGTGAGTCAGCGAGAATTTGTTAACCCCTTTGAGCCTTAATGTCAGGATCCATTTGATGTTGAACTGTGAAATTGTACATAAAGATTAGTTCATTATTGATTTTTGTATGGATTTTATAATCTTTTTCTTGAAACATTTAAACCATCATCCTTCAAATTATGGTTAAAATTTTGTTTTGTGCCATAGAAAATCATGGAGCATTCATGTGCAATGTTGGTTGTAATCAAGTTAGGGAGAAAAGAGAAAGAAAAATGATAGGTTTCTAAGAAATTGAAAAAAAAATGAAAAAGAAAGAAAAAATTTGAAATTTTTTGAAATTTTTTGAAATTTTTTTGAAAAAGAAATGAAATTGTTTGAAAAAGAAAAGTGGTAAATGAAGTTGTGAATCGTAAAGAAATTGAAAAGTGAATTCTCTTCTAAATTTTGACAACTTTGTTTCAAAGACCTTTAGATATGACCCTTATTTGTTAACCAAACCTCATTACAACCCTTGAAAGTCCTTTGTGATTTATGCTTTTGTGCTTTAAATATTCTTTGCTTAGATGAATGCATAAGTTAACCAAGATGTTAGCGAGCTTGTTGTGTGTGAGTCAAGTCTCTCATTTTTGTTCTTTATCATAATTTGAAGATTTGTGTTTAGAATTTGTTTCATGATCATGGTTTGGTTGTAGTATAGTTGTAAGCATGACTTTGCTTGTGCTTTTGTAATTTTGAACCATGCATTTATCTTATTTTCTCAAAACTTGTTTGATCAAATGAAATCTTGGTGGTTGCTCTTCTTTCTTAAAGTTTGTAAGACTAATAATATTAATAATATGGATATATAATTAACTTAAAATTAAGTATTTTAAGTACTAATTTCAAATTTTAGTTTGTAAAATGAAACGATGATATTCAAATCAAATAATAATAGTAATAAAAAAAATAAAGGGTAATTAATTGATAAATTAATTATTATATGTGTTAGTTTCAATGTTTAGTTTTTAATAATTAACGATGTTAAAATCTCAAATATAATCGGATATATTATTTCAGGTATGAAAAATTAGGATGTTACAGGGATCCTAATACCAATTGGCAATGTCAAATACCATGACCTTCGTGTAATTGGTTAGCTAAGTTCAAATATCTTTTTGCTACCTTCAAGGATTTGCAGCAAAAGATACATCTCGACAACCACAAAGCTAAGAATGTGATATGTTTTTCATCAGACACTTTGTCAGTATCAATGACATGATGATGTTTGATGTATTTACCAAAGTTGGCACAATTTATGTTGAAATTTATGTTATCCTCATCAGCCTCATTGGAGTCGAAGTTTTTGCCTGTTGAGCGAAGGCCATTGATGTCCGCTATGTCAAAGAGGGTGGGTGTCACCATCCCACTAGGAAGTTGGAAGGTGTTTATTGTATTTTCCCAGAAGTACAAAGAGGCGACAAGCATAATTTAGCAACAAGGAAGACCAGTCTTCGACAGCTGAATTAGATCATAAAGTTCTTTGAACTTCCAAGTACCACTCATTTTCGTTTTGATTTTGTTCATCCAAAGGATATAATTCTCATTCCATTTGGGGGAGGGGTTGAATGAAAAACACATAGAGTAACAGTCATGTACTCTAAATTGAGGGCTTCCTTAATGTTCATTATAGGTTTTGTTCGGTGGTAAGAAGGGAAAAATCTATGAGCTTAGTAATATCTACTGAGGGATCATGCATTGGACCCATAAGTGCATGGGTTTTTCCAGAAATGGAATAGGGAATTAGTACCTGAGATTTGAAGATTCAGAGTTTTTCCTCTTGATTTGGCAGTTCTAGGACATACTCTTGATTCCCAGCAAGAATAGCAGATTGAAGCTTGGTAGCTAAAGGAAGAGAGTCCTTGGATTCTTTGGTGTTCTTTTCTTTGGAAGCCATTGTTGAGGAAGATGGATTGATTGCTTGAGGAAAAGAAACTTTTAAAAAGTTTTCTGAATGGCAATAAGCAGAAAATAGAAGAAAAGAGAAACAAAATGTATTTATAATGAGGGGAAAGAAAACTCTTCAGATTTTTTCTTGACAAATGGTGCCAACTTTGATTACATGTGCCACGGTGTTAGAGGCAGAGTTGAAATGATTTTGTAAACCTAGCCACATCGTCCTAAAAGAACGGAGCCATGATTGAGAGTTATGGGATTGTGGGAAACGCACTTTTTCAAGGTGACGGTTGATGAAAAAGTCATGATAGCCATGACGTCAGTGAAGGAGAATTGTCATCCAAGGCGCAGCAGAATTTAAAATTTTCTCCATTTAGTGATCCTTACAAATGGGCATGATCAGTGATAGAGTCGTTACCTCTTATGGCGATCACGAACATTGAACGATGACAACGTCTCTACTCAGTCCACACGAACGGATTCCTTCAATCTCAACGCTAGCTGCTACGAATGAAGGCTTTGATTGAGAAAGAGAGAGAGAGAGAGAAACGGAATGCAAGAGTGACAATGCTTCTACCCAAGGGTTCTATTTATAGAACCACTTGTGTGGGCTTCAAGCTAAAAAGCCCACTTAAGTGTATTTTGGCCCATATCTTATAATATGCCCAAAATCACTTAAGCGTGTGGTACCTTACCATATTTCGTATTCCACTTAAGTGCATCGTACCTTACGGTGTTCCTTAGTTACTCTATTTCTCATCAATCCTTCCTTTGTGTGTGACCCTGTAGGTTTTCGCGACGTTGGCAATTATATTAAATCACGCATTTAACATAATAAACAGTGAGCGGTATCTAGCAACACATCACTGCTACCCAAGACACGAAAATGTCATATGATCTGACAAATCCTTCTGTGATAATAATTATGTGTATAATTACCCTTTTGCCCTTATGTCTATATTGAACACAAGGCATAGACCGTGTCATCCTTGTCCAGTTCAATATTGGGCCCATAGACATGTATCCTGTTACGCAGGATGGGCAAATTCCATCTAGGTCACTCATGTCCCTTAGCATGCTTCGTGGGGTACCCATCAACTGTCTTTATGGTTATCCAGTTACGGACAACGTTGGATCAGCAATAAAGCACTCGACTCTACATCTAGGGTCCATAGTGGTTTCAGGTCGAAGAGTGGTATACACCATTATCACCATGAGAATAACTTATGACACTTTGCATAACATTCTATATAGTATTCTCATAGCGGGTCAATCTAGTATGAATATTACTCTTAATATTCATACCTATGTTTAAGACTTGATAACTCTTTATCCATGATCCATGAGACGTGATCATCAGTCTACAAACATAATAGTCTTCATGCTTTAATGTTATCCCACTTCACAATAAAGCTTGAATACGGATACTTTAAGAATAGTGTCCTTATGTTTAATGTGATCTCATTATTAAGTCATACTTGATACATTAAACGGACTATCTATTCCAGGGACTTTATTAAACAAACATAATAAAGAAAAATGTCTTTTATTATTAATAAATAATTCGATACAAGTACCAAAAGTATTGGCCTCTAGGGCTTACACCAACAATCTCCCACTAGCACTAGAGCCAATCAGGCATATCCCTAATGCCCATAGATCTAGTATGGCCATCATGCTTCTGTTGCGCAAGAGGCTTTGTTAGTGGGTCAGCAATATTGTCGAGTGTAGGTACTCTACATATTTTCACATCTCCTCTATCTATTATATCTCGAATGAGGTGATAACGCCTAAGTATGTGTTTGGATCGTTGGTGAGATCTAGGCTCCTTAGCTTGTGCGATAGCACCATTGTTATCACAATAGAGACCAATGGGATCCACAATGCTAGGAACTATGTCAAGTTCACTAATGAACTTTTTGATCCAAACAGCTTCCTTTGTTGCATTTGAGGCAGCAATATACTCGGCCTCGGTTGTAGAATCAGCAACGGTATCTTGCTTTGAACTTTTCCAGCTCACAGTGTCATCGTTTAAAGAAAACACGTAACCAGATTGCGATCTAAAGTCATTCTTATCTGTCTGGAAGCTAGCATCGGTGTATCCAAATACAGCCAACTCTTCCTGACCTCCATATATCAAGAATGAGTCCTTAGTCCTTCTCAAGTACTTAAGGATATTCTTGACAGCTACCCAATGGGCATCACCGGGATCAGATTGGTACCTACTCGTTGCACTTAAAGCATACGAGACATCTAGTCGAGTACATAACATGGCATACATGATAGATCCTATTGCAGATGCATATGGAATCTTATTCATGCGATCCCTTTCTTCCTCAGTTGAAGGGGATTGTGTTTTTGATAGACACAGGCCATGTTGCATAGGTATGAATCCTTTCTTGGAATCATGCATATTAAAGCATCTCAACACTTTGTCTATGTACGTACTCTGACTTAGGCCAAGCAGTTTTTGTGATCTATCTCTATAGATTCTGATTCCTAATATATAGGCTGCTTCACCTAGGTCCTTCATAGAAAAACATTTCCCCAACCAAGACTTTACTTGTTGCAGGGTAGGGATATCGTTTCCAATGAGTAATATGTCATCTACATATAATACCAGGAAAACGATCATGCTCCCACTAACCTTCTTGTAGACACAAGGGTCATCTTCGTTCTTGATGAATCCATATTGTTTTACTGTTTCATCAAAACGAAGATTCCAGCTTCTGGAAGCTTGCTTCAATCCATAGATTGACCTTTGTAACTTACATATCTTTTGGGCTTCTTCTGGTATGTCAAATCCTTCAGGTTGTGTCATGTACACATCCTCAAGAAGATTCCCATTAAAGAAAGCAGTTTTGACATCCATCTGCCATATTTCATAATCATGATATGCAGCGATAGCAAGTAAAATCCGAACAGATTTAAGCATTGCAACTAGTGAAAAGGTTTCATCATAGTCAACCCCATGAATTTGTTTATATCTTTTGCAACCAATCTTGCCTTATAGGTATGTACCTTACCATCCATGTCAGTCTTCTTTTTGAAGACCCACTTGCATCCTATAGGGTTGACTCTTACAGAAGGCTCTACCAAGGTCCAAACTTGGTTTGTGTACATGGAATCCATTTTAGATTTCATGGCTTCTAGCCACTTCTCATACTCGGGACCAGTTATGGCCTCTTGGTAGGTCACAGGCTCATCTTGATCCATGAGTAATACTTCATCTTGATCTGTTATGAGATATCCATATCTCTCAGGTAGGTGACGTATCCTGCTTGACCTACGTTGGTCTTGTTCTACTTGAGCAGGTTGCTCTTCCACAACTACTTGTGTTTCCTGCTCTAATTCCTTTATAGGTGTATCGATGTTTTGTGATTCTTGAATTTCTTCAAGCTTTACTTTCCTCCCACTGATTCCTTTGGAAATAAAATCCTTTTCTAGGAAAACTCCAGTTCGAGCGACAAACATTTTGCCCTCTGAAGGATTGTAGAAGTAATACCCTCTTGTTTCTTTAGGATACCCCACAAATAAGCATTTATCAGATTTGGGCTCAAGCTTAGTTGAAATTTGTCGTTTCACATAAACTTCGCAACCCCAAATCTTCATGTAAGACATATGTGGTTTCTTACCACTCCATATCTCATATGGTGTCTTCTCAACCTTTTTGGATGGAACACGGTTAAGTGTGTAAGCTGCTGTCAATAGTGAATGTCCCCAAAAGGAGTTTGGAAGATCGGCGTGACTCATCATGGATCGGACCATGTCTAACAGGGTTCGATTTCTTCTCTCAGATACACCATTCCATTGGGGTGTTCCAGGAGGAGTAAGTTGGGATAGGATCCCACACTCTTTCAGATGGTCATCAAACTCTAGGCTTAAATATTCACCACCTCGATCTGATCGAAGAGTTTTAATATTCTTACCTAGTTGGTTTTGTACTTCATTCTTGAATTCCTTGAACTTTTCAAATGACTCTGATTTGTGTTTCATTAAATACACATAACCATATCTACTGAAATCATCAGTAAATGTGATGAAGTACTGAAAACCTCCTCTGGCTGGTATGTTCAGTGGTCCACATACATCAGTATGTATGAGGGCCAAAAGATCATTAGCTCTTTCACCTTTTCCTGTGAATGGATACTTTGTCATCTTTCCAATTAAACAAGATTTGCATGTCTCATATGATTCATAATCAAAAGAGTCCAACAGTCCATCTTTATGGAGTTTGGAAATGTGTTTCTCATTTATGTGGCCTAATCGACAATGCCAAAGGTAAGTTGGATTTAACTCATTAGGTTTCATCCTTTTAGTATTAATGTTATAAATAGGCATTTCAAGATCAAGGACATATAGTCCATTGTTCATTTGTGTAGAAGCATAGAATATATCATTCAAATAAATTGAGCAACAATTATTCTTTATTATAAATGAAAAACCAAACTTGTCCAAACAAGAAACGGAAATAATATTCCTGCTAATTGTAGGTACATAATAACAGTTCTCTAACTGAATTATTAAACCACTAGGTAAAGTCAATACATAAGTTCCTACGGCTAAAGTAGCAACCTTTGCTCCATTGCCAACTCGTAGGTCAACTTCACCTTTTGCCAAATCTCTACTCCTTTTTAGTCCCTGCACATTTATAGAAATGTGAGAACTGCATCCAGTATCTAATACCCATGATGTTGAAGTAGATAAATTAATTTCAATAACAAAAATACCTGAAGTTGAAGTCTCTACTCCATTCTTCTTACCTTCCAGGTACTTTGGACAGTTTCTCTTCCAGTGTCCGGTCTTACCGCAATGGAAGCAGGTGCCTTCTTTTCTATGCCTCCACTAGGCTTTAAAGCAGCAACGGTGGGTTTGTGTTTGGCAACTTCCTTGCCTTTCCCTTTATCACCCTGCTTAGTGGGCCTTTTGTTCCGTCTCTTTCCATTTCCGATCATCAGAATGGACTTCCCTTTTGACTTCAGATTCTGCTCAGTAGTTCTTAACATGGCGAGCAGTTCAGGAAGAGATTTGTCCATATCATTCATATTGAAATTTAGGACAAATTGACTGAATCTATCTGGCAACGATTGCAAGATCAAATCAGTCGCAAGTTCCTTTCCGAGGGGAAAACCCAATCTCTCAAGGTTTTCCACATACCCAATCATCTTGAGCGCATGGGGACCTACAGGGGTTCCCTCAGCTAACTTGCCTTGAAAAAGGTCTTTTGAAACTTCAAACCTCTCATGCCTCGCTTGCTCTTGATAGAGCATCTTCAGGTGTTCGATCATATCGAACGCTGCCATGTTCTCATGTTGATTTTGCAATTCTGAGTTCATGGTAGCTAGCATGAGACAAGCAGTTTCATTGGCATCATCGACATGCTTCTTATAAGCATCTATTTCTGCCTTAGGTGCAGAACTAGGAGGTTCCTCTTCAGGAACAGGTTTCTCCAAGACATACAGCTTTTTATCATGTTTGAGGATAATCCTCAGGTTTCGGTGTCAATCCAGAAAATTTGTCCCAGACAATTTTTCTTTGTCAAGGATTGATCGCAAGATGTTGTTAGAGGTGTTTGTTGTCATGGTAATCTACATAAGAATTAATGAAAATATAAGTATCATTGACATATTTAATTAGGCCTTTAATTAAATATGCTCCCACTATTTTACTCAAAACAAATGACCCTCATCATTTGATTCGGAAAATCCCGTTGGAAGATTTTCTAGTGGGTCGAGATCCATATTTCACTTCGTTCTAAGCCCGCGTATGTGTTGAGGACAGTTTTTAAGTGTCGGGTTTTGTTATCGTATCCACAGAGATTGTAAGATATCGCTGCCGTTCAATGGTTGAATTAATCTTAACTTAAAGTAACACTAGGGTTTTGGGTTTTAATCAAGTTATCTTGCATACAAAGTAATTAATTGCGGTAAAAGTTACGTTTTGATTAATATGAGAAATATTGTCAGAGTTAGGTTTCAATGATTACATTTGCTTTGCATGTTTTTGCACGGTCAACAATATTATAAACTCCTTTAGATGATAAATAATTTCACAAAGTCCTCTCAATGCGTTTCTCTCGAACACCCATTGTGAGTTTTGTCATTTTGATCCATTGTTTCTCTCGAACACAATCTATCAAAAAGACAACGTTTTGGTTCAACCTTATGGTGAACAAAATCATTCGTTACTATCTCTAGCTAACAAACAAGTTTGGATGAAAACCTAGGTCAAGAATCGGTAAACATCTCTCGATCAAATACCAACACAAAGAGTTTTAAATAGAAACAAAGTTTTCATCATATATTTACCGTTAAAGAGTTTACAAATGAGGATCCTTACATTTACACACAAAGCTTGGAAATCACCTACATCTAACCTTGACAAATGGAGACTTAGCTACTCATTTTCATGGTAGCTTGGTCGGCAAGTAAGAAAAGAGGGTTGATCAACATCCAAGTCGAATAATCGAAGTTGGATGGGAATCCACCATCTTTTTGTGGAAGATGGTTGCTAGATGAAGAGAAAAGAAATTAGGGCATAAAATCCCCCACAAAGCAATGCTGTAAAATATCTAAGAGAAAGTACAAAAAATGGAAAAGTTGGTAAAAAGTGGTATATGCACAAAAGGTGGCACCTGCTACTTATAGACAAGTGCAGAACTGTCACGTTCGCTAGGCGAGCAGAATGGCTCGCCTAGCGAAGGCCAAAAATGGGCACAAAATGCCCCTGCGCCCAGAGAAAACTGGGCCTGTGGAACTGTCATGTTCGCCTAGCGAACAGACCTTCGCCTAGCGAAGAACTCGCTTCAACCTTCGCCCCAGCGAGGTTGAGAGGTTTTGCTACTGGAATGCTCGCTGGGGACTCGCTAGAGCCTCGCCTAGCGAGCTAGTGCTGGCTGCTCATTTCACCAAAACAGACTGAATTCGCTGCCACTTCGCCTTCAGTTCGCCTAGCGAATTAATTAACCAATTTACTGGAGCCTTTCGCCAGGAGCTCGCCTAGCGAAGGTTTTGCTTCGCCACATCCTCGCCTAGCGAGCTGGCAGATGAAATGCTCCTTTGCTTTGGTTCCTTTGCCAATTCTCTTGTGTCTTTATTATCAATTAATTCATGCCTTTCCTGCACAATAACAAACACATCAAAGGCACCAAGCTTGTTTATCAATGTACGCATTCCATGTAAAATAAATGTGATTTTGGCAATTTGAGCAAGGCAAAAGAGTGAAAGATGCCCACATATGATAGCTCAAATAAGCACTTTTGGGCATCTAACAACTCTCCCCAACTAGATTCTTGCTTGTCCTCAAGCAAAGTATGCCTCTTGAAAGACAAGAGGATTTGCATAAAGAAACAGTTTCTCCGAAGTTGGATAAACGGCTCAAACACAAGCGAAATTCGCATATACAAGTTCCCAACGGTTCGAATAAAATAATACCTAGGAACTTTAAAACTTAAATAGTAATGCAAAATATTTATCTATCTACAACAATGCTATTCTGAATGCATCATCCTATCTCTCCTCTTCGAATAAGGAATGAAGATTTTGCGCGTTTGCAACCGCGGGACTAATCTCACTCTCTAACAAATAATGAAGAAATCAAACAGATTCATACAATGTCTAATCAATCATAAATGGTACTGTGGAAGCATAAAGATCACTAAGGGCTTTTCGGTTGAAACTTGGTCGGGTTAACAAACAAGGGACATTTCTAAGGCCATTGAAACGAAAGTGCCGATGCAAAAGAGACATTCACAGTAATATTCACACTACTCGACTTTGTTTCCTTTGTTTCTTATTTGTAACCTTCACAACACATATTCCACAACTCAACTCTTATTTTTCACTACTATTTTTTTTTTTTTTTTCTTCCAAGCAAGCATTCATTTTTTTTTTCATTCTTTCTATTTTTGTTCTTTTCTTTCACATCAAATATACAAAACAGATGTTTATTTTCTACATTTTCTATACATATATTTTTCTATGCTTGCTCGGTTTTTCTTTTCATTTTCAAAAGCTGTGGTACTTACCAATTCTTTTTCGTTCTCCCCAACTTATTTCTTCCACACCCTAAGTGAATGCTCTTAACTTTTTACGGCAAAAGAACAATAATCAAGATTTTTCGGGTTGTAAAAAAAAAACATTTTTGAGATCTCGCTTTATTTCAAGCCGAGATTCAACTGTTCAGGCTCAAAGGGGTTAACAAATACTCTCTCTGCTCACAGGTAAGTTGTTTTTGGATGTAGTTGTGCTCGAAAGAAAACAAGTGCCTTGATCATTTCTAATTGCTTCCACAATTTCACAATAATAACAGACAAATAATGAATCACAT
Source organism: Lathyrus oleraceus (assembly GCF_024323335.1). Lineage (NCBI taxonomy): Eukaryota > Viridiplantae > Streptophyta > Magnoliopsida > Fabales > Fabaceae > Lathyrus > Lathyrus oleraceus. The sequence goes on from NC_066582.1 coordinate 15,244,015, forward strand.
GAATCAACAAAACTTATTAGAATCCAGCATTTAAGTGAACAATGGAGGTTTCCTCACACTTTGTGGTTTAGGTTCTAGATGAAACATTCATTCAATTATGTTGCACAAAGACAATATTCAATTTACCAAAAAGAGTAAAGTTCCTAATGCATTCTAAAATTCTAGCCGACGGTAACCATGTACCTTAGCTTCATTCACTTGTTATTCTTATCATTGCCATCCAAGCTCGGATGCACCTTCATTGGGTACTTCTTGAGGAGCAACCAATCTAGAAGGGTTTGCCACTCATTCAACCAAAATTTTATTAAACACACAAAATTAACAACAAACATAAATAATATTAACTGAAAAATAAAATTTTGTTCGTGGGGGACAAAACACCCCAATAGTACAACCCATGGTCAAAATACAAAATTCAAAAGTACAAATAAAAATGCCATAATAAAAAACTGAAATACAAAAACAAAAACTTAACCCACAAAGGGCTCAAGACTCCTCCTCACTACCGGCCTCAGAACCGGTCTCCTCATCATCATCCTCATCATCATCATCAGCTCCCACCCCCTCAGAATAGACTGGCACGTCCACGGGCCAATTTGCATTCGTCAGAAACTGCTCCCGTGTCATCAAAGCATGTGCACCACTACCCTGCAGCTGCAAACGCTGCATCGAGTCGTGCATGTCAATCATAGCCCTCTGCGATGCTGCCATCCACTCAAAATTGAATTCACACGCAGCCCGCAGGTATGGATCGACCCTGGGAGTAGAAGCACTAGGACCATCAGAAACCCTAGTGCTACCTGAGGCTGCACTGCTGTCGGTGGCCTTAGCTTTGCAGTATTTTGCCACATACCGGTCATCAATAGGAGCCGGGATCCTAACCTGACCCCGGGACGGAAGTCGCACTCGTGCCTTAATGCACAGACTCATAATCAAACAAGGGAATGCAAGGGGGCAATTCACCCGAGCTCCCGACTTCAGTCCGCTCTCTATTACCGTCTTCAACTCATTGGCAATGATCCTCGCCACATCAATCTCAACATTGGCGAGGATGGAATGTACTAAATGTGCCACTGGGATCGGCACAGTAGATGTGTGGGATTTGGGTTGTATGTTGGTCAAAACCAGAAGAAGAATCAGCTGAGCCATGGGAGTCATGTCCTCCCGATGATATCTCATAGGAACCCCAGATGGGTTCGGCTCAACTGATTTCCCTGGTAAAAGCAGGGCGGCTGTAATTGCTGGGATATCCTTGTGCAGCCGGAGGTCAATATGGTACTGGTCTCTCTCATTAGCACCCAGCTGAAGCGGCTCCCCGAGGATTTGGTTGATCGTATCCCTGTCAAAAGGAACTGGCCGACCGGCCACTCTAGAGACCCAAGTGAAGGGCTCATCATCATCAGGCAATGCGTTAGCGTAGAACTCCCGCACTGTAGCGATGTCATAGTGTTCCAAGGGATTTATCAACCTATCCCATTTCTTTGTATCGATCAACCCGGCAAAACTCCGATACGTGCCCTGTGGGTTAATCAGAAAACGCTTCTCAGGCAAAATGTTTCGCTTCTCCAAAGCGATGTACCGTGCCGCTTGTTTCGGGCCCACAAACTTGTCGTGGTCGAATTGGATCGGCACGGTTCGTGAAGTAGTTGCCGCTCCCTTTCTTTTCTTGCCAGCACTAGCTCTTGACTCCATTCTGCAAAACAAGAGATAAAGCAACAAACACGAAACAAACAGATTAGAACCAAAACAGTTTTTATAAGGGACTGGTTTGCTCGCTGCTGCTTCGCCTAGCGAAGTGGCAGCGAATGCTCGCCCCAGGTTCGCCTAGCGAGTGCTAGCGAACCTTACGGGTTTTGGGGTTTTCTGCATTTTCAAAATTGTTTCCCCCAAAACCTGTACATACAAGGTTTCCACAGCAAAACCCAATGATTCCTCATGACTATGAATTGTTCTATGCTATTGGGGATACCTAATTTCATGGAAAACCTAAGTAAGAGTAAATCCCCAATTTAAAAACCTAAATGCACAACATTGCAAACTCCCAAAATTGCATGCAACCTCAAGGTTCCTATCACACCTATCCTATTTACCATTCAAATTTGGAAATAAATAATGCAACAAAAGAAACATGCAATAGGGCAAACCTTGAGGTAAACGGATTTGGAAAGGAGAAGTGGGAAGTGTTTGCAAATGACCGACACACAAATGTTGTTGATATGGATGCACGGTAGAGAATTTGAGAAGGGAAATCGCACACTTCAGCAGAGCAGTTCAGAAGAATTTTTAGGGTAAGGGCAAAACTGCCCTGCTGAACTGTTTAAATATAACAGTACTGGTGCGCTCGCTACTGCCTCGCCTAGCGAGCAGCCAGCGAGCGCGCTCGCTGCAGCCTCGCCTAGCGAGCTGCAAGCGAGCATGACAGCAAGTGCTTTTGCAAATGCAGCACTTGCATGTCATCCAGCCTGAAAAACATAAAACATAAAACAGGAAATACTTACAATGTTGGGGTGCCTCCCAACTAGCGCTTGTTTAACGTCGGCTAAGCTCGACGGTGCGATGCTCACAGAGGAGCATCGAGCGGCTGAGCACAACTCTCGCGATCCACATGACCGCCGAGATACACTTTCAATCGTTGGCCGTTCACGGTCCAACTGTCTTTCTCGTCCATATCTTCAATGATAACGGCCCCGTACTCTTTGACTTCTTTCACCCGAAATGGCCCGGACCATTTCGATTTCAACTTCCCGGGAAACAACTTCAACCGGGAGTTGAACAATAAGACCAATTGTCCGGGCACAAATTCTTTGGTACGGATCTTCTTGTCATGATATTTCTTGGCTTTTTCCTTGTACAACCAACTTGAGTGGTATGCGGCATTGCGCATCTCCTCCAACTCAAGTAGTTGTACTTTCCTTTTTTCACCGGCCGACTCATTCTCAAAATTTAAAAATTTGAGGGCCCACAAGGCCTTGTGCTCCAATTCAACCGGCAAATGGCAAGTTTTACCAAATACCAATTGAAACGGAGTTAGGCCAATTGGAGCTTTAAAGGCCGTACGGTAGGCCCATAATGCTTCGTCCAATTTTTGGGACCACTCCTTTTTCGAGTTCGACACGGTTTTTTCTAGGATTCTCTTAATCTCTCGATTAGAGACCTCCGCTTGCCCGTTAGCCTGAGGGTGGTACGGAGTTGTCACCCTATGCGACACACCATAATGTTTTAGAATTGTTTCCAAAGGTGCATTGCAAAAGTGTGACCCTCCGTCACTTATCAACACTCGGGGTGTTCCAAAACGGGAAAAGATGTTTTTCTTTAAAAATTTTATCACCGTTTTGGCATCCGCCCGAGGTGAAGCAATCGCCTCAACCCACTTAGAGACATAATCAACAGCTACAAGCATGTACTCATTCCCGTAAGAGGGTGGGAAAGGTCCAACAAAATCTATGCCCCAACAATCGAACACTTCTACTTCTTGGATATTTTAGAGAGGCATCTCATCTCTCTTACCTATCCCACCACTTCTTTGGCAACTGTCACAACTTTGCGCATGGGTATGTGCGTCTTTAAAAATAGTTGGCCAATAAAATCCCGATTGAAGAATTTTAGTGGCCGTTCTAACCCCATTATAATGACCGCCATAAGGCGAGTTGTGACAATGCCAAAGGATGCTCTGGGCTTCATCACCAGTTACGCATCTCCTTAACAGGTTATCGCTACCCAACTTAAACAAGTATGGGTCATCCCAAACATAATACTTCGCATCCGAAAGGAACTTCCTCTTTTGGTTCGAAGTTAGATCGGCCGGCACACAACCACTAGCCTTGTGGTTTGCAAAGTCTGCAAACCACGGCCTAACTTGAACCTTAAACAATTTTTCATCAGGAAATTCTTCCCGGATTTCCTTTTCAGATGCGGTAACCTCGACATTCACCAAGCGGGATAAATGATCCGCTACCAAGTTTTCCGATCCCTTCTTGTCTTTAATTTCGACATCGAATTCTTGTAACAAGAGGATCCAACGGATGAGCCTTTGCTTCGAATCCGGCTTGGTCAGCAGATATTTAATCGCCGCGTGGTCGGTGTACACCACGACTTTAGACCCTATAAGATAGGACCTAAACTTTTCTAGCGCATACACTATTGCGAGTAGTTCTTTTTCCGTTGTGGCATAATTTATTTGAGCCTCGTTAAGAACCTTACTCGCATAATGTATAGCATGAAAAGTTTTGTCCTTTCTTTGGCCAAGTACCGCTCCAACGGCATAGTCACTCGCGTCACACATTAGTTCAAAATTTTCATTCCAATTGGGAGCGACTATTATTGGAGCGGTAACCAATTTTTCTTTTAAAACCTCGAAAGCTTGCAAACAATCGTCGGTGAAGAGAAATACCTGATCTTTGGCGAGTAAATTGCTCAAAGGTTTAGCCACCTTTGAGAAGTCCTTGATGAAGCGCCGGTAGAACCCCGCGTGCCCCAAAAAACTACGGATGCCCTTCACATTGACCGGAGGGGGTAATTTTTCAATTACATCAACTTTAGCTCTATCCACTTCAAGCCCCCTTTTAGAGACTTTGTGGCCTAGCACAATCCCCTCGGTCACCATAAAGTGACACTTTTCCCAATTTAGCACCAAATTAGTCTTCACACACCTTTCCAACACCGTCTTCAAATTTGCCAAGCATAGACTAAACGTCCCACCAAACACCGAGAAGTCATCCATGAAGACTTCCATAGTTTTCTCTATTAGATCGGCAAAAATAGCTTGGACACATCGTTGGAATGTCGCCGGCGCATTGCAAAGCCCAAAAGGCATTTTTCTGTATGCGAACACTCCAAACGGACACGTGAAAGCCGTCTTCTCATGATCAACCGGGTCAACCGCAATTTGGTTGTACCCGGAGTAGCCGTCTAAAAAACAGTAGTATTGTTGGCCCGATAGTCTTTCAAGCATTTGATCCATAAATGGGAGTGGAAAATGGTCCTTACGAGTCGCGGTATTCAACCGTCTATAATCTATACACATTCTCCATCCCGTGGCAACTTTAGTCGGGATCAATTCGTCTTTGTCATTACGGATTACGGTCATTCCACCCTTCTTCGGAACCACGTGCACGGGACTAACCCACGGACTATCCGAGATCGGGTAAATCATTCCCGCATCCAAAAGCTTCACCACTTCCTTTCTTACAACCTCTTTCATCGTAGGATTTAAGCGGCGTTGTGGTTGAGCCACCGGCTTGAAATCCTCCTCCATCAAAATCTTGTGCATACAATAGGATGGACTAATTCCTTTAAGATCGGAAAGAGTCCAACCCATAGCTTCTTGATTTGTCTTTAGCACAAATATGTGGACGAACTTCTTTTTGATCCGGAGATCGAGAGAACCGCAAGGAGGCTCAATAGCAAAACAAGACGTAGGAGGCAACAGGCTAGGCAACGCCAAGAGCAAGGAGAAAGTTCTTCAACCACCAATCCACACACATTTGTACCAAACATGGAGCCACAACCACCACCACCGATTTCTACTCCATGTATCAACAGTCCAAGGAACACCGCTCAGTTTGCCAACCAAACTGGAAGGCAAGCTGAGATGAAGACGGGAACTCTGAATTTATTGTATGGGAGTCCATTCACCGGAATGGACCATGAAGACCCATTTGCTTTTCTCACAAAATTCTATGAGATAGCATTGGCTGCCGGAGTGGATCAGGCTCAGGAGCTTCCGTTGTTCAGACGTTTATTTGCTTATGATAACCGGCTTGTCCTCGGTATCATCAAGGAATACATATTTCAACGTCGAAGGTAACTCTTTTAATTCAATTGACGCTTTCTCGTCAATTACCTCCTTCTTCAAATTTTCTTCCTCTACTTCCCACGGTTGTAGGTCTTCCAAGCTATCAAATTCCTTCAAGCATTCCTCAAGAGCTAGCTCCTCTTCAACAGTGAAAACCTCCAATGAGTCGTCGAGAGCTAACTCCATAGGAGATATCTCGTGAATATGCTTTGAAACTTCCATAATAGCGTCTTCGATCACATCGATTCGAAAGCTATCATGTCTATCCTTGGAATGCTTCATCGCCTCGAATAGATCAAAGGTGACCTCCTCATTTTGAACACGCACCTTCATTAAACCGTCATCAACATCAATCATCATTCTTGCGGTCTTCATGAATGGTCGGCCCAATATGAGCGGAGCATCATCATCTTCCTCCATATCAATTACAATGAAATCCACCGGGAAGAAGAATTTGTCGACCTTTACCAACACATCTTGGGCTACGCCATGAGGATGGGTCGTCGACTTATCCGCCAATTGTAATGTCATTCGGATGGACTTAATCTCGATGTTGCCAAGCCTCTTGATAATTGACAAAGGTATAAGATTTATGCTCGACCCCAAGTCAATAAGTCCCTTTCCGACATACACATCACCAATTTTAACCGGCAATGTAACTCTTCCCGGATCAACCTCTTTCTTAGGAAGCGTCCTTTGAATGATGGCACTACAGCTCGCATCAAGGACGATGGTCTCCGGTTCCGTATACCTCCGCTTTTTGGTTAGTATGTCCTTCATGAACTTGGCATACTTTGGCATTTGTTCCAAAGCTTCAGCAAACGGAATGTTTATTTGTAATTGCTTAAAAATATCCATGAACCGGGCGTAATGCCGTTCATTTTCCCTTTTGGAAGGGGCATGAGGGTAAGGAAGGTTTTGGACAGGAGTAGCGCTCACTACCTCCTTCCCTTTCGCTATTCTAGCGCTTTTCCATCTCGGCTTCTTCACTACCTCCCTTATTACCTCATCATTTTTATTCTCCTCAATCTCCACATTTTTTTCATTTTCAACTTCACCATTATTTTTATTCTTTTCAACTACTTCCTCATCACTCCACACTCCTACTTCACCATCAACATTTTCTTCCACTATTTCCTCCTCAATCTCCTTCTCTTTCTCTCTTTTTTCACTCGCCATTCTTTTTTCGTTTTCACTACCCAACTCCCTTCCACTTCTCGTCACAATCGCCTTACAATGCTCCTTCGGATTTGTTTGCGTATTGGCCGAGAAAGAAGGACCGGTTTGTTGTTCAGCTAGTTGCTTGGCAAGTTGCCCAACTTGAGTTTCAAGATTTTTTATGGCCGCGTCATTACTCTTTTGATTGGCCATTGACATTTGCATGAATTGCGTCAATGTCTCTTCCAATTTAGAATTGACTACCGGCGGTTGTTGAGATTGATACGGATTTTGGGGAGGATTTTGACGGCTAGAAGAACCACCTCCATAACCTTGGTTATGATAATAGTTGCTTCTAGGTTGGAACCCTTGGTTCCCTTGGAATTGTTGTTGTTGTTGTTGTTGAGGGTGCGGTTGATAAGGTTGTTGTTGTCTTGGTTGATAGTCCCGTTGATTTGCCATGTAATTTACTTCGTCAAAACCAGGTTACGTTTTATGCGAGGGAAAATCCCTGTGGACGAACTTCTTTTTGATCCGGAGATCGAGAGAACCGCAAGGAGGCTCAATAGCAAAACAAGACGTAAGCTGCACACTAAACCAAACGAATTACAAGCACAAGTCAAAAATTCACAAGCTAAAACTTAAACAACCAATGCGATGCTCGCAATATCAATTTACAATCCCCGGCAACGGCGCCATTTTGTTGAGGACAGTTTTTAAGTGTCGGGTTTTGTTATCGTATCCACAGAGATTGTAAGATATCGCTGCCGTTCAATGGTTGAATTAATCTTAACTTAAAGTAACACTAGGGTTTTGGGTTTTAATCAAGTTATCTTGCATACAAAGTAATTAATTGCGGTAAAAGTTACGTTTTGATTAATATGAGAAATATTGTCAGAGTTAGGTTTCAATGATTACATTTGCTTTGCATGTTTTTGCACGGTCAACAATATTATAAACTCCTTTAGATGATAAATAATTTCACAAAGTCCTCTCAATGCGTTTCTCTCGAACACCCATTGTGAGTTTTGTCATTTTGATCCATTGTTTCTCTCGAACACAATCTATCAAAAAGACAACGTTTTGGTTCAACCTTATGGTGAACAAAATCATTCGTTACTATCTCTAGCTAACAAACAAGTTTGGATGAAAACCTAGGTCAAGAATCGGTAAACATCTCTCGATCAAATACCAACACAAAGAGTTTTAAATAGAAACAAAGTTTTCATCATATATTTACCGTTAAAGAGTTTACAAATGAGGATCCTTACATTTACACACAAAGCTTGGAAATCACCTACATCTAACCTTGACAAATGGAGACTTAGCTACTCATTTTCATGGTAGCTTGGTCGGCAAGTAAGAAAAGAGGGTTGATCAACATCCAAGTCGAATAATCGAAGTTGGATGGGAATCCACCATCTTTTTGTGGAAGATGGTTGCTAGATGAAGAGAAAAGAAATTAGGGCATAAAATCCCCCACAAAGCAATGCTGTAAAATATCTAAGAGAAAGTACAAAAAATGGAAAAGTTGGTAAAAAGTGGTATATGCACAAAAGGTGGCACCTGCTACTTATAGACAAGTGCAGAACTGTCACGTTCGCTAGGCGAGCAGAATGGCTCGCCTAGCGAAGGCCAAAAATGGGCACAAAATGCCCCTGCGCCCAGAGAAAACTGGGCCTGTGGAACTGTCATGTTCGCCTAGCGAACAGACCTTCGCCTAGCGAAGAACTCGCTTCAACCTTCGCCCCAGCGAGGTTGAGAGGTTTTGCTACTGGAATGCTCGCTGGGGACTCGCTAGAGCCTCGCCTAGCGAGCTAGTGCTGGCTGCTCATTTCACCAAAACAGACTGAATTCGCTGCCACTTCGCCTTCAGTTCGCCTAGCGAATTAATTAACCAATTTACTGGAGCCTTTCGCCAGGAGCTCGCCTAGCGAAGGTTTTGCTTCGCCACATCCTCGCCTAGCGAGCTGGCAGATGAAATGCTCCTTTGCTTTGGTTCCTTTGCCAATTCTCTTGTGTCTTTATTATCAATTAATTCATGCCTTTCCTGCACAATAACAAACACATCAAAGGCACCAAGCTTGTTTATCAATGTACGCATTCCATGTAAAATAAATGTGATTTTGGCAATTTGAGCAAGGCAAAAGAGTGAAAGATGCCCACATATGATAGCTCAAATAAGCACTTTTGGGCATCTAACAGTATGCGGATTACACAAAACTAGGTTATTTAGGTAGGAACTCCTTCCAATTGTATCTAATACAACTCTCGAATATTTTAGTTGGGTGAATAACTCCGTATTCCAATCCATCACATGGATAATTCCCAACTCTTGCTTCTAAACATATATAATCTTATTATAATTTGTTTAGTCAAGTTTGACCCATTGTTTTAACAATTGGATATTACAATTATCCCATCGCACCTTACTAATATAGAACATGCACCTCGCGTAGGCGAAACCTACATTATCCGATACTAGTCTTGATGAGTGTTAAAACTTGGAAAGCATAAACTTAATATTTAATTTGAGGGAATTTGCAATTATTCTGATCTCACCGGCTTATTTATCATATAAATCGTCTCTCACATGCATCAACATACATACACATGCATCAACATACATATATAATGAAACAGTTATGGCCCCTAGCGCAATTGTTCTCCCAAGCCAATGAGAGAACCTAAGCTAACCTAATAACGATCTAAGCTTCTCCAAGCAAGATCTTCAAGGTTGTCCTCCTTTGGCACTGACTTCTTTACTTTCTTCATAACATTACATTACATAAAGAAACTCGTTTTACATATGAGGGAGAGAGATGAGAAAAGAAGTTACATTGAGAGATTAAAAGAGAGGCACGACACGCAGGTCGTATTTTAAAACCCAAAACAAAATAAAGGAAAACTAAGGCCATAACCGATCACCACAAGACAATAATAAACACATTATTATTATTATTAATTCTTTTAATTAATTAAAACCAAATTAAATCTCGACGAACGATCACATTACGCAGAGTTAGCCGAACGGGTGAATTTTGCCTTGCGTTAACCGGTTAATCATATGCGTTAACCGGTTAACACTGTTTGAAAATCTGCTCATAATTTGTATTCTGTTTTGCGTTAACCGGTTAACCAAATACGTTAACCGGTTAACACTGTTGAAAAACTGTTAGAAAGTTGTATTCCGTTTCGCATTAACCGGTTAACCATATACGTTAACTGGTTAACACTGTTTAAAAATCTTTTAGAAAACAGTATTGCGTCTCGCGTTAACCGATTAACCATATGCGTTAACCGGTTAACACTGTACGAAAATTTGTTAGAAAGCACAACTCTTGTGCAGTCACAACCCCAATCGCATAACTCTATGACAACACAACCCTTGTGCCGTCACTAACCCTGATGCACCAATTTCAGACCGTCAAACACATCTCGATTGTTGATTCAGTATGATTGATCAACACGTCATTGCTTCACCATACTAATGTCGGATCAAGAAGCAAACGACCATTGATCGCTCAAAGGAAAACAATCATTGAGTGTTTGAATGAACGAAACAAGAACACTATATCATATATAATGTATTTTGCATCAGGATTACTTATATCATATATATAATTTGATCAATCTTAATTTAATCTTTGATTCATTCTGTTTTAATCGTATTAATACAGAAAAATAAACAGTTATCAGATTCATGGTTTCGTAAGTGGCTTTGATACCACTAAAGGAGAATTGTCATCTAAGGCGCAGCAGAATTTAAAAATTTCTCCATTTAGTGATCCTTACGAATGGGCATGATCAGTGATAGAATCGTTACCTCTTATGGCGATCACGAACGTTGAACGATGACAACGTCTCTACTCAGTCCACACGAACGGATTCCTTCAATCTCAGTGCTAGCTGCTACGAATGAAGGCTTTGATTGAGAGAGAGAGAAACGGAATGCAAGAGTGACAATGCTTCTACCCAAGGGTTCTATTTATAGAACCACTTGTGTGGGCTTCAAGCTAAAAAGCCCACTTAAGTGTATTTTGGCCTATATCTTATAATATGCCTAAAATCACTTAAGCATGTGGTACCTTACCATATTTCGTATTCCACTTAAGTGCATCGTACCTTACGGTGTTCCTTAGTTACTCTATTTCTCATCAATCCTTCCTTTGTGTGTGACCCTGTAGGTTTTCGCGACGTTGGCAATTATATTAAATCACGCATTTAACATAATAAACAGTGAGCGGTATCTAGCAACACATCACTGCTACCCAAGACACGAAAATGTCATATGATCTGACAAATCCTTCTGTGATAATAATTATGTGTATAATTACCCTTTTGCCCTTATGTCTATATTGAACACAAGGCATAGACTGTGTCATCCTTGTCCAGTTCAATATTTGGCCCATAGACATTTATCCTGTTACGCAGGATGGGCAAATTCCATCTAGGTCACTCATGTCCCTTAGCATGCTTTGTGGAGTACCCATCAACCGTCTTTATGGTTATCCAGTTACGGACAACGTTGGATCAGCAATAAAGCACTCGACTCTACATCTAGGGTCCATAGTGGTTTCAGGTCGAAGAGTGGTATACACCATTATCACCGTGAGAATAACTTATGACACTTTGCATAACATTCTATATAGTATTCTCATAGCGGGTCAATCCAATATGAATATTACTCTTAATATTCATACCTATGTTTAAGACTTGATAACTCTTTATCCATGATCCATGAGACGTGATCATCAGTCTACAAACATAATAGTCTTCATGCTTTAATGTTATCCCACTTCACAATAAAGCTTGACTACGGATACTTTAAGAATAGTGTCTTTATGTTTAATGTGATCTCATGATTAAGTCATACTTGATACAGTAAACGGACTATCTATTCCAGGGACTTTATTAAACAAACATAATAAAGAAAAATGTCGTTTATTATTAATAAATAATTCGATACAAGTACCAAAAGTATTGGCCTCTAAGGCTTACACCAACAGTCAGTCCACTGGGTGAAATAGTGTCAAAGTCAAAAATTCCATATCTCCTTTTTAGTCGAAAGAGGCCTTTTGGGGAGAAAATTGTTAGCTGGGATTTTCAACAGGGTCAAAATCTCAGCATATTGAGAAGACTTGGAAAAAGTTGGAAGTCTGAAAAGGTATTTTCGACATGTTATGTTAGCTAAAGAATTTGAAGCTTCAAGATGAAAAATAAAGATTGGAACATAGTATTTTATAAAAACAAATATTTCGTCCAACATTTCGACGGTAGTATTGCTCAGGATTTCGACGTCAGCGGGACATGTCGACCAGCAGCGTTTTGGCGCGAAGAAGCGTTAGTTGAAAGCGAGTAACATGCAGAAATCTATGTGGCAAGTGCTGAAGCGAAAAGCATGCAGAAATCTATGTGGCAAGTGTTGAAGAGAAGAGCGTTATAAAATAATTATTTTACACTTGTATAAATTAGAGTTCTAGTATTAGGATTAAGGGTGTTCTTTTGATTTCACTACAAAACTCAAAAATCTCAAAGTACCAGCGTAGAGAGAAACGAGTTTCACTGAGAAAAATGTATGACTTCTAGAACATCAATTCTTTTCAAATGCAGAGTCTTTTACTTCATTTTATCTTCTTTGCGGATCTGCTTCCATTCCTCTATTAATTTCATTGTCACCTTACATTCACTTTTACAAAGTTCACCTTTTAGCACTATCGAAATTACTTACGTTTTCAAATAATTTACCCTTTTGTATCATCTTTACACAAAGATTTTGACTAAGTTGAAATCCTTCACTTTTCTACCCAAAACTATAAGAAAACTTTTAGTATTATGTCCTAGGATTATCTGGTCAATTTTGTAAGTAAACTTTCAATAAGAGATTAGCACTTGTTTAACAAAATTCATAGTAAACAGCTACCCTATGATGTAATGATGGTATTCTCAAAGCCAAGAATGGAAAGCAGGGCATGGGAAATGAAGCAAAGTCAAATGAGACATTTGTCGTGTACAAAAATGTGGCTATATGGAAAAGTGTAGTAGCAAGGAGCAGGCAATGTCAGATGTGATGATCCATAGGCATCATCAACAACTTTAATAAGACATTGTCATTCATCTGAACATTTAATGTCTCATTCATTGAGTTTTATGTTGTGATTATGACACATGATACATTTATTTTTGCATGGTCTCTCGTGTTATCATCGAAGTACATGTTAACACCCATCAAACATTTTATAAATTCAACAAACTCTAAACTCCAAGCTTCAAAAGGAGCACCGTAGCAACGTAACCACATAACTCTCTCATTATCCATGTGTGAGGATTTCCACTCCCTAGTTTCATTGAACCATTATTTCAAAGGTTACGATTTCAATCCTTTATTTGAACATTTTTTGAATTTATTTGTTAAATTAACATAATAAATGGCCAAAAGTTACAACTTCCTAAATGCGAACCATAAATCCTATAGTAATTGGGCACATGGTCATAAGGGGCCACCACCAAACTAATACAACTCTTTATGAAAAGGTTTACTCTTATTGATATATAATGGTTCGTGAATATGGTCATGTTGAAACCATTAAATCATTGGTTCTCTTCATCAATTGGTACAAGTTTTCTATAAATAGAGATACTTCTTAGGCATAAAAGACTTACATGAAAATTACTTGTTTCAAGTGCCAAAAATTATATTTAAGTCATTCTTTTATTTTTCTAGTGCACGAGAATAAATGAGAGAACTTTATTATATAAAATATCGTTGATCGATATGTTTAATGTGAATGTGCGATTCATGTTAAGGTTTATAGAGTATTCTGAAGAATATTTTCCTGATTACCCATTTTCATCAAATTTGCCTAAATTGGTGGAGGCGAATCAAACCTAAAGCTTTGTGTAAAAACACACTTTGGAATTTATTTTGTGCAACTTTCATCCTAACATATTTATCTTCTTCTTATTCAAGTTTTGCAGCAGGCTCCGAACACAAGTTCTAACAATCTTTAGGTTCGGTATTCGATTTTGATCCATACTTTATTTATAATTAATATTAAAGTATGCAACTTTAAAAAAGATGATGACAAATTTCAATGATGGTGAAAGAGAGATAAATATACATGTTTGTTTATTAATAACCATGGTGAAAGGTACATAATCATTTTAAATAAATGTATGTTCTAAATCTTTGTAAAATATGTTTAAAATAATTTATATTTATGTCAAGCCTAACATGTGCAATAAAATTATGTATGCATGATTTATAAATTATTCAAGTATGTGACTTTGAATATATAAGAATATATTTGATTTATGGTGTATATTGAATGTAATATACATGTTAAATATTATTCTTTAGTGTAAGTAATTTATTTTAATTAATAATGTATTATTTATTGATTAAATGATTTGGAAAGAAATTAAATTTAAAAAAATATTATGAATTTGAATTTATGGTGCATGTATTGGTAACATAAAATGATGTAAGTAAAATGTTAAAAATAATCGACATGTTTAAATTGTATTTTAGTTTATACAAAAATTTATTAAAATAAAATGATTTATCTCATATTAAAAATAGCATCAACATGTTAAAAATATGAGATAATAGGAAATGCATTTCGGATATAATCTATCTATATGAGAATGAAGTGGTGTCGCTTCTTAGAGTAAGAGTTCCACTCTTAAATTCTCATGAAAAGGATATAAGACGCAAAATCTTATTTAATGTGTCGTGCCCGTTTGTTCTAATTAATAATTGGTTCAAAATTTATCTATCAATATTATAGAAAATTTAAAATACTAATATGTGTTTAAATTGGAAGATACCTTTATCTGAAATCATGAAAATTTCAAAATAATAGATTTAAATATATTTTTAAAATGATGATTATTTCGTCCAATTATCCATTTGCATCCAAATTACCGATTATTGAATAAGATAAAGATTTTTCAATGTTTCAATGGTTTCGTCTAATTCTCGACGTTCCTCCTTTGGCAACTGAGTCCTTCCATCTTTGAAATTTCAGAATAATTGCATAGATATTTCGATTACCAATGAAAATATTATTCACTTTAGTTGTTAAAAGACACTCATCCAACCCCATAAACACCTCGTACATATCCTTTGTTTTGCACGTCCCGTCAAAGAGAGAATTTTGTTTGTACTTCTTAGTTCAATTTCAACTCCTTCGCTATCCCACTTTTTTTTACCGATGACAGTGTAAAGCATAACAATTAATTTTATTTTAAAAATGGATTCTAAAAAAATATTATTTATTCTATAACATAAATATACATTATTGAAAATTAAAATATAGTCAAAATCAGAATTTTTCAAAAAATTATATCTCAAAAATAATTTTTATAAAAAACTATTTGAAATAGCTTTAAAATTAAATGATCTTTTAAAATTTTGATATTCAAAAAGAGTTTCCACAAAATAATGAAATACTTAAACTAACATCTTTCGTGTTCAACTCGGGATTACAATCCATTTTAACTCTAACTACTAATAATGAAATACATAAAAAAATCTTAATACAGCTAATTCAATTTTAACTCTAACTACAATTTTAAAAATCTCATATTGCGTCGTTCAACTTTGAATAAAATTTTAAACTTAACTTTTAACTTAAAATTTTAATATATGTTATTCAATTTAATAATTATAATTATATAAAATTAAATTAATAAACAAATTAAATTAAACTTGAATTTTTATAACAAAAGAAGACATGTAAAATTACATATGACATGTATAATTAAAAGATGAATATTTTAAAATAAGAAGATACAAATTTGGGCAAAATATAACATCAGATAAAGATTAATAAAATAAAATTATAAGAAAAAAATTTAAAATAAAAATAAAATAATAAAATTTTGAAAAAAAATAAAATTATAAGAAAAATATAAGTATGAAATATTCAAATGAACAAATTTATAGACAAATAAATAGTTAAAGTAAGAAAAAAAAACTTCTGGGAAAATAATCAAGAAGACCAATATATAATATGAAGCAATAATTATGGACTGAAACAAAAACACAGAGAGCAGATACATAATTAAATATTATGAATTTCATGTATAAACATTGACAAGAATTAAAGAATTATAGTAAGATGGGTCAGATTATTTGGCTTGATTTCTCTAAAGAGAAACAAAATCGCACAGTATCATCAGATTCGATCAGCTGGGGAAATAATCATCATACCCATCAACCAAATTATAATGTAAATGTTACTCAATCATAACAATATTATACCAAAAGAAAGGGGAGATTTTGAAATTGAAAATATAGATCAGATTATTTGGCTTGATTTCTCTAAAGAGAAACAAATTCGCACAGTTTCTTCAGATTCGATCACCTGGGGAAATAATCATCACATCCAACGATTCAACCGAGCAAAGCATATATCAGAATAACATAATTCCTAACGATAAAACAAACAAGCAAGTCCTAAATAAAAAAATAAAAAAGTATGAAAGAAAGAAACATAATTGAGAAAGAAGGCATTGTAGATAGTGAGAGAGATAAGAGGCGAAGGGGTTTATAAAGGGGCAAACCAAACTAAAGATTCGCTGCCGCTGCAAAACCCTAATTTTTGGATGGAGCCCAGTTGTCTAGTTCTTTTTTTTGTTCTATTAGTATTATCCTTCTACTCATTTTTTAACTTAAATTCAAATTAAGCAATTAAAAAATTGAGTAAATAAAAAATATCATTTTATAGTATTCAAATTTAAATCCATACAAATAAAAATCATAAATCAAAAAGCACAAAAAATTAAATTTTATTATATGTATTTCGTGTCATTTTATAAAAACCACTATATTTAGATCGAATTTTAAATTGATTTTTTAAAACAAGAAATGAATAGATTTTTTTTAATTTAAAATAACCACTAATTTAAATTAAATTTTTAAATATCAAAATAATCATATTTTCTTAACTGATGTGTCAGTTGAACTGACGCATCCATTTAAGCTTAAGAGGAGGCGTCATTTGAGCTGGCACATGCTCCTAATGGCCATAGTGTATGCGCCAATGCATCTGACGCATGCACCTTTAATTTTTTTTTAATTTTAAATGTTAATTTTACAATTAAATAAAAAAAATACTGAAAATAAAAGATTATATTTATGTTATAATAAAAATTACATGGAATTGATAAGAAATTCAATAACCCGCCCGATTGAAACGTCTTCGTGTTCCACACCCAGGTGCGTTAGTTTGTCTTCGAGGTCTCCCACGATTTTTCTGAGGTGTTTGGGGTCTTTGAATGCTGGCATGATCCAATGGTGGCTGGTGTAAAGGTCTGGTGGAAGGTCCAGCGGTATTTGATAGATGTGTCATCATTTGTTTCCAATAGCTAGGGGATTCTCGCCAACGGCGCTTCCGTAATTGAGTTTGGTGCTCATGTTGTCATAGTTGGGTCGATGTGGTTGGGTGAATTATGGACGGTATGGTTTTCCCGAATTGGGCCATTGAATGGGTTTGGAAACGAATCAATGGTTCATGGGGTGTACTATAGTCAAATAATGGTTGGGTGTTATGGTGATGGGATGTTTGGGTGGTTATTGGTGGGGGCTACGATGACATAAATTGTATGAATCATCTAGGTTATAGACTGTTGTGTTGGCTGCGTATGGTTGTTGGTGGGTGGAGTTTGATTCTTGGTTTTTAGGTTGGGTGTGTGGCATGAATGGGTTTTGAGGTTGGGTGTTTGGTTGTTAGGTGTATATTGTAAAGTGATGGTGTGAGGTTGGTCGTTGGGTTTGGGTGGCTTGACATTATTCTTGGATGAGGATTTTTTGTTGGGGGCATATGATGACGAAGCTAGTTGGAATGGATCAATCAAATACCTTGGCTCAGACACAAATTGTGGCGTTGTAACCGACCTAAATCATGCCATATACTATTGAGTTGGTCTAGCATCCTGTATGACTGGTTCGTTTAAGATGTTTTGTCGTCGATTCCTCCAATGACGACACATCTCTTTTGCGAAATCTCTCTAGTCGGAATAATCTCATTGGGCATAGACTCTTTTTTTATGCCAATCTCCCAAACACGTTGAAGGTTCTGGAATTTGTTGTTGCATGCCGAACTGCAGTTTTACCCGGTCACTCTGGTGCATCTTCACAGTAGTGAACCGGATAATTGATGTTTTTGTTGTCCAAATTGCAGCATCATCATGGTTAACCTGATGATCAAGATCCGGATATGGCCTCAAGATAAATTGTACAAGAATACGATATGATTAGATGATAAATAATTTGATTGTTATTTTTAAACCAAAATAGAGTTGTGTATGAGTATTACATCGTCTGGTCTAATGTGATCCAATAGATTGGAATAGACTATTATAGCGCGTTTCGGACACCTATTGTAGTTCATCCCTCTAACTGACCACCTAGATCAAAAACAATTGAAAAATATTATTTACGATTAGTTGTAATATAAAGTCTAATTAATTAGATGGTAAAGTTTTAAACTTACTTTGTTGCAAACGGGAATATGAATGACTTCTCGTTTACCGGGGCAAGTGACGACGTTCTTGACCAACCACATGCTTGTAGCAAATATGCGCTCGAATAAAATGTACAAGTATTTTATTTTTGTCATTTTTACACGTCGTACTATATAGATTGGCCAAAATAGTTGAACCCCAACTATACGTGCTTACCTTATTTATGTTTCTTAACAATGGTAAATACATAATATTTACCGTATTATCAATACTTTCACCGAAAGGAAGGTGAAATGTGTGGGTCTCGGGTCTCCATCTCTCCAACAAAGCAAGAATAAATTTGTAGTCAATCGAGTACGAGACTATGTTGAGGAGATTACCAAAACCGCATCCTCGAATATATGATTATATCAAAGGATCGTGGGGTACATATTCATGTACACGGCATCGAAATCGTTTTGGGTCCTAATAAAACATAAGTAAGAAATAAAATAAGAAGAAGTAATATACAATAAAAACATAAATACAAAATAAATACAAAATAAGTAAGAAGAAGTAATAACATACAAATATCGAGATATTGTCGATTGTTCCTCAATGTTCATCACCCATAGTCAATAGAGACATAATGCTGCAGAGGTTAAGTGTTGCAGAGGTTGAGTGTAGTAAAGGTGGAGAGTTTCAGAGGTTGATTGTTAGTGTTGCAGATGTTGAGTGTTGTGAGTTGATGCCCTATTTATAAATGAGTAAGTGTTGTGGAGGTTGAATAGGTACGCAGCATGTGAAGCATTGGATAGGGTGCATGCATGTGAGAGGTGTAGGCGCCTAAGGCTATGGTGCATGCCTTGCTTTATGACATGCATGGTCACATGCACCAAGTCTAGTGGTGCATGCATGCCTTTTTATGCATGCAAGGAAGAGGCGTCTAAGGCTAGGGCACATACCTTGCTTTATGCACCATTGGAATGGACGTCTGCATTGGATTATTAGGGCAAAGTGATTCCTTATGTGCAGGCACATGCTTGTAGTGTTAGGGCAGAGATTCTTAGGAAATAGATTCCTTGCAGACGCATGTATTGTATTATCTTGTCTCTTCATGGATTCTTTTCATTGCATTGTCTTGTCTTTGCAGATGAATTGCATGATCAGTGCATACACCGTCTACCCTATTTAACTTCATGTGAATAACAAATCAATGCATTCACCATCAATACCCATACAGATCAGTAGAAACACTAAAGTTACATTTAAAAAAATCCCTTCCTCACCATATTACATGATCAGTGCTCATATCGAATGTGAAATATTTGAGCATCAATTATTCGGTTTTTGTTTTCGCAACACAGAAGTAACTCGGTTTACAATAAATCATCAATCAAATGTTTCACATCTGAAACAAAGAATAGAAAAGAAATTGCAGTGTAGTCTTGTGGGTCATATCATCTATAAAAATTCAGTGTGGTTTGCAGACAACCATGTAAAGGTTTATCACTTGAAGATTCAGGATGATGAGGATGGTCATCATATGTTTGTCAGTCATGAACAATTTGGGTACAACGATGTAGAGTTATATATATTACCACAACAATAACAAGTATCTGAGTTCATTGATCAGTCACAAGTGTTTTGTGAAACTGATGACGACGAATAAGCTGAGGTCAATGTTGTAGATAAGTAAGAAGAAGAAGCCGAGTTATTGGTTGATTCAATGGTGAACGATGAAGAAGAATTGGAGACATTACCAGCTAGTCATGTATATTATCCACCTTAACACATGACAAGCTTGAATTTGGGTGTCGATGAACCTTCATCAGATATATTTTACAATTCTTATATGCAAATTCAATTATCATTGAAAGAAGGAGACATATTTCGCACAAAAGAAGATTGTGTAAAAGCTATTAAAAAGTTTCACATGAAACTATCAGCTGATTACAAAGTTGATAGAACTAATGCAATGATGTACAAGATTTATTGTCGAAATGAGCACTACCTTTTCAGGTTCTCAAATTCTTACCGGAAGATGAGTGATTCTTGGGAGATTGGATCCACGGGTTCAATTCACACATGCATGCTCACGAACCCAATGCAAGATCATCGGAAACTTAGCTCTCAGCTAATATGCGATGAAATTTTGTTTGTCATTAGCGACAATCCGTCGTTAAAGGTGAGTACAATAATCTCGCATATTATAGCACAATACAACTATACCCAATCATACAAGAAGACTTGGATAGCTAGGACAAAGGCGGTTGAAAAAGTGTATGGAAATTGAGAGGAGTCTTACAAACAACTTCTAAAATACTTGGTGACTCTTAAATAGTATGCTCCAGGGACTATTGTCAAGTTGGAAACGTTGTCGGCGTATAACCCATATGAGACTTGTGTTATTGGAAATGGAATATTCCACCGTGAAAGAAGGTTGCCGAAGAAGGTTGTCAATGCAGGTTACGCATTAACAGAACCTTCTTTCAAACACTACCGCGAAGACATCAGATTGTCAAACGCAAATGTAGTATGGTGGATCGACAGTATTCCATTGGAGAAGTGGACTAGGGAATACGATAACGGTCAACGTTGGGGCCACATGACAATATATCTTGTGGAATCAATGAACTTTGTCTTCAAAGGCATCTGAAACCTACCTTTAACCGCTTTAGTGCAGGCAGCATATTTCAGGCTAGGGGTGTTGTTTGAGACCATACGTTCCAAATGGAGTTTAGTGTTGCAATCTGGGCAGTTGTTCAGTGATGCTTCAATGAAATTCAATAGACACGAAGCTGCTAAAGCAAGCACACACGTGGTCACGATGTTTGACCGTACTAAAGGTTGGTACAGTGTTGTTGAGTCCATGAATCACAATGAAGGCATGTCGATGGGACAATACATAGTGGAACTAGATAGAGGTTTGCGACAGTGGAAAGCTCCAAACCTTTCGTACGCCCTGCTTCCATGTCATTGCGGCATGTTCAAAGTTTCGAAGGGATCCATCCTACTTACTATCTGACGATTACAAAGTCATAAGCATATCCAATGTTTACAAAACTAGTTTCTCAGTTGTTGAAAAAGAGGATTACTGGCCAGAATATCAATGGGACATTCTCTGGCACAATGAAGTTATGCTAAGAAAGAAAAAGGGTCGCCCAAATAGCACCTGCATTCGAACCGAAATGGATACAGCGAACAAAATGGTTTGATTATGTAGTTCATGTCGTCAGCCAGGTCACAATCGTACTAACTGTCCTAGTGTCAAAACGAGCACAATAAGATAATTTTACATGCACCTCTTTTGCAATATATAAAAAACAAAATTTATTTCATATGATAACTTTGTGAGGAAATGTCATCACAAACAAATACAACACATTCAACACACAAGCAACACATAAACAACAACATAAACAACTACAACAATTAAAATATCATTATTATAACTAAGCGATTACAACCATCAAAACAATTTTGAACATATTATGCATCATCCTGTGAGCGTCTTTGCTAGTCTTAATATTCATCCACTCACGCACTTCTTCATTTTGGTTGAACGTGGACTCAAGTCATTGAATTGTTCTAATCATTTCACCATCTACAATTTCTCCATCTAACCAACGGTTTTCAACATCCGATTAAGACGTTCAAAGAAATCTATATTGCAAAGTCAAATCTTTATCAGAGGTGTGACTGCTGAAAAAATTAAATCGGTATTTCTCTTATGAATGTATTCAGACATGGTTAAAGAACAAAAAATTGAAGTAGAATGAAAGAAAATGGGGTTGGAGGGTAAGAAGTAGTCTGGAAAAATATGGGAGATAAACCATGAAATGCATGCACCAAAGCCCTAGGCGCCACACACACATGGCACAAGCATACATGCATGCGCCAGATGCATGGGCGCATTTACTAAACCACGCATGCATGCGCCAGCTACCATGACGCCTACATGCAATGCCATTGGGAGCATGTGTCATTAGAGTTGGCGCCTCCTTTGAAAGTTTATTGGATGTGTCAGTTCAACTGACGCATCAGTTATAAAAGTTGGTTATTTTGGTAATTATTTCAAAAAATGGTTATCTGGGAATTTTAATTGAAAAACATGGTTTTTTTTTAAATCGAAATGAATCATGTACAGTATATTTATACATATTTATTTATTTTTATTAATATGATATATTATGTTAATTAATTATTAAATTATATTTATCTTTTAAATGTTATTTATTGTTGATTTAATTTAATTTATTTATTTTTATTATTTTATTTGTTTCAACCATAATTTATCTTTTTTATTTGGTAATATTAACTTTTAATATATTATATAATATATATTATATCAAACATAGTACTATTTATTAGTATTTTATAATATGGATAAAAAATATATAATTTATAATTTCGATATTTAAAAAATGATTTAAATTAAAACGTACAGTATTAAATTGGATCGGATCACAATGGGGTTGCTTGGATTGCAAATTACCTCTCTATGTTAAAATCTCTTGGATGTTGTATGTCATGCCCTGCTTCTCAACTATCCGAATATATGTTTTTCTAAATGTTTCCTTGTCATTGCTTTGCACATTAAACTCCACGTGGGCAAATAAAAGTTTCACTTCCTTTTTGGTATTTGTTGTTTCAGAGTACATGAATGTATGATATGCTTTCTTTGTAGCTAGCCACCAATAGGGAATTGCTCTATTTTTTAGACTTGTATGAGATCTGCCATGTTAGGAAACTTTTTACTGTATTGTCACACACTATTAGAAGAAAATAATTACAATGCCACAATTTTCATTCATATATACTAATATACCCTACTATATTGTTTACTTCATTATTTCTACTATTTAACATGTTGTTTAACATATTATTTATCCTATATTATTTAATTTTGTTTATACTATGTTATTTAATTTTGTTTTTATTATGTATAGTTTATAATGTATTTGTTTAATATCTTTTTTTTTAGAATGAATGGAGCTTCAAACCACGTTCACATGCATACGTCAAGGTCGACGAGATGATCCGTCCATATACAAACGGGCTTTGGTCACATCATCAATATAACTTCATACGGTATTGATAGAAAATGTCTACTCGTCTTATGCGAAAGATGGAGATCGGAAATCCACGAGTTTCATCTTCCAACCGGTGAATGCACAACCACTTTGAAGAATGTACTCATGTTGTTAGGTTTGCGTGTAGCAATTATTGGCCGCACAAATGTGACATATGAGACGCATCAAGAATTATTGGGGGTGCCTTTGGAGGACACCAATAGAAAAGGGAAATACATTAAAATGAAATGGCAAGGGGGTCATTACAAGGCTTTCACATTAGACGAGAGTTCCCCTGAGGAAGTGAAACTTATGAAAACTAGAATGTATATTTTATTGCTTTTTGCATGCTTATTATTTCCTGATACTAATGGTAGCACTATACATCTTCAATTTTTACTATTAGCAGACATAAATAAAATAGGTAGATATAGTTGGAGCGCTGCTACTTTATCGCATCTATACAAAAATCTGTGTAGATGCACTAGAAAAAATGTGCATAACTTTGCTGGTTGTGGAGTTTTACTAGAAGTTTGGGGTTGGTTGAGAATGCCAATTTGGGATTCAACAAGAAATTTCGGATCCACCTAGGGGCATGGAGATGTACCACACAAGTCAAACGTCAGACCAATGGAAATTCAAAAATTAGAAAGACCATTATAAACAAGAGAGTCGAGAATGGATAAATCGTCGCAACACTATCTTACAAGGAGATATCATGTAAATCCAACAGAGAATACATGGATTTATATAGATCTATGATCAATTTTGCATCGTTCGCAAAATAAATACCTATTTGACCCTCATAACCAAGTCACGTCTTCAAACTTCTATCACACCAGACCATCAACCAACACTTACACCCAACAATCTTTCAACACAACACAACAACCTTATATCCCAAGCCAACACTACCATCAACCAAACTCATCATTTAACCCAACCCCCTACAACACCCAACAACAAAACCCAAATTGTACCCCCGCAACATACACTCAACAACAAACACCATCCACCACCCGCTGTAACCCATACTCATTCTCACAACCTACCTCACAAGAACACTACTACCAAACCCCTAACCACAAATGTCTTCTTACCACTCACAAACCATCACCCTTAGTTCATTCCAAGACCAACAAACCTACACCCCTACATGAATAACTCAATGTCACATACCACCCAACCAAATTAGAATAACGAGGGAAAAATATTAAGTTATACTCAACCAACAAATGTTAAAATTGTACAAGGATCATCCCGAATTGTACAAGCTCTTGCATGTGAAACTCGCCAACTCTTTCATCAACTAGGTCAAAATCAAGGCTAGATAGGGAATTAATGTATTTCTTTTTAGTTAAATAAATAAATATTTTTACTATTATTATTTACGTGTTTTTATTATTATTTTAATTATTAATAAAACATATTTCAATAATTATTAGTATTTTTATTTTAATTAATTTAACACTTTATTAAATATAAATAATTATATCCAATTAACATTATTAAAAATTATTATTATATTATTTATATTTAAAATTTATTTCAGTTTTAATTTAATTCACAAATATTTACAACATTGTCATCCATTCAAAGGTCGGTTGCAGTCAAAAATTAATGCAAAGTATGACATTTGGTATTTAATTTGAAATGAATGACAACTAAGTATATTTTTAACAAAAGTGTAGCAGGACAATAAAAAGTTCACATGTTAGCCAAGTTTTGACTTAATCCTCCATTTATTTTTCCATAATTATCTTTTACTTTTGTTTTCTCCGAGTTCCTCTAACTTCCTTGAGCCTTCCGCATTTGAAACCTTAGAATAATTGCATCCATCGACCTTTGAAACTTTAGAATGATCTAACAGAGTCCTACTTTTCTCTTATATTAGAGAAATAATTGTATATTTCTTATTGATCAAAAGGTGAATGATTACATGAACTTATAGCTGATTACATGAGAGAATTATGATAGAATATTCTCCAACAGCTATATTAGGAGGGCCTAAATAGGGAGGAGAATAAGGCTAGAAAAGGGAAAGAAATAATAGGTAATTAAATCCTAAGGCTAGCAAATAAGAAGGAAATATCAAGTAATTAATTCCTAATAGCCCCCTTTTAAGCTGGAGAATGTATGTTTAACAGTCCCAACTTAGCAAAAATAGCAGAAAATGGTTGCGGTTCCAGCGGTTTGGTGAACAAGTCTGCCAGTTGATTGTTAGAAGTAATTGGAAGTAAATGAAAAAGGTCGGCTTGTAGTTGTTGACGGACAACGTGACAATCAATATCAATATGTTTGGTTCGCTCATGGAATGTTGGATTCATAGCAATATGTCGAGCAGAGTTGCTGTCACAATATAAAAGAGTCGGTTTTGTGAATGGGATGTGTAGGTCTTGAAGTAAGTATGTAAGCCATTGAAGTTCACAAGTGGTAGAAGCTAGAGCTCTGTATTCAGCTTCAGATGAGGAACGAGATACCGTTGTTTGCTTCTTTGATCGCCAAGAAATTAGTGAAGAACCCATGAAAATGCAGAAACCGGTGGTGGATCTGCGAGACATAGGGCAAGTTGCCCAATCCGAGTCACTGAAGGCCTTGAGATGAATCGGTGAATCAGAAGAAAAATATAAACCATGTCCAGGGGCATTTTTAATGTAACGAACAATTCTAAGAGCAGCTTCGTAGTGATTTGCGGTTGGATTTTGCATAAATTGACTTAAATGTTGAACGGCAAAACTGATGTCGGGGCGAGTATTAGTCAAGTAGAGAAGACGACCAATGAGACGTCGGAAGGCAGTTGGATCATGAGGAGGAGAAGTAGTATCGTAGAGAGGTTTTGTGTCTTTCATCATTGGAGTGGTAAAAGGTTTGGCTGCAAGCATCCCTGTATCAGCAAGAATATCTAATGCATATTTGCGTTGGCTTAAGTGAATTCCTTTGTTGGTGCGAGAAACTTCAAGGCCAAGAAAATATTTGAGATTACCTAAATCTTTGATGCGGAAAGTAGAATGAAGAAAGCTTTTAACGTGATTTATTTCTGTTGATGCATTTCCGGTGAGGACAATGTCGTCTACGTATACTAGGAGAGCAGTGAAAGTGTTGAGAGATGACTTGATGAATAATGAGTGATCATATTCTGAATGATGATAGCCGAGACTAATGAGAGCGGAAGACAGTTTGCTGAACCATTGCCTACTAGCTTGACGAAGACCGTAAAGGGATTTGTTGAGACGACACACTTGATTAGGAGAGGTAGGAATGATGCCGGGTGGCAACTCCATGTACACTTCTTCATGTAAATCACCATGAAGGAATGCGTTGTCCACATCCAATTGTTGAATGATCCATTTTTCACTTGCTGCAATAGAAAGTAAAAGACGAATAGTAGTTAGTTTAGCAACAGGGGAAAAAGTATCAAGAAAATCTACCCCTTCTTGTTGAGTGTAGCCTTTGGCTACAAGACGGGCTTTGTAGCGTTCTAGAGTGACATCAGCTTTGTGTTTAATATGGTACACCCATCTGCAACCAATAGCAACCTTGTCTTTGGGTAAGGTGGTGAGGGACCAAGTATTGTTAGTTGCGAGTGCTTGAAGTTCATTGTTCATGGCATCAATCCATTGTTGGGATTTGATAGCTTGTTTATAGGTTTGTGGTTCAATAGCATTGGTAATTGAAAGTGTGTAATGAAGATGAGATGGTGATAATTTGTGATAAGATAATACAGAATGCAAAGGATATAGTGAGTTAGTGGTAGATGAGGAAGGTGGAAGTTTAGCATTACAATGAAAGTCTCTGAGGTAGCCAGGGGCTTTGGTGGTCCTAGTTGATCTTCTTAGGTTGGTGGTGTCAAAAGATGGATGTGGATTGGGTGGAGGAACAATGGAGGATGAAGAATCACATGGCAAGTTTGGGGATGGAGTTGATGGAGTGGAGATAGGTTGTATTGATGTTGGTTGGATATAAGGTTGCGATCTGTCATACTTTGTAGAGTCATCAGGATCATCAAATAGAAAAATGGAATAATCTTGATCTACAAAGTCAATACTAAGAGAAGAATCAGTAATTTCAGCATAGGGAAAAGTAGATTCATAAAAAACAGCATTGCGAGAAACGAATATTTCTCTAGTAGAGAGGTCAAAAACAACATAACCTTTGATGCCAACTTTGAAACCTAGGAAGATACATTTTTTAGCTCGTGGATCAAGTTTGGTGCGATGTTGTTCTAAGGTAGAAACATAGCATAATGAACCGAAAACTTTGAGGTCAAGAAAAGTAGGAGGTTTATTATAAAGTAATTCAAAGGGAGACTTATTTTGCAGAATAGGACTAGGCAATCTATTGATCAGATAAACGGCATGAAGAACAGCATAAGACCAAAAACATTTGGGAAGTTTGGCGTGAAAAAGAAGGTTCCTAGTGACATTAAGTATGTGACCATGCTTCCTTTCAACAATAGAATTTTGTTGAGTGTCGCATCCGCGAAAAAACAACCGGTGGGCTAAAACAAAACAACACAGAGCCGCCACCGTGCGTTATTTATCCCAAAAGAGGGAAAGAAAACGCTCGAAGTAAACCTGGGAAAAGCATGGTCTCGCGACCAAAGAGAATGGGATCGGGAGTCGGTTATGCGAAGGGAAGGTATTAGCACCCCTACGCATCCGTCGTACTCGACGGGATCCACGCTCAAACGATAGGTTAAGGTTGCTAAAACAAACATCACACACACACACTGAAGAGAACACAGGTGGGATAAGAGGGGAGAGGGCTCGCTAGGACATCGCGTCCTATGCCTACGTATCTCGTCTGGAACAAGAATCAGAGCTGGCGTAGTTCGGCTCACGCACGCCAAACAAGACACACACAAACACAGACAAACATGGAACCCGAACGCCAATCGCTGGACTTACATCGGCTTCCGAACCAAACAAACCCACACTGGAAACCAGATGCCACTTGATGGACTTATACCGGACTCCAAGCACACAACAATAGGATACGGACTGCCAATCGTTGGGCTTATGTCCATCTCCTAACACACTCAAGAAGAAACAAGCAACAAGTTACTAAGGAGTCGGGAACTCGAGCCTAGCAACTGTCAAGCAAACACACACAAAAAGAAAAAGGGTGCCCGGAGAGACCTCGCACGGTCTCCTGCCTACGTACCTCATCTGGTATGAGGATCAGGGCGACGTAGTTCCCCTTAACAGGGAAAGAAATTCTAACCTAACCAGATACAAAGGGAGACACACTACTAGGGAGTTGTACTCGAGCCTAGATGTTATCATGCATATCATCCCTAAGTTATGGTTTCTATCCTAACTTGCACAGGCAGCAAGCTAATCCTAAACAGGCAAAACAATCAAAACAAACAATCACAAATAGCACACACTATATACAGACAAAGTGGGGCTCAAACAAAGGGTTAGGCTGCAAAAGCAAACCAACTGTATCAGGTGATGTTAGCTCTTAACCTTGACATTGAGAGTCAAGGTGAAGCTGATGAAAGGTGAGTGAAGATTGGACTTCACAGCTCTTATCCCTGGCCTGGGAGAGCTTCAGACAATGAAGTGTGGGTCCAGAAAGTGGGAACCCTTCTACACTTATGACACTGACTCAACTGATCTTGGGTTAATGTCCACAAGGCATCAACATGTGATGTGAGCCAAGGGACGACTCAACAGAATAGCAGGAGGTGGACTACACACCTCTTGTGTCTGCCAATTGCCTTAACAAAGGTCTTTTCCTGCTTGGGGACAAAAATAAACAAGCACAAGCATTGCCTCTTAAGGAGGACTTCAGACAGGTGCTTGGCCAAGTAACAGGCCAGGTCTTCCAGACTACATGGAGTTAGTGATTCTACCTCAATTGGTTAACACAACCAAGAAGCAGCACAAGCAAGTTCACAATGAACTATAGCAACTAAGGTACCTGAAATCAATCTAACATAATCAGTACTCAGCTTAAACAGTCAAACAGACAAACTAAAAGTCAACAGTTAACTGTACATAAGCAATGCATCAAGCAAAGCATAAGCCAATGCTCAACACAAATGACTTAAAAGCCACCTACAAAACAAACTTAATGTTAATCAACATCAATCAAAACAAGCAACTCAAGCCAAGTGAATTAATTCCTCCATTCCATTTGCCTTTTGTCCTGAAAATACAACTCAAACATGAGAAGCAAACCCTAGGACAAAGCCTAGGGTCAAAGGAGGAGAAATATTTCAAAACAGAACATGAAACTTATCCAAAATCAAGTTCAATCAAACTAGAAACAAATCCAATTGGTCTCATGTTCAAATCATCAATCATTGTCATTTCATGAGGCAAATAGTGCAAAGCATGTCATTTAGAAGCTCATTGGACCAAACAGAATGAATCGATTCAAACTCAATCCAAAACAATTCAATAAATCCCCAAAAAATTCACAGCTAAACAGAATTCATTACATGTCAATCACACCAAATTTCAAGCCAATTGGACAATGGGAAGCAAGTCAATTAAATTCATCAAGTTAAAGCATGCTCATACAAGTCCAAACAAGGCACAATATCATGTATCAACTCCAAGCAAGCATAAAACAGTGTAGGAACATGATAAATGCACCAAAACAAAACCATGATACACTTAAAGATGTCTAGAATCACTCCACAAAATTTCAAGTTCATCAAATACATATCAAGAATTTCACAAATCAATTAAAATCATGACTCACAAAAGGTCCACATTTGGTCAAACAGAAAGGAAATTCTCAATCAAATTGGAAACACATCCAAAAGTTCCAGAAAAATTCACATGTGAACCTAACATCCAGAAGTATCAACATGCAAAATTTCAGCTCATTTCAAGTTCATATGGCATGGTAACAAAATTCAGAAGCTAGGCAATACATGGTGTGACACAAATTGTCACACCTAGGTTCAAATAATCATATCTCGCAATCCAGGAATGATAAAATAGCAAACCATATACCAAAATGACCAGGAATGAGTCTATAACACACATGTAAAATTTCAAGAATTTCCAATTAGGCATCATCATTTCATGATCAAAAGAGTAAGCAAGGTGCAACAAAGGATATGTTCACATAAACCCTAGCCAAAACAGAAATCCACATGTGCACAATTTCATTAAAAATCATAAAAAAATTATAGAGATCACAAGGATTATCATGAAAAAAATCTCAAATTATTTGGACAGAAATTGAATGAGTTATGATTTATTGAATGTGGAAAGAAAATAAAAAATAATGAAATAAGCATGGTGAAATACATGAAGCCTAAGGAAATAAATGCCAAAAGCAAAAAATGAGAATTGCTATCACACGGAATCGAAGCTGGTCCCATTTTAAAAAAGTAGCGTGCTACAGTACCACAAACATCCACCAGCAGGCAAAACGCGAAATCATGGATCTATCAAGGTTCTGGAAATTTTTCTCAAGCATTCATCAATGTTCTTCATACATTCATCACTCATGAACAATTTTTTCACCAAATCACACAAACCTTATATCAATGGAAAGGTCTCACAACGTACATCAACAATATCACATTCATTAAGCCTAATTCATCCTAATTTAAGAGAATCGAATGCAAACATCTTCATGCATGAATGTTCAAATCCATATATCTCTCTCATTTCTCAACGAAAATCAGCGGTTCAAAGTGCAGATTTACCTACTCTAAGAGATCTATCTAAAGCATCAAACAATTTCATGAATTATTAAGGTCGAAATCTGACCTTCCTTGAAGCACAAGTGTTGAATCGCGCGTTTTAAGCCTTGAAATGTGAAAACAGAACTTCTATGATGCTTGGATAGGTGAATGGAACAAGGTTTGTTGCTCAATTACGCACGATCTTGATGAAATCTCCATTTGCCATTGTTGCACCTCACTTTAACAGTCCACGATTTGGCTTGATAGTGATGAAATCTTGCTTCAATTAGCTTCAACAATGATTGTAGATGATGAAACAATGAAGATCTTGGCTAGGCTTGTGAAGAAATTGCAAAAAAGTGAAGATGAAAAGTTGAGAGAATTGTGCAATTTTGGATCTAGATCTGAGATGAATGAATGCTAATCTGATTTTCTGTTACGATTAACCATTTATATGATGCACTAATCCATTTTGTTAATCAAGTTTAGCCAAATGTGAGTGATTAGTGAAAATGCACTTTTATGCTAAATGGTAATTAGCCAATCCACCCTCACTTATGCAAATCCAATGTAACAGTAGAAATTTCTGGTTGCAGCAAGTTTCAAATGGTATTTGTGAGCTCTTGCAAGTGGAATCATGTGAAAACAAGGCTTATTTCTCAAAATGCACTTTTTCCCTCCAAATTTAAAATTGGTTCACTTGAAAAATGGACTTTTTGTGTGATGAGTTTTCATGACAGGTAATGCTTGTTTTGGATAGAGGACATCAAAAGAATTTTGCTCAAAGAAACCTCACTCCATTTGGCCTTGTGAATCAAAAGTTATGCCACTTTGAAATTCAACTTTTTTGGACAATGATCAATCCATATCTTGCCAACCACAAATGAGAAATTCATGTTCTTGGACTTTTTGGAAAGGTGAGAGCAAGATCTAAAACTTTCATGTTGAACAAAATTTCATTTGAAAAATTTTTGGACATGTAATTTTGAGGAAAAAAACTTTCCATTTTTGGCAATTTTCAATTACAAGTCACTTTCTATTTTTGGAAAGTTTCCATCTGACTTTATTTTCTTCATTCTTGATGTTTGAAATGTCAAATGAAACTTGCTTAGACATGAATGAAGTGTCTCTAACCCTCTCCCTCCTCCAAATCCATGAATTCAGGCACAGTTGACCACAGTTGACTTTTTCTGACTGATAGATGAATTTCAGCTTGACTGATCAAATTGAGCCTCAAACTCCTGATGAAATGGCTCAATGATGAAACCCTAGCTTCCATAAGCTCAATATAACCATATGATGATCCCCATATCCACTGAAAACCCCATCTCCTTGCCAAGCCTTGATTGGCCCAATACAACTGATTAGGGTTGACTAGTGGCCAAAACCCTAATCTCAAGGAATATGATCAAGCATAAGGAATCTCTTGCTGATGATAAAACCATGATGATGATGATGTATCATTTCAACCAAGATGAAGCTCAATCTCCTTGACAACCAAGAAACCCTAATTTGAATCACACATCCTCAGATGATTAATGATCAGTCCATGAAACCTTAGCTTGCATCTTAACCTCTTTATCTCCTGATCAAGACTTAGGAGGATGACTTGTTCCATGTAACCACATGATATGCAAATATGCAATGCCTAATGACCTACAAAATGATATGCAATATGCTAAGCTAGTCCCAAGAGAGGAGGGCAAATTTTGAGGTGTTACAGCTGCCCCTATTCAATCCACTATGAACCTGTCGATATGAATAGCCTCGGCTTTCAGATGATCAGGATGAAGAGTGATTGAATACCAAGAACAGACGAACAATTTGCACTCTGATGGGAAATAATTAACAGCCTGTCAGAATCGGCAAAGAGATAATCTTGACGAAAAACCCGTCTGGTACAGAGAAATTCGGCCTGAATACCGGAACAGAAATATGTCGGAATCACAGAGATAACTATGGCCTGAACGCCGCTCGTCAGTCTGCATATTGAGCATCACAATATGAGAGTATTGATTGTTAGGGACCAATTAGTACTACTTTTTATACCATTTTATTGGTCCCTTTTACCAAGTTTTGATGTAATTACACACTTTTATCTTCACTATTTTGTATAAATGCAATTAGGTTTAATTTATTTTATTTTGAATAGTTATTTCACATTTTTGTTAGTTTTGTAGAATTGTGGATAAGCAAGACCTTGGATTGCAACAATACATTTTGGAGGAAGCTTGCCAAACAAGGAAGCTGGAGAAGCAACAGTTCGCGCCGCGAAGGCTGCGAATCCAGCAAGCTGACCAAGGGTCAAAAGTGCTGCTGTGCAGGAAAAGTTAATTGCCATTTTGATGTCTGCCTGGGAATTGCTTTTCTGCTTTAGATGACAAAGTCCAATTAGGGAAATGTCAACCTTTTTTGGTAGAGACAAAATAGCTTAACCTAGGGCATTGAAACATTATTCCATTATCATTCACACATTGTGCTGTAGAGCTTTTGTAATAGAGAAAAACAGAGTTTTTCTTCTAAAACCTTCTGCTTTGTAACAATGGTGATGAGGAGCTAAACTCCCTTTTGTCAAGATTGGAGGTAGTAGCTATTCTCATTTGTTTATGTATTCACTTTGATTTATATATGAGATAAAGATTGTTGATGTATTGAACACTGTTTTTGCTTTAAGTTGAAAACCAGATTTGAGTAGTTGTCGAGAGAGATTACTCGAGTTTAGACATAAAACAGATTTTCAAGTAATGAATAAGTTGTAGAGATAGATTTATTCATTACTATTCTTTGATATTGAACATTAAAGATTGCTATATTGATAGTTAGGTGGAGAGATCGTCTAAGGATCAATATAGTGATTATCACGATATCATTTAGACATAAATGACTTTGAGAGGATATTTGAACATCATCAATAATCTTGAATCGATTTATTTATCATAGGGAATCATAGACATTTGAAATAGTGAACTCCAATCTTGCCAAACTTTTTTATTTGACTAAACCACTTAATAGTTTTTGTTAACTTTCACTTACAAAATATTTCTCCAAACAAAGCAACCCTGTTACTTTCTAAACTTATAACATTTGAATTATAGAACGGCGGTAATATTACCCAATCTCTGTGAATACGATACAAAAATATTTGCCGAAGAGATACTTTTCAACAAATTGGCGCCGTTGCCGGGGATTGGTGTCGATATTACAAGCATTGCAATAATTCTTTGTTTTAAGTTGTGTTACATTTATTACTATCCCTCTTTTGTTTCACTTGGTTTGTTAGTTTTGTAGATTCTAGTGCATGCGAGGAAAAGCAACCGAGGAGCAATTTCAATTCGATCCTGAAATTGAAAGAACACTTCGGAAGCTCAATAGCAAAACACGAAGAAGAAGGAAACTAGCCGAAGAGAGGAACCGGAGAGAAGAAGCATCTACTTCCGTACTTGTTCCAATCGAAGAAGTGGTTGTAGAGGCTTGTGAAGGAAACATGGCGGAGGATAATCGTACCGAAATGTCCGCTAATAGTCCAAGAAGGAATGCTCAATTTGCCCGTGGAGGAAGAAAAACGGAGATGAAGACCGGAATCCTCCAACTTCTCTATGCAACTCCATTCACCGGAATGGATCACGAAGATCCGTATACCCATCTCATCAAATTCTATGAGATTGCGGGTTCTACGGGAATAGACGAAGCGGGTGAAGAAACATTATTCAAGAGGATGTTCCCACACTCCTTAGTGGGAAAGGCAAAAGAGTGGTACCTTGATCAAGAATCAAGAGTGATGACGGATTGGAATTTGTTAGAAGAAAAGTTCCTAGAAAGATACTTCCCTCAATCCCGATTCATGGAAGCCAAAACGGCTATTGCGGTATTCACTCAAGGAGGCAACGAATCTCTAAATGAAGCTTGGGAGAGATTCAAATCAATGTTGAGGAAATGTAAGGGACATGGTTTTGATGAGCTCACTCAAATTCATATTTTTTTGAATGGTCTCCAGTCAACTCATAAGACACTTCTGGACGCCACCGCGGGTGGGTCGCTTATATCAAAAACTGCGGAAGAAGCTAAAGTCATTATTGAACGAATGGCCCGCAATGATCATCAAGGTCAACATGATCGTAGCCCTTCACAACGTAAGCCTGGAGTTTTAGAGTTGAATACCAATGATGCCATCCTTGCTCAAAACAAGCTACTCTCTCAACAAGTGGAGCTTCTTACTCAACAAATGGCCAAGCTTCCACAGCAAATAAAAGAGATTCAAGGGTTTCAAGTTCAGCATCAAGTAGCATGTTGCGAGTTATGTCAAGGAGATCATCCTACTGGTTTTTGTCCTCCACCCCAAGAAGAAGTGAGTTATGTGAATAATCAAAATCAGGGATATCAAAGACAATAGCCTAACAATCAAGGCTATCAACCAAGAAACAATCAAGGCTACCAACCGTCAAGGTTCAACAATCAGAATTATCAGCAGCAAAACCCTTACCAACAGCCAAACTCTCAAGGTCAGCAGTCGCAAGGAGGAAATTCCAAGCTAGAAGACACTCTTCAACAATTCATGCAAGCTTCCATGGCAAATCAGAAGAGTAACGAGGCGGCAATTAAAAATCTGGAAAATCAAGTAGGCCAACTCGCGAAGCAACTGTCAGAACAAAACGCAGGGCCTTCTTTCTCTGCTAACACTCAACCAAACCCAAAGGAGCATTGCAAAGCAGTCGTCACAAGGAGCGGTAAAGCGTTGGTAAGTGAAAAAGGTGAAGAAATTGTAGAGGAGAACATCATTGATGGGATGCTGGAAGAAACAGATATAGTTGGTGAAGAGGACAATGCTTCTGGAAATGCTCAGTTCGCGCCGCGAACCACCTTCGCGCCGCGAAAAGAGCAGGTTTTGCCCACTGCTGTGCAGACTGATTTAGAAGGGAAAAAAGATGCTGAATCAAAGAGAAAGAAGAAATCTGAGAAGGGAGTGAGCGTCATTCCAACTCAACATCTACCCTATCCACATGCTCCATCAAGGAAAGACAATGCTAGGCACTATGCACGGTTCATGGACATCTTCAAACAACTCCAAATCAACATTCCATTTGCTGATGCATTAGAACAAATGCCACGGTATGCTAAATTTATGAAGGACATTCTTACCAAGAAAAGGCGACACGTGGAAGATGAGACCATAATTCTTGATGCACGGTGTAGCGCCATCATCCAGAAGACTTTACCAAGGAAGGAGTCCGACCCGGGCCGGGTTGTTTTACCGGTAACCATTGGAAGCACATACGTTGGGAATGGTTTGATAGATTTGGGCTCTAGTATAAATTTAATCCCCCTTTCCATTGTCAAACGATTGGGAAATGTAGAGATTAAATCAACAAGAATGACCCTACAACTAGCAGACAAGTCTACAACCTCACCATACGGAATCGCCCAAGACATGCTCGTGAAAGTGGATAAATTTTTGTTTCCGGTGGACTTTGTAATAGTGGAGATGGATGAGGACCGCGATGTACCCCTAATTCTTGGAAGACCTTTTATGAAGACAGCTCGGATGATGATCGACATAGATGATGGGCTAATGAAGGTGAGAGTGCAAGATGAAGAGATGACCTTTAACCTTTTCGAAGCAATGAAACATCCAACCGACAAGCATGATTCTTTTCGAATCGATGCAAGTGAAGAGGAAGTAGTGCAGGTCGTGAATCAAATCCATATTTCTAATCCTTTGGAAAGATCCCTTATCGGAGCATACAATGTGTTAACCGACAATGAGGAACGAGAGATCGAAGCGATGTTGCACGAGCTAGAATCTTGTGGTGAGCTGGCCTATCAAGAAGAATTAGTGGAAGATTTGGATGCAAAGAAGGAAACTGAAGAGCAAAAATTAGAATTGAAAATGCTTCCGTCACACTTGAAGTATGTGTTTCTTGGAGATGAGTGTACTAAACCAGTGATTATAAGCAACACATTGTCCACGCAAGAGGAAGATAAGTTGATTCAAGTTTTGAAAAAGAACCAAGGTGCGATAGGGTGGGTGTTATCCGATTTGAAGGGTATTAGTCCGGCCTATTGCATGCACAAGATAATGATGGAGGAAAATTTCAAACCTGTTGCGCAACCTCAGAGGCGTCTGAATCCATCAATGAAAGAGGTGGTTCGTAAAGAAGTTGTCAAACTTTTAGAAGCCGGAATGATTTATCCTATATCTGATAGTGCATGGGTGAGTCCGGTACAAGTGGTCCCCAAGAAAGGCGGAATGACGGTGATTAAAAACGATAAAAATGAGTTGATTCCGACGAGAACAGTGACAGGGTGGAGGATGTGCATCTACTATAGATGGTTGAACCAAGCCACAAGGAAAGATCATTTCCCACTACCTTTCATGGACCAAATGTTGGAGCGGCTCGCCGGCAAAAATTTCTATTGTTTCTTGGACGGATATTCGGGGTATAATCAAATTTCAGTAAATCCGGCAGACCATGAGAAAACAGCATTTACATGTCCTTTTGGCATCTTTGCTTACCGAAGAATGCCTTTTGGATTATGTAACGCACCGGCCACATTTCAACGGTGTATGCAAGCTATCTTTTCAGACTTGATAGAAGAATGCATTGAGGTGTTCATGGACGATTTTTCTGTTTATGGATCATCTTTTGAAATGTGCTTAAAGCACCTTGATGTAGTTCTGAGGAGATGCGTGGAGACAACCTAGTGCTCAACTGGGAAAAATGTAACTTCATGGTCACTGAGGGTATAGTACTTGGTCACAAGATTTCTTCTGAAGGGCTAGAGGTGGACAAGGCCAAGGTGGAGGTTATTGAAAAACTGCCACCTCCAACTAACATTAAAGGAATAAGAAGCTTTCTAGGACATGCCGGTTTCTACCGGAGATTCATACAAGACTTCTCAAAGATCGCAAAGCCATTGAGTAATTTGCTCAACAAAGGTACGCCTTTTCTTTTTGATGAGTCATGTCTTAAAGCTTTCTTAGATTTGAAAGAAAAGTTGATCACCGCACCAATAATCGTAGCACCAAACTGGAACCTTGATTTTGAACTCATGTGTGATGCTAGCGATTATGCAGTGGGTGCGGTGTTAGGACAAAGAAGCGATAAAGTTTTCCATGCCATACACTATGCTAGTAAGGTGTTGAATGACGCGCAAGTTAATTATGCAACAACTGAAAAAGAATTGCTAGCCATAGTATATGCACTGGAAAAATTTAGAGCTTATTTGATTGGTTCAAGAGTTGTAATCTACACTGACCACTCTGCAATAAAATATCTGCTTACCAAGCCGGATTCAAAACAAAGGCTTATTCGTTGGATCCTTTTATTACAAGAGTTTGATCTAGAGATTCGGGATAAAAAAGGGTCCGAGAACTTGGTAGCAGATCATTTGTCTCGATTGGTCAATGTAGAAATTACAAACAAAGAAGAAGAGGTGAGAGAAGAATTTCCAGATGAAAAACTCTATGCGATTCAAGTGAGGCCTTGGTTTGCTGATTTTGCTAACTACAAAGCAACTGGTTTAACACCGGAAGACCTCACTTGCAATCAAAGAAGGAAATTCTTAGCTGATGCAAAATATTATGTCTGGGATGACCCTTACCTTTTTAAAGTAGGGGCAGACAATATTTTGAGAAGGTGTGTAACAATGGAGGAATCAAGAGACATTCTGTGGCACTGTCACAACTCTCCGTATGGAGGTCACTATAGTGGTTTGAGAACAGCCACTAAAGTACTCCAATCGGGTTTTTATTGGCCATCTTTATTCAAAGATGCGCACGAACATGCGAAAAGTTGTGATGCATGCCAACGGAGTGGTGGAATAGGAAAACGGGATGAAATGCCTCTAACCAACATGCTAGAAGTAGAAGTTTTTGATTGTTGGGGTATTGATTTCGTTGGCCCATTCCCCTCTTCTTTCTCAAATGAGTACATCTTAGTAGCTGTCGATTATGTTTCGAAGTGGGTGGAAGCAATTGCCTCACCCAAGGCCGATGCCAAAACTGTGATCAAATTTTTAAAGAAGAACATATTCTCACGTTTTGGTGTGCCTCGAGTGTTGGTGAGTGATGGAGGCTCACACTTCTGCAATACACCCTTAGAAAAAGTTCTGCAACATTATGGTGTAAAGCATAAAGTGACCACTCCCTACCACCCACAAGCGAACGGTCAAACTGAGGTTTCAAACCGGGAAATCAAATGGGTACTTGAGAAAACAGTTTCGAACTCAAGAAAGGATTGGTCCTTAAAACTAGATGAGGCTTTGTGGGCGTATCGCACTGCTTACAAAGCGCCTATTGGGCTGACTCCGTTTCAACTGGTGTATGGGAAGACTTGTCATCTTCCAGTTGAAATGGAGCATAGAGCATTATGGGCTCTTAAGTTCTTGAACTTCGACTCATCTCTAGCTGGAGAAAGAAGGAAAGGTCAACTCCATGAGTTGAAGGAACTAAGGAACGATGCATATCATTCTAATAAACTGTACAAGGAAAAGACAAAAGCATACCATGATGGAAAGGTCCGCCATAAAGAGTTCCATGTTGGACAGATGGTATTGCTTTTTAACTCAAGGTTGAAGTTGTTTCCAGGTAAATTGAAGTCTAAATGGTCTGGACCATTTGTTGTCAAGGAAGTTCAGAATTATGGAGCCATTGTGATAGAGGACCCAAAGTCACAAGAAAGCTGGACTGTCAATGGTCAAAGACTGAAAGTCTATCATAGCGGTGACATAAACCGTGATGTGTGTGTCCTTTCCTTATCTGGATCAAGCTAATCGAGGTACCGTCGAGCTCTTAACGACGTTAAACAAAGCGCTGGTTGGGAGGCAACCCAACGTTGTTAGTTTGCATTTTAATTTTCTTTGTTCTGTGATTTTTAGCTCTGTTAAAGTTTTAGAATTTCAAAGTTCTGTTTTTTGCAGTTCGCGCCGCGACCTCCTGTTCGCGCCGCGAACTGAATGAATAAATTTGAGTTGGTTCTGTTTTTTGCAGTTCGCGCCGCGAACTGAATGAAATTTTTTTAATTGATTCTGTTTTCTGCTGTTCGCGCCGCGACCCCCTGTTCGCGCCGCGACCCCCTGTTCGCGCCGCGAACTTTGCGTGACAGAACTCATTTAAATACTGTTTAGGTCAATTCTTTTTCATTTCAAACCTTCCTCATTTCAAATCATTTTGCCGCGCTTTCGCCCCAATCTCAAAACCCCACCAAATCTTAAAATTATTCATTTTCCCTTGTTCAAATCTTCATCTTTAGCAAGCTCTAGCAATTCAAAAGGTATGTATGTTTGAATTTCTCTTTTCCAATCCCTTTTTGGGTTTTTCAATTAGGGTTGGTTAGAAATCAATTTTCTCTGTTGAATGCTGTTTGAAATCAACTTTGCATGCTTGAATTAGAATAGGATTAGTGTAGGGTTGATCATTTTGGCTGATTGGGAGTAGTTTAATCCTTCAATGGTGGAACCCTAGGAAGTTTGGGGATTTCCTGAATTCGCAGAGTTCGCGCCGCGAACTACCCTTCGCGCCGCGAACTGTGAATTCCAGCAACATTTTCTTTTTGTTACTTATTGGCTAATGCTGTTCATATGTGTTCTGTGGTTGTTCTGGTGTTGATTGCAGATGTCCAAGAGAACTAAAACCATGGCACCTCCTCAGGCCCGTTCAATCCGAAGGTTCATCAGTGAGGAACACGAAGCACGATTTGAGAGCCTCGTCAAGAGAACCATTTTGCCCGAAAGGTTTATTCGGCTAGCTCCAACCGGGGTGTATCACAGAGTGGTTGCGGCTTTTGAGCAACGAAAATGGATGAAGTTATGCGAGCCGGAAGCCGCAATCAACTACGACCTTGTCCGAGAATTCTATGCGAATGCGATGCATCGCGAGGAGGGTACGACTTTCATTTACCGGTCCAGGGTAAGGGGAAAGATTGTGTCATTTGGAAGGGATGACATTAATTCTTATCTAGGTCATCCCTTAACTCTTGGAGAGGGTGAGAGTTGTGAGTACAGTATCATGGAGGTAGCCAACAGGTGGAATCTGGAAGCGGTCAATGCCACCCTTTGTCTCAGTGGAAAATCTTATGAAGTGAATGACCAAGGGCATCCGAAATTGTGGAAGAGGGAAAATTTCAATTTGGAAGCTAGGGCTTTTTTGGTGCTACTGTTGACTAATATCAGACCAAGAAGCCACACCACCACAATTCCTATGGATGTCGGGTGTCTATTGTACTGCATCATGATCGGGAAGTCGGTGGATGTCGCCGCCCTCATTGCAGGAGAATTGAGAAAGATAGTGTTAAGCGGAACCAATTTCGGGGGCAAAGCTGGTGTGCTAGCTTATCCAGGACTTATCATGGGACTGTGCCGTAGGGCCAATGTTCCCATCCCTGAGGAAGTACACTTCTCGATCACCAGTGTGATCAGTGACGCTTATTTGAACAGGTTTCTGCAAAACCCGAATGAGAAGACTGATGCATCTGGTACTTCTTCCTCTCGAGCCCGAGCCAGATCCCGACCTCAACCTCAACCTCAGAGTACCCCAGGTTTTGATCAGATGGCTTTTGCCAACTACTGCTGTGAGAACTTTGAGGCCTCCAGGAGGTCTCAATCCTTTCTTTTCGATGCCATGCAGCAGCAGTTCCAGAACACGTTTCTGGCACCAGAGGCCCGAACTTTTCCATCGCAAGCTGACTATGCAGCTTATGCTAATTGGCCTGTGGGCAGGCCAAATTTTATGGGGGGTGCAGGAGGTAGTGCTGACCCAAATGAGGAGATGGAAGATGTTCTCGGAAGTGTAGGTGGTGATGAAGAGGAGGAGGATTGAATTTGTGGAGTTTTGAGAGTATTGTTTGTTTGAGTTTCTTTTTACTAATTCTGTTTTTGTTTTTGGGAATTTTGTAATGTACTTTTTGGTGGCTCTAGTTCACCATGACTTTATCTTAGCACTTTAATTTTTCTTTAGTATTTTTATAATTGCATGAGTACTTTTTGAAATTTAAGTGTGTTTTTAATCAAATTGGTTTACCAACAGTCCTATTTAATCGTTCTTACGCTTAAGTCAAGCCTAAGGCAACCAAGAATTGTTCGCAAAGAAAGAAGCATAGGATACTTCGAGTGGTGATGATAAGAATTAGTGTCGGCATTTCAAGGTACACTTTATCGCTTTCTAGACTTAACATGAGTAGTTTAATGGTGTGTGCAAATTTCAGTTCATAATTTCATTGAAGTATATGTCAGTGTGAATCAAAATAGGACTTAACCATTTGTGAGGAAGCTTTCCATTGTGCACTAAAAAAGCGGGAAACCGAGCATTATTTTGACTCATTCTTATCATGCTAAATCATGCATCAATCTAATGTTGTGTGAAATTTTTGAAAATGATAGAGGCATTGTTTGTGAGAAAAACCACTTGACCAAAAAGCTTAAATCAACTAACCTTGTGAGGAGTAATCCTTAGTTAACCCCCTTTGAGCTTATTTTAGGATTCATTTGATTGATCATTGTAAAATCAATTGAAAATTGTGGAATAAATGAATTCTAATTTCTTTCGTATCAGTTGAAACCTCAAACCGAGTTGTTTGCAAAATTTTGCCTTTTGCTTATGTCTAAGTAGGGAGTATTTTTTGAATAAATTTGGTTTTGGAATCTAAAGTTGGGGAGAGTAAAGTGAAAGGTTGATTAGAAACTTGGAAAAGTGAGTTTCTATGAAAGGGTAAGAATATGAAAAGAAACAAGAAAAAGAAATCACCCTTGAAACCATAGAGCTTAAAAAAAAAAAAAAAAAAATTTAGAGAAAAAGAAAAGCAAAGTAAATGCTCATGGTTGTGTGGAGTTGAAAAGAAAAAGAAAAAGAAAAAGATAGGGACCAAGGAAAAGGAAATTGTGTAGAGTTGAATCTTTGGGAATGCTCCCTTAGGATAGGCAATTTGGTTGAATTCCCTTAATCTTATCCTTTCTTGTAACCTAAGCCACATTACAACCTTTGAAAGACCTCTTGATTCTCATTTTTCACATAATTTGGTACTTGTTGTGATAACCGCATGATTTGAGTTGTTGTTGATTTAACTGCTTGGATGAGTGAAAGTAACCCTTCATGTTATTCATCGATATTGATGTGTGTGTAAGTTTGATTCAATTTTGACATGTATGACTTTGAAATCCTTGGAATGATTTTTGCACTTTACCATTTCCCTTATTTATGTTTTGTCTAGAGTTGAGATAAGTGAATTGAGAAAACGCCAAACGCTTTTGAACCATTTGAATGTCCTTGATGAATTCTTGTTTAAATCTTTTGTGTCATGACTTTGGTTGTAAGGGTGGAAACTTTTGTTTAGGGACAAACAAAATGCTAAGTTGGGGAGAGTTGTTAGGGACCAATTAGTACTACTTTTTATACCATTTTATTGGTCCCTTTTACCAAGTTTTGATGTAATTACACACTTTTATCTTCACTACTTTGTATAAATGCAATTAGGTTTAATTTATTTTGTTTTGAATAGTTATTTCACATTTTTGTTAGTTTTGTAGAATTGTGGATAAGCAAGACCTTGGATTGCAACAATACATTTTGGAGGAAGCTTGCCAAACAAGGAAGCTGGAGAAGCAACAGTTCGCGCCGCGAACTTCCTTCGTGCCGCGAAGGCTGCGAATCCAGCAAGCTGACCAAGGGTCAAAAGTGCTGCTGTGCAGGAAAAGTTAATTGCCATTTTGATGTCTGCCTGGGAATTGCTTTTCTGCTTTAGATGACAAAGTCCAATTAGGGAAATGTCAACCTTTTTTGGTAGAGACAAAATAGCTTAACCTAGGGCATTGAAACATTATTCCATTATCATTCACACATTGTGCTGTAGAGCTTTTGTAATAGAGAAAAACAGAGTTTTTCTTCTAAAACCTTCTGCTTTGTAACAATGGTGATGAGGAGCTAAACTCCCTTTTGTCAAGATTGGAGGTAGTAGCTATTCTCATTTGTTTATGTATTCACTTTGATTTATATATGAGATAAAGATTGTTGATGTATTGAACACTGTTTTTGCTTTAAGTTGAAAACCAGATTTGAGTAGTTGTCGAGAGAGATTACTCGAGTTTAGACATAAAACAGATTTTCAAGTAATGAATAAGTTGTAGAGATAGATTTATTCATTACTATTCTTTGATATTGAACATTAAAGATTGCTATATTGATAGTTAGGTGGAGAGATCGTCTAAGGATCAATATAGTGATTATCACGATATCATTTAGACATAAATGACTTTGAGAGGATATTTGAACATCATCAATAATCTTGAATCGATTTATTTATCATAGGGAATCATAGACATTTGAAATAGTGAACTCCAATCTTGCCAAACTTTTATATTTGACTAAACCACTTAATAGTTTTTGTTAACTTTCACTTACAAAATATTTCTCCAAACAAAACAACCCTGTTACTTTCTAAACTTATAACATTTGAATTATAGAACGGCGGTAATATTACCCAATCTCTGTGGATACGATACAAAAATATTTGCCGAAGAGATACTTTTCAACATTGATGTCGGTCTGAATACCGGGAAATTAGCCTGAACGCCACTTTGGTCTGAACACCACTTTGGTCTGAACACCACCTCGGTCTGAACACCACTTCGGTCTGAACACCACTTCGGTTTGAACACCACTTCGGTCTGGATACCACTTCGGTCTGGATACCGCTTCGGTCTGGATAC
This sequence comes from Lathyrus oleraceus, assembly GCF_024323335.1. Lineage (NCBI taxonomy): Eukaryota > Viridiplantae > Streptophyta > Magnoliopsida > Fabales > Fabaceae > Lathyrus > Lathyrus oleraceus. Next base: position 15,288,845 of record NC_066582.1, read on the forward strand.
CACTTCGGTCTGGATACCACTTCGGTCTGGATACCGCTTCGGTCTGGATACCGGAAAACTGGTCTGAATACCACCTCGGTCTAGATACCGGAAAATTGGCCTGACTGCCACAAGCTGCATCGATCTAATTGTCGAAAGCTTCTTCGATCTGGACATCGGAATTGGTCGGAATGCCACCTCGGTCTGAATACCCGCCTCGGTCTGGATACCGGAAAATTGGTCTGAATACCATAAGTACTTCAACCTGATCATCGGAAACTTCTTCGATCTGGAAATCGGAAACTGGCCTGAATGCCACAAGTTCTTCGTCCTGATTGTTGAGAACTTCTTCGATCTGGAAATCGGAAACTCGGCCTGAGTGCCACCAACTGGCCTGAACGCCACCTCGGTCTGGATACCGGAAGATTCTTCATGCCTATCAGCATCGGCGAAGATAACAAAACAGTGATAAGTGAGTCGACACGCATGCCAAAGACCCATGCTGGGAATAGCAAGTCACGAACTGGCTACTCTCTATTCAACCCTAGCCAACGAACACTTCGCACTTAGCTGGGGATTATTCTTTCTTGTTTTTCCTTTGAACCCCGAAAATTTCTTTGATTAACATTCCCATCTCTACTCGACAGAAATTTTGATTCAAACCACGATGCTAGACTCCTCGGAGTAACCTTTCACCCTCGGGCACAACCACCTCTCAAACGATAACCACGGCTTGAGACTAGCTTATGCTTGCAATATGATGCATGATTGATTTTCTGCGTAATGCTCCATAATTATGGAAATGCTACGCAATTTATTATGCAACATGCTATGCTCATTTTTCATGATGAATGTATAAAAAGGCATCCCCCTCAAGGGACTCTTCTGGGGAGCTCGAGACACTCTGCTGAGGAACTCGCCAATACTCCGATCTCCACCCTACTGGGGAACAGCGCTGCCGCTAGGAAAAGGCAACCCTTGTTGGGGATAATATCTCCTTTGCACCCGATCCGCTTGGGGGGATTGCTGAGGATAAGAACCACCAACGCTCTGTGGGGATACACCGGTCTTTGACTTGCTGGGGATATACATCCTGACTCTGCTTGGGAAACCCTCACAGATACCTCCGCTGGGGAATAACAACCTCCAGACCTGGCGACTGGGGAAGCATCAATCTGAAACCTGCTGGGGATAACCATCCTGACCCTGCTAGGGAAACCACAGACCTTGAATCTGCTGGGGAATTAGTCATTCCGACTCTGCTTGGGGAGGAGGACAGTCTGGTACTGAACACCCGACGACTCGTCGAACCATGGTATTCATATCCAACTCCCATGTCAGCTTTCCAATTTTGAGAACTCCCAGATTCGTCTGGACCTTTTCTGCTCCATCATCTTGTATTCCAAATCGCTTCGTACTCGACGGAGAGCGAACTCCTGGGATTTATACAGACTTTTCAATTTTCATACTTTGAAGAGTCTTCTTGATTAATTCCAAGGATCGTCGTACGCCTCGTCGTCCCTTTTTCACCATTCTTTTACTCATTCGTCCCTGATCGGACTCCGCGGGGATTGTCTCGTCAACAACTTCCACATCACAACCTGCAAGTGAGTGAAAAATATCTAACAGCACCTGCAAAAGAGATCATTAGATAAAACCGTGCTCCAGGCGTGTCAAGATTTCAACACTTGGGTCACTCAACCTTCCGAATAAGATTTCAAGTTTTCAATCTTATAAGCATGCATTGGAAGGGACCTGTATGTCTTAAAATGCAAGATACTTTATCACAATAATTGGATGTTTTTGCAATCAAAGCGGTAATGAAAAACAAAAACAAAATTATTTGACTGAATATGCATTTTATTGATTGAAAAAGTGTGGCTCAAATTGAGCAATACAAAGGAAGCAATTCCTGAAAAGAGGTAATTGCACACAAAAGGAAAAATCTATCCTAATGGCAACGTGAAACCCGTGATCTCATCGAGTTCCAACTCGGTTACACCCCATATGTCCTCAGACTCTCCGTGCTTTCTGCCTTCTGAACAAGACGCTTTCGATTGATCCCTACCGGGTATTATCCATGTGTCTTAACCAAAGCGCAAACGATCATGCCAGACGCAGTTGTTCGTTTTAATCCCTCTTTTGCCTGGACCGCCCTTTCAGGTTTTCAGTCCACCGGGATACCCTTTTTTGCCCAAGTCGCCTTTTCAGGTTTTCGACTTGCCGGGTGTATCTTTTCTTTTTATCCCTAATTTTTGTCCGAACCCTTTTTCTTTCTGTTTTTTGGTTCGTCGGGATGCCCATTTTTGCCTGGACTATTTTATTCTTTTCGCCCAACGGGTCTCTTTATACGAAGTATTTTTTAACTGCGTCCGCATTCACAGGGGATGGAAAATCCTCGCCATCCATGGTCGTTAACAACAAGGCTCCGCCTGAGAAAACCTTCTTGACCACGAATGGACCTTCATAGTTGGGTGTCCATTTGCCCCTTCGATCGTTTTGAGGAGGAAGGATCCTTTTCAGCACCATATCACCTACGTGATACACCCGAGGTCGTACCTTTCGGTCAAAAGCACGTTTCATCCTTTGCTGGTACAACTGCCCATGACAGATGGCTGTCAGCCTCTTTTCCTCAATCAGGCTCAACTCTTCGTACCGGGTCCTTACCCATTCAGCCTCTTGCAACTTCACGTCCATCAGGACTCTCAAAGAGGGAATCTGGACCTCAACCGGTAGCACGGCTTCCATTCCATATACCAACGAGAAAGGCGTTACCCCAGTAGATGTACGCACCGACGTTCGATACCCATGCAATGCAAACGGCAACATCTCATGCCAGTCTTTATAGGTCACCACCATTTTCTGCACAATCTTCTTGATATTCTTATTGGCTGCCTCAACCGCCCCATTCATCTTCGGACGATAGGGAGAAGAATTGTGATGTTCAATCTTAAATTCTCGGCACAACTCTGCCATCATCTTGTTGTTCAAATTAGAACCATTATCAGTAATGATTCTTTCGGGAACCCCATATCGGCAAATGATATCTCTCTTGAGAAACCGGGCAACGACCTGCTTCGTCACGTTCGTATAAGAGGCTGCTTCTACCCACTTGGTGAAGTAATCAATAGCCACTAATATGAACATGTGCCCATTCGAAGCCGTAGGCTCTATCTTTCCGATCATATCAATGCCCCACATAGCAAACGGCCACGGAGACGACATCAAACTCAACGGATTTGGAGGCACGTGCACCTTGTCAGCATAAATCTGGCATTTATGACACTTCCGTATGAAATTAAGACATTGGGCCTCCATTGTCATCCAATAATAACCTGCCCTCAGCAGCTTCTTCACCATTGCATTCCCACTGGCATGGGTACCGAACGATCCCTCGTGAACCTCATTCATCAACTGGCTTGCTTCTTTGTCATCAACACATCGGAGCAAGACCCAATCGAAATTTCTCTTATACAAAACCCCATCCTTATTCAGGTAGAACACCATGGCCAACCTCCGCAGAGTCTTTCGGTCCTTCTTAGCTGCTCCCTCAGGATACTCTTGGGTTTCTAGATAGCGCTTGATATCGTAATACCATGGCTTCTCATCATCAGGCGCTGTATCAACAGCAAACACATAAGCCGGTCTATCCAGACGACCTACCTCAACGCTGGGGAACTGATTCCACCACTGTACCTTAATCAAGGCGGCCAGAGTAGCCAAAGCATCTGCCAAAGGATTCTCCTCTCTGGGCACATGATGCATCTTCACCTTGGTGAAAAACGTCAACAATCTCCTCGTATAGTCCCGGTATGGAATTAAATGAGATTGATGCGTATACCATTTTCCGTTAACCTGATTCACAACCAGAGCTGAATCTCCGTATATGACAAGGTTCTTGATCCTCAAATCAATCGCCTCTTCAATCCTCAATATGCAAGCTTCGTATTCAGCCACGTTGTTGGTGCACTCAAATGTTAGCCGGGCAGCAAAAGGAATGTGGGATCCTTTCGGCGTAACCAAAACAGCACCCACACCGCTACCATTCACGTTAACGGCCCCATCAAACATCAGAATCCATTCGGATTCAGGGTCAAGCCCCTCCTCCAGGATCGGTTCCTCACAATCTTTCGATTTGAGAAACATGATGTCCTCATCAGGGAATTCAAACTTCATCGGTTGATAATCCTCAATGGGTTACTGAGCGAGGTAATCAGACAATACACTCCCCTTGATCGCTTTCTGAGAGGTATACTGTATATCATATTCTGTCAAAATCATTTGCCACCTCGCAACCCGTCCGGTCAATGCTGGCTTCTCAAAAATGTACTTGATTGGATCCATCTTGGAAATCAATAAAGTGGTATGAACCAGCATATACTGCCTCAGTCGGCGAGCAGCCCAGACCAAAGCACAACAAGTTTTCTCGAGCAGTGAATATCTGGTTTCACAGTCGGTAAACTTTTTGCTAAGGTAGTATATGGCATGCTCTTTTCGACCAGACTCGTCATGCTGCCCCAATACACACCCCATAGATCCCTCGAGGACCGCCAAGTACAAAATTAACGGTCTTCCCTCCACAGGAGGCATCAGAATCGGAGGCTCCTGCAAATATTCCTTTATCTTTTCAAATGCCGCTTGGCAATCATTATTCCACCTGACCGTTTGATCTTTTCTCAACAACTTGAATATCGGTTCACACGTGGCCGTTAGATGAGATATGAACCGTGAAATGTAGTTCAATCTACCTAAGAAACCATGAACCTCCTTCTCCGTTCTCAGTTCAGGCATTTCTCTTATCGCTTTTACTTTAGCAGGATCAACCTCGATTCCTTTCTCACTTACAATGAACCCCAGCAATTTACCGGACCGCACTCCGAAAGTGCACTTGTTCGGATTCAACCTCAGTCTGAACTGTCTCAGCCGGTCGAACAACTTGGCCAGATCTACCAAATGCCCCTCTTCTGTTTGGGACTTTGCTATCATGTCATCAACATAGCATTAAATTTCATGATGAATCATATCATGAAACAAAGTCACCATGGCCCTCTGATAAGTAGCACCGGCGTTCTTGAGACCGAATGGCATCACCTTGTAACAAAAGGTACCCCACGGTGTAATGAACGTTGTTTTCTCCATATCATCTGGCGACATTTTGATTTGATTATAGCCAGAAAAGCCATCCATAAAGGAAAACACCGAGAATTGAGTTGTATTATCCACCAACACATCGATGTGAGGTAATGGAAAATCATCTTTCGGACTAGCTCTATTCAGATCTCGGTAGTCCACACACATTCTCACCTTCCCATCTTTCTTCGGGACTGGCACAATGTTCGCGACCCATGGCGGATAATTAGTGACAGCAAGGAAACCAGCATCCCACTGCTTCTGCACTTCCTCTTTAATCTTCATTGCCATGTCAGGTCTAGTTCTGCGCAACTTCTGCTTCACTGGAGGACAATCTGCTCTCAATGGTAGCTTGTGCACAACGATATCGGTATCCAACCCTGGCATATCTTGATAAGACCAGGCAAAGATGTCGACATACTCTTTCAACAACGCCACCACTCTGCTCTTAACACTTTCCTCCAAAGCAGCCCCGATTTTCACTTCTTTCTTGACCTCGTCGGTACCCAGATTCACAACCTCAATCTGCTCTTCATGCGGCTGAATCACCTTCTCCTCTTGTTTCAACAACCTGGCTAACTCCCCCGGCAGTTCACAATCTTCTTCGCCTTCTTCTTCGGCTTGATAGATCGGATTGTCGAAGTCATATGAGGGTGTAACAGGATTGTTATCAATGAGATCCGGAGAATGATCGCATCTGCATGAATGTGGATTCATGCATTGCTTAGAATCGGAACGAGTCAAATCAAAAAGAAAAATGAAAACATTGCCATTTTTATTTTGTTTATTTTTAAACTGCAAAAATAAATGAAAAACAGGGAACACCGCTTTTAACTTAAAAACATCCTTTTATTAATGATGCAAACTTGCAAATTTTAAACATGAGGTGGCCCTTACAATGAACCACTACGTGTCGGGCAACACGTATGGCTTTCATGCAAATAAAATCAAAAACAGGAATCATTACTCTTCGAGCAGAGTGACCGTGATGATCTTTTCAGCCCTCCAGTTCTGGATTTCCATCCCTGGTGCGCACGGCTTTATCCATAGGTCCATCTCACAGTCGCTATCAGTTTCATCACCCATCATGCAGATGTGATCCGGATCCAGCATTCCGGCACTGGTGAACGTGACTGACGTACGACGTCCTCTTCCTTGTCCAGATGAGCCTCTGCCAGGCTGATACCCCACTCCGAAACGGTCTTTCTTGGCGGAGATGTCCATCATCCTACCCCAACCAGGAGCCTCTCCATTCTTCACCACCTCAGCGGCCTGTTTGTACGAAGATATGGACGGTTTCTCCTCTTCTTTTGCAAAAAGAGCATTCTCCACCTTAACGGTTTCGAATGCTTGACTTGGTGTCTCCCATATCTCACCGTCCATTTCAACGTATTTGAATGAAGACAGGTGGCTATCAAAGATGTCCTCTTCCCCACACACGGTGACAACCTGTCCTTCCCAGATATACTTCAACTTTTGGTGCAAAGTCGAAGTCACTGCCCCAGCGGCATGAATCCATGGTCGACCCAACAGGCAACTGTATGCCGGCTGAATGTCCATGACGTAGAAAACAGACTTGAACATCTCTGGGCCTATCTTCACCGGGAGTTCAACCTCTCCGAACACAGCCCGCTTCGACCCATCAAATGCCCTCACTATCAAATCGGTGGGCGTCAGGATCAACCCTTCACAATTCAGCTTTGCCAGAGCTTTCTTCGGCAACACATTCAATGAGGAGCCTGTATCAACTAGCACATGCGAAAGCACGGCTCCTTTACATTCCATTGCGATGTGTAAAACCCGGTTGTGATTCCTCCCATCCACAGTCAAATCCATGTCGGTAAAACCCAACCCATGGTTGGCATGAACATTAGACACTACCGTCTCCAACTGGTTGATCGTTATCTCCTGAGGAACATAGGCTTTCTTCAAAATCTTCAACAAAGCCTCTCTATGCCCCTCAGAGCTTAACAGCAAAGATAGAATTGATATTTTGGAAGGAGTTTGCTGCAGATGGTCCACAAGCTTGTACTCAGACTTCTTGATGATTCTTAAGAATTCTTCTGCATCATCATCAAGCTTTTCTTCCGACCCCACAGGCGCCGGTATCACCACTGGAGTACCATCACTAATCACTTGTTTTCCTTTCGCCCTGGCTAAAGCCTCAGCCTTATCTTTTTTCTCTTTTTCTCCTTCTCCTCCCCTTAAGGCATCTGGAGCAAACAATCTTCCACTGCGAGTGAAACCGCTGGTAACGGCATTATCCACCTTTGAAACGGTGGTTTCACCTGCAGCTTGATCCTCCACTTTCTCCCCGTTGCAATATACCTCCCCACCATAATGCCATGGCACGGCATCATCTTTGTCATATGGAATTGGTCCAGGTACCGTGATGGTAACCGGAGCCGCCTCCGCCAGAGTTGACAAATCCACCGGATCAAAGTAAATTGTTATGGTGGAGACCTCATCTTTACCCATACCAGCCTTCTCAACCCGAATACTTCCATCATCCATCAGCCTTTGGACAGTTTCCCTAAAAAATTCACACCCATTAACAGCAATAGTGCACGCAGCACAATCAACACCACAGCCCGAATAAACCCCATTCAACAATAACTGTCGCTTGACCTCAGCCAACGGAGTCTTCAACTGATCAACCCTCAACAACCCGATTCGGCCCTCCTCAGAGATAGCATTCACCCCCTTTGACCATGCGCGGGCATGAGATTAGCATTCACATTGGGAGACGGTGCAAAGTTGATTGCTTTCGAATCCACCAGGTCTTGAACCACGTGCTTAAAAGCTGTGCAGTTCTCTATGTTGTGTCCGGGAGCACCTGAATGGAATTCACATTTCGCATTCTCATCATAATTGGCTGGCCTTTGATCAGGTCTCAAAGGTGCCAGAGTTCTCAACTGTACCAACCCCAAGTCTTGTAGTTTCTTTAACAAAAAGGAGTAAGTCACAGGTGGCCTGTCAAATTGCCTATCATTCATCCTTCCCCTGACCTGGTAGCCAGCCCTCTGAGGCCTCTGCTGAAACGGTTGACGCTGCTGGTGTGGTTGTTGTTGTTGTTGTTGTGCAGGCTGATTGTCAGCAAGAATAGTTACCGCAGCAGTGTGCTGAAAGTAACGATCCCTACTGGGTCCTCTTTGGGTATATACTGCGCTGGTATCACCCTCTTTCTTCCTCTGGCCATTACTGAAGGGCTTCTTCGATCCTGAAGATGAAGCGTTACCCTGAATCTTCCCCAATTTCAGCCAATTCTCAATCCTCTCTCCTGCCACCACTATGTCTGAAAAATTGGTGACCGGACAACCAACCATTCTTTCGGCGAATGCCCCCTGCAGGGTACCCATAAAGAGATCACATATCTCCCTGTCCACCAATGGAGGTTGCACTCTAGCAGCCAACTCCCTCCATCTTTGAGCGTATTCTTTAAACCCTTCGTTATTCTTCTGAGACATACCCTGCAGCTGGGTACGACTCGGAGCCATATCAGCGTTGAACTGATACTGTTTAAAGAACGTGTCACCAAGATCCTGCCAGCTCTTTATATCGGAGGACTTAAGCTTGGTGTACCACTCCAAGGACCCTCCAGACAAATTGTCCTGGAAGAAGTACATCCACAGCTTTTGGTCCATGGTATATGCAGAGATCTTGCGGACGAATGCTTGCAGATGAGTTTCCGGGCAGGAACTCCCATTATATTTATCAAACGCGGGCGCTTTAAACTTCTGCAGGATCACAATCCCCTCAACTAGCCCCATGTTTGACATGTTTACAACACCGGGAGTGGCATAACTCTCAAAAGCTCTAATCTTTTCAGCCAGCAACTGAATCTCCTTGTTCTGGGGTTGGGCACCATACTGGCCGAACGGCTCATTATGCATGGAGAACTGATCAGCTTCCCTGTCTTCCTCTCTGTCATCATCGACCCCGAAGAATGGAGGAAACATACTATCCTTCATATTGTTACCCATTTGACCAGGTTGACCACCAGTAGCAGCACCGAAACCAGCAGCATTATTTACTATCTCCACAGTCGTCCTCTTTCCACCATCTCGAGAACCACCCAGCCCCTGGTTGGAGACACCATCCAGGTTTACACCACTATTAGCAGCAGAAGCCCGCTCGAGCTTCTCAACTTTGTCAGCCAAAGCTTTCTGACCAACTGCAAACCCTTGCATGATGTTGATCAGTTCGCTCATCTTGTCCTTCAGCTCGAGAATATCTGTGTTAGGGAGATCCATCAGTCTAGGAGTATTGCGTCGAGGAAAGTATCTGTGCGGGCGTGTTGAATGCAAAGGTACAACTCTACGAGCACGAGCAATGATTCCTGAAACAATCAAGCACGTTAGAACTGATACCTGCAAAATAAAAACACGTTATTATGATCATGCATGAATGCAGTGTATATCCATATGAGGAACACTCTATCTTTCGACCCTAGTTTCATCGAGACAGATAATATTTTGATCCACACTCTAACATTCGAGATGTCTCTCGACCAGATTCTCAATCAATAATATTCCCCATATGGCTTAGACGTAGATTAGATGCAGATGAATGCAAAATGAGGTAGATGTATGGATGCAATGCACTGTGCCATCCTCCGAGTCATCTGATCATCCACCGTACTGAAGCCCTGATCTCTGAACTGATCACAACCATCTGAGGTACTGAGCAACCCACAAATCCGACTTAGGGTTCCGAAATAAACGGAACTGAAAGATATATCACCATCATCACCAGACAATCTCTGAGCAGATAACCACAATCCTCTGAAACAGCCCGGGGAATCCTGAAATAAACGGATCCCCACTGATAAATAACACGGACAACACTTTGGCGTCTCGGCAAGAAATGCCCATAAATCCGGCTTATAAATAGGACTCTGATCAATGGAACCAAAAGTCACCATCAAAGTCACCATCTGTACCTGTAATAAAGATCATTCCCTCCCCACTCACGGGTGTCATCTAGGCCAGGGTAAGGTCGAGAGAAACGCAATATAAATAACCTTTCACAGAATATCATCATATACACACCCGAAGTATGTAACGATAATATCCCATCAGGGTCTGAACTGCTCGTGATGTCAATGTTCCGCTAAGTGGCGCATACCACCCGCTTCCCATGAATCACTCTATTCCTAGGTTTCCTAGATTTCACTCATAGCCTGGGTATTGGGCCTTTTACCTCGAGTAACTCCCACCCCAACAGAGAGACAACACAGCACAGCCAGATGAACAGATGAATATGAATGAATGCAAACATAAATGCAAACAATAAATGCAAACAATAAATGCAAACAATAAATAAATGAATGCAATAAATGAAACAACAAAAGCAACCAAACCCTATCCTAGAGAGCGCTAGGACTGACTCGCTTAGGGAAGATGGACCAGCAAGAGGTCAACTTCATGTCCCCAGCAGAGTCGCCAGCTGTCGCATCCGCGAAAAAACAACCGGCGGGCTAAAACAAAACAACACAGAGCCGCCACCGTGCGTTATTTATCCCAAAAGAGGGAAAGGAAACGCTCGAAGTAAACCTGGGAAAAGCATGGTCTCGCGACCAAAGAGAATGGGATCGGGAGTCGGTTATGCGAAGGGAAGGTATTAGCACCCCTACGCATCCGTCGTACTCGACGGGATCCACGCTCAAACGATAGGTTAAGGTTGCTAAAACAAACATCACACACACACACACACTGAAGACAACACAGGTGGGATAAGAGGGGAGAGGGCTCACTAGGACATTGCGTCTTATGCCTACGTATCTCGTCTGGAACGAGAATCAGAGCTGCCGTAGTTCGGCTCACGCACGCCAAACAAGACACACACAAACACAGGCAAACATGGAACCCGAACGCCAATCGCTGGACTTACATCGGCTTCCGAACCAAACAAACCCACACTGGAAACCAGATGCCACTTGATGGACTTATACCGGACTCCAAGCACACAACAATAGGATACGGACTGCCAATCGCTGGGCTTATGTCCATCTCCTAACACACTCAAGAAGAAACAAGCAACAAGTTACTAAGGAGTCGGGAACTCGAGCCTAGCAACTGTCAAGCAAACACACACAAAAAGAAAAAGGGTGCCCGGAGAGACCTCGCACGGTCTCCTGCCTACGTACCTCATCTGGTATGAGGATCAGGGCGACGTAGTTCCCCTTAACAGGGAAAGAAATTCTAACCTAACCAGATACAAAGGGAGACACACTACTAGGGAGTTGTACTCGAGCCTAGATGTTATCATGCATATCATCCATAAGTTATGGTTTCTATCCTAACTTGCACAGGCAGCAAGCTAATCCTAAACAGGCAAAACAATCAAAACAAACAATCACAAATAGCACACACTATATACAGACAAAGTGGGGCTCAAACAAAGGGTTAGGCTGCAAAAGCAAACCAACTGTATCAGGTGATGTTAGCTCTTAACCTTGACATTGAGAGTCAAGGTGAAGCTGATGAAAGGTGAGTGAAGATTGGACTTCACAGCTCTTATCCCTGGCCTGGGAGAGCTTCAGACAATGAAGTGTGGGTCCAGAAAGTGGGAACCCTTCTACACTTATGACACTGACTCAACTGATCTTGGGTTAATGTCCACAAGGCATCAACATGTGATGTGAGCCAAGGGACGACTCAACAGAATAGCAGGAGGTGGACTACACACCTCTTGTGTCTGCCAATTGCCTTAACAAAGGTCTTTTCCTGCTTGGGGACAAAAATAAACAAGCACAAGCATTGCCTCTTAAGGAGGACTTCAGACAGGTGCCTGGCCAAGTAACAGGCCAGGTCTTCCAGACTACATGGAGTTAGTGATTCTACCTCAATTGGTTAACACAACCAAGAAGCAGCACAAGCAAGTTCACAATGAACTATAGCAACTAAGGTACCTGAAATCAATCTAACATAATCAGTACTCAGCTTAAACAGTCAAACAGACAAACTAAAAGTCAACAGTTAACTGTACATAAGCAATGCATCAAGCAAAGCATAAGCCAATGCTCAACACAAATGACTTAAAAGCCACCTACAAAACAAACTTAATGTTAATCAACATCAATCAAAACAAGCAACTCAAGCCAAGTGAATTAATTCCTCCATTCCATTTGCCTTTTGTCCTGAAAATACAACTCAAACATGAGAAGCAAACCCTAGGACAAAGCCTAGGGTCAAAGGAGGAGAAATATTTCAAAACAGAACATGAAACTTATCCAAAATCAAGTTCAATCAAACTAGAAACAAATCCAATTGGTCTCATGTTCAAATCATCAATCATTGTCATTTCATGAGGCAAATAGTGCAAAGCATGTCATTTAGAAGCTCATTGGACCAAACAGAATGAATCGATTCAAACTCAATCCAAAACAATTCAATAAATCCCCAAAAAATTCACAGCTAAACAGAATTCATTACATGTCAATCACACCAAATTTCAAGCCAATTGGACAATGGGAAGCAAGTCAATTAAATTCATCAAGTTAAAGCATGCTCATACAAGTCCAAACAAGGCACAATATCATGTATCAACTCCAAGCAAGCATAAAACAGTGTAGGAACATGATAAATGCACCAAAACAAAACCATGATACGCTTAAAGATGTCTAGAATCACTCCACAAAATTTCAAGTTCATCAAATACATATCAAGAATTTCACAAATCAATTAAAATCATGACTCACAAAAGGTCCACATTTGGTCAAACAGAAAGGAAATTCTCAATCAAATTGGAAACACATCCAAAACTTCCAGAAAAATTCACATGTGAACCTAACATCCAGAAGTATCAACATGCAAAATTTCAGCTCATTTCAAGTTCATATGGCATGGTAACAAAATCCAGAAGCTAGGCAATACATGGTGTGACACAAATTGTCACACCTAGGTTCAAATAATCATATCTCGCAATCCAGGAATGATAAAATAGCAAACCATATACCAAAATGACCAGGAATGAGTCTATAACACACATGTAAAATTTCAAGAATTTCCAATTAGGCATCATCATTTCATGATCAAAAGAGTAAGCAAGGTGCAACAAAGGATATGTTCACATAAACCCTAGCCAAAACAGAAATCCACATGTGCACAATTTCATTAAAAATCATAAAAAAATTCTAGAGATCACAAGGATTATCATGAAAAAAATCTCAAATTATTTGGACAGAAATTGAATGAGTTATGATTTATTGAATGTGGAAAGAAAATAAAAAATAATGAAATAAGCATGGTGAAATACATGAAGCCTAAGGAAATAAATGCCAAAAGCAAAAAATGAGAATTGCTATCACACGGAATCGAAGCTGGTCCCATTTTAAAAAAGTAGCGTGCTATAGTACCACAAACATCCACCAGCAGGCAAAACGCGAAATCATGGATCTATCAAGGTTCTGGAAATTTTTCTCAAGCATTCATCAATGTTCTTCATACATTCATCACTCATGAACAATTTTTTCACCAAATCACACAAACCTTATATCAATGGAAAGGTCTCACAACGTACATAAACAATATCACATTCATTAAGCCTAATTCATCCTAATTTAAGAGAATCGAATGCAAACATCTTCATGCATGAATGTTCAAATCCATATATCTCTCTCATTTCTCAACGAAAATCAGCGGTTCAAAGTGCAGATTTACCTACTCTAAGAGATCTATCTAAAGCATCAAACAATTTCATGAATTATTAAGGTCGAAATCTGACCTTCCTTGAAGCACAAGTGTTGAATCGCGCGTTTTAAGCCTTGAAATGTGAAAACAGAACTTCTATGATGCTTGGATAGGTGAATGGAACAAGGTTTGTTGCTCAATTACGCACGATCTTGATGAAATCTCCATTTGCCATTGTCGCACCTCACTTTAACAGTCAACGATTTGGCTTGATAGTGATGAAATTTTGCTTCAATTAGCTTCAACAATGGTTGTAGATGATGAAACAATGAAGATCTTGGCTAGGCTTGTGAAGAAATTGCAAAAAAGTGAAGATGGAAAGTTGAGAGAATTGTGCAATTTTGGATCTAGATCTGAGATGAATGAATGTTAATCTGATTTTCTGTTATGATTAACCATTTATATGATGCACTAATCCATTTTTTTAATCAAGTTTAGCCAAATGTGAGTGATTAGTGAAAATGCACTTTTATGCTAAATGGTAATTAGCCAATCCACCCTCACTTATGCAAATCCAATGTAACAGTAGAAATTTCTGGTTGCAGCAAGTTTCAAATGGTATTTGTGAGCTATTGCAAGTGGAATCATGTGAAAACAAGGCTTATTTCTCAAAATGCACTTTTTCCCTCCAAATTCAAAATTGGTTCACTTGAAAAATGGACTTTTTGTGTGATGAGTTTTCATGACAGGTAATGCTTGTTTTGGATAGAGGACATCAAAAGAATTTTGCTCAAAGAAACCTCACTCTATTTGGCCTTGTGAATCAAAAGTTATGCCACTTTGAAATTCAACTTTTTTGGACAATGATCAATCCATATCTTGCCAACCACAAATGAGAAATTCATGTTCTTGGACTTTTTGGAAAGGTGAGAGCAAGATCTACAACTTTCATGTTGAACAAAATTTCATTTGAAACATTTTTGGACATGTAATTTTGAGGAGAAAAACTTTCCATTTTTGGCAATTTTCAATTACAAGTCACTTTCTATTTTTGGAAAGTTTCCATCTGACTTTATTTTCTTCATTCTTGATGTTTGAAATGTCAAATGAAACTTGTTTAGACATGAATGAAGTGTCTCTAACCCTCTCCCTCCTCCAAATCCATGAATTCAGGCACAGTTGACCACAGTTGACTTTTTCTAACTGATAGATGAATTTCAGCTTGACTGATCAAATTGAGCCTCAAACTCCTGATGAAATGGCTCAATGATGAAAACCTAGCTTCCATAAGCTCAATATAACCATATGATGATCCCCATATCCACTGAAAACCCCATCTCCTTGCCAAGCCCTGATTGGCCCAATACAACTGATTAGGGTTGACCAGTGGCCAAAACCCTAATCTCAAGGAATATGATCAAGCATAAGGAATCTCTTGGTGATGATAAAACCATGATGATGATGATGTATCATTTCAACCAAGATGAAGCTCAATCTCCTTGACAACCAAGAAACCCTAATTTGAATCACACATCCTCAGATGATTAATGATCAGTCCATGAAACCTTAGCTTGCATCTTAACCTCTTTATCTTTTGATCAAGACTTAGGAGGATGACTTATTCCATGTAACCACATGATATGCAAATATGCAATGCCTAATGACCTACAAAATGATATGCAATATGCTAAGCTAGTCCCAAGAGAGGAGGGCAAATTTTGAGGTGTTACATTGAGGAGTAGCAACACAAGAGGTTTGGTGTAAGATGCCAAATTTATCATAAAATTCTTGATAGAGAAATTCCGATCCATTGTCCGACCTAATAGATTTGACAGATTTGTTAAACTGAGTTTTGACAAAAATAACAAAATTTTGCAATAGACTTCTTGTTTCAGACTTAGCAGTCATTAAAAAAATCCAAGTATGCCTAGTATGATCATCAACGATAGTTAAGAAATACTTATGGCCATGTAAAGATGGAATAGAGAGTGGTCCCCAAATATCAACATGTAATAAATCAAAGGCGTGTAAACTAACAGAAGAGCTTAAAGGAAAAGGTAATTTGCATTGTTTAGCATAGTGACACGAGTCATAAATTTTTTTATTATCATATTTGATATAAGGAAAAACAGTACACACTTGTTCAAGGACCTTATTTGAGGGATGTCCCAAACGAAAATTCCAAGTATCAAAAGATGAAATAATACTTTTAATAGTAATATCATGAAAAACAGATGAAGCTTGGGGCAAAGGATCTTTAATATAGTAAAGTCCATTGTGAAGTCTAGCAAGACCAATCATCTTCAAACTTGTAGCTTCCTGAATATTGCAAATAGAATCATGAAAGGTTAATTTGCAATTAGAATTGAAAATAAGAAGATGAACAGAGACAATATTCAATTTGAATGTAGGTAAATAAAGAACATTATATAATTTAAAAGAAGGAGAGAATTCAATTGTGCCAGAAAAATTTGCTACAACAATCGACCCATCGGGTAAAGAAACATTAATAGGATTGATTCTGCGAAAAGAAGTAAAGTATTTCTTGGAATGGTTAACATGATCAGTTGCCCCACTATCAAGAATCCAATAATCTTTTGCAGGATCAATTGTACCTGGCTCAATGGATGTATTTTGATGACTCATCGAGGAATGAAGTGGAGCGGTGTGTGCAGTATTGACATTGTGAGCAGATGCTGCAGTAGATTTGGAAGAATTTGGTAATAATGAGAGAAGTTGTTGAATTGTCTCAGCACTCAATTGTGGAATGGATGAATCATTTGCAACAACATTGGAAGAAGTTGGAAAGGAACTGGCATTAGAGGAAGTAGTGTTATTGACGGTCGATTGAGTTTTTGGCTGGTACCCAGGTGGAAATCCGTGTTTGAAGTAGCAAGTGTCAATGGTATGGCCGAGACGTGTGCAAAAGGTGCATTGTTTGGGTGGACCACGAACGCCAGACGAACTTCGACCTCGACCACGTCCTCCGTTGTTGTAACCGCGACTTTGAAAGCGGTTACCATTATCAGAGGCATTGTAAAGAATTTTTGAACTTGGAATAGCAATATTTGCAGGACTTGATTCTTGTTGAAGAACCAAAGAAAAAACTTTGTTAATGGAAGGCAGTGGATCCATGAGAAGAAATTGAGAACGAACTGTGTTATAATTGTCACTTAGTCCTTTTAAGAAACAAATAACCAATTCAGAATCACGTTGTTGTTTGATGATTTTGAAAGCGGCACAATTGCAAGGTGTGTGACAGGTACAAGAAGGAAGGGGACGAAGATCTTCAAGATCTTCCCAAGAAGTTTTCATAAAATTGAAAATTTCTGAAATTGATCGTTCACCTTGTTTTGTGGAGTGAATTTCTTGCAAAAGATCAGAGAAGCGGAAGTGATTTCCTTTGGTGAATCGTTCTTTCAATTCTTCCCAAAGAACCTTAGCGTTTTCGACGTAAGCGACACTTTGAGCAATCGAAGGTGTGAGAGATCGAGTTATCCACGAGATAACAAGACCATTACACCGTTCCCAGGCATCAAAAATAGGATCAAGTTCTGGTAAAGGAGGTAACTTTCCATTGATGAATTGTAGTTTGTTCTTGGCAAGGAGGGCTCGCTTCATTCCACGACTCCAAGTATGGTAGTTGTTGTTGTTTAATTGTGGAGAGACCAAAACCAATCCTGGATTTTCACCCGGATGAATGTAATAAGGTGATGAGTGTGATTGGGAGGAATCTTTGATGTGATGAGTAGTTGAATCATTGTTTTCATCAGAGGAAGATGAAGAATTTTCTTCATCGGCCATTGGGAAAAAAAAAAGGGTGTTAATTTGTTATGATATCACTGATACCATATTAGAGAAATAATTGTATATTTCTTATTGATCAAAAGGTGAATGATTACATGAACTTATAGCTGATTACATGAGAGAATTATGATAGAATATTCTCCAACAGCTATATTAGGAGGGCCTAAATAGGGAGGAGAATAAGGCTAGAAAAAGGAAAGAAATAATAGGTAATTAAATTCTAAGACTAGCAAATAAGAAGGAAATATCAAGTAATTAATTCCTAATATCTTACCTCAACTATATCCCAAACCACATAAACACCTCATGCATATCCTTTTTTCCACATTCATCCGATATGCATGTAAAAAAGAAGGTTGTACTACATCTTAATACAATTTCCATAAGCTCAAATTTTCCTTCATTGTCCCACCCTTTGTCTTCCATTAAGATAATATAACATCTACAACTCAATTTTAACTCCATTAACACATCTATAAAAAATTTATATGAAGTCCTACAACTTATTCATATTAAATTTTATTTTAGTTTTAAATAATAATTTATGTTTTTTAAATTAATAATTATAGAAAATAAATTTAATAAACAAATCAAATAAAATTTAAACTTTTTTTAACAAAAGTGAAAATTAGTCTTAAACACATGACATGTATAATTAAAAAGATTAATTACTATACACTGTCAGTGTAAAGAGTTTTACACCGTCGATTCATCACCATCACCCGTTTGTATTACTTTATAGATTTTTAAAATAAAAGTCAAACTTCTTTTAATATCCAACGTCTATAATTAATTGATGGTGTAAAATCCTTTTACACTGACAGTGTATTTCAATTAATCTCATAATTAAAAGATAAAAAAATTAAAATAAGAAAATAAAAAGTAAAATATATGATCAAATAAAAAATAATAAAATAATAAAACAAAACTGTAAGAGAAAATTTTAAAATAAAAAAAATGATAAAATTGCCAAAAAGAAATTGAAAATTAAAAAACAAATAAAATTGTAAGAAAAAAAAGTATGAAATGTTCAAATAAACTAATTTATAGACAAATTAAAGTAATAAAAATGAGAAGTATTTGCAGAACAATAAATTAATTTTATTAATATTTTAATCAATTACATAGTTGCTTCACAAAGCAACAGTTTGCCCAAGTTGCTTCACCCTTGCGTAAATCAAACATAAAAAAGTATAATAATAATAATAATAATAATAATAATAATAATAATAATAATAATAATAATAATAATAAAAAAAATAATAATAATAATAATATTAATAATAATAATAATAATAATAATAATAATAATAATAATAATAATAATAATAATAATAACTCCATTGGTCTCAAAGCAAATCTGACAAAATGTCATATCTATTTTGGAGGAGTGGAGTCAAATATTAAGGAAGATATCATGTAGCTTACTTCTTTCCGGGAGGGATCCCTCCTCTTTTTGTATTTGGGAGTGTTAATGACTAGTAAGAAGCTCACAATTCATCACTATATGCATCTTATTAACAAAATTGTGAATCGAATTACTCACTGGAGTGCTCGACTTTTGAGTTATGATGGAAGAATTCAACTCTTGAAAAGTGTCACTTTTGTTGTTATGACCTATTGGATGCAGTGTTTCCCTTTTTCAAGTTTGTGGTCGTCATTTGTAAAACCTTCTTATGGACAGGTAATACGAAAATTACCAGGAAATCTCCCATTTTATGGAAGTCTGTGTGCAGGCCTACTAATCAATGAGGGTTCAATTTGTTTAATCTTGATGTTTAGAACTGTGCTAATTTGGTCAGGTTGCTGTGGAATATTATGGTAAATCAGATGCCTTTTGGTGAAGTGAATTCACACCTATTATTTGGAAAACCAAATTGTGATGGAGGTTGAAGTTAGAGATAACTCCTTTTGGATCCTTAAGGCCATTTTGAACTAGAGAAAGCATTCAACAAATGCAAGTTTGGAATGATATGCAATAGGCTAATAAGTTCATCATGAAGAAAATGTATTAAACTCTTCTGGATGTCAATTAAAAAGTTGAGTGAAAATCATTATTCTACGGTAATATGGCGCCCCCTAAAGCTAGATTCACCATTTTCCTTGCTTTCCATGATAGGCTAGCAACGAAAGATCGTCTGACTTTGTTTGTTTTGACAACTAGTAGCCATTGTTGTTTTTGTAATGCTGTTGAAACCCAACATCACCTTCTCTTTTACTGTTGTTGAAACGTTTTCAACATCAAAGTTGTTCCCCTTTATATCACCTTTCCAAAAAGTCCAAGATCACTTTTGGACAAGATTTGAGGGACTTGAGTATGGTTCCTTTCATAGGTTTGCATGCTTACATGTTATTGCTGCAGGGTCAATTATGCACGAATTAAAATGTGATATCATCATGAATTGGGCCCAAATAATTACCCATGCATCCATGTACCAAAGTTGCTAAAATTGGCAAAGTTTCAAAGTGTGTGAAAAGCAAGTTGTTAGGCTATATATACATGACCATTGTGATCAGAATGGGGATCCCTTCTGCCCAAGCTTTGAACCCTGGAATCCCTAACCTCCATTAAAGGATAAACTTGAAGATTTCACTTAAAATCGAGTTTCAATTCTCCTTCTGTTTTGAGATTGAAACTCCAAGAACCCAATCCTCTTTTTGATCCATTCACTTCCTGCAAATTCCTAGGGTCGAGCCAAGGCAAATTGGAAGCAAGATAAAGCTGAATTGAAGCTATCCAAAGGTGATTTTTCTCAAACTTCTTTTCTTCGATTCTCCCTCATTTCTCAACTATTTTACTTGATTATTGGTTGTCTGAATTCCTATCAATGTAGGCAACAATATTGAGTTTCTTTGAGGTCAAATCGATGCAACTCAGATCATGAACCTCAATTTTCAAATCCATGTATCTTTCAATATACTTGGAATTGGGTGAAATGGATGTTAGATTAGCTCCTCAACATTTTTTTCCTTTAAAATCATGTCCTTGTTTTTCATTTTGGTGGTGGTTTATGGTGGACCAGTCCGGTGAGGTCCATCAGAGAAGATGACCGGAGCTAGGGCTTCGGTGGTGCGTTGGCACCTTCCAAACTATCAAATCCTTTCAAAATGTTGTAATCATGGCTTTTCCTTTTGATTACCACGCGTGTGATGCTTTGACTGAGGTGTATCGTGGATAGCGCGCACTTGGCCATCAGATCTGCCACCTCAATCAATGAGGGAGATCTGATGGCCCTTGATTTTTGGTATTTTCTGATTTTTCATTTAATTACCTTATTTTGTTTAATTCATAATAAATCCATTTTTAACCCAAAAAATATGGGACTTTCACCAAAAATATTTAAGTATTTTTCTCTTCCATATTCTAAATTAAAATTATTTTTTTGATTAATTTTGGTATTTTTCATGAATTAAGTGTTTTGTGCATATTTTTAATTATTCAAAAATACTTCTGACTTTTTAAAAATCATGAAAAAAAATTAAGCTCCTTTGACCTTGTTTGACCTAGGATAAATCCCTTGGCCATTTATTTGGTTTTTTGAAGGGATTTGAGGTTTTGACCAAATTAAAATACATTTAAATTCATTTTTTAATTGATTAAATGTTTAAAAATTATGTTTAGCCATTTTTATGGTCTTTTGATGTTTGAATTTTTGTTTGGGCCTTGGTCATGGTTGATTTGACTTCTGTTTGATCAAAACCATTGGATTTAGGGGATTGATGGAATGTACATTTCATCTCCCAAAATGAATGGATGGTTTTGATCAGATGAAATTCCTCTCATGATCAATTTGTGTTTCTATTTTCCCCCTCCCTCTTCATCTTTATCCCTATTCTTCCCCATTCCCTCATTTGACCAATGAAATCTCTAATGTCTAAATGCTAGTTGATTCATCTATGACCTTGTGTCAGATGAATCAATACAAGTATGATGAGATAGGTCTCTCTCATTTTCTTTTAGTGTGTGGTATATTTTAGGAGTTTGGTTTTTTGTACCAAATATCTAACATGCATTAACAACTATATTTTTATTGCCCGACCTCAGATAGTTGTGACTTCTACATAAGTCAAATTATGTTTGCTTAACATAGAGCTAAATTTGACCCTTAAGGCATATCATTCTAGTAAGTGAGATTGTAAGTCTCCCATTCTTCATGGCATTGTGTGGAGACTTGACATTTTTTCCTTTCATGAGAGCTAGTGACATACTTGTTGAATTATCCAAGTTGGAGCCCTCCTCATGGAAGATGTCTTGGTTCAAGGATTCATACTTGTGAATGAATGGTTTAGTGTTCTCCAAAGAATGACTTAATCAATTAAAACTGAACACTAACATTTCACTAACCATTGACTAACTCTTATTCATTATGCTTTTACTTTCAAGCCATTTACTTTATGCAATTTAAATTTCAGTTATTTATCATTCATTGTCATTTACATTTCATATAACTTGTTTATGTTCATGTCTTTTTTCACTTTGCTCACTTGAGCCATATCTGGTGATTGTATATATTGTTTGTGTGTTTTGATTTTGTTTGTGGTCTTAGGACATTAAAACACTTAATAACAACAAAATCCCTAAAAAACATTAAGTGGACTGTTGGGACTTTATCTGAACTTTTGGACTTAGAACTAGGCAACATTCCCTGAGCTAAAGCACTTGGCCAAAGCAAACATTTGAGACTGAGCTATCTTTGACGGTGACTTTCATCTGATGCAAGACCTTGGATCTCTTTGATTCATCTTCTACTTTGTCTCTGTGCTTAATTGTTATCTTATTATTACTTATGTCTGATGTTTTGTTCTAAGTTGATTAAGGAATATTCCATCTGATACATTGGAAGACAATTAAGACTGTTAGCTATTGGAATGCTTGTTTGGATGTGGATATCTTTATTTGATGCCTTGATCTTTATGATGTCTATATATTGTTCATTGCTTATTGCTTATTGCTTGATCAAAGTCTAAAGGAAAATGGGTTTCTATATGGCATTCTTGTCTGTTGGATTGCATCCCATTGGTCAGATCTTTTCAACTCTTAACTTTTAATTTTTGCTTAGGATAGTCTCTTCATCTCCTCTCACTTCTTTAATTTCAAAATCTTTCCCTCTTTTCAAAAAAAATCTTTGCTTGTGATTTCAAACTTAGACATGTTATAATAATTAGAAACTCTGGCCTTATACCAATGAATTCTCAAACTTTTTCTTAATCAAATTTGTAAATAAACTTAATCATATTGACTTAAATTTCAAAATACAAAAAGAACTAAAAACCTCATTCAACATTTTGTCCTTTTGTGCCCTCTTCTTAAATTTTTGTTAAAATTAATTCACCAACTTTCTTTGAAATTTTTACCATAAACTACGAGGTTTTGATCCCTCATTTTTATTTTGGTACGTAGGCACAAGACCGAAGGTCTTGTCAAGCACAAAAATATAATCAATAAATTCTTTTCTCATCCCCACACTCCTCTTATCAAACATATTTTATACCAAAAACATATGCACACAAAAGGGCTCCCTATGAGTACCCAGGACACTTTGGGTGCTAACACCTTCCCTCTGTGTAACCAACCCCTTTCACTTATAATCTCTTGCATTTTATTAGTTTTGATTTGAAAACTGATTATCCTTGGGTTTTGTTCGTACTTTTCCCTTTTCCTTTGGAATCAATAAAAGCGCGGTGGCGACTCTGGTTTTATTGACGTCAAGTTTATCCATAGCTTGATGGTCATGAAGTTACCGCTACAGATACAAGAAGTATGAGATGTCAAATGTGATGGTCCATAGGCATCATCAATTGTTAGAATTAATCCATATTTTCATAAACCTATAGACAAAGTTTGTTAGTGGGTATTTTAGTATTTCTCCTAAAGTCCCACTTGTATTTAAGCAAGTGGGTCGTGTGAACAAATTGTACATTTATTCTTTTTGCAGTGTGTGTGTGTGTGTGTATGTGTCTGTGCATTTTCTGTGTAGCAGTTTTTAAGTAGTGAAAGTTTCTTATTATTCTCTTCTCTCTCTTGTTAATTTTTCATCTTTATCATCTTGTGCACCAATAATTGGTATATAGAGCTCTGGTTCATATCCATATGGAAACATGAGTGAAACACTGAGGCGTTGTGTGATTTATTTATGTTCGGAGAATTCGTGTTGAATTTTTGTTCAGAATCGTAACAAAATCACATATCTTGATTATGCGGGATTGGGAAACACTGTGTATAGGTGAGATCTGAGTGTATTGCACAAGGTTGAAGATGAATGGAAACAATCTGAGCACTAAGATTTTAATATTCTTGATCTCATCAATGACGATTGCATTCAGGATGCACTTCCAAAAAATGCAACAAAAGCGCTGAGAAATGCTCAAAGTGATCTAAGGAAGAAGGATCATAAGGCATTATTCTACATCCATCAGTGTGTGGATGTGAACGTGTTTGAGAAAATCGCTTATTCAACAACGGCAAAGCCTGCGTAGGACACACTGGTGCGGTGCTACGACGGTGATGTATCAGTGAAGAAGGTGAAGCTTCAGTCTCTACATAAGCAGTATGAGAATCTCAACATGAAGAATAATGAGAAGGTACCTGACTACATCTCAAGAGTGATTTTGATTACAGATGAGATGAAGTCGTATGGAGAAACTCTTTCCGAAGAAAGTATCATTGAGAAGGTACTTAGATCTCTTACTCCTCAATTTGATTACATCGTTGTAGCAATTGAACATTCTAAGGAACTGAGCATCATGAGAATAGAAGAGTTGTAAAACAGTCTAGAGCCGCAAGAGTTGCGTCTGACTGAAAGAACATCTGAGAGAGAGGTAGAGTAGGCTCTGAAAGATTCTTTTGTCAAGAAAGACCAAAAGCAGTCTTGGTCAGAAGCCAAGAAAGACATGGCAGATCTCAGAAGTCAGAAACCTCAACTTCTAGTAGTCAAAAGGGAAAGGAGAAGTATGACAAGAGAAAAGTTAAATATTACTATTGTAATAAGTTTGGCCACTTCACTGCAGATTATTGGTTAAACAAGGAGAGGAAACCAGAAGAAGCGAATATAGCCAGAAGTTCTGATGATGAACATGTGTTATTAATGGCTTCTGATTCTGATAGTGCGTCTCTAGAAGACTGGTGGTATATGGACACTGATTGTTCAAACCTTCTTATTGGAAATAAGAAATGGCTAGTTGATTTTCATAATGGGAAGAAGACCAAGATCATATATGCTGATGATAAGTATCTGAATGCTGAAGGAACGGGGAATGTTGGAGTGATTCTGAATAATGGCAAATTTGCGTTAATTTAGAATGTCTAGTATGTTCCTAGAATGAAGAGCAATCTGATGAGTGTAGGTCAATTAATTGAAAATGGATTTTCAGTTACCATGAAGGACAATCTTTTGAAGTTGTATGGATGTAATCAGAAGCTGATTATGGAGTTAGAACAGGGAAGGATTAAAATATTCAAGGTGAATGTTAAAATTGCAGACTCTGAATGCCTTAGCGCAATAAGTGTTGAGAAAGAGAGTGAATTGTGGCACAAAAGATTTGGTCATTTAAACTTCAGAAGCTTAGGGCATTTGAATTCAAAGAAATTGGCACATGGAATTCCTGCAATTAAGAAACCAAAAAAGTCATGCAATGTGTGCATGAGAGGGAAGCAACCAAGACTTCCATTTGCATTAGAAGTATATCCAAGAGCAAAACATACTTTGGGAGTAATGCATTCTGATGCGTGTGGACCATTTCCAGAACCTTCACTATGAGGGAATAAATACTTTGTGTCATTTATGGATGAGTTCACAAGGATGACATGGATATCCCTTATAAAGTTCAAACACGAGGTGTTTGCTGAATTTAAGAAATTCATAATCAAGGCTGAAAATCAAAGTGGTATGAACCTGAAAATTCTCAGAACTGATGGTGGAGGTGAGTATAACTCTATAGAATTTAAGAAGTTATGTGAGGAGAAAGGAATTGAGCATGAAGTGATTGCTATATATACTCCTTAACACAATGGTCTTGCTAAAAGGAGAAACTGGACTTTGTTTGATATGGTAAGGAGCATGTTGAAGGAGAAGAAGCTTCCTAACACTTTGTGGGGAAAAGTTGTTGCCACTGCAGCATATGTGCTTAACAGGTGTCCAACCAAGAAACTAAAGGAAAATATTCCTTTTGTGAGGTGGACTGGAGATAAGC
Organism: Lathyrus oleraceus; assembly: GCF_024323335.1. Classification (NCBI taxonomy): domain Eukaryota; kingdom Viridiplantae; phylum Streptophyta; class Magnoliopsida; order Fabales; family Fabaceae; genus Lathyrus; species Lathyrus oleraceus. The sequence goes on from NC_066582.1 coordinate 15,314,584, forward strand.
AAAGTATGAGTCATTTCAGAGTATTTGGTTCTGTCTGTTATAAACATGTTCTGAATGCCACTAGAAAGAAGTTGCATGATAGAAACAAGGTGATGTTACTAGTGGGGTATCACAATACATGTGCTTATAAGCTTTATTGTTCATTCACTAATAAGGTTGAAGTCAACATAAATGTTATTGTGAAAGAGTCAGAAGTATGGGATTAGAGCAATTCTCAATCCAACTCTAGTGCAGAGTTAACTTCTAAAGATATTGATTCTGATTTGAAGACGAGTCAGAGCCTGAAAATGATTCTGAGAGTGAGTCAGAGTCAGGATATGAGATTGATTATGAGGAAGAATTTGATTCTGATCCAAATTCTGATGGTGGTTCAGATTCTTGTGGTAGTCCGGATTATGAGAATATTCCAGATTCTGAAGGTGGTCATGCTTCTGAAGTCGGTACTTCTAGAGTTCCAGAATCAGAAGGTTCTAAACAAGTTTAGAGGCCACAAAGAATTAGAAACATTATGAGAAGGTTTGCAGAGTTTGACATGCTGCAAGATACTGAAGTAGATTATGAAGGGGAAGTTATTCAGTGTGGCATGTTAGTAGACTCTAAATAAGTGAGTATGGAAGAAGCTATCAAGCAGAAAGTCTGGCTGAAGGCCATGAAACAAGAACTTGATGCCATAGAGAGAAATAAGATTCGGAAGCTGACAGAACTTCCAAAGAACAAGAAAGCCATCAGCGTGAGATAAGTTTATAAGGTGAAGCTAAATCCAGATGGATCAATTGGCAAACACAAAGCAAGGTTAGTTGTGAGAGGTTTTCTTCATAAACCATAGTTAGATTACTTTGAAGTTTTTGCGCCTGTAGCAAGACATGAAACAATCAAATTGGTGATTGCGATAGCTGCTAACAGAAATTGGATTCTGATGCATTTAGACGTGAAATATGCATTTCTGAACGGTCCATTAGAAGAAGAGGTTTATGTGTCACAACCTCCTGGATTTGAGAAAAAGAATTAGGAAGGGATGACGTACATATTACACAAAGTTTTATATGGACTGAAGAAGCCCCTAGAGCTTTGAATCTTAAAATTGATTCATTTTTCAAGAAGCAGAAATATGAGATAAAGTATGGTCTATATTCAACATACTTGTGGAGGCAATATATGATTTATTTTCTATGGGTGGAGATTATGTACTCTCAAAAAGACATAATTGATAATTTGTAGTTTGAGATTATGTACTTTGAACAAAGTGTACATTTATTCTTTTTTAGTTTGTAGTTTGTGCACCAACATCAACAACTTTAATAAGGCATTGTCATTCATCTAAATATTGAATGTCTCATTCATTGAGTTTTTTCTTATGATTAGAATACGTGATACATCTATTTTTGCATGGTCTCTCGTGTTATCATGGCAGTACATGGTGTCCCATTATTCACGTGTGAGGATCTCCACTACCTAATTTTATTGAACCATTACTTCAACTAATCAACTCCCTTTCCTCAAGTAGATATATGTACGTTCCCAATGGGGTTGCTTGGATCGCAAAGTCCCTATATTATCAAAATGAATGTTATACGTCATGTAAGGGTTCTCAACTATCTCAATATATGTTTTTCTAAATCTTTTGAGATCATTACTTTGCACGTTAAACTCCACATGAGCAAATAAAGGTTTCACTTCCTTTTTGGTATTTATTCTTTGATGACCATTGTTGTTTAAAAGAAGTTCTTTATTCTTTGATATGTTATCTCTGTTGCCACCAATAGATAAGTCCTCTATTTTTTTTATCTATTAAACAACAACAATCCATTTTAAAGTTTTTTTTTGTGGGAAGGGGAGCTTAACAACCGGCTTGAGCTCAATGATTGTTTCTTTTACAATCGGTTTCAGTGTTACCACTTCTTCCCTAACAACTTTATTTTCTTTGATCTCAAGGTCCACTTCGATCAATTGGTCTTCCTCTTCATCCCCTTCCTCAACAATTTCATCAGATTTACCACTTCGTGTTGTCACCGCGCTCACATTATTATGCTCTCTAGGATTTGTCACGGTTGCACTAGGTAGAGCACCTTGTGCTTGAGAACTCGAAGCTAGTTGCTGAGCGATTTGCCCCATTTGGACTTCAAGATTCTTTATAGATGTTGTGGTACTTTTCTAATTCTTCCGGGTTTCTTCTTGAAGTTGAACATTATGGGTTGCCATTCTTTCAATCGCAATTTCCCAATCAGCTTTCTTATGGGCCTGTTGCTGCTGTTGCTGTTGTTGATATTGAGTTTGGTACTGACCATGTTGAGGAGCGGTTCCTTTTTCGTCTTTCCATGAGAAGTTTGGATGATTCTTCCAACCCGGATTGTACGTGTTGGAATAAGGATTATTCTGCTTCAAAAATTTGATTTCCTTCACTTGTTGAGGAGTTGAAAAACAATAGCAAGTTTGGTGCAGACCACTACAAATTTCATAGCAGACAGTAGGGACCGGTTGGACCTGCGCCACCGGTTGGGTACCTATATTCATCGCTTTCAGCTTCTTATCAACTTCAACAGCTATAGTATCTTCAATACTGATTTTATTAGTTTCCAGCTTTAAATCTATAACCCATTCTGGTTTGCTTTGACACCTATCGTACAACTCCATGTGCTCATTAGCAGTAATAGCTTCAATGGTCTTCTTGATACCGGTGGCTGTTGAAAAATTTGTGGAACCACCGGCTGCGGTATCAATCAGTTGTTTGGTCTTTATTTTAAGACCGTTCACAAACATTTGCATTTGTTCAATTGCATCCATATTATGAGTTGGGCAGGCTACCAGGACTCTCTTGAATCTCTTGTAAGCGTCTCCCAAAGTTTCCCCGTCCTTCTGCTTAAAATTCAGAATTTCATACCTCTTCCGCAGAAATACCGGTGCTGGAAAATACTCATTCAGGAAGGCGTTTTCCATTTCTTCCCAAGATGTAATGCTACCGGCAGGTAAAGAATAAAACCATTCTTCATCTTCTTCCGCTAAGGTAAACGAGAACATTCTCAACTTCTTGACTTCTTCAGTGTGACCATCAATTTTCAGAGTGTTGCTCATGGTCAGAAACCTCTGCAAATGCTTGTTTGCATCTTCATTCACTTTTCCAGTAAAATGCTTCCTTTCAAGTTGATTAATGGTAATCGGGTGCAGTTAGAAATTAGCCACGTTCACTGGTTGGTTGATAATAGTTAATCTGCCGGTTTGTGCATTTGCACCTCCGTAGTCTCCCAACAGTCTTTCTGGTGGCGGTGGAACATCAGCCATAGTTTCGATCTCTCTATCACAACCTGAATCTGAACTTGAATGGATGGAAAGTTGTTCTTCGTCTTATTCCAATCTGGCTAATCGAGTTTGTCTGAGTCTTGCCCGCAAGGTTCTCTCGATTTCTGCGTCATAAGGAAAATCAGCTGAGGCCTTACCTCGCATAAAAATATCAGACACAGATTAGTTGATATAATCGAAATAAAATATTCAAAATAACGGAAAATAAATTTTAGTTGCAGAGCCACAAAATTTCAATTGAGATAATTTTAAACTGATATTTGGCAATCCCCGACAACGGCGCCAAAAACTTGATCGGGAAAATAGTAAGTGTACTATTTTTGCCGATGTAGTAATAAGAGAGATGTTTTTCAAAGATCGATCTCAAGGATTGTGCAACAACATAAGAGTAAACAGTCACTCAATTGAACAAAAGTAATAGTTATGGTTTGGTAAAATTCACTATAAGGAAAAATAAAACAAATAAATATTTTCATAGATTAATATGATATGTCAAAAATGGTGTATAAAAATCTCATGTAATGACCCTTGAGTGTATATCTCCTTAATACTGAAAATTGTTTCAATTACCGGATCTTAAGATTATTTCCCCCTAAGACCTCAAAGGGAAACCTTTGCTATTCAATCTAACCTCTAAGTCCTTAGGTGATTATGATGAAACCAAGCATTTTAATTTAACAAGAATAAACCGGTAACCATAGGGTATCCCTAGTCCTAGGTGATATCTACTATGGTTTTACTGTATAAAAACCTTAACAATTGCAATCCTGCTAATCGTTAACCATACATCAATCTTAATTTTTCTGATAAAGAAAACATTACGCAAATTACACAATAAAATTGATAACAAATAACATATATTAAGGAAAATCTAACATCAAAGTCATTACATGATCAATTCAGGGACACCCCCTGGCATTAGGGGGTTTAACCTCTAATATTATTCAAATCAGATACAAGATAAAATTGAGACATTACAAAAAGTTCGGAATTCCGTTGATCTTCAATCGCGTCCGCTCTTGAAGGATCTCCGTTCTTCTTCGCTTTCCACTCCTTCAATCTTAATCGTCTCTAATTTTTGATCGTGTAAAAAGTCCCTCTCTCCATATTCAAATATCCTGTAAATAGTTCCTGATGACAATTTTTCTCTAGCAAAAGTCCAAAATGCCCTCCAGAATAAGTTGTGCCAAAAACAACACAAAATTGGAAAATCAAGTGCCCAAGCCAACACTGGCCGTGTTGGGCTTCTGGAGCACAATGCCTTGACACGCCCCTTTAGGGAGGCTGACACGGGCCGTGTCAACTCCTTGTTTTCCTCTTCCATGACACTTCTCCTGACACGGCCCGTGTTGGGAAACACAGGTGGCCATGTCAGGGCTACTATATATCCAATTTTCTTCTTCTAATGGGCCCGGAAAGTCCGATTTGCTTGTCTATCCCTCCGGTACACTTGTTTACACCTGAAACCAAAAGAAATATCACAAAGGGACATAAAATGGAGTATGATGATGCATATAACATATAATCAACAAATGGAAACAACCATACAAAACATCTAAATTACTAAACAAAACAATAAAATAAGTGGACTAATGTGTTACCGACTTCTTACAAAGGTGCCGAATGAGTGTCAGAAAACAAGTTGAATTTAAGACTGATCTCTCTCTCTCTCTCTCTCTCTCTCTCTCTCTCTCTCTCTCTCCTCTCTCTCTCTCTCTCTCTCTCTCTCTCTCTCTCTCTCTCTCTCTCTCTCTCTCTCTCTCTCTCTCTCTCTCTCTCTCTCTCTCTCTCTCTCTCTCTCTCTCTCTCTCTCTCTCTCTCTCTCTCTCTCTCTCTCTCTCCTCTCTCTCTCTCTATATAATATATATATATATATATATATATTATATATATATATATATATATATATATATATATATATATATATATATATATATATATATATATATATATATATATATATATGAAATGTGATTCACGACACAACGTGATACTTATGTATGTGGTACCATTATGGACAATATAAGTCCATCTCGCTTCTGAATCCTCACCATAAGACCAAAGAACACCAGATCGCTACTATCACCATAAGTAACGCTTCACCAATTCTCATATGAAACCAGCTACTTGCTCCTGAATCCACACCATCATACCAGAGCACACCAAAATTGGACCGAAATTCGTACTACCATAATGCATAATTTTTAACAACATGCAATATCACCAAAATTATCACCAACAGCAAAACCATATCAAATGTGTATTCACAAAGCATTCACACATATTAAATCATTTTAACATCAACTCATCATCAATCAAACACAATAATTCACGCAATTATCCATATATTTCACAACATATATTCACATAAAATCAAACAAATCAATTTATCGTATTGAACACCACCAACGGTTGCTGGAATCGGAAAACAGACTGATAAATCGACACAAAACAATAACTCTGCAATGTCACTCTCGCTAAGCGAAACTTTTGCTCATTGAGCGACGTATCGCTCGCTAAGCGAGACTCACCAAAAATCCAGAGCACCACCCTATCACGCTCGCTTCAGCGAACACAATAGCTCGCTAAGAAAACTCACTCTCGCTAAGCGAGATCATTCAGACCTACAAAAATACAGAACACGGTTTGCCTCTACAGAATCCCCAAAACTCCCAAATTCAACCCCCAAACATCCTCAAACGTTCAGAAAATTAATTCACATGTTATAACATCATTAGGACATGTTAAATAACATAATCATACCATTTAATTCATCCAATTTCATCAATTCATGGTCATGGTCATGCTTTTAACAACCTCAACAATGTCACACAAGCATACACCCATAAACATAAATATATATGCATAAATTCAGTTGCGAAGATCAGGTGTCTACACCTTAAATCATCAAATTCCAGAATTATATACATTAACAACAATCTATGAACAATTCATACAATCCCTAAAGAGAATATGAATCTCTCTTTTATACCCTTTCATACTATACACCCATAGAGAAAGACATTTCTCTCTCATTACCTTAGATTTTCCAGCAAGTTTTGTAATTAGAAATTTTTTCTTCTCTCTTTAAGCCCAAAACTTGTTCTTATCACCTTTTCTCCAACTCATATTTTTCACGTATTGGAAACTTCTCTCAATTTTCACATTTCTCTATTTATAAATAAAAATCTAATTATTCCATTTAGGTATTTTCCTTACTACCCTAACTTATTCTCCAAATCTCCTCATGGTCCTTTATTCCTCTATTATCTCATTTTGTCTCTTTAATTTTAGTTAGTAAATAATTTCTAACATAAAACCACCAATTTATAATTTTATATATAATATTAATGATGATTAATTTAAAATATGAATATTCTAGTTATGGATAATTATTCTTTCAAGCATCCATATTCTTACCACATCCTACCAATACCATTACACCCCAACAACATATATAATCACATAATTTATTTGAATTAAAACACTTAATAATAAATAAATACATAAACAATTTAATTAAATCAATTAATCAAATTTGGGGGTGTTACAATCACCTGAAGAAAATAGAGTCGGATACGACTCCCTCATCTGACTCTTCAGCTCCTACGTCATGCTTCCACCAGCAGGTCTTCCCCACACTATCTTAACCAACGCAATCTTTTTTCCTTCAAAGTGTTTCACTTATCAATCCTCGATTCTCAAGGGAAATGCCTTAACAGGAAAATTCTCTCTAATTTAGACATCGTCCACTTGAATCACATGAGACAGATCAGGAATATACTTTCTTAGTTGAGACACAGGAAATATATCATGAAGATTTGAAAGAAACGAAGGCAGTGCATCTCAAGGTGCTCAATATCCTTATTGTTCACAATACTCCATACATCAATAACACGAACAACAAACCTCTATATTTTCTCCGAGTCATTGACATCCTTGATATAATCAATTTTTTGTGACATTGTTCCTGCAAATCAAAAAATATATAAATTTATACCTTACTTTAAACAAAACAAAAATGTACACGAAGATAAAAACCGTGAGTTGAACATAATAAGAAGAAGTTGAACATATGAAGATAAAATAAAAAATAAATAAAAATGAGAAAGAAGAAGATGAACATATGCAACCTTTTTTGGTGTGTTTTTTAATTTAACTTGTACATTTATGTACATATATTTGAGAAAGAAGTTATTAAATTTGATAAAGAATAAGCTAGATGAGTCCTTTTTTAGTTGCAAGCAGATCAGTTTTTCTTTTTTTGCAATTGAAAAAGAAAATTGGGACATTAGATTGACTTAGGATAAGGAAACAAGAATACAAAGACGACCTTTTAGTTACACGTGTGTACCGTTTAGTTCAGAAACATTTACTTGGAAACCTAATGTGTATTGATTATGTCTCAGTCTTTGGAATAAAAAATTATGTTTAAAATAGAGTATAAATTATTTAATAATAACCACTCATTTATCACACAAAAAATGAACAAAAAGATATGAAAACAGCCTTCACAATTAGACTAAACAGGGACATTTATGAAAAATAATGGTAATCAATTTTTTTATATTGATAGTAGATTTAATATACAAACTCTTAAATTACACCGCATAATAAAATCAACAAAATATTTAATTTGATTTTTTAAAGATTAAGATGACCTCAATATAGCTTTTAAAAGGAAGCATGTGACTTCGATATAGCTTTTAAAAGTGGTAGTAATACCACGCATATACAAATGACAAAATAATTATTTTTCTATATATTAATTTCAAAACACTTTTACTGCATCATCCAAAGTGAATGACACATTGAGTATACAAAAGACTTTTACTCTCCAAGTTGAGCATGTGTTCAATCAGTGAACATTTAACATTTTAAGAAATATTTTCTTCTAATACAGTATTAATTGAATCATTTTGTAATTGAATAAAAATTCATCTTATTAATGTAAAACTAGTAAGAGACATCTGTGTTCGCACGGACTCAACAAAGTCAACAAAATATGAAATAAATATAAAATAAAAATTATGTAATTATGTTAAAAAATGTATATTATAAAAAAGGTTTAAAAAAGTCTGATGGTTAAGAAATATATATAAAAAATATACAAATTAAGTAGTCTCGGTCGGTCGAAAATGTATATTTTAGTAGAAAAAATAAATAAAATAATTAAATAGTCATCTATCCATGCATTCGCATAGGTCGCGCAATTTCATTATAAATAGTAAATAAATATAGTATAGTGATGATTAAGAAAAGTATACAAAAGATATACAAATTAAGTAGTCTCGGCACGTCGAAAATATATATTTTAACAAAAAAAACTAATTAAGTAGTCATCTATTTGTGTCCTCCCACGGGTAACACATTGTCGTTATAAAGTGATATATAAATTAAGTAGTCTCGGTTCGTTAAAAATATATATTTTAATAGTAAAAATAAATAAAATAATTAAGCAGTCATCTACATATGCGTTCGTACGAATCGCGTAATATCGCTATAAATAATAAAAATATAATATAATAATGATTAATAATACATATAAAAAAATATACAACTTAAGTAGTCTTGATCGATAGGACGTGTCTATTTCAGTAGAAAAAAAAAATTAAATAAGAGAAAATTAAATAGTCTCGATTCGGTGCACATAGATATTTTAAGTTGTCTTGACATGTAGAAAATGCATAACATAGTCTTATTAATAATGGGCATTTCTTTCCTAATGTTATTAATAATGAGCTTTTTGATTTTTATATGTATCTTCTTGTAATTTAAGTGAAATGGCTAATGTTTAATATATTTAGCTAATAAGTTGATACAAATTTGTTTCTCGTAAAGACTTTGACTAATGTGATTATACATATTCTTAAACAAATTTTTTAAAATTACAATTATAAAACAACGCATAAACTATATTTTTGAATTATGTAGAATATAAAAAAAGTTTGAGAAGATTAATGAAACATGTAAATTTATAAAAAAATTGAAAAAGAAATATATAAATAATAGATAAATTATATAAAGACTAAAAAAAAGAAACTAATGATAGGTTTTTAGATTATATATATAGAGATATTAATTACTATTCACTGTCAATGTAAAATGTTTTACACAATCAATTCATTATCATCATCCGTTTGCATTACTTTATAGATTTTTAAAATAAAAGTCAAATTTGTTTCAACATCCAACGGTTATGATTAACTAACAGTAAGTATATATATATATATATATATATATATATATATATATATATATATATATATATATATATATATATATATATATATATAATATATAATATATATATATATATATATATATATATAAAAAGTAATAGTTTTAAGAAAATATTTTTTTTAAGTGAACTAAAATGGAGAAACTTTTTTAATGTTCTACCTAGAACAAAAACCACTAAAACTAACATAAAATGTTAATATAAAACACAGGAAATAGAATAGTGTTTTTTCTTTTTTTTTTTAAATTGCAGTTTTGATCGATTTTTTTATAAATAATATTAAAATAATCACTATTTCAAAATATTTATCAATATAATCACCTTTCAATTATCCCTCTAAAGCATGCGTCAGTTGGTATGGCGCATGCATGTTGTTCTTGCACCAAGACATCAATGCATATGTCGTTAGCATGCAGATCAAGTCAATGCAATCGATGCATGTATTATGACATGAAGAGTATGCACCATTGCATGTGGTGCATCCTTTGATTTTTTTTTAAAATTATGTTATAATTATATAAAACTGAAATAAAAAAGTAAATGAAAAATAATTAATAATATTATAATATAAAGCTAAAATACATAATAACTGAGAAGAAAGTTAATGACCTGCCTGATTGAAACGCCCATGTTCCACATCCTGGTGTGTTAGTCTGTCCTCGAGGTCTCCCATAATTTTTTTGAGGTGATTGGGATCTTTGAGTGTTGACTTGATGCAATGGTGGCTGGTGTGAATGTTTGGTGGAAGGTCCAGTGGTATTTGACAAATTTGTCATCATTTCTCCCAATAGCTGGAGGGTTTGTTGCTAACGGTACTGTCGTAGTTGAGTTTGATGCCCATGTTATCGTAGTTGGGTCGTTGTGGTTGGGTTATTTGTGGACGGTATGATTACCCGAATTGGAACATTTAATCATTTTGGAAACGAAACAATGGTTCTTTTGGTGTAAGAAAGTCAAACAATGGTTGAATGTTGTGGCGATGAGATTTTTTGGTGTTCATAAGTAGGGGGCTATGGTGGGATGATGTTGAATCGTATGAATCATCTGGGCTATAGACAGATGTGGTGGCTGCATATGGTTGTTGGTGGTAAGGGTTTAGTTTCTGGTTTTGAGTTTGGGTGTGTGACATGAATACGGTTCTATCAAAGGGTCGTGTGGTACATATTCATGTACACGACATCAAAATCTTTTTGGGTCCTAACAAAAGATAATTAAGAAACAAATAAAAATAAGTAATAAACAATAGTGTTAGAAAAGTTAAATAATAGCTTACAAATGTCGAAATATTGTCGATTATTCCTCGATGTTCATCACCCATGGTTAATATAGACATTTTATTGGATGCGTTTGAGTATCTGTTGCTGACAAAGTAGGTAGGTTGGGTGTTGTAGACAATGTAGATAGGTTGGGTGTGTTTGATAGAAATGCTGATAAACATCAGTATTTATAGATGGGAAAGGTGTCATTGAGGAGTGTAGGTTAAGTGTATGTTGCATTCACGTGATGCTTTTTTGCATGTGATTTTTGGAGCATGCACAATTGGGGATGGCGCATGTGTTGTCTTTTTAGGGCATACGCCATTGAGGAGGGCGCATGTGTTGTCCTTTTAGGGCATAGAAACATGTGGGGAATCATGTAAGGAATCTTATAAGGGAGCATGTGTTGTCTTGTTATGGTGTATGCATTGTCTTTTTAGAGCATGCACCATTGGTGAGGGCGCATACGTTAGACAGAGAATATGGAATCATGTAGGAAATCGTGGCAGAGATACGTTATAGTCTGAACCATAGACTCATGCATACAAAGCTAGAAGCCATTACAAATGACGCCTAAGTTAAATCAATAGAGCATGCGCCATACCCTATGGCACATACCTTACTTTTTGGAAATCCATCCTCATCCCTATTTAACTGCATGTTAATACGTGATCAATGCCCATCACCATAATACACTAAACTTACATTGCATCTTACAAAAATGGCTTCATCACCACAATACATGATTAATGCCCATACAAATGGTAAAATGTTTGAATGTGAGTTATCTGGTTTTAGTTTTTGTAACACATAAGTTAGTCGGTTTACAATAAATAGACGATCAAATTTTTCACATTTGAAACAAAGAATAGAAAATAAATTGCAGTGTAGTCAGATGAGACAAATCATCTATAAAAATCCGGTGTTTTTTTGCAGATAACTAAGTTAAGTTTTATCAGTTGAAGATTTGAGATGATGACGATGTTCATAATATGTTTATCAGTCATGAACAATCTGGGTTTAATGATATTGAGTTATATATTTTAAAATAAAAAAATCAATTGTCTCAATTCGTTGATCTGTCACAAGTGTTTTGTGAAACTGATGATGACAAACAAGTTGAAGTTGATGCTATTGATGCCGAAAAAGAAGAAGAAGAAGAAGAAGAGATATTGGTTGATGAAATGGTGAATAATGAAACTGTCAACCACCAACAAGATCCATTATCAGCTAGTCATGTATGTTGTCCATCTTAACACATGAAAAGCTTGAATTTGGGTGCAGATGAGCCTTCGTCAGATATATTTTACAATCCTTATGTGCAAATTCAAGGATCATTGAAAGAAGGAGACAAATTTCACACTAAAGAAGATTGTGTCAGAGCCATTAAAAAGTATCACATGGAATTATCAGTTGATTACAGGGTTGATCGAACTAATGCAACGAGGTATAAGATCTGTTGTCGTAATGAGCTCTACATGTTCCGGTTGTCAGCATCTTACCAGAAGATGAGTGATTATTGGGAGATAGGTTCAGTGGGTCTAGTTCACACTTACTTAATCACCAACCCGATGCAGGACCACCGCAAAGTCATCTCTCAGTTAATATGCGATGAAATTTTGTCTATCATTAGCGATAATCCGTTGTTAAAGGTGAGTACAATAATCTTGCACATCATTACACAATAGAATTATACTCCATCATACAGGAATACATGTATAGATAGGACTAAGGAAGTTGAAAAAGTGTTTGACAATTGGGAGGAGTCATACAAAGAACTTCCAAGACACTTGGTGGTACTTAAGCATTATGCTCTAAGTATTATTATCAATTTGGAAACGTTGTCGATATATACCCCAGACAAGATTTGTGTTAGTGGTAATGGCATATTTCACCGACTCTTTTCGGCATATGAACCATGCATGAAAGGTGTTTCTTTCTGCAAACCTATTATACAAATTGATGGTACATGGTTGTACAGGAAATATAAAGGAACGTTACTCATGGCAGTGGCACAAGATGGCAAGATCAATATTTTTCATATCGCCTTTGCACTAGTTGAAGAGGAGACTGCTGGGGAATGAAGTTTTTCCCTATAATATCTCGGATTGCATGTTACTATTAAGCCTAACTTATGTTTGATCTCAGTGATCGGTCACCATTTCCATTGAATTCCCACCGTTAATCCGACATATTTTCATCACTTTGGTAAGATTTATGTTTGTTTTTAGTTGCTTCGGAGTCATTTATCATGTTTTGTTGGTTTGGTATCGCATTGCATTCGATTACAAGTTTATGCCAAAAAAAGATCTCGTTTATGCTTCGTTTGGTAGTGTCATTGTTACAGGCCATTGCATAGGTTTAAAAGCAATAACGGTGAAGTTATGAATACTCAGAAAGGCAAAAATATGACGAAACAGCAGGTCAACACGGGCACCCGTGTGCCACAACACTGCCCGTGTTGTTGATCAGGCATAGCAAAATGGGAGAAGAAAAACAGAGATCAACACGGGCACACGTGTGGTGACACACGACCGTGTTGTTTAAAACAGTGCATTAACACGGGCACCCGTGTGGAGGAACACGGCCCGTGTTGTTGCCTCTGTAGCTTGTGTTGAAAATAATTATCATGGAGAGCAACACGGGCACCTGTGTGGTGACACACGGCCATGTTGTTGGGCGCAGCTTGGAAACCCTAACTTTTGCTTTGTGAACCGATTCTGCTCATTAAGGGTAGTTTGGACCTTTTGCTTGGAGGAGATTCATCTGAAGCTATAAGAAGGCTTGGAAGAGAAAGGAGAAGGGACTTTTGGACGGACGAAAGAAAAAATTGCATTGGAGAAGATAGCTACTACGAAGGATTTGAAGACGGCGAGATTCAAGGGCATCAACCATTGAAGATCAAAATCTCTTAATTCTTTGTAATGTCTAATCTTTACATTATGCTTTCTTTGAATACTATGAGAGGCTAAACCCCCTATGTTAGGGGGTGGTCCTGATTTAATCGTATGTTATGAATGTGAACAAATGATTTCCTTATTGCTATGTTACTTAGTTCAATTCAATTATGTGATGTTATTATGCTTTTGTATCGGACAAATACAAATTGATCTATGACTATCAATAACAGGATTGTGATTGTTAGGGTTTTTACACAATTAGGTTTATGATTGCATCATCTAGGACTAGTAACTTTTGTAAACCACCGCAAACCTTGATATTATTTATGATTAAAACCAATGATTAATTGAATGGACATTTGAGTAAGAATTGGTAGTTTAATAGTTTCTTCCTTAAGGACTTAAGGAAGAACACTTTGAGGTTAGGTAATTGAATGTTTCATATGTATTAAGGAAATCTTGACTGAATTCATAACTGGTTAAATCAACCACTTCCCCTAGCATATTTTATATTAATCAGTTATATTTTACTGTCTGTTGTGTTTATTGTTAGAATTCCAAAACAACCAAACCATTATCTTTTTGTTCTGATAGAATCAAAATAAAATAAGTATTTCCTACGCAATCCTTGAGATCGATACTTGGAGATAAAACTCCTTATTACTACATCGGTAAAAATAGTACACTTGCTATTTTTCCGATCAAGTTTTTGGCGCCGTTGCCGGGGATTGCCAAAATACATATTTTAATTTCTATTCTATCGAAATTTTGTTGCTCGCCAACCAAAATTTTATCTGTGACAATTTTGTTATTCAATTCTAATCTTTGTCTAACTTGTTTATGCGAGGTAAGGCCTCATCGGATTTTCCTTTTGACGCAGATCCAGAAAGAACTCTTCGCGCTAGACTAAGACAAGCTAAGAGAGAAAAACTGGAATTAGCAGAGAAAGCAGAGGGGGAAGTTGTTTCAGTGCACTCAGAGAATTCAGATTCAGACGCGGAAACAGTTCCTGAAATCATGGCTGCTAATCCACCACCACCACCACCAGAGAGACTCCTCGGTGACTATGGTGGAACCAACACCCCGGGTGGTCGTATGACAATTGTCAATCAACCGGTTAATATGGAACAATTTCAGTTGCATCCCAGCACCATTAATCAGCTCGAAAGACGGTCCTTCTCTGGAAGAGTGAATGAAGATGCCAACAAGCATCTGCAAAGATTTTTAACCATGAGCACAACACTGAAAATGCCTGGACATAGCGAAGAAGCAATCCGACTTCGTATGTTCCCATTTACTTTAGCAGATGAGGCTGAAGAGTGGTTCTATTCCTTACCTGCTGGTAGTATCACTACATGGGAGCACATGGAAACAACATTCTTGCAAGAGTATTTTCCTGCATCTGTGTCATTGCGGAAAAAGATATGAGATCCTAAACTTCAAACAGAAGGAGGATGAGTCACTAGGAGATGCCTACAAACGATTCAAGAGAATCCTAGGGGCTTGTCCTACTCACAACATGGATGAAACTGAACAAATGCAAATGTTTGTCAATGGTCTTCGAATTCAAACGAGACAAATCCTTGATTCAGCAGCTGGTGGCTCAGCCAACTTTGCAACAGCCACCGGTATGAAGAAGATAATTGAAGTTATTGCCTCGAACGAGCATTTAGAGTTATATGACAGGGTATCAAGCAAATCTGCAGTTATTGACTTGAAGCTTGAAACAAACAAACAGGTGAAAATTGAAGAAGCTGTTGCTGAGGAGGTAGAGAAAAGCTTGAAAGCACTAAACATAGGTGCTCAGAAAGTGGCTCAAGTGCAACAGGCACCGAGTGAAGTGTGTGACATTTGCAATGGACCACACAATAATGTTCATTACTTTGCAACACCGCAATAGATCAAAGATATAAATTTTTTTAAAGCAGAACAATCCCTACTCCAACACATACAATCCGGGGTGGAAAAATCATCCCAACTTTGCATGGAAAGATCAAAGAGGGAACGTGCAACAGCAGGCACAGGGTCAATATCAAAATCAATATCAGCAGCAGCAACAACAGGTACCTAAGAAGGCAGATTGGGAGATCGCAATTGAAAAGATGGCAGCTCACAACATCCAATTCCAAGAGGAGACTCGAAATAATCAGAAGAACACGACAGCATCCATAAAAAATCTTGAAATTCAGATGGGTCAAATCGCCCAACAGTTAGCCTCAAACTCCCATGCACCTGGCACGCTTCCTAGTGGGACAGTTGTTAATCCCCGTGATCAAAGTCACATTAAAGTTATGGTCACCAGAAAAGGAAAAGCTAAGGAACCACAAGTTGACGAACAGGTTGAAGAAGATGGATTGTTGGAAGTTGACTTGGAGATCAGAGAAAAGCCAAAACAAACTGAAGAAGTGGTGGTCAAGCCGACAAGCCAGCAAGAGAAACAAAAACCAAAAATCATTCTTCCTTTTCCGACAAGAACAAAGAAGAAAGATCTCCATGATTTTTTTTTTGAGAAATTCTTAGAATTATTCAAGAAACCCGAGATCAACATACCTTTTGCTGAAGCTTTGGAACAGATGTCGATCTACGCCAAATTCATGAAAGACATCATATCAAAGAAAAGGTCGATCGACAGCGAGCCAGTCATGCTAACTGAAACTTGTAGTGCTATTTTGCAGGGCCTAAAAATTCCGATGAAGAAAAAAGATAGAGGTGCAGAGAAGGAGTTACTGGCTGTGGTTTATGCCTTTGACAAATTTCGGCAATACTTGTTGGGAACAAAGGTAATTGTTTATACTGACCATGCTGCGTTGAAATATCTTTTTTCTAAACAGGACTCGAAGCCAAGGCTGATCAGATGGATCTTGCTGTTGCAAGAATTTGACCTTGAAATTCGAGACAAAAAGGGGTGTGAAAACACCGTTGCTGACCACCTATCTCGAATGTCTCCGATTAAAGAGACGGAAGAAGAACATCCCATAAAGGACGAGTTTATAGATGAAAGAATCCTCGCGGTGGTGGGTGTTCCTTGGTTTGCTGACTACGCAAACTACCTGGTGGGTGGTATAATTCCTGACGACTTTGATTATAACAAAAAGAAAAAGTTTCTTCATGATTGCAGGTTTTATTTATGGGACGAACCATTCTTGTATAAGAAAGGGGTAGACGGACTAATTCGTCGATGTGTCTTTGAGGAAGAACAAAATGAAGTCTTAAAGGCATGTCATGACTCAGATTATGGGGGGACACTTTAGTGGAGACAGGACAGCCGCAAAAGTCCTCCAATCAGGGTTGTACTGGCCCACGTTGTTTAAGGATGCCCAAGTCGTTGTGAAGGAGTGTGACAGATGCCAACAGACAGGAAATATTTCTAGGAGGAATCAGATGCCTCAAAAGGGCATGCTTGAGGTGGAATTATTTGATGTTTGGGGGATAGACTTTATGGGGCCATTTCCACCCTCATTTGGAAAAAATTATATTCTGGTGGCTGTGGACTATGTCTCCAAATGGGTGGAAGCCGTAGCCCTCCCTTCTAATGATGCGAGAGTAGTGGTAAACGTCAAACAAAACATCTTCTCAAGGTTTGGTGTGCCTAGAGCACTTATCAGTGATGAAGGAACACATTTCTTGAATAAGCTCATGGAGAACTTATTGAAGAAATATAATGTGAAGCACAAGATTGCCACACCATATCATCCCCAAACGAGTGGGCAAGTTGAAGTGTCTAATCGACAAATTAAACAGATTTTGGAAAAGACAGTGAGTGCTTCAAGAAAAGATTGGGCAATCAAATTAGATGATGCGTTATGGGCATACCGAACCGCTTTCAAAACCCCAATTGGCATGTCTCCGTATCAACTAATTTATGGTAAGGCGTGTCATCTTCCTCTGGAATTAGAGCACAAAGCCTTTTGGGCATCCAAGTTCTTAAATTGTGATCTGGCAAAAGCCGGTGAATCCCGAATTCTTCAACTTCACGAGTTAGAAGAATTTCGTAATCAGGCATATGAGAATGCAAAGATGTACAAGGAGCAAACACGAAAGTGGCATGATCAGAGAATCATTAGGAAAGATTTCTGGGAAGGACAACTGGTATTGTTGTTCAATTCAAGGCTCAAGTTGTTTCCTGGGAAATTGAAGTCAAGATGGTCTGAGCCATTTGTCGTGCATAAGGTTTTTCCCCACGGAGCAATAGAGATTAAGAACCAAAACAATGGAGATATATTCAAGGTGAATGGCCAGAGGCTGAAGCCCTATTACAGAGGCCAACAACCTGGATTGATTGACCATATGCGCCTCGCCTAATGAGGTGGACAACCGTCGAGCCATGCGACGTTAAACGAAGCGCTTCGTGGGAGGCAACCCACGTGTTCGATTGTTAACTTATTTTGTTTTTTTTCTTTCTTTTCTGTGTGGGTATGAAACGTTGTTGCAGGTAAGGAGTGGAACTTGGAGAGTATAGTCATAATCACTTCTCAGCGAAAGGATGCCAGACCTAAGAAGCATTGCAGAATTTAGAAATTGAGGAAAACAGGGCATCCACACGGCCACCCGTGTGGTGACACACAACCGTGTTAATCAAAACAGTGGATTAACACGGGTGCCCGTGTGGTGACACACGGCCGTGTTAATTAAAACAGTAGATTAACACGGGCTCCCGTGTGGTGACACACGGCCGTGTTAATTAAAACAGTGGATTAACACGGGCGCCCGTGTGCAGGAACACGGCCGTGTTGTTTGTAACAGATTAATTTTTGAAATTTTGTGATTTTGGGTATTTTTAATGTTGGGGCCCACTTGCTATTACATCTCTTCCCCACCACTTATTCTCACTTTTCTGATTTTTTGAAACCTCTCTCTCCCTCTTCCTCCATTGTTAACCTAGCCTCCATCAAATTAAGCTTCACTTTTCTCATAGCTCCACTCACTTTAACCTCATCTCACCTTCACAAAAATTGTTCCTCTCGCCGTCCTCTACACAGTGACGGTGGCAGTTTTCACTAATCTGTTCTTTGGATTTTGAATTTTTTTGCAGGTACCATTATGCCCCCAAAGCGTATAAGCAAGAAGAAGGATGTAGCCACGTCTTCTCGACTGAAGCAACGGGTTAGACGCTCTACAAATCCTCATGGTATTTTGTTTGACCAACCGAATCATCAAGAGAGGTATGTGATTCTCGCTAAACGTAAGCTCATTCCGACACGATATATGTGTGATGCTACACTGGATGAGTTAGGTTTAAAGGAAGAGGTGCACCGCATGTTTCACAACATCGGTATGTTGGAATTCATGCAATTGGAAGCCCCGACCTTCGCTCGTATCACCCTTGAATTCTTAAGTACGGTTGAGTTCAAGATGAGGAGAAGGTGGACAGGTTCGGAGATGGAATTTTATGGTCAAATTACTTTCCGCTTGTTTGATGAAGATCACGAGTTATCTGTTGAGGAACTTGGGAGTATTCTGAGACTCCCGGTATCTGGACCCGGAACCCCTCCGGACACTTTTTCTGCAATTGATTTCTGGCAGGCTATTACATGTAAAACTGGATATAACCCTAGCTCGGGAAAAGCTTCTGGAATTCATAACCCGTGCTTCAGGTATGCACAAAAAGGGTTAGCCTACACCTTGTTCGGACGAGGTGATAGTATCGGGGTCGCTGCTAAGAGAGAGTTATTTTTTCTTTATTGCATGGCCCACAATGAGCGAATCAATGCAGCGGCTTTCGCCGCCAATCATTTGAAGCAGGTTGGCCACGCAACTACTGGTGATATTTCTGTGGGTGGTATGATCACGCAGATTGCGGGCCACTTCGGGTATGATCAACTCTTGCTGGAAGAGACTGCAGTGATGGGCAAGACTAAGATCGACATGCACACTCTAGTCAATCAGCAAATGATTGCCATCAGGCCGACTCATTACGCTCTGATGATTCACAATGTGGAAGTGCTCGCACTACCAGCACCTAGGTCCATTAGCATTGCCAATGTTGCTAACTGGTTGTACACAGGTTCAGCCCAAGCTGCAGGGGAAGATGCTCAGTTTGACATTGACCTTTCAGGTGAGGACATGGAAGAAGATGAGAGGCCAGCTACCCACGGTATGCCACCCCCACATGATTCGAGCCTACATGGTGAAGGATCCTCTTTTATGTCTCAGGACCAGTGGGGTTGGATCCAGACTGAGATGGGAACTCTCCGCATCGAGCAAACTAGACAAGGTGCGGAATTAGATAGACAGAGTGTGGAACTGTTCCGGTAAGGGACAGTCATGGATGACATGCAAGCCATGATGCAACGTCTGATGTTGCATTTCCCGCACGATCCTCCGCCTCCTCCACAACAGTGATCACTGTAAGTCCCCTTTATGTTTGAATTTAAACATTGAGGTCAATGTTTAGTTCAAGTGTGGGGGGGGGGGGGGTTTCTCCTTTCATGTTTTTATTTTCTTGCAATTTGTTTTGTTTTTGTTATGTTATTGTTATATTAGTATGTTTTTTTGTTTTGTTTGTTTTCTGTTCTTTTGGACCTATTGTGTACAGAATGATGAGAAACAGTTGGACGAGCCCGGGATCAATGGTAGTGGATGAATGACACCCCTCAAACTTAGGCTGATAAGGCACCCCGGAAGTTGATGCAACCTTGAGAAAATAAGTCGGACACAATTTGGGGACACCGGACCAAGAGAGCGGTAGGGAAAAACCAAGTCAGAAAAGAACCACATAACACGAGGAGGCTTCAGAGCTTTCAAGCTAACCAACATGGTGAGATCACAAAAAGCCAAACACTAAATATCAGCATGAGAGTTCAGCCAGGTATGACTTTATCACTCTGATTTTGCGTATGTCCTGTTGACATGTCACAACATGACAACACACACTGAGGCAAGTTGTTTGTTTAGCCAGGGCCTTTCTAACCATCCCTATCTGTATGCTTCCCTTCGTGAACCCCGTTGAGCCTTAGCCATTTTATTCATCATAAACCCCCTGTTAACTATTAAGCATTATTCATCATAAACCCCCTGTTAACTTTTAATCATTCATTTTTTTTTCCATAACTCGGTATGATTGTGTGAATTGCAAGATGTGCAATAAAAGTAAGTTTGGGGTGGAAATCTTGAAAGAGAAGGCAAGTGCATAATAAGAGATCATACAAAAAGAAAAATAGTATGTATGTTCTTTAAAAGAAAAAAAAAAGAGAAAAGAAAAACAAAAGAGAAAAATGCACTTGTCGAGACTTAAGACCCTAACACATATAAAATGCTCGAAAAATTTGAGTAGAAAAAGAGTCAAAAGAGTGAAATTAACCCCCAGAGTATACGTGATGCACGAGAAAAAGAGAAAGAAAAATCACACAACATGACTACCGAGTTCAAAACCCTTTGTTATCCATTTTTTTTTGTTTATCCCACCGTACCCAAGCCCCGTTACAACCCAAAAAGACCTCGAAAAGTGTGTGGAATCTACTGTGGTAGTGACATTAGAATGTATTCAAAGTTAAGAGTTTGGTATTGCATATTGTGCTGTGAGTGTACATACCTAACCCTGAGAGATATTGTGAGTGTGTGAAAAGCTTGCAGGTGAAGAGGTTTCTGATGTGGAAATGTGGTCAACTGCCTAAATCGGAGAGACCTGAAACTCAATTGGAAAGGAAGAACACAAATGGTGAAAAACTAGGTTGCATTGTGGAAAAGGAATTCGGGGGTGACCTTTGTTTGGACTTAATACATCACTTGAGGACAAGCAATGAGAGAAGTTTGGGATTGTGATCGGTCACCATTTCCATTGAATTCCCACCGTAAATCCAACATATTTTCATCACTTTGATAAGATTTATGTTTGTTTTTAGTTGCTTCGGAGTCATTTATCATGTTTTGTTGGTTTGGTATCGCATTGCATTCGATTACAAGTTTATGCCAAAAAAAGATCTCGTTTATGCTTCGTTTGGTAATGTCATTGTTACAGGCCATTGCACAGGTTTAAAAGCACTAATGGTGAAGTTATGAATACTCAGAAAGGCAAAAATATGAAGAAACAGCAGGTCAACACGGGCACCCGTGTGCCACAACACTGCCCGTGTTGTTGATCAGGCAGAGCAAAGTGGGAGAAGAAAAACATAGATCAACACGGGCACCCGTGTGGTGACACACGACCGTGTTGTTTAAAACAGTGCATTAACACGGGCACCCGTGTGGAGGAACACGGCCCGTGTTGTTGCCTCTGTAGCTTGTGTTGAAAATAATTATCATGGAGAGCAACACGGGCACCCGTGTGGTGACACACGGTCGTGTTGTTGGGCGCAACTTGGAAACCCTAACTTTTGCTTTGTGAACCGATTCTGCTCATTAAGGGTAGTTTGGACCTTTTTCTTGGAGGAGATTCATCTGAAGCTATAAGAAGGCTTGGAAGAGAAAGGAGAAGGGACTTTTGGATGGACGAAAGAAAACATTGCATTGGAGAAGATAGCTACTACAAAGGATTTGAAGACGGCGAGATTCAAGGGCATCAACCATTGAAGATCAAAATCTCTTAATTCTTTGTAATGTCTAATCTTTACATTATGCTTTCTTTGAATACTATGAGAGGCTAAACCCCCTATGTTAGGGGGTGGTCCTGATTTAATCGTATGTTATGAATGTGAACAAATGATTTCCTTATTGCTATGTTACTTAGTTCAATTCAATTGTGTGATGTTATTATGCTTTTGTATCGGACAAATACAAATTGATCTATGACTATCAATAACAGGATTGTGATTGTTAGGGTTTTTACACAATTAGGTTTATGATTGCATCATCTAGGACTAGTAACTGTTGTAAACCACCGCAAACCTTGATATTATTTATGATTAAAACCAATGATTAATTGAATGGACATTTGAGTAAGAATTGGTAGTTTAATAGTTTCTTCCTTAAGGACTTAAGGAAGAACACTCTGAGGTTAGGTAATTGAATGTTTCATATGTATTAAGGAAATCTTGACTGAATTCATAACTGGTTAAATCAACCACTTCCCCTAGCATATTTTATATTAATCAGTTATATTTTACTGTCTGTTGTGTTTATTGTTAGAATTCCAAAACAACCAAACCATTATCTTTTTTTTCTGATAGAATCAACATAAAATAAGTATTTCCTACGCAATCCTTGAGATCGATACTTGGAAATAAAACTCCTTATTACTACATCGGTAAAAATAGTACACTTGCTATTTTTCTGATCACTCAGACAGACACCCATCAACTGTGAGTGTCTATAAAAACATTGATAACAGTTGGGAGGATCCTCATTCGATGTATGTCTACTGCATTAGACATATCACTCAAAATTTCATACGGGAGATCAAATACAAAACGTTGTGGAAGAAGGTTGTCGATGCATGATATACATTAACAGAACCTTCCTTCAAAAACTACCGGGAAGACATCAAATTATCAAACACAAATGCAGTAAGGTGGATCGAAAATGTTTCATTGGAGAAGTGGACTAGGGCATACGACAACGGTCAACGATGGGGCCATATGACAACAAATCTTGTGGAATCAATAAACTTTGTCTTCAAAGGCATTTGAAACCTACCAATAACCGCTTTAGTGGGAGCAACCTATTTTAAGCTTGGGACGTTATTTGAGATCAAACGTTCCAAATAGAGTTCAGTGTTACAACTCGGGCAGTTGTTCAGTGATACTTCAATGAAATTCATTAAATAGGAAGCTGCCAAAGCTAACACACTTGTGGTCACAGTGTTTTATCGTACTAAATGTTGGTATAATGTTATTGAGTCAATGAATCACAATGAAAGCATGTCGAGGGCACACTATCGACTGGAACTAGATATAGGTTGGTGCGATTGTGGAAAGTTCCAAGCCTTTTGTATGCCTTGCTCTCATGTCATAGCGGCATGTTCAAAGGTTCGACAAGATCCTTCCAACTTATTATCCATCGTTTACAAAGTCATAAACCTATGTAATATTTATAAAATTAGCTTTTCGGTGGTAGCAAAAGAGGACTATTGGCCTGCATATCAAGGGGACATACTCTGGCACAACGAAACAATGCGAAGAAAGAAAAATGGTCGTCCAAACAACATCCGTATTCGAACCGAAATGGATACGATGAACAAAATGGTGAGATTATGTAGTTCATGTCGCCAGCCCCGTCATAATCGTACAAACTGTCCCAGTGTTGGACCAAGCATAATAACGTGATCTTAACTGTAACCCTTGTGCTTTATATTAAAAGCAACATCCATTTCATAAATATTATAAGATTCATTTATAATAACTTGAAAACAATAATTAAACAATATTTTAAACAACAATTTAACAATAATTAAACAACAACACAAACAACTACAACTACAACAATAAAATAACATCACAAACAAATACAACAAATAAACAACATAACTATGCGATTACAACCATCAAAACGATTTTGTGAGAAATATACATCATCATGTGAACATCTCTGTCAGTTTTAACATTCATCCAAAAATAAACTTCTCCATTTTGGTTGAACGTGATATCAAGCCTTTGAATTTTTCTGGTCTTTTCACCCTCTGTAATTTCTCCATCTAACCAACGATTCAAGGTCCTCTTAAGATGTTCGAACGTATCTATATTCCAAAGTCGGACCTTCATCGGAGATTGTACTGCTGAAAAAATTAAATCGACATTTCTCTTATGAATATAAGGACACATATATGAAGATATTTTATAGAAAAATGGAAAGAGATAGTAAGAAGATGTGTGAAAAATTATGGGAGGGTGATGCTATATTTATAAATGTGCAAAGTGTAACACCCTAACCCTAAATACGTATATCTAAATAAAACCACACAAAACAAATTATTTAAAATCTCAAGGGTGTCACATTCTCGTTCATAAAAACCTTAATAAAAAAATTATTTCAAATAACGCAACAAAAAAAACTCACAAACATGTTCAACTTAATATCACAATAAAAAAGTTTAACTCAAGCATAAGGGAATTAATCCCATATATGTCGGAAAATAAAAAAAAATTCAAACAATTTCAATCAGAGTGTTGCATATCAGAGCACTATCAAAATTAAAGAATGCAAAAAAATACAGTAAATAAATGAAGAGACCAACAACGCCATAATCTAGCTCAACAATAATTGCACCTTTACTTGATTATTTGTACTCCAGGAGAGTACAGAGCATCATAAATAAACAAACAGGAGTGATAATAACTTTACAAATATTAGCGGTGTATTAAACAATAAGGATAGTTTTCTCATGCAGGTAACATCAAATAACATTCTCACACAATCATATACAACAATAACGACAGTCAGAATGCAAATGTATGATGCAACGTACCCTTCCTCGAAGAATGTATGTGGTACCAAATTTTTAGATGTCAGAGTTATTTTACTGAATTATCCACGTCTCTAGTTCCTCCCTGGAACACTATTCTATCTGAACAAGAGACCGTCATCGGCTCTCTCTGAGCATTTGACCTTGTCGGACCAAAGTCCTACCTATCTTCGATATACATAAACGAACGAGACTCAACATTAATTCTCAAACACATATGCAATAATTCAACTCGAAAATCAAAGAAACAACATTCATATCTTGTACTAAAAAAATATGTTCTCTCTGAACAAAGTCCTCTCTGGACAAGATTCTCTCTGAACAACAACTCAACATATTATATAGATATAACTCAATTATAGAATCATATAATACTCACACATACTCATTAACAATGAAAAATTATTAACATATTATCTCAATGATACTCATCAACAACTCAAAATATCCATATAATTAAATTTTAATAATTATATTATCACCTAAAAATAATCAGAGTAAAGTTATATTATTACTCAACAACCCCAAATTACACCTTAATTCAACAAAAGCTCGAAACATACCAACATGATAATAATTTATTTATTTTATAGTCCTAACTCATCAAAAGGTTAACAATTATTGACTTTTACTCGAGAGAGTTCTCAAGGTGAACTCTAAATAATTTTATAACAATTTTTACAACTCTAAAATGATTATACATAATAAAAAATTTCAACTCAACTCTAAAATATTATAACTAATAATATTAAATTATTATTATTATTATTATTATTATTATTATTATAATAAAATAAAGCTCATCAGGTTTAACTTTAAACAATTCAAAAATAACTCTAACAACTCTAAACACGTCAGAGTTACTCAAAACAAATACAAATATAACTCTAAAGTAATTCAAAGTACTCTAACGTTCTCAATTGACAACTTTTGCATGATTGATAATAATTCAAATTTAACTTTATTGGTCGTCGGTCTGACTAAAGTAATAATATAACTTAAAACAACTTTAAGGGATTTTTTTTTAAAATAATCAATTTTTTCAAAAAAAATAATCAAAATAACCACATTTAAAAGAGGATGCGCCAGATGAACCGACGCACCCCTAATAGACCAAGAGGAGGCGCCCAAGACATTGGCGCCTGCATTGATAGCCTCATGAGGAGACGCCAATGCCCTTGGCGTCTGCATTGGCCCTAATGAGGAGGCGTCAATGTCTTTGACACCTGCATGGTACTTGTGGTGTATGCGCCAATTCATCTAGCGCATACACCATTGTTTTTTTTTTTTCGTTTTTAATGGTTTCTATTTTATTTTATTTTTTTATTTATCAAATAATAAAAAATAATGTAAATTTTTTTTTCATGATATAATAAATGTTACATGGGATTGACAAAAATTTAATGACCGACCCGATCGAAACGTCTCCATGTTCCACATCAAGGTGCGTTAGTTTGTCTCTCAGGTCTCTCACGTTTTTCCTGAGGTGTTTGGGGTCTTTGTGTGCTGACCTGATCGAATGATGGTTAGTGTGAAGGTTCGTCGGAAGTTCCAACGGTATTTGATATATGTGTCATTATTTGTTCCCAATATCCAGAGGGGCTCTGGCCAACGATGCTTCCGTAATGGAGTTCGGTGCCCATGTCATCGTAGTTAGGTCAATGGGGTTGGATGGAGTGCGTACGATATAGTTGCCCAAATTAGGACATTGAATCGTTTTGGAAACGAAACAATGGTTCCTGGGGCGTACTATAGTTAAACAATGGTTGTATGTTTTGGCGATGAGATGTTTGAGTGGTCATTGATGGGGGGCTACGATGAAGTGACCCATATGAATCATCTGGGCTATAGACAGTTGTGGTTGCAACATATGGTTGTTGGTGGGTAGGATTTGATTCTTGATTTTGTGGTTGAGTGGGTGACATGAATGGATTGTGACGTTAGATGGTTGGTTGTTGGGTGGATGACATGAACGGGTTGCGAGGTTGGGTGTTTGGTTGTTGTGTGTATGTAGGTTGATGTTGTGAGGTTGGTTGTTGGATTTGGGTGGTTTGACATTAGTGTTGGGCGGGAAATTGTTGTGGGGCGTACGATGATGAAGCTAGTTGGCGTGGATCCATCAAATATCGTGACTCAGACACAAATTGTTGAGTTGTTACCGACCTAAACCATGCCATATATTGTTGAGTTGGTTTTCCACCATGTATGTCTGGTTCGTTTAAGATGTGTTGTCGTCGATTCCTCAATTAACGACACATCTCTTTTGCAAAGTCTCTTTAGTCTGAATAATCCCATTGTGCATCAACTCTTTTTTGATGCCAATTCCCCAAACACGTGGGAGGTTCTGGAATCTGTTGTTGCATGCCGAACTGCAGTTTAACCCAGTCACTTTGGTGCATTTCCACAGTAGTGAACCGGATAATCGGTGTCTTTGCTGTCCAAACTACAACATCTTCATGGTTCACATCATGATCAAGACCCAGATATGGCATCCAGATAAATTGTAAAACAATACGAAACGATTAGATGATAAATAATTTGATAAGTATTTTAAAATTAAAATATAATTGTGTAGGAGTATTACATCGTTAGGTCCAATATGGTCCAATAGATTGCGATAGACTACAATAGCGTGTTTCAGACACCTATTGTAGTTCATCCCCCTTACTGACCACCTTAGATAAAAAAATTGAAAAATATTATTTACAATTAATTATAATATAAAATATAATTAATTAAATGGTAAAGTGTTACACTTACTTTGTCGCAAACAGGAACATGAATGAGTTCTCGTTTATCGGGGCGAGTGACGACATTCTTGACCAACCCCATGCTTGTAGCAAATACGCACATGAAAAAAACGTATAAGTATTCTTTTTTGCAGTTTTACACATTGCACTATATAGATGGGCCAACACAGCTAGACCCCAACTATATGTGCTTACCTTATTAATATTGCGTAACACCGGTAAATACATAATATTTACTAAATTACCTGTACTTTCTGGAAATAAAAACTTACCAAATAAAATTATAAAATCATAATATTGACGTGAAGCTACCAAAGCAAACACACATGTAGTCACGGTGTTTTACTGCACTAAAGGTTGGTATAGTGTTGTTGAGTCCATGAATCATAATGAGGGCATGCCGATGGGACAGTACAGAGTCGAACTAGATAGAGGTTGGTGCGACTGCAAAAAGTTTCAAGCCTTTCGTACACCCTGCTCCCATGTCATTGTGGCATGTTCAAAGGTTCGAATGGATTCATCCTACTTGCTATCTGACATTTACAAAGTCACCAGCCTATCAAATCTTTATAAAATTAGTTTTTCCGTAGTAGCAAAAAAGGATTACTGGCCAGAATATCAAGGGGACATCATCTGACACAACGAAGTTATGCGAAGGAAGAAAAAGGGTCACCCAAATAGCACGCGCATTTGAACCGAAATGGATATGGCGAACAAAATGGCTAGATTATGTAGTTCATGTCGCCAGTCAGGTCACAATCGTAATAACTGTCCTAGTGTTTGAACGAGCAAAAGCAGATAAATTCACATGTACCTCTGTTGTAATATATGAAAAACTAAATTTATTTCATATTAGACGTCTGTGACGAAAATACCATTACGTAAATAATAACACAAACAATTAAAACAACTAGATAACAAGAACTATGCGATTGCAACCATCAAAACAAATTTGAACATGTAATGCATCATCCTACAAGCGTCTTGGTCGGTCTTAATATTCACTCATTCGCGCACTTCTTCATTTTGGTTGAACTGGACACAAGTCATTGTATTCTTCTAATCCTTTCACCATCTCCAATTTCTCCATCTAATCAATTATTCAATGTCCGATTAAGACGTTCAAACATATATGTGTTCCAGAGACGAATCTTTATTGGAGACGCAACGACGAAAAATATTACATCGGTATTTCGCTTCTGAATGTATGCAGACATGGTTAAAACACAAAAACTTGAAGGAGAGTGGAGTTGAATGAGAGAAAATATGGTAGTAGGTGTCGCATCCGCGAAAAACAACCGGCGAGCTGAAACAAAAAACACAGAGCCGCCACCGCGCGTTATTTATCCCAAAAGAGGGAAAGGAAACGCTCAGAGTAAACCTGGGAAAAGCATGGTCTCGCGACCAAAGAGAAAGGGTACGGGAGTCGGTTACGCAAGGGGAAGGTATTAGCACCCCTCACGTCCGTCGTACTCGACGGGATCCACGCTCTAAAAGAAAGAAAAGGTTGCTATACAAACATCACACACACACACACACGGAAGACAACACAGGTGGGGGAAAAGAGGAGAGGGCTCGCTAGGACATCGCGTCCTATGCCTACGTATCTCGTCTGGAACGAGAATCAGAGCTGCCGTAGTTCGGCTCACGCACGCAAAACAAGACACACACAAACACAGGCAAACCTGGAACCCGAACGCCAATCGCTGGACTTACATCGGCTTCCGAACCAAACAAACACAATCAGGATACGGACAGCCAATCGCTGGTCTTACATCCATATCCTGACACACAAGAACAAACAAGCAACAAGCTACTAAGGAGTCGGGAACTCGAGCCTAGCAACTGTCAAACAAACACACACAAAAAAGAAAAAGGGTGCCCGGAGAGACCTCGCACGGTCTCCTGCCTACGTACCTCATCTGGTATGAAGATCAGGGCGACGTAGTTCCCCTGAACGGTGTAAGAACAAAAATTGTTCTACAACAGATTCCTTGATTTTGATGATAACAAAGGATGAAACCAAAAATGGCACCCTAACGAAAAGTTTCTAAGTGTGCAGGGTTCTAAAGAAAGAAGTAATAAATCTGATGATGTCATCAGATGCACAACAAGATCAGATACAAATTCTCAAGTATCAGAAGCATCTGAAGTGGAATCTCGTTCAAGAAAGTCTGACTCTGGACAAAACTGCAAAGTATCAGAAGCATCTGAACATGAAGTAAAGTCTAGAAGCTCTGATTCTGGAGAAACGTTATCAGCGCCATCTGAACTCTCAAGAGATCAACATCAGAAGCAAGATTCCAAGATTCTCCAGAAACACAAATACTCTGATTATGGATTTGCTAATCATGAAGAAGTAACGTTCAAGTCAAGTAAAGATTTTCAAATAGATTTCCTAAACAGAGAAAGAGACGTTAATCTCCACTTCCAAGAGAGAAGATACTACTTGTGGTAAGTAGTCACTTCAAAGATGAAAAGTTAAACTGCAGAAGCTATTTAAGTGATGGAGTAAA
Organism: Lathyrus oleraceus; assembly: GCF_024323335.1. Classification (NCBI taxonomy): domain Eukaryota; kingdom Viridiplantae; phylum Streptophyta; class Magnoliopsida; order Fabales; family Fabaceae; genus Lathyrus; species Lathyrus oleraceus. The sequence goes on from NC_066582.1 coordinate 15,344,876, forward strand.
CTCAGTTTAATGTCCACCAGATTCAACTCTACTCCAACTCATATATAAATAGAGCTGCAATCAACATTCAGTGATAAGAAATCAACTAGCCAAAACTATACTGAATTATTTCACGCTCAAGAAAATCATCTTTGCTCTCAAAGAATTTCACTAAGCTTTTGCTTATTAAGTGAAAAATCTGTTCTTAAGTTTGTAATACTTGCTTTCTTAGAAGCACTCTAGATTACATATCTTGTATCTAATTTTTATTTGATTTCCTCAAGTGACTCTTTGTAGTCAGTAGACTTGAGAAGACTAAGAGATTTTCTTCTCTCTTAGGTGTTGTTTGTAATCTTTCAAGATTAGTGGATTAAGTCCTTGTTGAAGGCGAAATCACCTTGGCCGGGTGGACTGGAGTAGCTTTGTGTTATAAGCGAACCAGTATAAAATCATTGTGTGATTTTCATTTTGGAAAAGCGCTTATTTTTCAAACAATTCAACCCCCCCTTTCTTGTTTTTCTCACCTTCAATTGGTATCAGAGCTCCGGCTCTGTTATTGATTTTCTAATCAAACACTTAACCGTGTAGAGAGATCCAGTACGAGAAAAACAATGGCCCACTCAAATGAGAAAGATTCTTACAATGCCAAGCCTCCTGTTTTTGATGGAGAAAAGTTTGATTACTGGAAAGATAGAATCGAAAGTTTCTTTCTGGGTTATGATGCTGACCTCTGGGACATTGTCACAGATGGATACAAACCTCCAATCTTAAATGGAGCTGAAGTTCCCAGAAGCAAAATGTCAGAAGATCAGAAACGTGTTTTCAAAAATCACCACAAGGCCAGAACAATACTTCTAAATGCTATATCATACAATGAATATGAAAAGATCACCAACAGAGAGACTGCCAAAGATATTCTTGACTCTCTGAAGATGACCCATGAAGGAAACTCCCAAGTCAAGGAGACGAAGGCTCTGGCGCTTATCCAGAAGTATGAAGCCTTCAAGATGGAAGATGATGAAGCTATAGAAGCTATGTTTTCCAGATTTCAAACTCTTATTGCAGGTCTTAAAGTGCTAGACAAAGGATACACGACTGCAGATCATGTTAAGAAGATAGTCAGAAGTCTGCCAAAGAAATGGAGACCAATGGTTACTGCTCTGAAGTTATCAAAGGATCTGAACAATATCAGCCTTGAAGAACTTGTTAGTTCTCTCAGAAGTCATGAGATAGAACTAGAGGAGGATGAGCCTCAGAAAAGGAACAAGTCAGTGGCGCTGAAGTCCAGACCTGAAAGACGGAAGTCAGACAGAACCAAAGCTCTCCAGGCAGAAACTGCAGATACTGACGACTCTGAACCTGAAGACTCTGATGATGAAGAAGAACTGTCCTTACTAACCAGAAGAGTTAAGCAACTCTGGAAAAGAAGGAACAACAACAACTTCAGAAGATCAAGACCCAGAGGGGATCGATCAGAGTCAACTTCAAAAGGTAAACCTAATAAAGATATTACCTGTTTTGAATGTAAAGAAACAGGTCATTACAGAAATGAATGCCCCAAGCTGAAGAAAGACAACCCTAGAAAAGAAAGCTTCAAGAAGAATACCTTCAGAACAAAGAAAGGATTAATGGCCACCTGGGACGATAGTGAATCCGAATCATCAGAATCTGACTCTGATGAACAGGCCAACGTAGCTCTTATGGCTACCACATCCAGCAGCTCAGATGAAGAATCTGAAGAGGTATTTTCTGAACTTTCTAGATCTGACTTAGAATCATGTTTATCAGAAACTCTTACCTCTCTTCAGAAATTAAAACAAAAAGTTAAAGACATTAAAGGCCTTCTTAAAGCAAAATCTGAAGTATGTAGTAGACTTGAGACAACAATTCTAGCACGAGATGATACTATCAGATCTCTAACGATAGAAAGAGATGGAGCTAAAACAAAAAGCTTAGAATTAGAAGAAACGTTGTCTCAAGCACCACAAACTTCAAATGAAATTATTTATAAATATGAAGAAACCTTTCAACAATTTCTGAAGAATGGGATAGATAGGAGTATTATGGCATCCATGATTTATGGAGTAAGTCAGAATAATAAAAGGGGAATTGGGTATGATTCTGAGGAAAATAAAACCTCTACCAGTAACCAGCTTAAATCTCCGTTTTCATATCATTACACACACACACAAGAACAAAAATTTAAGAATGCTAGAAGACCCAAAGTTATAAGAAACTCTGGGAAGACTAATCTAAAAGGACCCAAGAGATTCTGGGTACCGAAAGATAAGATTATCTATGTTGCAGATATCCTATGCAGCAAAGTTCAGACACCAGTCATGGTACCTGGACTCTGGATGCTCGCGACATATGACGGGAAGAAAGTCTATGTTCCAAAGCCTGGAACTTAAAGACGCTGGATTTGTAGGCTTCGGAGGAGATCAGAAAGGAAGGATCAGAGGCTCCGGAACTATTGGTAATGGTACTCTTCCCTCTATATCTGATGTTCTTTATGTAGAAGGATTAATGCATAACTTGTTATCCATAAGTCAATTAAGTGATAACGGTTATGATGTAATCTTTAATCAAAAAACGTGTAAAGCCATTAGTCAGAACGATGGCTCTGTCCTTTTCACAGGCAAGAGGAAAAACAACATTTATAAAATAAATCTTTCTGATTTAAAAGATCAAAATGTTAAATGTTTAATGTCAGTTCACGAAGAGCAATGGGTATGGCATAGACGCTTAGGCCACATTAGCATGAGAAAACTTTCTCAGCTAACTAAACTTGAGTTAGTCAGAGGCCTGCCTAAACTGAAGTTTTCTTCAGATGCTCTGTGTGAAGCTTGCCAGAAAGGAAAGTTTTCAAAAACATCTTTTAAAAAGAAAAATGTTGTTTCTACCTCTAAGCCTCTGGAGCTTCTTCACATTGACTTATTTGGTCCTGTGAAAACAGCATCAGTCAATGGAAAGAAGTATGGACTAGTAATCATTGATGATTACAGCCGCTGGACATGGGTAAAATTCCTTAAGCACAAGAGTGAGTCTCACTCTGTATTCACCAGTTTCTGTTCTAAAGTGCAAAAAGAATTTGACTCTAAGATTGTTAGAGTCAGAAGTGATCATGGTGGAGAATTTGAAAATAAAGATTTTGAAGAATTATTTGACTCTAATGGAATATCCCATGATTTCTCCTGCCCTAGAACTCCACAACAAAATGGAGTTGTAGAGAGGAAGAATAGGACACTCCAAGAGATGGCCAGAACCATGATCAATGAAACCAATGTAGCAAAGCACTTTTGGGCAGAAGCTGTAAATACAGCGTGTTACATTCAGAATAGAATCTCTATTAGACCTATTCTGGAAAAGACTCCCTATGAACTGTGTAAGGGAAGAAAACCCAACATCTCATATTTTCATCCTTTTGGATGCATTTGCTTTATATTAAATACTAAAGAACATCTGAACAAGTTTGATTCCAAAGCACAGAAAGGTATTATGTTAGGATACTCAGAACGCTCTAAAGGCTACAGAGTATACAACACAGAAACCAAAATTGTGGAGGAATCAATTCATGTTAGATTTGATGATAAGCTTGACCCTGAAAAGTCAAAGCTAGTTGAAAAGTTTGCAGATTTAGAGATCACTCTGGTAGAATCTGAGAAAACTCCAGAAGCAACCGTCACTCCAGACTCTGAAGAAATTAAATCTCCAGAAATTCCAAGGAAAGTTAAAAGTCGTATTAACGTATCTGAAGATTTGATTTTGGGAAACAAAGATGAACCTGTTAGAACCAGATCTACCTTCAGAACCTCTGAAGATATTCCTCTGGGACTAGTGTCTCTGATTGAGCCTACGTCCTGTGATGAAGCTCTTCAAGATAACGATTGGGTGGCAGCTATGCAAGAAGAGTTAGATCAATTCTCCAAGAATGATGTCTGGGATCTTGTTCCTAAACCCAGAGGCACTCACGTCATTGGAACCAGATGGGTTTTCAGAAACAAGCTGAACGAGAAAGGAGAAGTTGTCAGAAACAAGGCTCGACTGGTAGCTCAAGGTTATAGTCAACAAGAAGGTATTGATTATAATGAAACTTTTGCTCCAGTCGCGAGGTTAGAATCTATTCGTCTTCTTGTATCTTTTGCTATTAATCATTCTATCAAATTATACCAAATGGATGTCAAGAGTGCATTTCTTAATGGTTATATTTCAGAAGAAGTGTATGTCAATCAACCTCCAGGCTTTGAAAACTCAAATTTTCCAGAACATGTTTTTAAACTTAAGAAATCCTTATATGGACTTAAACAAGCTCCCAGAGCTTGGTATGAACGCTTAAGCAATTTTCTTCTGGAACAAAATTTTATCAGAGGGAAAGTTGATTCTACACTCTTCTGTAAAAACCTTAATAATGATCTCATGATATGCCAAATTTATGTTGATGATATTATTTTTGGTTCTGCTAATATCTCTGTTTGCCAAGAATTTTCTAAGTTAATGCAGGCAGAATTCGAAATGAGTTTAATGCAAGAACTAAAATTCTTTCTGGGAATTCAAATTAATCAAACTCCAGAAGTCACGTACGTTCATCAAAGTAAATACATTAAAGACGTTCTGAAGAAGTTTGACATGACTGAATGCAACTCTGCAAAGACTCCCATGCATCCAACTTGCATTCTGGAAAAGGAAGAGGTAAGCAACAAAGTTTGTCAGAAGCTCTATCGAGGTATGATAGGCTCTCTTCTCTATCTGACTGCTACTCGTCATGATATTCTCTTTAGCGTCTGTCTTTGTGCCAGATTCCAATCAGATCCTAGAGAATCTCATTTAACAGCTGTTAAGAGAATTCTTAAGTATCTGAAAGGAACTCCTAACCTGGGCCTGATGTATGAGAAAACATCAGAGTATAGGCTTTCTGGTTATTGTGATGCAGATTATGCAGGAGATAGAATAGAACGAAAAAGCACATCTGGAAATTGCCAGCTTCTGGGAAACAATCTAATCTCCTGGGCTAGCAAAAGACAGTCAACTATCGCTCTATCAACTGCAGAAGCAGAATACATCTCAGCATCACTGTGCACAACTCAGATGCTCTGGATGAAGCATCAGCTAGAAGATCTTCAGATATTTGAGAGTAACATTCCTATCTTTTGTGATAATACTGCTGCTATTTGTTTAAGTAAGAATCCTATTCTACATTCCAGAGCCAAACACATAGAAATAAAACATCATTTTATCAGAGACTATGTTCAGAAAGGGATAGTAACATTGAAGTTCATTGATACAGAACATCAATGGGCAGATATCTTTACTAAGCCTCTAGCTGAAGATAGATTTCTTTTTATATTAGAGAATCTGAACATTAAAAATTGTCCTGAGTAAAATTTGGCTCTGAACATGTAAAATGAGACTCTGATAAAAACAAATACACTTCTGCCTCTGACTCTGATACTTCTACAAGTTAAGAAGATATCTGAGTTAGAAATCTTTAGAAACCAATCCTTTGGTATTCCTGAAGATCAGATACATCAACACGTGGAGCATTAAACGTCTAACCCTAGAACTTCTAGACAGCTGTCAAAAGAAATCAAAGGTCAGAACGTTTGAAATCTCCTAGAGCAGTGTGCGTACTGTTGGGATTAGACATTCATTTATTAGCTGTAATCATTTTTCCCCCCAAACGTGCTATTTTGATTTTTGTGCTAACGCTGGAATGTGTGTCGTTTTGCATGTGTTTGAACTTAGGTATATAAACACTTTTCTCACACTTCACACACTTATCACTTTCACTCACTCTAAAACCCTAAACCCTTCTCTCAGCTTTCTCTGCAAGTTCTTCAATCTTCATCTTTTTCTTCTTCATGGATGCTCAACAACAAGAAGTTTTTAACTTCTCTCAACAGATGGAATCCAGTTCTAATCCCCAAACCTCAAACACTCAAACTCCTACTGTTACCGGCATCACCATAACCCCTGTTTATCAAGAACCCCACATTCTTGACCGTGAACGCCACATAAACCTTTCAACTCCCTTTGAAGGTTTGGATGTTTTGTGTGAATCTTTGGTTGATTTTGACAACCTAAGAAGAAATGGCGTTGATCTAACTGGAGAACTACGTCAACAAGGATGGGAGAACTATTTCCAACGGTTGTATGGTCCAATCTACCCTCTTTTGGTCAAAGAGTTCTGGAGACATGCTGATGCAGATGACCAATTCATTGTCTCTTTTGTTCTGGGAGTGAAGATAGTTATCACTGAAGCGTCTATTGCTTCCTTGTTGAATATGGAGCAAAGTGGAGGAAAAAGGATCTACAACATTCCTCCTAGGTCAAAACGCATCACTGAAGTTATCAACCCAACAATATTCAAACCAAATGTTGAAGGAAACCCCTCTAAGAACAAAGAGCTACACCAGAACCTCCGAGTATGGCTAAAAATCATTCTGGGTACTATTCACCATCGCCCAGCCTCCAACTCCTCTGATTACATAAATGCTGATCAAAAATGCATTTTATACTGTATTCAGAAGGGTATCCAGATCAACCTCCCTGTTCTCCTCTTCAGATATCTGAGGGATTCAGTCAGAGAAACCAGGAATAACATGAAGCCCAGATCCTACATTCCTCTGGGTAGATTGCTCTCTGACATCTTCATTGAGCATGGACTGGTAGACGCTCTGGAAAAGACCAGATGTATGGATGATCTGGCAATTGATGTGGGAAAGGCTCTGAATGCCAGAAACCTCAAGAGTATGGGGATTATCAAGAAAATACAAGTCAAGCCAACTCTGGATGTATCCTGGAATAGCTTGAAAGATCAGAGGAAGATGCCTCATGGCCTTGCCAGATTCTTCAAGAACGAGCCAAGAGATGCTGTTGCCATCTATCTTCAGCGTCTACTGGATGATGGTGTGGATATATCTGATTTCAGTCTCGACGACTGTCTGGATTCAGAAGAAGATTTAGTCAGATACAAGAGAGGTGTCTCTGAGAAACAGATAGCTGCTGAGGCAAGGAAAGCAAAGAAAGCCAGAATTGAAGGAGCTTCTGGAAGCGGATCTTCAGCTCCTCTGCAAATCTCAACTAGTAAGTCTATTCCTCCTGTTACTTCTGTACCTATGATGGCTTCTTCTCATCCTCTCACAACACCTCCCTTATATACTACCTCTGAAATCCCACCCTCAATCACCAGAACCTCCCAACCTACACCAGTTCTAAACATAGCTAGAACTTTCATTCCTCCCTCTATACCTGCACAAACTCACCAAAGTACTTCTTCTTCTTCATCATCCTCTATACCAGAATCACCACCTTATGTTACTGTTTCCTCTGACCCTGAACCTTCTGATCCTGACTCCCCAACAATAGCCAATCTATATGCTCATAGACTTGCCTCTCAACAACAAACTCTAACACATTCTGAAGTAACCTCACCACTCCAAACTTCACTTCCACCACAACAAACAACAACTCTCCCATCTGAAACTCAACCATCTGATCCTTTCACCTCTAATATCACTCCACCAATCCTTCCCGCTGTCCCTGAACCAGAATCCGAACCATTAGATTTAAACCCACTTTATGCTTCATCCCCCAGTCTTCAACCAGAAGCAGATTCTGAACTTCAACCAGAAGCAGAATCTGAACCTCAAACTCTAAATCTTAGCCCTCCAAACTCTCCACCTCATTCACCTGAACCTGAACTTACCATACCTACCCTTGAGGAAGCCATCAGGCAGGTAGCAGAAGCTTCAATCCAGAAGATCAAGTCTCTGGCTAACAACTCTGAAGTCAGTGATGATCCTAAATCTGTTAGGACACACTGGAACAGAGTCATTGGTTGGATGACCTCTGAGTCTTATAGGCTGAAGAGTGTCTCTGAACAAGTCAGAAATGGCTACATCAGAGATGCTGAGGAAAGACTCCAGGAGAGATTAGCTAGAGAGGCTGAAGCCAGAAGGCTTGAGGAAGAAAGGTTGGCTAAGGAAGCTGAAGAAGAAGCAAAGAGACTAGAGGAAGAAAGACTGGCAAAAGAAGCAGAAATCCTAAGGCAACAAGAAGCTGAAGCTAAGGCTCTGGCAGATGCAGAAGCTCAAGCTGCTGCAGAAGCTGAAGCTCAGCAGGCTCTGACTCAGGGGGAGTCTTCAACTGCTGTTCCCATGATTCTTCAGACTTTGAAGGACCTTAAGGAAGATCAGAATATCCTCCGAGACAGAATGGACAAGCAAGATACGGTCAATGAGAACATCCAGAAGATGCTTGCCATGATCTTGCAGAAATTGCCTCAGAACCCTTAGGCACTTAGGATTTTATGTTTTGCTTGCCTTCTTGTTTTTGCTTTCTTGTTTTGCTGACTATGATGTCTTGTGCTCTCTTGGTTTTCGTTTCTGCTATATTTTAATACAATGTTTTGTTTTTCTCTTCAATTATTTATTTTCTATGTCTTTTTGATTTTGACAAAAAGGGGGAGAAATCATTAAATAGCTCTGATGAAAATTGTCTAAAAACCTTAAGCACTCTGCAACAATTGTAGAAATAGCTCTGATAAAAATAGCTCTGATTAAATAGCTCTAACATTAAATTTAAGAAATTGCAGAAAGTTTTCAGAAATCTCATTACTTGGAAAGCTCTGGTAAGAACTTCTGAACTCCCTAGCACTAACTCAGGGGGAGCTTCTGTCTATCTGATCTTATTTATTTCATGTTTCATCTGCTATTTTAAGTTGTTTTGTCATCATCAAAAAGGGGAGATTGTAAGAACAAAAATTGTTCTACAACAGATTCCTTGATTTTGATGATAACAAAGGATGAAACCAAAAATGGCACCCTAACGAAAAGTTTCTAAGTGTGCAGGGTTCTAAAGAAAGAAGTAATAAATCTGATGATGTCATCAGATGCACAACAAGATCAGATACAAATTCTCAAGTATCAGAAGCATCTGAAGTGGAATCTCGTTCAAGAAAGTCTGACTCTGGACAAAACTGCAAAGTATCAGAAGCATCTGAACATGAAGTAAAGTCTAGAAGCTCTGATTCTGGAGAAACGTTATCAGCGCCATCTGAACTCTCAAGAGATCAACATCAGAAGCAAGATTCCAAGATTCTCCAGAAACACAAATACTCTGATTATGGATTTGCTAATCATGAAGAAGTAACGTTCAAGTCAAGTAAAGATTTTCAAATAGATTTCCTAAACAGAGAAAGAGACGTTAATCTCCACTTCCAAGAGAGAAGATACTACTTGTGGTAAGTAGTCACTTCAAAGATGAAAAGTTAAACTGCAGAAGCTATTTAAGTGATGGAGTAAACTCAGTTTAATGTCCACCAGATTCAACTTTACTCCAACTCATATATAAATAGAGCTGCAATCAACATTCAGTGATAAGAAATCAACTAGCCAAAACTATACTGAATTATTTCACGCTCAAGAAAATCATCTTTGCTCTCAAAGAATTTCACTAAGCTTTTGCTTATTAAGTGAAAAATCTGTTCTTAAGTTTGTAATACTTGCTTTCTTAGAAGCACTCTAGATTACATATCTTGTATCTAATTTTTATTTGATTTCCTCAAGTGACTCTTTGTAGTCAGTAGACTTGAGAAGACTAAGAGATTTTCTTCTCTCTTAGGTGTTGTTTGTAATCTTTCAAGATTAGTGGATTAAGTCCTTGTTGAAGGCGAAATCACCTTGGCCGGGTGGACTGGAGTAGCTTTGTGTTATAAGCGAACCAGTATAAAATCATTGTGTGATTTTCATTTTGGAAAAGCGCTTATTTTTCAAACAATTCAAACCCCCACTTTCTTGTTTTTCTCACCTTCAAACGGGAAAGAAATTCTAGCCAGAAACCAAGGGAAGACACACTGCCAGGGAGCTGTACTCGAGCCTAGTGTTATCATGCATCATTGCCCTAGTTTATGGTTTCTACCTACTTGCACAACAGCAAGCTAATCCTAACCAGGAAAAACAAGCATGCAAGCATCAACAAAACAAAACAAACATTTCAAGCAAATATTCACAAAGCACACACTATATCCAGTCAGAAGTGGGCTCAAACAAAGGGTTCGACTGCCAAGGCAAGTCATCTGTACAAGGGTAGAGTTAACTCTTAACCTTGCCATTGAGAGGCTAAGGTGCAGCTGATGAAAGGTGAGTGAAGATGAGACTTCACAGCTCTTATCCCTGCCCAGGGAGAGCTTCAGACAAAGGAGCGTGGGTCCAGAAAGGAGGGACCCTTCTACGCTCAAGACTCTGACACAACTATGCAACAGCACAAGATCTTGGGTTTGTGTCCCAATGCGTCAACACAGTGGTGTGAGCAGAGGGACGACTCAACAGAATAGCGGGGGATAGATTGCATATCCCTTGGATTCCGCCAATTGCCTCATAGAGGTCTTTACCTGCTTGGCACAAAAGTAAACAATCACAAACATCGCCTCTTAAGGAGGACTTCAGACAGTTGCCTGGCTAAATAACAAGCCAGGTCTTCCAGACTACATGGAGACAAGAGAGTCTACCTCAACTGGTTTATACAACCAAGCAGCAGCAAGCAAGTTCTTAAAGAACTAAAGCGACTTAATGTACCTGAAATCAATCAAGTATCATCAGTACTCAGACAAACCAACAGTAAACAGCAAAAGTCAAACAATCAATTTGTACAGTCAACACAAGTTAATGCACACAAGTGCAAGCCATGAGCCCAAACTCAAGCATCAAACCCTACAACACAAAACCAATGTTAGTTTACAACATCAAACAAAACTCAATTCAATCAGCTTGCAATTTTTTCCTTAAGCCTTTTGCATTTCAACCTGAAAATCCAAACCAAATGTGAGAAACTAGACCACTAGGCCAAGCCTAGGGTCCAAAGGAGATGAAAAAATCAAAACAGCAAGTGAAAATTATCCAAAGTCACATTCAAACAAATTAAAAGCAAATGCAATTGGTCCCATGCTCATATCAATCACCATTATCATTTCATGCACAATTTAGCATCAAACATGCAATTTGCAACTTCAAAAGACCAAACAGAACTATCTCAACCAAAAGCATACCAAAACAATTCAATTAATTCCACAAAAATTCACACCTAAACAGGACACATTCAATGCATAGCATGTCAAATTTCAGCTCAATTGGACAAAAGGAAGTTGGTCAATGAAAATCAAGAAGTTAAGACAATTTCAAACAAGCCAACACATGGTATCCACACAAACATCAACTTCCAAAAATCACAAAACAGTGTCACAACAAGATAAATGAATGGGATCAAAACCACAATGACCTGTAATGTGTCTACAATCCACATGTCAAATTTTACACTCATCAAATACACTATGAGAATTTCACAAACAAAATACAATCATGTGTCACACAATGTCACAAAATGAGCCAACAGAAGAGAAAATCACAATCAATTAGAAAATGTCATCAAAAATTCCGAAACAAATCTCATGTGATCTCAACATATATATGTTCATTCATGCAAAATTTCAACTCAATTCAACATTCCTAGGTATTTTAAATAAAATCATGAAATTGACCTAGCTTGGTGTGACACAAATTGTCACACCTCTATTCAAAATTTTTTATCTCCTCAACCAGGTATCCAAAAACCACAAACTCTACATGAAAATCACCATCAAAGTGTCCAGAATAGGCACAAAAAATTTCATCCATTTCTATGAAAGCATCAGCATTTTATGAAAGATATGGCAAGACATGTACAAATGTGACACATTCAATCAATCTCTAGACAAATTAATTTTCCACATATGCAAAAAAATAATAAAAATCATGATTAAATTCTGCACATCTCAAGGATCATCATGAAAAAAGTCTCACTCAATTTGGATGAAAAATGAGTCCTCTATGATTTTTTGAAGTTCATGTAACAAAATGAAAAAACAAATGAAAAAAGAAATAGAAATAATATATAATTAAATAGGCCAATGGCAATTTTGTAATACTAACGAACTAGGCCAAAACGGCGTCGTTCCAAACAGAAGCCAGGGCGCGCTCTGATTGGCCAGAGCTGGCGCCAAACACGAATTTGAATTCAGGCCAGGAAATAATGGATCTAACACGAGTTTCATCTTGTTCTTCAGCAAGAACAAGGCCAGAAAATCCAGAAATTGAAGAACAATGAAACTCAACCAAAATGCACAAACTTATAGTCAAAAGAACCGTCTCTCAACAAGGAACATGAACATGTAATTGATTTAACCTAATTCTCAACACAGCAACGGGATCGAGCAAAAAAGATTGGACATCAAACATTCAAATCACGATTTCTCTCACCACACTCAACCAAATCAAAAACTATGCATATCAGGTTAATCTACATTGAATGCTCTACAAAACGCATATAACAATTCAAACAATGGTGAAATTCGAAAAATCACCTTGTGATTATGGCAGATGCGAATCTGGATGTTTTTTGGCTCCAAGAAGGTGAAACAGATGCGTATCAATGATAAGGACGGTGAATGGAGAAAGATCCTCAGCTCAACGATGCTCTAACTGTGAGAATTATGGACTTGCCATTGTTGAGCTTGCTTCCAACAGTTGAGATTCTTGAAGCTTTTGGCCACGATTCATCAAAATAGTCCTTCAACAATGATTATGAGGCATGGATCCGCAAAGAATGAACAAGTTTGATGAAGAATTGATGATGAAATGATGAAAAAAAGTGATGGAGTTTTTGAGAGAATTTGAGGTTTTGGAGGGAAATTCGGTTATGGATCTTGAAAAATGAAATGTTGTTAACCAATTCTGTTAGGATTAATGATATATACTCACTCCTTAATCACCTTGTTAATCCAAATTAACAAAAATCATGTGATTAGTGAAAATGTGCATTTAGGTGAAAGTCCAAAAATGACCTTGCCAAATAATGCAATGTGACAGCTCATGACAGTCCAAACAAGTTCTATTTTGCATTTGGAGTGTGTTGGAAGTGGTTTCATGTCAATTGGCCTTGTATTTCTCAATTTCACTATGCCATGCCAAAAATACACATGAATTTACTTGAAAATTGACTTTTTGCATTGACCATTTTTGATGAATTTTGATCATACACCATGAAAGTACATGTGAAATGGGGTTTGCTCACAAAAAGATCACCCAAATTGGACATTCCATGTGAAAGTTATGCCACTTTGATTATAGGCATTTTTGGAAAATGAATGGACCATAACTTGTCAACCATACATGGGAATTTCAAGTTCTTGGACTTTTTGGAAAGGTGAGAGCAAGATCTACAACTTTCATGTTGGACAATTTTCATTTGAAGCTTTTTTGGACATGTAATTTTGTGGTAAAAACTTTCCATTTTTGGAAACTTCCATTACAAGTCACTTTCTATTTTTGGCAATTTTTTGTCTGACTTTATTTTCTTCATTCTTGATGTTTGAAATGTCAAATGAAACTTGTTTAGACATGAATGAAGTGTATCCAACTCTCTCCCACCTCCAAATCCATCATTTCTGGCACAATTGACCACAGATGACTTTTCTGATTGATAGATGAATTTGGCAATGCACTGATCGAGTTGAGCCTCAAGCTCCTGATGAAATGGCTCACTGATGATACCCTAGCCTCCATAAGCTCAATATAATCACATAATGATCCCCATATCCATTGTAGACCCCATCTCCCTGCCATGCCCTGATTGGCCCATTGCAACTGATTAGGGTTGACCAGTGGTCAAAACCCTAATCTCAAGGTGTATGATCAATCTCTTGAATCTTCTGGTGATACCAAAACCATGATGATGATGATGTATCATTTCCACCAAGATGAAGACCAATCTCCTTGAGAATCATAAAACCCTAATTTGAATCACCATCCCCAGACAGTTAATGATCCAGTCCAATGAAACCCTAGCTTGCACCATGACCTCTTCATCTCCTGATCAAGTCTTATGAGGATGACTTGCACAATGTAACCACATGATATGCAAGATACAATGCCTAATGACCTAAAATGATATGCAAATATATTATGCTAGTCCCAAGAGAGGAGGGCAAATTTTGAGGTGTTACAGCTGCCCCTATTCAATCCACTATGAACCTGTCGATATGAATAGCCTCGGCTTTCAGATGATTAGGATGAATAGTGATTGAATACCAAGAACAGACGAACAATTTGCACTCTGATGGGATATAACTAACAACGCCTGTCAGAATCGGCGAAGAAGCAATCTCGAAGAAAAAATCCGGCTGGAACGGAGAAATTCGGCCTGATCACCGAAACAGAAACATCGACCCGGATACCAAAATAAATGGTAACGCAGGGATAACCATGGCCTGAACACCACATCCGCAGGGGATTATTATTATTTCTTCTTTTTTTTTTCCTTGAACCCCGAAGTTTTTCTGATAATTTCTCTTTTTCATTTTCTTGAACCCCGAAATTTTCTTTGCGCAAACGATCCCTGATCACTGCATTTGAACCCCGTTCTCCTGTTTGCCAAAATAATGAACCCCATTCTCCAGAAAACACCTCGCGTCTCCTTTTCTCCATTTGAACCCCAGTCGCCTGACGATAACTTGTGATCGCCCTTGTGAACCCCGTCCTCCAGAAAACACCTCGTGTCTCCTTTTCTCCATTTGAACTCCGCTCTCCAGAAAATGTCTCAACACTTCCCTTTCTCCGTTTGAACCCCGTTCTCCAATTTCTTGTGATAATTCCGCTGGCAATGCCGGAAATAACACCAAACCACTCTGAGGGCGACATATCAGAGGGTACACCTTCACAAAAGGAAGGTAACATGTGCATCTCTTCATCCGAAGACACCCATAACGACCTCCGCTGGCCTCCGCCAAAGTCTTAGGTGACACATGAACAGAAGATAATCCTAAGGACCTCATCCTGGATATAATCTTCAACTCCAATCTCTATTTGGACCCCGCTCTCCAGAAAATGCCTCAACACTTCCTTCTCTCCATTTGGACCCCGATCTCCAGAAAATGCATTAACATTTCCTCTTCTCCAGTTGAACCCCAAAATCGCGCTGATCGCGTAATATTTTTTGATTTCATTTCCATCTCCGTCCGACGGAAAAACTTCCTCCAGTATCGCACTACTGGGGAACATTGATGATCTGATATCATGATGCTAGACTCCTCAGAGTAACATCTTCACCATCCGGCGAAACCAAAACCTCAAGCGGTAACCACGGCTTGAATTGCGCTGATCGCATAATATTTCCATCTCTGTCCAACAGAAACAAATTCCTCCAGTATCGCACTACTGGGAAATACCTTTGATTAAATCATGAGGCTAAACTCCTCGGAGCAACACCTTCATCCTCAGGCAACCACTTCTCAAACGGTAACCACGGTCTGAGACTAGCTTATGCTTGTAATGATGCATGATTGATTTTTCTGCGTAATGCTCCATAACTATGGAAATGATACGCGATTTATTTTTTTATGCAACATGCTATGTTTATTCTACATGATGAATGCATAAAAAGCGTCCCCCTCAAGGGATTCTGCTGGGGAGTACGAGACACTCCGTTGAGGAACTCGTCAATTCTCCGATCTCCACCCCGCTGGGGAATGGCACTGCTGCTGCTGGGAAAAGGTAACCCTTGCTGGGGAAGAACCTCCTTTGCACCCAATCCGCTCGGGAAACTGCAGGGGATAAGAACCACCAACACTCTATGGGGATACAACAGTCTTCGACTTGCTGGGGATATCAATCCCGACTCTGCTTTGGGGAACCCTCACAGATACCTGGCGACTTCACTGGGGAAATGCTCACAGATAGCCCTGCCGGAGAAACAGCAACCTCCAGGCCTGACGATTGGGGAAGCATCGAT
This sequence comes from Lathyrus oleraceus, assembly GCF_024323335.1. NCBI lineage: Eukaryota > Viridiplantae > Streptophyta > Magnoliopsida > Fabales > Fabaceae > Lathyrus > Lathyrus oleraceus. Next base: position 15,360,674 of record NC_066582.1, read on the forward strand.
CTGACACCTGCTGGGGATAATGATCCCGACCCTGCTAGGGGAACCACAGACCCTGGATCTGCCGGGGATTTGGTCCTCATGACTCTGCTTGGGGATATACATCCCAACTCTTCTGGACCTTTTCTGCTCCATCATCTTGTATTCCCAACCGCTCCGCGCTCGACGGAGAGCGAACTCCTGGGGCTTATACAGATTTTTCAATTTTCCGACTTTGAAGAGTCTTCTTGATTAATTCCAAGGGTCTTCGTACGTCTCAACGTCTCTTCGTCGTTCGTATATCCATTCGTCCCTAATCGGACTCCGCGGGGAATTTCTACAGACCTTCCAATCTTCCGACTTTGAAGAGTCTTCTTGATTATCTCCAAGGATCGTCGTACGTCTCAACGTCTCTTCGTCGTCCCTTCACTACCCATTCACTCGTCCCTGATCGAACTCCATGGGGATTTGTTTTGTCAACAGCTTCCTCGTCACAACCTGCAAGTGAGTGAAAATATCTAACAGTTCCTGCAAAACAGATCGTTAGATAAAACCATGCCCCAGGCGTGTCAAGATTTCAACACTTGGGTCACTCAACCTTCCAAATAAGATTTCAAGTTTTCAATCTTATAAACATGCATTGGAAGGGACCTGTGTGTCTTAAAATGCAAAGATTCTTTATCACAATAATCGGATGTTTTTGCAATCAAAGCGGTAGTGAAAAACAAAAACAAAATTACTTGACTGAATATGCATTTTATTGATTGGAAAAGTGTGGCTCAAATGGAGCAATACAAAGGAAGCAATTCCTGAAAAGAGGTAATTGCACACAAAAGGAAAAATCTATCCTAATGGCAATGTGAAACCCGTAATCTCATCGAGTTCCAACTTGGTTACACCCCATATGTCCTCAGACTCTCCATGCTTTCTGCCTTCCGAACAATACGATTCCAATTGATCCCTACCGGGTATTATCCATGATACTTTAACCAAAGCGCAAACGATCATGCTGGACGCAGTTGTTCGTTTCAATCCCTCTTTTGCCTGGACCACCCTTTCGAGTTTTCAGTCCACCGGGATACCCATTTTTGCCCAAGTCGCCTTTTCAGGTTTTCGACTTGCCGGGTGTACAGTTTTTTCATTTTATCCCTAATTTTTGCCCGAACCTTTTCTTTCTGTTTTTTGGTTCGCCGGGATGCCCATTTTTGCCTGGACTATTTTATTCTTTTCGTCCAGCGGGTCTCTTTACACGAAGTATTTTTTAACTGCGTCTGCATTCACAGGGGATGGAAAATCCTCGCCATCCATGGTCGTTAACAACAAGGCTCCACCAGAGAAGACCTTCTTGACCACGAATGGACCTTCATAATTAGGTGTCCATTTGCCCCTTCGATCGTTTTGAGGAGGAAGGATCCTTTTCAGCACCATATCACCTACGTGATATACCCGAGGTCGCACCTTTCTGTCAAAAGCACGCTTCATCCGTTGCTGGTACAACTGCCCATGACAGATAGCTGCCAGCCTCTTTTCTTCAATCAGGCTCAGCTCTTCGTACCGGGTCCTTACCCATTCAGCCTCTTGCAACTTCACGTCCATCAGGACTCTCAAAGAGGGAATCTGAACCTCAACCGGTAACACAGCTTCCATTCCATATACCAAAGAGAAAGGAGTTGCCCCAGTAGATGTCCGCACCGACGTTCGATACCCATGCAATGCAAATGGCAACATCTCATGCCAGTCTTTGTAGGTTACCACCATTTTCTGCACAATCTTCTTGATATTCTTATTGGCTGCCTCAACCGCCTCATTCATCTTCAGACGATAGGGAGAAGAATTGTGATGTTCAATCTTGAATTCCCGGCACAACTCTGCCATCATCTTATTATTCAAATTAGAACCATTATCAGTAATGATTCTCTCGGGAACCCCATATCTGCAAATGATGTCTCTCTTGAGAAACCTGGTAACGACCTGCTTCGTCACATTCGTATAAGAGGCTGCTCCCACCCACTTGGTGAAGTAATCAATAGCCACTAATATGAACCTGTGTCCATTCGAAGCTGTAGGCTCAATCTTTCCGATCATATCAATGCCCCACATAGCAAACGGCCATGGAGACGACATTAAACTCAACGGATTTGGAGGCACGTGCACCTTGTCAGCATAAATCTGGCATTTATGACACTTCCGCACGAAATTGAAACATTGGGCCTCCATTGTCATCCAATAATAACCTGCCCTCAGCAGCTTCTTTACCATCGCATTTCCACTGGCATGGGTACCGAACGATCCCTCATGAACCTCTTTCATCAATTGGCTTGCTTCTTTGTTATCAACACATCGGAGCAAGACCCAATCAAAATTTCTCTTATACAAAACCCCATCCTTGTTCAGATAGAACACCATGGCCAACCTCCGCAGAGTCTTTCGGTCCTTCTTAGATGCTCCCTCAGGATATTCTTGAGTCTCAAGATAGCGCTTGATATCGTAATACCACAGCTTCTCATCATCAGGCGCTGTATCAACAGCAAACACATAAGTCGGTCTATCCAGACGACCTACTTCAACACTGGGGAACTGATTCCACCTCTGCACCTTAATCAAGGCGGCCAGTGTAGCCAAAGCATCTGCCAAAGGATTCTCCTCTCTGGGCACATGATGTAACTTCACCTTGGTGAAAAACGTCAGCAATCTCCTCGTATAATCCCGATATGGAACTAAATGAGATTGATGCGTATACCATTTCCCGTTAACTTGATTCACAACCAGAGCTGAATCTCCATATATGACAAGGTTCTTGATTCTCAAATCAATCGCCTCTTCAATCCCCAATATGCAAGCTTCGTATTCAGCCACGTTGTTGGTGCACTCAAATGTTAGCCGGGCAGCAAAAGGAATGTGAGATCCATTCAGCGTAACCAAAACAGCACCAACACTGCTTCCATTCACGTTAACGGCCCCATCAAACATCAGAATCCATTCGGATTCAGGGTCAGGCCCCTCCTCCGGGATTGGTTCCTCACAATCTTTCGATTTGAGAAACATGATGTCCTCATCAGGGAATTCAAACTTCACCGGTTGATAATCATCAATGGGTTGCTGAGCAAGGTAATCAGACAATACACTCCCCTTAATTGCTTTCTGAGAGGTATACTGTATATCATATTCCGTCAAAATCATTTGCCACCTCGCAACCCGTCCGGTCAATGCTGGCTTCTCAAAAATGTACTTGATTGGATCCATCTTGGAAATCAATAAAGTGGTATGAACCAGCATGTACTGCCTTAGTCGGCGAGCAGCCCAGACCAAAGCACATCAAGTTTTCTCGAGCAGTGAATATCTTGTTTCACAGTCGGTAAACTTTTTGCTAAGGTAGTATATGGCATGCTCTTTTCGACCAGACTCGTCATGCTGCCCCAATACACACCCCATAGACCCCTCGAGGACCGTCAGGTACAGAATTAACGGCCTTCCCTCCACAGGAGGCATCAGAATCGGAGGCTCCTGCAAATATTCTTTTATCTTTTCAAATGCCGCTTGGCAATCATTATTCCACCTGACCGTTTGATCTTTTCTTAACAACTTGAATATCGGTTCACACGTGGCTGTTAGGTGAGATATGAACCGTGAAATGTAGTTCAATCTACCTAAGAAACCACGAACCTCCTTCTCTGTTCTCGGTTCAGGCATTTCTCTTATTGCTTTTACTTTAGCAGGATCAACCTCGATTCCTTTTTCGCTTACAATAAACCCCAGCAATTTACCGGACCGCACTCCGAAAGTACACTTGTTCGGATTCAACCTCAGTCTGAACTGTCTCAGCCGGTCGAACAACTTGGCCAGATCCACCAAATGCCCCTCTTCTGTTTGGGACTTTGCTATCATGTCATCAACATAGCATTCAATTTCATGATGAATCATATCATGAAACAAAGTCACCATGGCCCTCTGATAAGTAGCACCGACGTTCTTGAGACCAAATGGCATCACCTTGTAACAAAAGGTACCCCATGGTGTAATGAACGTTGTTTTCTCCATATCATCTGGCGACATTTTGATTTGATTATAGCCAGAAAAGCCATCCATGAAGGAAAACACCGAGAATTGAGCTGTATTATCCACCAACACGTCAATGTGAGGTAATGGAAAATCATCTTTCGGGCTAGCTCTGTTCAGATCTCGGTAGTCCACACACATTCTCACCTTCCCATCCTTCTTCGGGACTGGCACGATATTTGCAACCCATGGCGGATAATTAGTGACAGCAAGGAAACCAACATCCCACTGCTTCTTCACTTCCTCTTTGATTTTCATTGCCATGTTAGGTCGAGTTCCGCGCAATTTCTGTTTCACTGGAGGACAATCTGCTCTCAATGGTAGCTTGTGCACAACGATATCGGTATCCAACCCTGGCATATCTTGATAAGACCAGGCAAAGATGTCGACATACTCTTTCAACAATACTACCAATCTGCTCTTGACACTTTCCTCCAAAGCAGCCCCGATTTTCACTTCTTTCTTGACTTCGTCGGTACCCAGATTCACCGTTTCAATCTGCTCTTCATGCGGCTGAATCACCTTCTCCTCTTGTTTTAACAACCTGGCTAATTCCTCTGGCAGTTCACAATCTTCTTTGTCTTCTTCTTCAGCATGATAGATTGGATTGTCGAAGTCATACGAGGGTGTAACAGGATTGTTATCAATGAGATCCGGAGAAGAATCGCATCTGCATGAATGTTGATTCATGCATTGCTTAGAACCGGAACGAGACAAATCGAAAAAGAAAAATGAAAACATTGCCATTTTTATTTTGTTTTTATTTTTAAACTGTAAAAATAAATGAAAAACAAGGAACACCGCTTTTAACTGAAAAACATCCTTTTATTAATGATGCGAATTTGCAAATTTAGACATGAGTTGGCCCTTACAATGAACCATTACGTGTCGGGCAACACGTATGGCTTTCATGCATATAAAACCAAAACAAGAAAAATATTACTCTTCCAGCAGAGTGACCCGGATGATCTTTTCAGCCTTCCGGTTCTGGATTCCCATCCCTGGCGCGCACGGCTTTATCCACCGGTCCATGTCGCAATCACTATCAGCTTCATCACTCATCATGCAGATGTGATCCGGATCCAGCATTCCGGCACTAGTGAAGGTTACTGACGGACGACGTCCTCTTCCTTGTCCTGAGCCTCTGTTCGGCTGATACCCCACTCCGAAACGGTCTTTCTTCGCAGAGACATCCATCATCCTGCCCCAACCAGGAGCCTCTCCACTCTTCACCACCTCAGCGGCCTGTTTGTACGAAGATATGGACGGTTTCTCCTCCTCTTTAGCAAACAGAGCATTCTCCACCTTAACGGTTTCGAACGCTTGACTTGGTGTCTCCCAGATTTCGCCGTCCATTTCAACATATTTGAATGAGGACAAGTGGCTGACAAAGATGTCCTCTTCTCCGCACACAGTGACGACTTGCCCCTCCCAAATGTATTTCAACTTTTGGTGCAAAGTCGAGGTCACTGCTCCAGCAGCATGAATCCACGGCCTACCCAACAAGCAACTATATGCCGGCTGAATATCCATGACGTAGAAAGTCGACTTGAACACCTCCGGGCCTATCTTCACTGGCAGCTCAACCTCTCCGAACACGGCCCGCTTTGACCCATCGAATGCCTGCACTATCAGATCAGTCGGAGTTAAGATCAGCCCATCACAATTCAGCTTAGCCAGAGCCTTCTTCGGCAACACATTTAAAGAGGAGCCGGTATCAACCAGCACATGCGAAAGCACGGCCCCTTTACATTCCATGGCGATATGTAATGCCCGATTGTGATTCCTCCCATCTACAGTCAGGTCCATGTCTGTAAAACCCAACCCATGGCTGGCATGCACATTAGACACGACCGTCTCCAACTGGTTAATGGTAATCTCTTGAGGAACATAGGCCTTCTTCAAGATTTTCAATAGAGCCTCTCTATGCCCCTCAGAGCTTAACAACAAAGATAGGATTGATATTTTGGAGGGAGTTTGCTGCAGATGGTCCACCAGTTTGTACTCAGACTTCTTGATGATCCTCAAGAATTCCTCTGCATCATCATCAAGTTTTTCTTCCGACCCCACAGGCGCCGGTGTCACAACTGGAGTACCATCACCAACCACTGCTTTCCCTTTTGCCCTGGCTAAAGCCTCGGCCTTTTCTTTTTTCTCTTTCTCTCCTTCTCCTCCCCTCAAGGCATCCGGTGCAAATAATCTTCCACTGCGAGTGAAACCGCTGGGACCGGCATTATCCACCTTTGACACGGTGGTTTCACCTGCAGTTTGATCTTCCATCTTCTCACCGTTGCAATAAACCTCTCCATAATGCCAAGGCACGACATCATCTTTGTCATACGGAATTGGCCCAGGTACCGTGATAGTAACTGGAGTCGCCTCAGCAAGAGTAGAGAAATCCACCGGATCAAAATATATCGTTATGGTGGAGACTTCATCCTTCCCCTTATCAACCTTCTCGATCAGAATACTCCCCTCGTCCATCAGACCCTGGACAGTCTTCCTCAGTAATCCACACCCGTTCTAAACAACAGTGCATTCAACACAATCCATACCACAACCCCGGTGAACCCCACTCAACATCAATTGCCTCTTAACCTCAGTCAGAGGAGTCTTCAGTTGATCAACAGACAACAGCCCAATCCTACTCTCCTCAGAAATAGCATTCACCCCCCTTTGACCATGCGCAGGAATGGGATTAGCATTGACGTTGGGAGATGGTGCAAAGTTGATAGCTTTCGAATCCACCAGGTCTTGAACTGTGTGCTTAAAAGCTTTGCAGTTCTCTATGTTATGCCCGGGAGCACCCGAATGGAATTCACATTTGGAATTTTCATCATAGTTAGTTGGCCTTTGATCAGGTCTCAAAGGTGCCAGCGTTCTGGTCTGTACTAGCCCTAAGTCCATCAACTTTTTGAACAAGAAGGAATAAGTCACCGGTGGCCTGTCGAACTGCCTGTCAACTGCTCTTCCTCGCACCTGGTAACCAGCCCTCTGAGGCCGCTGCTGAAACGGTTGTCTCTGTTGCTGTTGTTGTTGCTGTTGTTGTTGTTGCTCAGCAGGAATAGTTACCGCAACAGTGTGCTGAAAGTAACGGTCCCTACTGGGTCCTCTCTGTGCGTAGACAGCGCTTGTGTCACCCTCCTTCTTCCTCTGACCGTTGCTGAAAGGCTTCTTCGACCCTGAAGAAGAGGCGCTACCCTGTATCTTCCCGAGCTTCAGCCAGCTCTCAATCCTCTCTCCCGCCACAACTATATCAGAAAAGTTGGTCACCGGACAACCAACCATCCTTTCGGCGAATGCCCCCTGCAGTGTTCCCATGAAGAGATCAGACATCTCTCTGTCAACAAGTGGAGGTTGCACTCTGGCAGCCAACTCCCTCCATCTTTGGGCATATTCTTTAAACCCCTCGTTATTTTTCTGAGACATACCCTGCAGCTGGGTACAACTCGGGGCCATATCAGCATTGAACTGATACTGTTTAAAGAATGCGTCCCCAAGATCTTGCCAGTTCTTGATATCCAAGGACTTGAGCTTGGTGTACCATTCCAGTGAGCCTCCGGACAGGCTGTCCTGGAAGAAATACATCCACAGCTTTTGGTCCATGGTGTATGCAGAAATCTTGCGGACAAAGGCCTGAAGATGAGTCTCGGGGCAGGAACTCCCATTGTACCGATCAAACGCGGGCGCCTTAAACTTTTGCGGGATCACAATCCCCTCTACCAGCCCCATGTTTGACATATTAACCACCCCAGGAGTGGCATAGCTCTCTAGAGCTCTGATTTTCTCAGCCAGCAGCTGAATCTCTTTGTTCTGCGATGGAGCACTGTACTGACCCAATGGCTCATTGTGCATTGAGAACTGATCTGCTTCCCTGTCTTCCTCTCTGTCGTCATCAACACCGAAGAAAGGTGGGAACAGACTATCTTTCAGATTCTGACCCGGCCCAAGTTGACCACCAGCAGTACCAAAACCAGCGTTGTTCACCACACCCACTGTTGTCCTCTTACCACCGTCTCTAGATCCACCCAGCCCCTAGTTGGAGACACCATCCAGGTTCACACCACTGTTTGCCGCTGAAGCCCGCTCGAGCTTCTCGACCTTATCAGCTAGAGCTTTCTGACCAACTGCAAAACCTTGCATGATGTTGATCAGCTCATTCATCTTGTCCTTCAGCTCGAGGATATCTGTGTTCGGAAGATCCATTAGTCTGGGAGTATTGCGCCTTGTGAAGTATCTGTGAGGACGAGTTGAGTGCAAAGGTACAGCTCTGCGAGCACGAGCAATGATTCCTGAAACAATCAAGCACGTTAGCAACAAATACCTGCAAAATAAAACACAAGTTATTATGATCAATGCATGAATGCAGTGTTTATCCACATGAGGAACACTTTGTCTCTCGATCCTGGTTTCACCGAGACAAATAATAATCCGGCAGCAATATTCTGATATTCAGCATTTGATTTCGTCATACAGATCAGAAATATATGATTTATCAAAATACCCCCAACCATGTGTGTGCTTGTGAGAGTGCATACGGTAAAGCAAATAAAGCTTGAAGATCAATCACTGAATGAAAATAACCATCATATAACAACATGCACCATAAGTGTCATATTCATACATCAAATCAGATACAAATCTCTAGAATCGGGAAAGAAATACAAGCAAATGAATTCCGTCAACAAGCCTGACGGTAATCCACACAAATGACAAAGCTAGCCTGATGAGGGTCCCACAGATGGCCCTATCTCATCTTCCATCCTCGCGAACTCTGCGGCGAACCTGAGCTCGGTGTTCTCCTGCTGTAATCTCCCCACCTCTTTCTGGTGAATCTTCATCTGCCTGAAGTAATGATCTCTCTCAGCAATGTAATGATCTCTCTCGGTGATGATCTTCGCTTTCTCCGCTTCCCACTCTGCAGCGAGGACTCTGGCTCTAGCATCTCTCTGATCTCTCACGAGGATTTGCCTCCGCTTCTCATCTTCAATGACCTTTGAAGCTCTAGCCAATCTCTCTTTAGTGATGTCGTGCTCTCTGGTAGATGATGCTAAGGCTTGGCTGACCTTCCCATAGTAGGCAGTATCCATCTCAAAGCGCTTTGCTTCCAAGGCATGTCGCTTGTCTTGATCTTCCATCTTCACTCTGATCTCCTGGTTGGCCATCTGAATCCGAGCAACACTCATCTCCAATTCCGCTTTCTCTATAAGCAGTTGATCCCTGGCTCTCTTCATCTCGAGGAACTCTTCCATACTGACAGAAGAACTCGGACCCTCAATCATAGGACACCGAGGATCACCTCCTGGAAATGGTAGAAGTGTGAGCTCTATCCTCTTCCGCAACCAATCATCAAATAAAGGAAAATACCGACAGTTAACCTTGCCAAACGGAACCTTTCCTTTCCTTTGAATGTTACGCCATGACCCAGACACCTGCATCAACTTGGCCTGATTGCCCTCAATCGGGAAGTAAAAGGACTCCTGAGTCTCACACTCAAGGGGAGGAACCTCCATAGCAAATCCCATCTGTCTCCTAAGAAGCGTTGGATTGTAATTAATGCAACCCTGAACTCCTATGAGAGGCACATTGGAAAATCCCCGCAGCTATATATAAATTCCGTCCAGCCAAACCATTATGAGTCCATGCTATGTCATCAGCCTGCAACCCCATCAACCTGAAGGACCACTTGACCGAAGGATCAAGATGAGCAAAAGCACCTCTGGAAGGCAAATACCCCATAAACCACCTGAAGAGTAACTGAGCACAGCAGCGGATCAAACCCCCACGCCGCTTCTCGTTTCTGTTATGAACCGAGTAATAGACATCTCCGATCATAGTAGGAATAGGGTTTCTCTGCATGAACAATCTGATAGCATTATGGTCCACAAAGCTCTTCTGATTAGGAAACAGAATAATCCCATAAATGCTTACAGCAATCACCGCACAAACCGTCTTCCAGTTACCCACTGCAGCATGTTCCTTGGCTTTTGCCTCCAAGAAACTCAAGTGAAAACCCGGTAATTTTCCTTTCTCCTTCAAACCCTCCTTAGTCACTTCCGGACTCAAATAAAGAGCACGGGAAATCCCAAGGACGTCAGGCTCTCTCCTAATAGCACAGAAAGGAATCTGATCGCGGATCTGAACACCCAGAATGCTAGCATAATCCTCCATCAGAGGTCCCAACAAATAATCCGGAAACACGAAACATCTCAGCCCTGGGTCATAAAACTGGAGAAGAGTATGAATGGCGCTCCTGTCGCTGTCTGTGAGTCTGAAAACCATCTTCAGGATACTACCGTATGACTCTCTGAACATCCCCACATGGTCGGGTGTAATTAATGCAATCATATCTCTCAACTCATGAATCTCGGGGTTGAAGAAACTGTAGGCAACATCATGCTTCAAACCGGTCCTCATCTCTGAGCAGAAATCTCTCAACCAAGATCTCGATCAAAAATGTCCCTGCATATGGATAAACATGTGTTAGATGCAGGTAAATGCAAAATGTAATGATGCTGATGAATGAATGTAATGCATTGCCATCCTCCAAGTCATCTGATCATCTGTTGCTCTGAGTCACAGCCCTGATCTCTGAACCGATCATAACCATCTGAAGGAAAATGTAACCACAAATCCTACTCAAGGGTTCCAAAATAAACGGAAGACAGATACATCATCATCATCATCATCAGACCAACTCTGAGCAGATACCCATAACCTCTGAATCGGCCCGGGGAATCCTGAAATAAACGGATCCCCACTGATAAATAACTCGGACAGCACTCCGGCGTCTCGGAAATAAACGGCCATAAATCCGACTTATAAATATGACTCTGATCAACGGAACCAAAAGTCACCATCTGAGTCACCATCTGAACAATGCATCTGAAAGAATCACCCTCCCATCACAGGTAAATTCTAATCAGGTTATCCTAAGGCGGATAATGGTTTCGACAACCGGGCGGAGATACTCAATGGGTTTGCCCTTTCGGGTGTGCCATTGTAGCTCCCTTAAGATTGTCTAAACCAAAGATCCGGGAAATGATCGGTCACCAGAGTCAATAGTTCAGATGAAGTGACACAACCAAAGCGGATTCTCCACAAAGGAAGGGCACTATCAAATGAACCTCGTCTGGCTTGTGGTATGCCACGTTGCAACAATATGCTGATAAAGCAAATGAGGAACATGAGACCACACTAATCCTAGGTGTATACTCGGGCCTGGGTTTTAGCCCCACTCAGAACACCCACCCCAAACAGAGGAACCACCTGCACAGAGGACGACAACAACATGATAGTATGATGCATGCAAATATTTATGCAAATATATACACAGTCAGAATAATAAATGCAATAAATAGAACACAAGCAACCTAACTATCCTAGAACGCTAGGAGAGACTTGCTTAGGGAAGATGGACCAGCACAGGTCAACATCTTGTGAGTCCCCAGCAGAGTCGCCAGCTGTCGCATCCGCGAAAAACAACCGACGAGCTGAAACAAAAAACACAGAGCCGCCACCCGCGCGTTATTTATCCCAAAAGAGGGAAAGGAAACGCTCAGAGTAAACCTGGGAAAAGCATGGTCTTGCGACCAAAGAGAAAGGGTACGGGAGTCGGTTACGCAAGGGGAAGGTATTAGCACCCCTCACGTCCGTCGTACTCGACGGGATCCGCGCTCTAAAAGAAAGAAAAGGTTGCTACACAAACATCACACACACACACCGAAGACAACACAGGTGGGGGAAAAGAGGAGAGGGCTCGCTAGGACATCGCGTCCTATGCCTACGTATCTCGTCTGGAACGAGAATCAGAGCTGCCGTAGTTCGGCTCACGCACGCCAAACAAGACACACACAAACACAGGCAAACCTGGAACCCGAACGCCAATCGCTGGACTTACATCGGCTTCCGAACCAAACAAACACAATCAGGATACGGACAGCCAATCGCTGGTCTTACATCCATATCCTGAGACACAAGAACAAACAAGCAACAAGCTACTAAGGAGTCGGGAACTCGAGCCTAGCAACTGTCAAACAAACACACACAAAAAAGAAAAAGGGTGCCCGGAGAGACCTCGCACGGTCTCCTGCCTACGTACCTCATCTGGTATGAGGATCAGGGCGACGTAGTTCCCCTGAACGGGAAAGAAATTCTAGCCAGAAACCAAGGGAAGACACACTGCCAGGGAGCTGTACTCGAGCCTAGTGTTATCATGCATCATTGCCCTAGTTTATGGTTTCTACCTACTTGCACAACAGCAAGCTAATCCTAACCAGGAAAAACAAGCATGCAAGCATCAACAAAACAAAACAAACATTTCAAGCAAATATTCACAAAGCACACACTATATCCAGTCAGAAGTGGGCTCAAACAAAGGGTTCGACTGCCAAGGCAAGTCATCTGTACAAGGGTAGAGTTAGCTCTTAACCTTGCCATTGAGAGGCTAAGGTGCAGCTGATGAAAGGTGAGTGAAGATGAGACTTCACAGCTCTTATCCCTGCCCAGGGAGAGCTTCAGACAAAGGAGCGTGGGTCCAGAAATGAGGGACCCTTCTACGCTCAAGACTCTGACACAACTATGCAACAGCACAAGATCTTGGGTTTGTGTCCCAATGCGTCAACACAATGGTGTGAGCAGAGGGACGACTCAACAGAATAGCGGGGGATAGATTGCATATCCCTTGGATTCCGCCAATTGCCTCATAGAGGTCTTTACCTGCTTGGCACAAAAGTAAACAATCACAAACATCGCCTCTTAAGGAGGACTTCAGACAGTTGCCTGGCTAAATAACAAGCCAGGTCTTCCAGACTACATGGAGACAAGAGAGTCTACCTCAACTGGTTTATACAACCAAGCAGCAGCAAGCAAGTTCTTAAAGAACTAAAGCGACTTAATGTACCTGAAATCAATCAAGTATCATCAGTACTCAGACAAACCAACAGTAAACAGCAAAAGTCAAACAATCAATTTGTACAGTCAACACAAGTTAATGCACACAAGTGCAAGCCATGAGCCCAAACTCAAGCATCAAACCCTACAACACAAAACCAATGTTAGTTTACAACATCAAACAAAACTCAATTCAATCAGCTTGCAATTTTTTCCTTAAGCCTTTTGCATTTCAACCTGAAAATCCAAACCAAATGTGAGAAACTAGACCACTAGGCCAAGCCTAGGGTCCAAAGGAGATGAAAAAATCAAAACAGCAAGTGAAAATTATCCAAAGTCACATTCAAACAAATTAAAAGCAAATGCAATTGGTCCCATGCTCATATCAATCACCATTATCATTTCATGCACAATTTAGCATCAAACATGCAATTTGCAACTTCAAAAGACCAAACAGAACTATCTCAACCAAAAGCATACCAAAACAATTCAATTAATTCCACAAAAATTCACACCTAAACAGGACACATTCAATGCATAGCATGTCAAATTTCAGCTCAATTGGACAAAAGGAAGTTGGTCAATGAAAATCAAGAAGTTCAGACAATTTCAAACAAGCCAACACATGGTATCCACACAAACATCAACTTCCAAAAATCACAAAACAGTTTCACAACAAGATAAATGAATGGGATCAAAACCACAATGACCTGTAATGTGTCTACAATCCACATGTCAAATTTTACACTCATCCAATACACTATGAGAATTTCACAAACAAAATACAATCATGTGTCACACAATGTCACAAAATGAGCCAACAGAAGAGAAAATCACAATCAATTAGAAAATGTCATCAAAAATTCCAGAAAAAATCTCATGTGATCTCAACATACATATGTTCATTCATGCAAAATTTCAACTCAATTCAACATTCCTAGGTATTTTAAATAAAATCATGAAATTGACCTAGCTTGGTGTGACACAAATTGTCACACCCCTATTCAAAAATTTATATCTCCTCAACCAGGTATCCAAAAACCACAAACTCTACATGAAAATCACCATCAAAGTGTCCAGAATAGGCACAAAAAATTTCATCCATTTCTATGAAAGCATCAGCATTTTATGAAAGATATGGCAAGACATGTACAAATGTGACACATTCAATCAATCTCTAGACAAATTAATTTTCCACATATGCACAAAAATAATAAAAATCATGATTAAATTCTACACATCTCAAGGATCATCATGAAAAAAGTCTCACTCAATTTGGATGAAAAATGAGTCCTCTATGATTTTTTGAAGTTCATGTAACAAAATGAAAAAACAAATGAAAAAAGAAATAGAAATAATATATAATTAAATAGGCCAATGGCAATTTTGTAATACTAACGAACTAGGCCAAAACGGCGTCGTTCCAAACAGAAGCCAGGGCGCGCTCTGATTGGCCAGAGCTGGCGCCAAACACGAATTTGAATTCAGGCCAGGAAATAATGGATCTAACACGAGTTTCATCTTGTTCTTCAGCAAGAACAAGGCCAGAAAATCCAGAAATTGAAGAACAATGAAACTCAACCAAAATGCACAAACTTATAGTCAAAAGAACCGTCTCTCAACAAGGAACATGAACATGTAATTGATTTAACCTAATTCTCAACACAACAACGGGATCGAGCAAAAGAAGATTGGACATCAAACATTCAAATCACGATTTCTCTCACCACACTCAACCAAATCAAAAACTATGCATATCAGGTTAATCTACATTGAATGCTCTACAAAACGCATATAACAATTCAAACAATGGTGAAATTCGAAAAATCACCTTGTGATTATGGCAGATGCGAATCTGGATGTTTTTGGCTCCAAGAAGGTGAAACAGATGCGTATCAATGATAAGGACGGTGAATGGAGAAAGATCCTCAGCTCAACGATGCTCTAACTGTGAGAATTATGGACTTGCCATTGTTGAGCTTGCTTCCAACAGTTGAGATTCTTGAAGCTTTTGGCCACGATTCATCAAAATAGTCCTTCAACAATGATTATGAGGCATGGATCCGCAAAGAATGAACAAGTTTGATGAAGAATTGATGATGAAATGATGAAAAAAAGTGATGGAGTTTTTGAGAGAATTTGAGGTTTTGGAGGGAAATTCGGTTATGGATCTTGAAAAATGAAATGTTGTTAACCAATTCTGTTAGGATTAATGATATATACTCACTCCTTAATCACCTTGTTAATCCAAATTAACAAAAATCATGTGATTAGTGAAAATGTGCATTTAGGTGAAAGTCCAAAAATGACCTTGCCAAATAATGCAATGTGACAGCTCATGACAGTCCAAACAAGTTCTATTTTGCATTTGGAGTGTGTTGGAAGTGGTTTCATGTCAATTGGCCTTGTATTTCTCAATTTCACTATGCCATGCCAAAAATACACATGAATTTACTTGAAAATTGACTTTTTGCATTGACCATTTTTGATGAATTTTGATCATACACCATGAAAGTACATGTGAAATGGGGTTTGCTCACAAAAAGATCACCCAAATTGGACATTCCATGTGAAAGTTATGCCACTTTGATTATAGGCATTTTTGGAAAATGAATGGACCATAACTTGTCAACCATACATGGGAATTTCAAGTTCTTGGACTTTTTGGAAAGGTGAGAGCAAGATCTACAACTTTCATGTTGGACAAATTTTCATTTGAAGCTTTTTTGGACATGTAATTTTGTGGTAAAAACTTTCCATTTTTGGAAACTTCCATTACAAGTCACTTTCTATTTTTGGCAATTTTTTGTCTGACTTTATTTTCTTCATTCTTGATGTTTGAAATGTCAAATGAAACTTGTTTAGACATGAATGAAGTGTATCCAACTCTCTCCCACCTCCAAATCCATCATTTCTGGCACAATTGACCACAGATGACTTTTCTGATTGATAGATGAATTTGGCAATGCACTGATCGAGTTGAGCCTCAAGCTCCTGATGAAATGGCTCACTGATGATACCCTAGCCTCCATAAGCTCAATATAATCACATAATGATCCCCATATCCATTGTAGACCCCATCTCCCTGCCATGCCTTGATTGGCCCATTGCAACTGATTAGGGTTGACCAGTGGTCAAAACCCTAATCTCAAGGTGTATGATCAATCTCTTGAATCTTCTGGTGATACCAAAACCATGATGATGATGATGTATCATTTCCACCAAGATGAAGACCAATCTCCTTGAGAATCATAAAACCCTAATTTGAATCACCATCCCCAGACAGTTAATGATCCAGTCCAATGAAACCCTAGCTTGCACCATGACCTCTTCATCTCCTGATCAAGTCTTATGAGGATGACTTGCACAATGTAACCACATGATATGCAAGATGCAATGCCTAATGACCTAAAATGATATGCAAATATATTATGCTAGTCCCAAGAGAGGAGGGCAAATTTTGAGGTGTTACAGTAGGGGATGATTTTGTGTGAAAAATATTGCATCTAAGGCGAGGTATTTGTGGAAAGGATGTATAAAAAGCATGCGCTAAGAGGCTATGCGCATGCAGGCGCCAGAGGCATTGGCGCCTCCTCTTAAGACACCATGCAGGCGCCAGAGGCATTGTCGCCTTTTCATGAAGGTCAATGCAGGCGCAAAGGGCATTGGCACCTCCTCATGAGGCTACCAATGCATGCGTCAATGCCTTGGACGCCTCCTCTTCATCCATATGGGATGCGCCAGTTCACCTGGCGCATCCTCTTTTAAATGTGGTTATTTTGGAAAAAAAATTAAAAATTTGTTATTTTGGAATTATTTTTCAAAAAGTTGGTTATTTAAACAAAATCACTTTAAGGAGTCAAATATCTTCCATTTAAATTCTAAAATTCATTGAATTTAACTCTACATATTTTTTTCAATTAACTCAACAATAATCAATGTTAGCTCCATCATTGTCTATTATATTATAAAACACTTATCTATAATAATATTAAAAGTTTAATTGAATCTAAATTCCTAATATCTCATAACAACTCTTGAGTGCTATGAAATTAAACTTAAAATCCTCCATGCATGCAACTATTAAGCACATATAATACATCTAAGCATGTTACAATGCAGTTTAAATATACTGGCATGAAAGATACTAATGATACGGTATTTCTCAGACAATGTTGACGAAAGTAAAACCAGAAATAGTCAAACTATATACAAAATCGCAAATAACGTATGATGTAACTAACAATTATTTGTAAACTATAAAGCCGTAACAAAATATAATATAAAATTTAATAACGATAATGATAACAATTTTATTATTATAATAATTAAATAACAACATAATATAAATAATAATATGTTATTGTGCTCATGTTATAGCATTTGAATAGTCATTCAAACAAATTCCCAACCATACTGTTACATAAATTCGTTTGAAATAAATAGAAACACACTTTTGCATAAATTTTGATTTTGATTTTTTTATGACTTTCACTCAAAAACCAACACAAATCAGTTACAGACTATTTATATACCAAAATTCAATTATTGAAAATTTTGCCCAAAGGGTACAACCATAGATTATCATACAAAAATAAGGCAATCAAATAGGATTCAATATAAATAATCTTCCAGTTTTATAAATACTCATGAAAATAAGGGAAACATATTAATCAATGACCAATGGATTTTGCTCAAACCTTTTTTGGCCACAACAAGAATCACAACACAAAAGAAGAAAAAGATAGGAGGATAATGATCCATCACTATCCGACTGCTTAAATACCCATAAGTAAAGAGTTTTCCCTCTTTACCTTAAGATTTGAAGATTGATGAGTTTTTCTCGTCTTTTTTCGAATTTTCTTAGCTCTTTGATTTCTTTTAGATCTGCCTCTTTTCTCAATTCCTCTGTTTTCACCCTCCCATTCTAATCTTCACCTTACCTGTTTATTTAACCTAAAATCCCTTTTTACTTTTCTCACCCCTCAATTCTTTTAACATCCTTATAAACTCTATTTTCATTATTTATTTTTATTTCAAATAATATCTAAATTAATTAGAATAATAATTAATTAATTAATTATTCCAATAGTTCAAATATTTACTTAAAATAATAATTTTAATATTCTCACTAATTCTCATCACACCTTAGTTCTTTACTAAAAAAGCCTTTTTCCCACTAATTTTAAATGAAACTCTATATTCTCCCAACTCTAAAATAACTCTTATTTTCTGTTATTTCTAAGATCTAATAAAATAAAATAATATAAATTCAATTAAAATTAGATAACTAAAGTTGGGGTGTTACAACTCTCCCACACTTAAAAAGATTTTCGCCCTCGAAAATCTCATACTAAAACATCTCGGGCTAAGACTCCCTCAATTGGTTTTCTAGTTCCCATATTGTGATATCCTTAATGGTGATTGCAACAAAAGAGATATCACTATGAAACACATATCTCGAATCAAATCAAAGCAAAAACTCTTCCACTTGATTGAACTTGCTTCGGCTTCTGACACTGAGTACGGGTATGACCTTGCTTTCCACAGTTGAAACATGTCACAATTGAACTCTTGCACTCATTAGTACGATGCCCCAATTTCCACACTTGAAACACTTCATAACAGTATATTATGAAGCACGATGACCTAAGTCTTCACACTTGAAACACTTAATGAGAGTATGAGCACCTCCCCCACTTGTTTCTTTCCCCCTTGCAGTGTCCTGATGAGTCTTATGGTCCTCCTTAGCAACTGAAGTCGCACACAGCTTGCCATAACTCTAGTTTCCATGCATACTCTCACTGATACTCTTGTAGTGAGCAGATCTAACATGATTTTTTTCATCATAGATACGACACTTGTTGAACAGTACGGAGAACTAACGAATTTCCTGATACCCAAGAAACTATTTGATCTTTGGGCGAAGTCCATTCTCAAACTCAATGCATTTTGGCATTTAAGCTTTTACCCCATTATAGTGATCAGGGCAGAACCTAGACAACTACTCAAACTTGGCAGCATAATCTACAACAGTCATACTCCTTTGGTTAAATTCAAGGAATTCGATCTCCTTTTTGCTACGCATATCAGCTAGGAAATATTTTTCCAAGAATGCCCCCTGGAAAATAGCCTAAGTTAGCGCAATACCATTAGCCTTTGAGCCAAAGCTGCCAAGGCATCATCAATTGCACAATTGTTTCTTCCATTCATTTCTCTGTCACAATAGCAAACAACTATCGGAAGAAGCATTGTATCGATAACGTTCACACACTAGTCGTACTAAAAAAATATGTTCTCTCTGAACAAAGTTCTCTCATGACAAGATTCTCTCTGAACAACAACTCAACATATTATATAACTATAACTCAACCATAGAATCATATAATATTCACACATACTCATCAACAATGCAAAAGTATTAACATATTATCTCAATGATACTCATCAACTATTCAAAATATCCATATAATTAAATTTTAATAATGATATTATTACCTAAAAATAATCAAAATAAAGTTATTTTATTACTCAATAACCACAAACTACACTTTAACTCAGCAAAAGCTCGAAACATGTCAACCTGATAATAATTAATTTATTTTATACTCTCAACTCATCAAAAGATTAACAATTATTGACTTTTACTCAAGGTGAACTCTAAACAACTTTATAACAATTTCTACAACTCTAAAATAACTATAAATAATAAACATTTTCAACTCAACTCTAAAATATTATAATTAATAATATTAAATTATTATTATTATTATTATTATTATTATTATTATTATTATAAAATAAATCTCATCAGATTTAACTTTAAACAATTCAAAAATAACTATAACAACTTTAAACTCGTCAGAGTTACTCAAAACAAATATGAATATAACTCTAAAGTAATTCAAAGTAATCCAAGGTTCTCAATTGACAACTCTTGCATGATTGATAATAACTCAAATTGAACTTTATTGGCTGACAGTCTCACTCGAGTAATAATATAACTAAAAATAACTTTAAGGAGTCAAATACCTTCCATTTAAATTCTAAAACTCATCGAATTTAACTCTACATATTTTTTTCAATTAACTTAACAATAATACGTGCTAGCTCCATCTTTGCCTATTATATCATAATGCACTTATCTATAATAATATTAAAAGCTTAATTGAATCTAAATAACTAATGTCTCATAACATCTCTTGAGTGATATGAAATTAAACTAAAAATTCTCCATGCATGCTACTATTAAAGACATATAATACAACTATGCATGTTACAATGGAGTTTAAACACATTGGCATGGAAGATACTAATGATACGATATTTACCAACAACGTTGACGAACTTAAAACCAGAAATAGTCAAACTATATACAACACCGCAAATAACATATAATGCAACTAACAATCATTTGTAAACTATAAAGCCATAACAAATTATAATATAAAATTTAGTAACGATAATAATAACAACTTTATTATTATAATAATTAAATAACAATATAATATAAATAATAATATGTTATTGTGCTTATGTTATGACATTTGAATAAGTCATTCAAAAAAATTCTCGACCATATTGTTACGCAAATTCGTTTGAATAAAATAGAAACACACCTTTGCATAAATTTCAATTTTGATTTTTTATGGCTTTCACTCAAAAACCAACACAAATCAGTTACACACTATTCATATACCAAAATCCAATTATTGAAAATTTTGCCGAAAGGGTAAAGTCACAAATTATCATTAAAAATAAGGCAATCAAATAGGATTCAATAGAAATGATCTTCCAGTTTTATAAATACTCATGAAAATAAAGGAAACATATCAATTGGTGATCAAAGGATTTTTCTCAAACCATTTTTTGCCACAACAACAATCACAACATGGAAGAGGAAAAAGTTAGGAGGATAATGATCCATCACTATCCAACTGCTTAAATACCCATAAGTAAAGAGTCCCCCTCATTACCTTGAGGTTAGAAGATTGATTAGTTTTGTATTTTTTTTTATACTTTTCTTAGCTCTCTAAATTCTCATAGATCTGCCTCTTTTCTCAATTCCTCTATTTTCACCCTCCCCTTATAATCCTCACTTTACGAGTTTATTTAACCTAAAATCCCTTTTTACTTTTCCCACCCCCTCAATTCTTTTAACATCCTTATTAACTCTATTCTCATTATTCATTTTTATTTCAAATAATATCTAAATTAATTAAAATAATAATTAATTAATTATTCCAATAATTCAAATATTAACTTAAAATAATAATTTTAATATTCTCACTAATTCTCACCACACCTTAGTTCTTTACTCCTCTTTCCCTCTAATTTTAAATGAAACTCTATATTCTCCCAACTATAAAATAACTCTTATTTTCTGTTATTCCTAAGATCTAATAAAATAAAATAAAATAATATAAATTCAATTAAAATTAGATAACTAAAGTTGGCATGTTACAATTCTCCCACAATTAAAAGGATTTTCGCCCTCGAAAATCTCATACTAAAACATCTCGGACTAAGACTCCCTCAACTGGTTTTCTAATTCCCATATTAGGCTATCTTTAATGACGATTGCAACAAAAGAGATATCACTATGAAACACGTACATCGAATCAAAGCAAAGAAAAAACTCTTCCACTTGATTGAACTTGCTTCGGCTTCTGACACTAGGTACGGGTATGACCTTGCTCTCCACGGTTGAAACATGTCACAACTATACTCTTGCACTCATTAACACGATGTCCCAAATTCTACACTAGAAACACTTCATAGCAGTATATTCTGAAGCATGGTGACCCAACTCTTCACACTTGAAACACTTAATAGGAGTATGAGCACCTCCTTCACTTGTTTCTTCCCCCTTGCATTGTCCTGATGAGTTTGATGATCCTCCTTAGCAACTAGAGTCGCATACGGCTTGCCAGAACTTTAGTTTCCATGCTTCTTCTCACTCACACTCTTGTAGTGAGTAGATCTAGCATGAATGTTTTCATCATAGATACGATATTTGTTGACCAGTACGGAGAATTGACGAATTTCCTGATACCCAATAATTTATTTGATCTCTGGGCAAAGTCCATTCTCAAAACCAATGCATTTAGAAACTTCAGCTTCTACCCCATTATAGTGAGGGCAGAACCTAGGCAATTCCTCAAACTTGGTAGCATAATCTGCAACAGTTATATTCCCTTGCTTAAGTTCAAGGAATTTGATCTCCTTTTTGATACGCACATCAGTTGGGAAATATTTTTCCAAGAATGCGCCCCTGAAAATAGCCTAAGTTAGCGCAATACCATTAGCCTCAAATCTATATCTAGCATTATCCCACTGGTACTCTACTTCCTCTGACAACATGTGAGCACCATAAAGAACCTTTTGAGTTTGCATAAGCCATCACTCAGAATATTTTTCGATCTCTTGCAACCAAACTTAAGCAGCCTCACGGTCATACATTTCTTTGATAATTAGTGTCTTATTTCTCTGAAATTTTTTCAGCCCACGTGATTCAACATCTTCAACCTGTAGATTCTGCTGAGCTTGCAAAACCTGCGCCAAAGATTCCTAGGTATCAACAATTGCGCGATCATTTCTTCTAGTCATTTCTCTGTTACAATAGCAAACAACAATTAGAAGAAGCATTATATCGACAACGTTCATACACTAGTTGTATACTAAGGAATAAACAACATTATAAGACATGTCCGGTTGGACCGACCTGCTCTGATACCAACTATGTAACACCCTAACCCTGAATACACATATCTAAATAAAACCCCATAAAACTAATTATTTAAAATCTAAAGGGTGTCACATCTCGTTCATAAAAACCTCAATAAAAAAATTATTTCAAATAATGCAACAAAAAACTCACAAACATGTTCAACTAAATATCTAAATAAAATAGTTTAACTCAAGCATAAGGGAGTTAATCCCACATATCTCGAAAAATAAAAAAATTCAAATGATTACAATTCCATTGTTACATATCAGATCACTATCAAAACTAAAGAACGCATATAAACAGTAAATAAATGAAGATGCCAAAAATGCTATCATCCAGCTCAACAACAACTATACATTTACCTGATTATATGTACTCCATGAGAGTATAGAGCACCACAAATAAACAAACAGGGGTGAGAATAACTTTACAGATATTAGCGGTATATTAAACAACAAGGATCACTTTCTCATGCAGGTAACATCAAATAACATTCCCACATAATCATATACAACAATAACGACGGTCAAAATGCAAATGTATGATGCACTGTACCCATCCTCAAAGAATGCACGTGGTACTAAATTTTTGGATGTTAGAGTTACTTTACTTAATTATCCACATCTTTGGTTCCTCTCTAGAACAATATTCTCTTTGAACAATGAGACCGTCATCGGCTTTCTCTAAGCACTTTACCTTGTCGGACCAAAGTCCTACGTATCTCCGATATACAAGAATGAACGAGACTCAACAATAATTCTCAAACACATATGTAACAATTCAACTTTAAAATCAAAGAAACAATATTCACATCTCATACTAAAAAAATATGTTCTCTTTGAACAAAGTCCTCTCTGGACAAGATTCTATCTGAACAATAACTCAACATATTATATAACTATAACTCAATCATAGAATTATATAATATTCACACATACTCATCAACAATTCAAAATTATTAACATATTATCTCAATGATACTCATCAGCAACTCAAAATATCCATATAATTAAATTTTAATAATTATATTATTACCTAAAAATAATCAGAGTAAAATTATATTATTACTCAACAACCCCGAATTACACCTTAACTTAACAAAAAACTCGAAACATACCAACATGGTAATAATTAATTTATTTTATTCTCTCAACTCATCAAAAGGTTAACAATTATTGATTTTTACTCAAGAGAGTTCTCAAGGTGAACTCTAAACAACTTTATAACAATTTCTACAAGTCTAAAATAACTATAAATAATAAACATTTTCAACTCAACTCTAAAATATTATAATTAATAATATTAATTATTATTATTATTATTATTATTATTATTATAAAATAAAACTCATCAGGTTTAACTTTAAACAATTCAAAAATAACTCTAACAACTCTAAATATGTCAGAGTTACTCAAAACAAATATAAAAATAACTCTAAAGTAATTCAATGTACACAAAGGTTCTCAATTGACACATCTTGAATGATTGATAAAATTTTAAGTTGAACTTTATTGGCTGACGGTATGACTCAAGTAATAATATAACTTAAAACAATTTTAATGAGTCAAATCCCTTCCATTTAAATTCTAAAACTCATAGAATTTAACTATACATAATTTTTTTCAATTAACTCAACAATAATCGGTGCCACCTCGATCATTGCCTATTATATTATCATACACTTATCTATAATAATATTAAAAGTTTAATTGAATCTAAATTCATAATATCTCATAAAAGCTCTTGAGTGCTATGAAATTAAACTAAAAATTCTCCATGCATCCTACTATTAAGCACATATAATACAACTATGCATGTTATACTGCAATTTAAACATACTGGAAGATACTAATGATATGATATTTATCAAACAACGTTGACGAACGTAAAACCAAAAATAGTCAAACTATATACAACACCGCAAATAACAAACGATGCAACTAACAATCATTTGTAAACTATAAAGCCATAACAAAATATAATATAAAACTTAGTAACGATAATAATAACAACTTTATTATTATAATAATTAAATAACAACATAATAAAAATAATAATATGTTATTGTGCTCATGTTATGGCATTTCAATAACTCATTCAAAAAAAATCTCGACCATACTGTTACGTAAATTCATTTGAAAAAAATAGAAACACACATTTGCATAAATTTCAATTTTTATTTTTTTTATGGCTTTCACTCAAAAACCAACACAAATCAGTTACAGACTATTCATATACCAAAATCCAATTATTAATTTTTTTGGCCAAAGAGTACAACCACAAATCATCATACAAAAACAAGGCAGTCAAATAGGATTCAATAGAAATAATCTTCCAGTTTTATAAATACTCGTGAAAATAAAGAAAACAGATCAATCGATAACCAAAGGATTTTTCCAAAACCCTTTTTAGCCACAACAACAATCACAACACAGAAGAAAAAAAAGATTGGAGGGTAATGATCCCTCAATATCTGACTACTTAAATACCATAAGTAAAGAGTTCCCCCATTTCCTTAAGGTTTGAAGATTGATAAGTTTTTCTCGTCTTTTTTTGACTTTTCTTATTAATTAAAATAATAATTAAAATATTCCCATAAGAAAAGTAAAAAAAAGACTTCAAATATTTTTTTGACTTATCTAAATTAATTAAAATAATAATTAATTAATTATTCCAATAATTCAAATATTCACTTAAAATAATAATTTTAATATTCTCACTAATTCTGCCACACCTTAGTTCTTTACTCGAAAAGCCTTTTTCCCTCTAATTTTAAATGAAACTCTATATTCTCCCAACTCTAAAATAACTCTTATTTTCTGTTATTTCTAAGATCTAATTAAATTAAATTAAATAAACTAATATAAATTAAATTAATATTAGATAACTAAAGTGAGGGTGTTACAAATCTCCCACACTTAAAAAGATTTTCGCCCTAAAAAATCTCATACTAAAACATCTCGAGCTAAGACTCCTTCAATTGGTTTTCTAACTCCCATATTACACTATCCTTAATGGCGTTTGCAACAAAAGAGATATCACTATAAAATACATACCTCGAATCAAATCAAAGCAAAAACACTTCCACTTGATTGAACTTGCCTCGACTTCTGACACTAAGTACGGGTATGACCTTGCTCTCCACAGTTGAAACATGTCACAACCGCACTCTTGCACTCATTAGCACGATGCCCCAATTTTCCACACTTGAAACACTTCATAGCAGTACATTCTGAAGCACAATGACCTAACTCTTCATACTTAAAACACTTAATAGGAGTAGGAGGACCTCCCCACTTGTTTCTTTCCCCCTTGTAGTGTCCTAATGAGTCTTATGATCCTCCTTAGCAACTAAAGTCGCATACGGCTTGCCAAAAGTCTGGTTCCCATGCTTCTTCTCACTCACACTCTTGTAGTGAGCAGATCTAGCATGACTGTTTTCATCATAGATACGACACTTGATGAACAGTACGGAAAACTTACGAATTTCCTGATACCCAATAAACTATTTGATCTCTAGGCAAAGTCCATTCTCAAACTCAATGCATTTGGACACTTCAGCTTCTACCCCCATTATAGTGAGGGTAGAACCTAGACAATTCCTCAAACTAGGCAGCATAATCTGCAACAGTCATATTCCATTGCTTAAGTTCAAGGAATTCGATCTCTTTTTTGCTACGAACATCAGCTGAGAAATATTTTTCCAAGAATGCACCCCTGAAAATAACCCAAGTTAGCGCAGTACCGTTAGTCTCAAATCTTTGGCTAGCATTATCCCACCAGTACTTTACTTCCTCTGATATCATGTGAGTACTATAAAGTACCTTTTGAGTTTGCACAAGCCATCACTCAAAATATTTTCTCGATCTCTTGCAACCAAACTTGACTAGCCTCAGGGTCATACCTTCCTTTGAAGGTTGATGGCTTATTTATCTAAAATTTGTCAAACCCACGTGATTCAGCATCTTCAACATGTGGATTCTGCTGAGCTTGCAAAATCTGAGCCAAAGTTGTCAAGGCATCAGCAATTGCGCGATCATTTCTTCCAGTTATTTCTCTGTTACAATAGCAAACAACTATTAGAAGAAGCATTATATTGACAACATTCACACACTAGTCATATACTAGGGAATAAACAACATTATAAAACCTGGCCGAGTGGACTGTCTTGCTCTGATACCAACTATGTAACACTCTAACCCTGAACACACATATCTAAATAAAACTACATAGAACCAATTATTTAAAATATCAAGGGTGTCACATTCTTGTTCATAAAAACCTCAATCAAAAAATTATTTCAAATAACGCAACAAAAAACTCACAAACAGGTTCAATTGAATATCTCAATAAAATAATTTAACTCACGCATAAAGAAATTAATCCCAAATATCTCGAAAAATAAAAAAATTCAAATGATCCCAATCCCATTGTTACATATCAAAGCATTATTAAAATTAAATAACACAAAAAAAATGAAGAGACCAACAACACCATCATCCAGCTCAACAACAACTACACCTTTATCGGATTATCTGTACTCCAGGAGAGTACAAAACACCATAAATAAACAAATATGGGTGATAATGACTTTACAGATATTAGCGGTGTATTAAACCACAAGGATATATTTCTCATGCAAGTAACATCAAATAACATTCCCATACAATCATATACAACACTAACGATATTCAGAATGCAAATGTATGATGTAATGTACCCCTCCTCAAAGAATGCACGTGGTACTAAATTTTTGGATGTCAAAGTTATTTTACTTAATTATCCATATCTCTACTTCCTCTCTGAAATAATGTTCTCTCTGAATAATGAGACTGTCATCGGCTCTCTCTGAGCACTTGACCTTGTCGGACCAAAGTCCTACCTATCTCCGATATACATAAATGAACGAGACTCAACAACAATTCTCAAACACACATGCAACAATTCAACTCAAAAATCAAAGAAACAACATTCACATCTCGTACTAAAAAAATATGTTCTCTCTGAACAAAGTCCTCTCTAGACAGGATTCTCTCCGAACAACAACTTAACATATTATATAACTATAACTCAATCATAGAATCATATAATATTCACACATACTCATCAATAATGCAAAATTATTAACATATTATCTCAATGATACTCATCAACAACTCAAATTCATATAATAAAATTTTAATAATTATATTATTACCTAAAAATAATCAGAGTAAATTATATTATTACTCAACATTCCAAAATTACACCTTAATTCAACAAAAACTCGAAATATACCAATAAGATAATAATTAATTTATTTTATACTCTCAATTCATCAAAAGTTTAACAACTATTGATTTTTATTCAATAAAGTGCTTAAGGTGAACTCTAAACAACTTTATAACAATTTCTACAACTCTAAAATAATTATAAGTAATAAACATTTCTAACTCAACTCTAAAATATTATAATTAATAATATTAAATTATTATTATTATAATTATTATAAAATAAAGTTCATTGAGTATAATTTTAAATAATTCGAAAATAACTCTAACAACTTTAAACACGTCAGAATTACTCAAACCAAATACAAATATAACTCTAAAGTAATTCAAAGTACTCTAAGATTAAATACCTTCCATTTAAATTTTAAAACTCATCGAACTTAACTCTCTATATTTTTTTTTCAATTAACTCAATAATAATCGGTGCTAGCTCCATCACTGCCTATTATATTATAATACACTTATCTATAATAATATTAAAGTTTAAATGAATCTAAATTCCTAATATCTTATAACAACTCTTGAATGCTATAATAATAAACTTTAAATCCTTCATGCGTGCTACTATTAAGTACATATAATACAACTATGCATGTTACAATGCAATTTAAACATGTCATGGAAGATACTAATGATACGGTATTTTCCACACAACGTTGACGAACGTAAAATCAGAAATAGTCAAACTATAATCAAAATCGCAAATAACATACGATACAACTAACAATCATTTGTAAACTATAAAGCCATAAAAAAATATAATATAAAATTTAATAACGATAATAATAACAATTTTATTATTATAATAATTAAATAACAATATAATATAAATAATAATATGTTATTATGCTCATGTTATGACATTTGAATAAGTCATTCAAAAAAATTCTCGACCATGCTGTTAAAAAATAGAAACACACTTTTGCATAAATTTCAATTTTGATTTTTTTATGGCTTTCACTCAAAACGAACACATATCAGTTATAGACTATTCATATACCAAAATCCAATTATTGAAAATTTTGCCCGAAGGATACAACCATAGATTATCACACAAAAACAAGGTAATCAAATAAGATTCAATACAAATAATCTTCCAATCTTATAAATACTCATGAAAATAAGGAAAATATATCAATCGATGACCAAATAATTTTGCCCAAACCCTTTTTGGCCACAACTACAATCACAATACAGAAGTAGAAAAAGATATGAGTGTAAGGATCCCTCAGTATCCGACTGCTTAAATACCCATAAGTAAAAAGTTTTCCCTCCTTAACTTAAGGTTTGAAGATTAATGGATTTTTCTCGTCTTTTTTAGACTTTTCTTGACTCTTTGATTTCTCCTAGATGCGCCTATTTTCTCAATTTCTATGTTTTCACCCTCCCATTATAATCCTCACTTTACCTGTTTATTTAACCTAAAATTCCTTTTTACTTTTCCCAACCCATCAATTCTTTTAACATCCTTATTAACTCTATTTTCATTTATTATTTTTATTTTAAATATTATCTAAATTAATTAAAATAATAATTAAATAATTATTCCAATAATTCAAATATTCACTTAAAATAATAATTTTAATATTCTCACGAATTCTCACCACACCTTAGTTCTTTACTCAAAACACCTTTTTTCCTCAAATTTTAAATGAAACTCTATATTCTCCCAACTCTAAAATAACTCTTATTTCCAAGATCTAATTAAATTAAATAAAATAAACTAATATAAATTCAATTAAAATTATATAACTAAAGTTATGGTGCTACATAAAGGAGCATGAACATGAGAAATAGCCACTTGCATTTAGGCATCCACTAAGTAGATTATGCATGCGCCATTGTATGTGACACATTGGACATGCATACGCCACTCCTAGTGACGAAATTGACATGCATGCGCCAATGCAAATGGCGCATATGTTCAACAAATTCATTGCATGCGCTAATGCAAATGATGCATTGGTTAATTTTTTTTTTGGAAAAATTGTTATATTGGTAAATATTTTGAAAGAGTGGTTATATTGGTATTATTTTTGAAAAACACGATTATTTTTTTAAAAACTCATTTTGATCCCTTCATTTTGTTTGATTCATGAAATTATTCTCCCTATTTTAAATTCAAAGAGTTTTGGTCTTTTATTTTAAATTCAAACAATTTTGATATTCTATTTTAAATTCAAACCGTTTTAGTCATTCTCTCACATTTTTTCATACAAAGTCGATGAGATATTTATTTTTAACTTATATTTTTATCTATAAAATTCAACAATATATTATAATACGATAATTTATCATGTTTTACAAGTAACTTATCAATTAAAAAATGGAAACATAGTTAATATTAAGTGCAAACGAAACTATTTAAATTTAAAATAGGAGGACCAATAAATAATAGGATAAAAAATATAATTAAGTCTTCTTTTTTAATTTTCAAACAAATTTATGAGAAAGGATATGAAAAGTCTTTTTTTTTTATAATTTCCAAACAAATTTATGAGAAAGGATATGAAAAATAAATATATTAGTGTGAATAATAGTGCCAACAAAAAGATCAGAACAAGAAATAGAAATCCAGAAAAGTTTTACCTTATACCCCTACATTTATCCTTCCACCCCTATATTTTATAAAAAATACCAATTTTATCCTTATATATTTTTAATTAATTTATTATTTTATTTTTTAAATATTTTTAAAATTTTATTTTTGTGTACCGGAAGACTTTGCAAAAGAGTTCCGGTAGCCATTTTTCAAATATTTTTTTAATATTTTTTATGTACCGGAAGACTTTGCAAAAGAGTTCCGATAGTCAATTTTTGTATACCGGAAGACTTTGCAAAAGAGTTCCGGTAGTTATTTTTCAAATATTTTTTTAACATTTTTTTTTGTGTACCGGAAGACTTTGCAAAAGAGTTCCGGTAGTCAAATTTTATGTACCGGAAAACTTTACAAAAGAGTTCCGGTAGTCATTTTCAAATATTTTTTTATCATTTTTTTTTGTACCGGAAGACTTTGCAAAAGAGTTCCGGTAGTCAATTTTTGTGAACCGAAAGACTTTGCAAAAGAGTTCCGGTACTCATTTTTCAAATATTTTTTGACTTTTTTTTTATACCGGAAGACTTTGTAAAAGAGTTCCGGTAGTCAACTTTTGTGTACCGGAACTCTTTTGTAAAATCTTCCGATACATAAAAAAAAGTTTAAAAAATACGTGAAAAATGACTATCGGAATTCTTTTACAAAGTCTTCTGATATGTAAAATAAAATTTAAAAAGTATTTAAATAATAAAATAATAAATTATTTAAAAATATATAAGGATAAAATTGATATTTTTTATAAAATGTAGGGGTATAAGGATAAATGTAGGGGTATAAGGTAAAATTTTCGAAACCCAGTTATCAAAATAACAACATAAAGACTATGGGCCTGTTTCGGGCCAGGCCCAAAAGATAAATATTAAGAGAGAGAAAGAATCAGTGTCGATTTTTTTCGTGAGGTGGCAGTGTAGTGTAGGGTTTAATACCAGCCACCATTCACTTATTGCTTCTCTTTCGCAGAAGCTGAAACCCTTCGCCGCTTCTGTTTTTGCTATGCTCTGTTTTCTCTTTAACACTTTCCACTTTCAATTCCCAAATCGAAGAACCTTCTACCGAATCAATTGAATCAATCCAATGGCGGAAAGTATAATCGCCGAAACCGAAACACAGAAACAATACGACCCGTTTCAGAGAAAAATCGATTTTATACCTGTTAAGAAACCCTTCAAAGGCTTTTCCAATGATTTTAACATCGAAACCCTAAACCCTTCCACCTCCGAACATAAACAGCTTGTTTCCGTTAATGGAACCTCACAATCAGCTCCCAAGAAACACGATGCTTCTGAATTCTCTGAGTGTGGTTTGGATCCCGAGTTCAGCTTCGGAATCACCTCTCGCAGAATAGTGAGTTTTTTAATCTTCTCTCGAATTTGTTTGGTGATTATTGAAAATTTGAGATGCAAATTTGAGTGAACGTGTTTTGGAATAATGAAATTTGAAT
The DNA here is from genome assembly GCF_024323335.1 of Lathyrus oleraceus. NCBI lineage: Eukaryota > Viridiplantae > Streptophyta > Magnoliopsida > Fabales > Fabaceae > Lathyrus > Lathyrus oleraceus. The sequence continues at coordinate 15,392,635 of NC_066582.1, forward strand.
GTAATGTTTTTTTTTTGAGATTTAGGATTTATAAGCATGTTATTGAAAATTTTCAGGGAGCTGGACTACATAATCTTGGAAACACTTGTTTTCTCAATTCAGTTTTGCAGTGTTTGACGTATACTGAGCCTTTAGCTGCTTATCTGCAAAGTGGCAATCATCAAAGTTCATGTGAGCTATACATTTACTTCTGTGTCACTTGCTATATTATGTTAATGGTTGTATTTTGTTGATGATTTGTGTTTGTTTTGATGATGGATTTGTTTGTTTAAAATAATTGTTGTAGTTTTGGTTTATTGGTATGGAATAATTCATATGGATGACTAGAGGAAACTTCTGTTGCAGAATTTCTAATTTTAGTTTGTGATTTTTCTTTATAGGTCGCATTGCTGGGTTTTGTGCTCTTTGTGCAATACAGACTCATGTTAGTAGTGCACTCAAATCAACTGGACAAATATTATCACCGGCGAATATGGTTGTAAACCTGCGGAGTATCCTTAAGTTTGTGTTTTTGTAACGAGTAATTGAAGTTCGTTTGTGTTTTATCTATTTGTTTTTGAAACTTGACAAGAACTTGGCTATATTTCTATAATAGTATCATTTTTTGCCTTCTTTTGTATATCTGCTGTTTGTGCATTTACTCCTTTGGACCCAGGAGAATGGCTCGTATGGATGATTGTTTTCATTGGAATTGTATTCCCTTGACATAAGATTAGGCATATCACGCAATTTCCGAAAATGTAGGCAAGAGGATGCACATGAGTATATGGTAAACTTACTCGAGTCGATGCATAAATGCTGCCTACCTTCTGGAGTCCCCAGCGAATCACCTGGTGCTTTTGATAAAAGTTTTGTTCATAAGATCTTCGGTGGTCGTCTACGAAGTCAGGTACTTCTTTCTTGATCCTGTGGGATTAGTATGAGAAAAAGTATTACCAATCAAGGTTATAGGGGATTATGTTGTTATTTAAGGCCTAACCTGGGAATCTTAATAGAACCAGAGCATCTTTTGACTTCATAGTATGACAACTGCTCAAAAGTTTGTTGGGTGCTTTTTCCAGGTGAAGTGCATGCAGTGTTCTCATTCCTCCAACAAGTTTGATCCATTTTTGGATTTAAGTCTCGAAATATTGAAGGCAGATTCTCTTCAAAAGGCACTTGCAAATTTCACTGCTGCAGAATTTTTGGATGGAGGGGAGAAGCAATATCAATGCCAACGTTGCAAGCAGAAAGTGAAGGCTCTCAAACAGCTAACAATTAATAAGGCACCTAATGTGCTAGCAATTCATCTAAAGAGATTCTACGCACATGACCCTAACCTAAAGATTAAAAAGAATGTTCGGTTTGGCACTGCACTGGATTTAGAACCTTATGTCAGTGGCTCACATGTAAGCAATGGTCTATTTTAGTTATTTCACACTTAATTATATGGTTATGATATGTTTCACTCATTACTTTCAAGTTTCTCTTGTTGGCAGGATGGTGGTGTGCATTACTCATTGTATGGGGTCCTGGTTCATTCTGGTTACAGTACTCATTCTGGCCACTATTATTGCTATGTTCGCACTTCGAATAACATGTGGTATACCTTGGATGATAATTGGGTACTGAAAATGTCAATATCCTTTGATCCTTATAGTCTTGTGAATTGTGTGATTATTGGCATTAATTTTATTAATAGATATACCTTGAAATGATCAATTTGTGTTATCTGGTTATGGCTACTATCTTTTCTGGAACCCTTCATAGTCTATTTCTAATAGCCAATCATTACCCTCATGGAGTTTGACATTATTGTTGCGTCAACGTTTAGTTTTTTAAAAATAAGTAGTTATTGGCCCTTTTGACTGATTTTTGTGGCTCACTAGAAAGTGCGTTCCCTTCCAATAACTTGAATATACACATAAGATATGGGAAGTGCTTTGATGTACATAAATCTGATGAATTATATTTCAGATGTACATAAATCTGATGAATTATATTTCACGGATTCCTTAGATAACTTGTGAATTATTGTATTGATAAGTGTTCTCTGAAGGAATAGTTTCTTCCCATGTCTGATGTACATAAATCTGATGAATTATATTTCAGATGTACCTAAATCTGATGAATTAAATTTCACGGATTCCTTAGATAACTTGTGAATTATTGTATTGATAAGTGTTCTCTGAAGGAATAGTTTCTTAAAGCCAGACACTAGGTGCCCTTTTCTGCTGTGTTATTATATTAATTTTTTTAACCCTATTTTTAATGTTGCAAACAGGTCAAACATGCCAGTGAACGTGAAGTTCTAAATCAGCAAGCTTATATGTTGTTTTATGTTCGTGATAGAAAAAGTATAGCTCCAAGGACGCCTGATGTCATTGCTAAGGAGGAGAATGTGGCGACAAATGTTATTGGAAATAGATGTTCTTTAAGTTCTAACAATGCATTGAATGATCATCCAAATGGTCAGGTGGAAAATAAGTTTTGTGGCAATGCTTCTTTCACTGCTGATACTCAGAAAAATTTGATAAATGCTGATTCATCAAGGGTTTCATGTGAGAACGATGCTCTGGTTCAGCAAAAAGATAGTGACAGTTTAGTAGAAAACTTAATGAACAGCAAGACCCCTGTATCTGAACTTACTTCCAAGGAACACACACAGAAAACCTCATCAGACGAGCCCTCAGTTGCTATATCAGAACTTGAATGTTTGTCATCCTTAGATCACTCTGGAAAAGACAATGACCCTTGTATTCAGAAAAGTTTAGATGCACCAGTTGTTGATAGACCTAATCAGTTCAATGAGAATGCTATTTTTAAAGTGTGTGTAGATTCTCCCACAATAGAGCCAACCGTGAGTAGTCCCCAAAATTTTCCTGGTAGACATGCTAGTGACAAAACAACTCAGTCTCAGGAGGTACGTGATTCAAAACATTTTTAGTATACTCTTTGAACCAGACTGGTTCTATTTCAGTTTTCTTGATTACTTATCTGTCAATTCTTTACCAGAAAAATTCCCCCTCTGAAGTTGATGCTGTTGCTGCCCAAGATTCTGTCACAAATTTCTCAGAAAGCAATGGCCTTGTAATTTCAGTAACTCAACCAAATTTGTTCATCGTATACCTTCTTCGCCCATACTTAGGGCTTTTTCTTTTGGTGTATTGACTGACCCTACTTTTATTTTTAGGTTGGAACTTCAAATGGTTCAGTGAATGAGAAAGCATGCATTATATTGTGTGAGAATGCGGTTGTTTCTCAGGAACTGGTTCTTAAAGGTTCAACCAATATATCCTCAAAGGACTTGTGTCTTAATCAAAAGCAAGTGAAAAAATCAAAAAAGAAGTTTCCGAAGTATCCGGGATCAAGCTTGCAACTGCGCCCAGTCATCCATTTCATTGTAAATTTAGGCCTGCGTAGGAAGAATCACAAAAAAAGTAAACGCCGTTTGTTGGGTATGAAGTATTGTAATAAAGAAAAGCGGAATAAACATGCTATATTATCAGAAGTTGGACCATCTACATCTGGAAAAACACATTTACTTCCGTCTTCTGAAAGTAAACCAACTAAGCCTTCCCATATACCTATAGATATCATTAAATCTACTGATGCACCTCTGATGGAAAATAATGCTGAAGGAGAGTTTAAGAAGAGGATGGATCAGGACTCTGCTGTGCTTGCATCATTTACGAATGTAGAAAAAATGTCCCCGTGTTTAGTAGCAAATGAATTTAAAGCTGGACAATCTTTTAGTCTACAGGATGATACAGGAGATCAAATGCATAATAGTGTCATGAGGATGCTCACCCGAGGTCTAGAGGAGACAGTTGGTATGTCTCTATTAACATTTTACATTCAGATTTGTTCTGCACAACGCTAAGTTTGTGTTCCACATCTTCGTAGTTTTATTTGTTAGTTCTAGTCTGGCTGATGGAGCTGCATAGTTGTTGTGTGCTGCCTTGTGACATGACTTAAATATTATATCTGCTTGCATATTTAGTGAGTTTACATATTTCATTCAACTTGACCTGAAAATATTAGCATACTGGTTTTGTCAAGTACTTGTTATATATTTCAGGATGTTTCTGTGTGCCATAGTCTAGTCTGTATGGATTGCATAATCATGCTAGTTGACTAATCCTTTGGGTTAGAATGGTGGGTAAAGTGGTGCCGTTCACACTGCACTAATTATAGTGTTCTTGTGCCATCAATATGTTGTGTGGGTTTTGTTGTGAGTAGTTGCGTGAATACTCACTAAATAGATACTCCCTCCATTCCTATATATAAGCAAATTGACATTTTAGATTCTTTAAGTAATTAATGTATCTGACCTATATATATATATATATATATATATATATATATATATATATATATATATATATATATATATATATATATATATATATATATATATATATATGTTCTTGTGCCATCAATATGTTGTGCGGGTTTTGTTGTGAGTAGTTGCGTGAATACTCACTAAATAGATACTCCCTCCATTCCTATATATAAGCAAATTGACATTTTAGATTCTTTAAGTAATTAATGTATCTGACCTATATATATATATATATATATATATTTTATATATATATATATATATTATATATATATATATATATATATATATATATATATATATATAAAAAGTCAAAATTTGCTTATAAAAGAGAATGGAGGGGTACTCTACATTGAAAATGCTTTGGAATATCAACCCTTCATTTCATTGTGTACTTTGAATATTGGCACTTTTCTGCGTGATATGTAACATGTATTCTCTTTTGATACAGTTGCACGTTGGGATGATATGGAATTACCTTCATCTCAGCCCTTGGAGTCAAAGAACGGCCAGATTGCCCATATCGGATATGTTGGGGATGAATGGTGAGCTTAGTATTTATGGTTCCTTTCCTGTTTACTATGGAAGTAATTTGGTCTGTTCTAGTTTTTGTGCATTCCTTTGTCGGAACCAATTAAATGCTTGAATAATTTTTGAAGGCAATGGCTTGAAAGTTACCACATCTCAGGAGAGATGTGGTAAATATATTTTTTTTGACGGAAGATGTGGTAAATATATTTTTTTGACGGAAGATGTGGTAAATATATTTTTTTGACGGAAGATGTGGTAAATATATTTTTTTTGACGGAAGATGTGGTAAATTGTGCACAGGCTTGCTTATTTCATGTCCAAATATATTTTCGGCTTCGGCTCCGGCTCTACCCCATGGACTGCCATCTGCTGTTGATAACACTGGTTATTACTAATCAAGGATGATGGTGCCGTATGGCAGCGCCATATGCCAGTTGTTATTGGGGGGGTTTCGGCTTCGGCTCTCCCCCATTGGCTGCCATCCTTTAGGCGACTGTTTGAACATTGGGCAGGTTTTTGTCCAAATACATGAATAAAATATGCATTTCTTCATATTATGCCCTTCTAAAATATGCATTTCATTGCTATTAAATTAGAGCTGTTTGTGTGAATAGAGACTATTTTGATGAATAACTGCATATATTTACTAATCTGTATCTTGCCACCTAACAATTTACAGGGATGAGGATTATGATTCGGGGAGGAGGAAGAAGGTAAGGGGCTTGAAGGAGAGATTTGATGGGCCCAATATTTTCCAACAAGTTGCTACCGAGAAATCTAACAAAAAGCCAAAGTTGAACCATTTTAGCTCAGAGAGATCTAATAAAAGGGCAAAATTGAAGCATTTTAGCTCAGAGAAATCTAATAAAAGGGCAAAATTGAACCATTCTAGCTCAGGGAACCCTCCATTCAGGATATGACTTCAAAATACCTTATTCTATCGTCTGTGGGGTTCTTGTAACAATCATTGATTTGTGAAACACTGAAAATGTAGTGAAGAGAGCACCTACCTTATTCTTTATTCCAGTACAAATTTTGTTGGCGTATTCGGAGTCAAGCAGCAGAGGTTTTTATTTATTTTTATTTTATGAACCTTTATTCCCAAAGGGCATATTTCATTTCATTGTTCAGGCGTCTATTAACTGAAGGCTAGAAAAGTGAAAATGAAACCATATGTATTTCTCTTGGAATGGCTCCATATTGTAGCTCAAATTTTGTTCATGAATTTGATGTTATAGCCTTTGCGTAATGTAAACTTAGAAGTTTGTATTTTTGTTTATGGGGTTGAGTTTGATTATGTGTTGAATAGAAACGTTTTGTTGTGCCTTTTATTTAAAGATGGGGTATGTCCTTGACTTGAATCCTGTATATGATTCATTTATGAGTAGAACAGTGTGATTTTATTACACTGTCCTGAGGTATTTAAAGCTGTCTGACATGGAGCAAATACGGGCTCAAATGGTAGTCGCAGGGACGTTGACCTTCCAATAGCACACACTGTACTAGTTTACTCGTCGGTACAGCTATCTGGCATGATCATTTAATGTGAGCTTCAATTCAGCTGTCATCTGTTTTTAAGCGCGTATTTTTTATGACATTGAGCTTATGTTCATTGGTTGGTTTCTATTTTTCTTTTATTCTTTTAATTTCTTGACTAGCCGTTTATAGAATTTTCTGAAGAATAAACAACTTTTTTTCATATATAAAATGAAAAGTATATAAAAATCACATTGAAACTAGCGGTTTTATATAACACAAATAACATTAGTTGGGGAATGGTTGTATGTTGGATTGTATCTATGATAAGATTATTAGATGAAATAAGATTAGAAATAAGAGAGAATGTTGAGGTAATATCTATAGTAAAAATATTTGTGAGAGATATGTTATAAGGAGAATAGATGAAGAGTTATAGAATTATAAGAAAAAATGTCAAGAAGTATTTTTAGATTAATAAATTGGATAAAACATGATCTTTTGATACAATATTATAACATAACTTGATTCTTGTAGTCGATATTATTTAGCGGGATAATACATTATTATTGTTGTTGACGTTAGAATTAGCAGAAAATGTTGAACTCTTGAGTAAGATTAATCAAAGTTTAAATTTTAACTTTGAAAGATGTTTTTATATATTGTTTGAATATGGTTAAAGGAAGTTACTTTTACCTTATGTTTCGTGTCAGTCAAAGACTATGAGACCCATTGTTCTATGCTGTCTAAAGGTTCAATAACACGACGTCCATTTATTCTATCTATTTCATTAAGTCTAAGATATAAATACCTTCATAAATGATTTTCAAGTACACAATCTCTAATCTTCACTTTTATTACGGTTATGTTAAATCCTAAAACGATTTGGACGTTGACGTGCTAACCATACATGTATCTCCTAGATCCACCATATCGAAGATTAGCAACGTCAATTCAAGATCGACGCCGATCAACAACATCGATTCAAGATCAACACTCTCAATCCAAGGGGCATCGAGATCACAACCTTTTATCCATGGTGTCGCATCGCAAAATCGTCGACGAACAATGATTTTTCTCCATTTATGATTTTGCAATGGAACAATGGCGTCGAGTTTGGAAAACGACTTATGATTCCTGCGATTTCTACGATTTTGCATTCGGTCTTCAGATCTGAAATTCGAAAGCATCTTAGTAGAAGAATCGAAGTCTTACCCAGTTACACTTGTGGATCTATGGGTTTCGATTTGTTAAACCTCAGCTCAGACTCTAGTTCACCGAAGATCTCCACTTTTCACTATCGCGGGGGTTTACAAACAAAATTTTACCAATTTGAGAAAGATCCGGTCAGATTCGTGTCAAGGTTGAGCAACACCGAAAATGCCTCACACCAATCTCATGTAAATGGTGCTATAGCTACCCGGAACTAGGCATCTCATCATCGCAATCGCCTTATGTCAGACATCTCACCATTGTAACTACCCGATTCTGGCCCATTCAATATATATTTCACTATTATATATGCTATTATTCTGTTGTTGTTCTACTTTCTGCTTTGCCCCTTCTTAAGAGTGTTGTTGAAGACGCCTTGCCCACTCGACAAAAGCAATCAAAACCCCTTAGTGCCCTGCGCACTTAAAGATTCCAAGGGTGCTTTCAGAGAGGCTTTGCCCGTCTAACCCAAACAATCAAAACCCCTAAATGCCGAGTGCGCATTCGAAGTTCAGGGGTGATATTGAAGATGCTTTGCAGGTCTGACTACAACAATCGATTCCCCGCAGCGCCATTGCGCGCCTTCAGAGTCCAGGGAGCTGTCGAAGACGATTTATACCTCCGACTACAATAACCAATTCCCCTAAGGGTTATATCAAATATGCTTTGTAGATATGAATACAATATTCAAATACCCCATGTCCAAAAAATACACGCATTTACACATAGTTAGTGCGTCCCCCTTAGGATCTAGCCAATCCAAGGGTGAGAGTGATGGAGCCTGAAGACGTCCACCTCGAATCGGGATTTACCTCAGGGGCAGGGACAATGGATACTCAGTGTCGCGGGTGTAACTCAAAAAGCATGGTCGCATCTAGCCAGTTTCATGTCCCTGGCGTGTAAGTATAGTTCAAATTATAACCACACTTAATCGGACTCATGCCTTATCTGTGTAAATATGATTAAGGCATATTCACGTATAGCTAGTTTTACACGAAATACTTATAGGTACAATGGAAAACATGAACACATCCAAAATCGTGTCTCATTAGTGCAAAGTTAACATACGTACACATCAAGTTGTACCAATACTTCCCCCGCACAAGCAAACTCAAATAACAGCCACGCTCGACTGACTAGGATTTCCGCCAAAATACCGCATACATCTTAACGCGACACACTCTCAAATAAAGCAGTCATACACAACATCACAAAAGACTCAAGGTCATTTACACTTTAAGCAAATATTATTTACTGCTATCTATAGCGAACATATTCTGAAAACTGTAGGGCTCAAAAGCATGCCCTAGTTACCTCGGATATCAGCAAGGCAATAACAACAGTTGAAAAGAGCATAATACAAAACCATACGCACCAGCACGGGAAATGTAAAAATATAAAAAAACATTAAATGTTATTTAAAAACCGAGGCTCGAAGGCTTGACAAAAATCTTACAGGAGCAGATGATATAAGCACATAACGCACTTGAGAGAGAGAGAGAGAGAGAGAGAGAGAGAGAGAGAGAGAGAGAGAGAGAGAGAGAGAGAGAGAGAGAGAGATCAAATATTTATAAATTTTAGAGAAAAGTAACAAACGTTTTGCCTTGAAATTTACTGGTTTACTTTTACTGGTTTTGTGAGAAATGAAGTGATGACTTATTTATCTGGTTTAAGAAATAGAAGTGATATGCAAAAAAATAATTGTAGTAAAGTAAATTTTACAATGATATATCCTGGTTCATCTTTCCAAACAAGAGTAATCCAGTCTCCTCTCACCCCGTGAGAGGTTTCACTATGTCAGGATTCTAGTTACACTCAATACTAGACTCTCTTACAAAATTCTAATACAAGTAAGAAAGCATCCCACTTTCTATACTTTTAAAATATAAGAGAAAGAATCCCACTTCCTCTTTTACAGACTTGTTATCATAACCTGATAAACAAGTTTACAAAAGATAGACACAAATGAAATAATTTTGTCTATTGATGATTGTTTGATGACTTTTCAAACACTTGTAAAAATGTATTTCCCTTTCTTGAAATAATATGATCAAATGATATGTATACCTAAGTTCTCAAAGAAGAGAATTCAAATTTTTATTTGATATGAAAATTATGCAGTGGAAAACGTTTCTATGAAAGTTTTGAACACATTATAAAATAATTTCAGAAAGAAGTAAGTTTGAATTAAAAAGATTCCTCTATTTATAGTCAATCATGCACCTCTTAATTTAAAAAACAATTATTGGAAAATGATTATGAACAATTGACATGATTATGAAAAGGTTTAGAGATGAAGAGAGGTGACAAAGTAATACAATTTTATAGTATTTTTCAAAAGATAACATTTGAGGGGTAACCAATTACCCTACTTTAAACGTTAAAAAATTATGAATAAAAATGGATGGTTAATCGATTAACTTAGTCTCCATCATACAATGGGCTAATTAATTAGTATTTATTTAAAATTCAAAATTTCTTCAAACATAAGGCAAGGTAATCGATTATACCAAGGGGGCTTAATCGATTACCTTAGTATGGACTTAGAAAAATTTCATAGATAAAAATGCAGCTTTTTACCATTTCAAAAATCATGCGTAAAATAATTTGTTAAAATATTTTTTTAAGGATCTAAGGCCTATATCATAAAACCATATTCTACCTTAGCTTATCTTGATTAACTTTCAAATGCCATAAATTGATTGAAATAATTTCGATAAACCATATCTTTGAATCATCCTTGCTAAGGGACTCAAAACTTGTCTTGAAACACTTAATCCATTGTTGAATTTTTTTACTCTTATATAAATTTGTCTTCATCAACAACTTCATAAGAGACTTGTCTTCACAATCTCCTCATTTTTGATGATGACAAGTACTTGTTAATTGTTGGTTTTCATAAAAACTCCCCTTAGGTTATTTATCTACCTTTTAGTTCACGAGCCTTTGAATTCCTTGGGGTTGATAAACTTTTAGACATAGAATATAATAGAAACAAAAGTCCTTTAAATGTAAGAACTCGACTCCGAAGTTCCCGGAACACCTCCAACATCCTCTCTAGGAACCTCCAGGATAGGTCAACTGATCAACGATGACATTAAGACTATGACATTAACACACGGCGTCTACAACTTGTTGAAGGGATTCCTGAGATCTCTTCCGTTCAACCACCACCTCCTCCTCAAGAACTTTTAGAGCATTAATCTGGTCATCCTTCTTTTACTAAAGAACTTTCTGATCCGCTTCGAACACCTGGCACACCTCAACCACTTCCTAAGAAGACTTCTTTCGAAGTTCCTCAGAATTAGCTAGAGAAGCCGCCAACTTCGTTATCTGAGCAACCAAAGTAAATAGACGACAGTATTAATGTATCTCTTGCTGCAAAGAGTTAACAAACTCAATTTTTACTCGCAGGACGACCAACTCCTTTTCAGTTTCGACATTTCCCCACTCAAGGGCCTCACATTTCTCACTTAACTCATCCTTCTACCATCTACAAAGTACGAGAAGCATCTACAAAAAGACTTTGTCGGTTAGTTGCTAATAGGCCCTAGACGAAAGACAATAGCGAATTCCTCAAGGGGGCGCTAGGAACCCGAGATGGAAGAATAGAAGGAACCTAGAAGAAGTAAGTGAGCCTAATATTAGGTAACCTATGACAATCCAACTTGTTTAAAAGAACTTTCTCCAATAGGATTCAAAGAGCTGTCACCCTGAGTTCTCTTAACAGGAGAGTGGGACAACGAAGACCCATGAATAGAAAAACCAACTCCTATAGTAGTCAGTTATTCCATTTCAAGAGTTGTATCCAGGAGAGTAGTTGCTATTACCATTAGGGTTGTCACTAAAACCGACACCCAGACCTCCAGAGTAGGAGTAGAAGCAAAAACAGGAGTCATCGGTATCCAGACAGACAATCCGGTTGTAAGACCCCGATCCTTGGAAAATGTAAGAGCTTTATTCAACTGTTCCATATTATCTACAAATAACGAGTAACTATGTTAAAAAAAGTGCCTCAGACCCCATTCTCTCCAAATAGTTTGTCTCTCAGAATGATCAGATGCACTAATAATGGCACAAGTATCTATTCACATTTTCTTTTTTTGAAAAGAGAGTACTTTACCAAGACCAAATTCTTCTTCATATCCGATCCCCTGATACCATACATATAAATCCTCTTTCATCTTTACCTCTTTAGGAGACAAAGGAGGTAGCCCAAAATGGTAAGAAGGGACATGCTGATGGAAATGCACCATAGATCAATACCTCTGAAAATCCCCTATGCAAGAGATGGGACATCCCATCGGGGAAAAAGACAAACATAAGGCCATATGAGACTCATAGGTGTCAGGTTTCACCAATATGAAAGCACTAGGAAGTCACCTTGATCATAAGCAAAATGGCTGAACCCGAGGGAGAAGGGAGATCAATCCTTGATCCAACATATTATCCTAAGACGTAAGAGACACAAAAAAAAAGGTAAAAAAAGAACGCCATAGAAGGTGTCCAAGATTTATACTCGGCACAAAGATAGAAATCTTCATGAAAGCTCACACCCCATGATGAAGCTATGAGAGGGAATTCTTTAAATGGTCTATGATGACCACCTCAAAATCAGAGAAGGAAAACGTATCCCTAACTCGGTTAAGAGGAATTCATATAAAGGAACCAAACACCCCATCAAAAGAGCTGCATATCCTCTCATCAAGGCCTACTAAGAGAATCAATCAATTTTAGGGGTTGCCAATCGTGACGCCAACTTTTGTCGCCTCGATAGTGTTCAAGACAGAAGGAATTAATACTATTTTAGCGGCTACCTAATGATATTTGTTGGAATTAGCAAGCTCAACTAATTAAAGGCCCTTACGGGCCAATACATCATCTCTATGATGGTCACACGAGTTGATCTAGGATAGAACATTGAACTACCTAGGCACTCCAAATGATAAGCAATTTCAGCATCCTTAGGTTCGTGGCCAATCACCCTCGATATGTTTTAACGGAGTTGCCAGTGCTTTCCCTTCTCCAATGGGAAGATTCCATTTTTGCCTCAATCAAGATATGAGGAGATATTAGTTTCTAGATAAGGATTTCACCCTTGTTAGAATTTGCTGAAAAGAGAACCTCCGAAGAATCCCTATAAAGAATCTCTTCTGGAAGACGATCCTTCCATTTCTGAATCATCATTCAAGAGGATGACTTCCGATTTAAAATATCCACTTATAGAAAGGACGAAATTCAAATCAGACTTCATTCCCCTTTTCGAGGATGAAGAAGCATTACCCTCCGAACCACTTTCGAAGGTAGTAGGTTTATCGTTCATAGTACCAAAATACAAGAATAAAATTTAAAAGGAAGAAAGGTACCTCAAAATGTAAGGTCGAAGGTGATCAAGCGAGGAGAGGGATGAAGAGTTGAAACTTTCAAGCTTTGAAATTTTGAATGCGTAACGACAATTCCTCCTGAAGAAAATGCTCTCAGAAAGAGGAAAAAGTTGAATAAGACAATGGAAATTCAATATAAAAGTGGGCAAAAAAGTATATATATATATATATATATATATATATATATATATATATATATATATATATATATATATATATATATATATATATATATATTATATATATATATATATATATATATATATATATATATATATATATATATATATATATATATATATAGGCAAAGGCAATCAAACATATTAGATTCAAAGCAAGAAGAAAGTATAGATCAACAGTCAGATTTTGCCTCGGAAACACATCCAAACTCGAGTGCACAGTAAGATGCGTCACGCCACCCCGCACCTTTTCAAGTCACATGTCAAAAAGAAAAATGGAAAAACGCTTCAATAGTGGGACTATATTTAACGCTCACATTCCCCGCTATACTTTGCCAAGACCAAAGCAGCGCATGACAACCGACGCCTAGACATCCATTTTCAAAAGTCGATTACAACTACTAAAAGACTCCCCCGACACCCAGAATGCTCGAAGAGTACTAGGGGCAACTGTTTCATGTCGGCCAAAGGCATAGGGCCCCACTACTACACACCGACCAAAGGCCTTATAGCGTGAGGTCCGATTATTCTACTTGTTCTATCAAGCCCAATGTATAAATACCTTCATAGAGGGTTTTCAGGTACACAATCTTAAATCTTCCCTTCCATTACAGTTATGTCAAACCCTAAACTGACTTGGGCGTTAGAGTTCTAACGATGTAGGTACCCCCTAAATCCCCGTATCGGAGATTAACAATGTCGATTCAAGATCGACGCCGATAAAAAATGTCTATTCAAGATCAAAACTCTCGATCCAAGAAGTACCATGATCAAAACTTTTGATCCACGGTGTTGCATCGAAAAATCGTTGACGAAGCTTCGTTCCACCGTAGAATCCATGATTTCCTCCATTTCTGGTTCCGCAACAGAACACCTTCCCTGAGCTCTATTAAAATGACACAGACAATTCCTCTAATTTTAAAATATGCACTTACCTATTTTAAATTAATATATAACATTGGAAAAAAGGTAATATATACCAACTAACATTTCTTGTGACAACCAAACACCATAGGTATAAGTGATATTTGTCTACGATTTTTTGCCAGTCACTAAACACTCTATTGTTATAAAAAAATAAATTAATAATAGGGATGACAATAAGCAAAGTTTAGGAAGGGTACTATCATATATGTCCCCATACCCACGGTTTAAAAACATCTTAACCCCATAACCCATACCCGTGTAGGCACCAACTTTTGTACCCATATCCCATGGGTAGCTAAGTACCCATACCCATACCAATTTACCTACAACGGAGGGTGGGCAGGGTGCCACATGTTTGCATTGGACGGTGTAATACCCCAAAATTTACCCTTCATTTTTCCTGAAGAAAAAAAAAAACGAAAAAAAAAGGAAAAAAAAAAGAAAAAAAAAGAAAAAAAAAGTTAAAAATAAATAAATGAATAAAATTAATTAAATAAATAAATAAAATATAACAATTTTTTTTTTGGACTTGGGTCTCCCTCATTTGAGCCCACTACCCACGAAAATCAGTCTATAAATACTGAAGTTTCAGTAGAGGAAAATACACTTGGAGTTAAACTGGGAGATTCACTGGAGAAAGATTTTGAGAGAAGGAAACCTAGGAACTACTCTGCAGCGACCTTCAGGCAGCCCTGAGAAGTTCACTCCGCCTCACACAAACCCTAGTATTACTTTGCAGATCCGGCCGTACCATTCAATCTTAATCAGTCTCTCTCATCAGGTATGCCTTTGTTCCTATTACTTTATGCCTTTAATTTGAATGCTCTAAATGTATGAGGTATTATGGGTGAATTTGATACCCTTTTGATGCATGTGTTTGACAAGAGGTTTAGGCCTCCTACCCTTGGTTGCTTTTTGTGAGCTTTTTTGTGAATTTTGATGGAATTATTCATGTGGTTATATTTTAATTTAGGGGCAACTCTTGGTTACCCTATCTTGTTTCACTAACCCTTTTGTTGAGTTTTTGTGAAGGCACATGACTTTTGCAGGGATAACTTGCGTGGTTTCCCATTTTATTTGTGGGATAACCCCTGGAGGTTCATTCCGATTACCTGTACTGACCCACTTTCTTTGATGATGTTAGCTTGGAAGGATCTCAGGGTTTCCCATCCTCTAATTGCTGTTACTTCGGATCTTTATCCGCGTGGTACTTTTACATTTTTCCCGCATTTTACTGCTTTCCTAGCTGGAAGACCTCGATAGGAGGCAATGTTTTTGTGTTTACTTTATGCAGGTTCCTTTGTCCAGGGTTAAGAGCTATGAGGTCTTATCCTCATTACCCTTTTGCATGCGCGTTCCTACAATGCAAACAAACCCTTCATTGATTTTTCTTCTCCATAACACACGTTTACTCCTTCTACTACAGGTGAGTAAGTCTCCAAAGGTCGAGCATCCGGTAGATTGCGTAGTAACGTCGTTCATCCATAACCCCGTAGTTAGCCGAACTACGGCTTGCTCTGATTCTCATTCCAGATGAGATACGTAGGCATAAGACGCGATGTCTTAGCGAGCACACATCCCCCCAACCCATAGGTCAGCCGAGCTACGAAGACTCTGATTCTCATATTCAGATGAGATACGTATGCAGTGGATGCGACATCCGCGCGAGTCATTTCTCTTAACCTTTTTAGTAAATAAACACATTAGGTAAACCCACACCCTTTAGACAAAAACCACAAAAGTGGATCCCGTAGAGTACTACGGATGCGTAGGGGTGCTAATACCTTCCCTTCGCATAACCGACTCCCGAACCCAAGATTTGGTTGCGAGACCCCGTCTTGTCCTTTCCTTTTTCAGGTTTACTTCGAGCGTTTCCTTTCCCTCCTTTGGGATGAATAACGCACGGTGGCGACTCTTCTGTCTTTTTCTTTCGCCGGTTGTTTTTCGTGCACTGTATTTTTCAGGTTGCGACAGCTGGCGACTCTGCTGGGGACTATTAAGAAGTTGACCTCTTGTTGGTCCATCTTCCCTAAGCGAGTCCCTCATAGCTTTTGTGATTTCTTGTTCATTGGGTGTTCATGCTTTTGTACATTTATTTACTTACTTGCTTGCATTCATCTGCTGTATCTGTTGGAGCTGTTGTTTGTTTGTTGGGATGGGATGTTCTACGAGAGATAAGCCCATTACCCAAGCTTGAGTGCACACACAGGTTTTAGAGTGGATAATCATGAGGCTTGCGTGGCATGTTGCTACGTTAAGTCGTTCGTGAAGAACCACACCCAGACGAGGTTTCTTTTGGATATATTATGTCCTACGGATGTTCCGTAACGACATGATGTTCCTTTAGAAATCGTCGACTCTGGTGACCATTTCCCGAGAACTCAGTCGAGGCCTCTCCTCCGAGACGTGATTATGTTAGCTCTGGTGGGCGCATTCTCGCTGATCAATCCGAGGACCCCGAGACTGGGAACTTGCTTTAGGATGTCCTGTTGAGGGGAGTCAGTGGAGGTCTTTTATCCCGTGATAATGCCAAACCTTCAGTGGTAAACGTATTATTCGCGACTGAAGGGCTGAAGTTGACGAACTTCTGTTCTTAGAACCTACCAGTGAGGGGCGGGCTAAATTCAGGAAACCTTAACCTCCAACCAACCCGGTTTTCTGGAGCAGAGCTTTGATCTTGTATTATATTCCTCAGTGGTTTTCTCTTCAGACAGTGTAACCCGACAAATGTTCAAGCAGATATAGCAACCCTGATTGACATGCCACTGCATTGCATTCACATCATCACATCATTTGCATTCATATCATTTAACACATGTTTATCCATTTCAAGGGGGTTTACATCTTCTTCTTGATTCCAGTCGGAGTTTTTCTGGTTCTCTTAAGATGGATATTGGCAGAAAGAGACTTGTCGCCTACAAGTTTCCGATGGTCTGTCTGGAGCCCATCCAACAGTTGATGCAGTTAATGGATCCTGGTTCTCTAGAAGAATTCCGAGAGGATTACGGTCTGATTCTAAGTTTCGTCACGGTTCTTTCCAAAGATCAACATGACGCCCTATTCACACTGTTGCAGTTCTATGACCCTCCATTGAGGTGTTTCACATTCCCGGATTATATCTTGGTCCCTACTCTGGAGGAGATTTCCAGTTTTCTCAGAGTTCCTATCAGGTCACAGTTATTGTTCTACAGTTCTGAGTTTCTGCCCGATCTCAGCATGGTTGCTTCAGCCACATATTTGGAGGAATCAGTCTGGAAGGCTAATATGTGTCAGAAGGGAGAAGTTAGTGGTTTTCATCTGAGTTTCTTACTGGGAGAAGCAAAGAAGAAGCAGGAAGACGGTAACCAGAGGGGTTTCAATGCTGTGTTGGCTCTTTGTGTGTATGGGATTGTCTTGTTCCCTAATGTTGCCAAATTTGTGGACATGGACGCAATACGCCTCTTCGTGTTGAGAAATCCAGTACCGACCTTGCTAGGAGATTTCTTTCATTCAGTGCACCACAGAAATAAGAATAGAAAAGGGGGATTGTTGAATTGATGTGCGCCTTTGTTTCATAAGTGGTTCAGTTCCCACCTACCCAAATCAGGAGTGTTCGTTAATGTCAAGGACTCGTTGAGTTGGTCGAAGAGATTGATGGGGTTGAGAGCTGAAGATATTTCTTGGTGGTCCGACCGGAGCTTGCTTTAGGCAGATATTATTCATAGTTGTGGGAACTTCCCAAATGTTCCGTTGGTAGGAAGAAGAGGAGGAATCAACTATAATCCTTCTCTAGCAGTTAGACAGTTTGGATATGCTTTAAGAACTCCGCCTTTGGAAAAGGATGTGGAAGAATCTCTATTTTTCCATTCTTCGCCTGATTTGACGGTATCCCGTAAGGCAACTGAGGCCTGGCTCAAGGTGATCAAGAGAGGAAGAACCGTCCTTGGAAAAGGAGATTGTAGAACTTACCCTCGGTATGAAGAGTGGCTTCAAGGAAGAGTCGAAGAGTTTGGTCTGCCGTTCCCTATTGAAGAACCTTTGTATCCACCTACTCCTGAGCAGTCAACAATGGTGAGCCGAGAGGAGTACGACAAGTTGAAGAGTGCCATGGAGGGACTTCAAACCAAGAACTCAGAGTTAAGGGAGAAGTTGCAAGACTGTATGCATCAATTCCAGGAGGCAGAATATCAGAAGGGGGAAGCCGTCAGAGTGCAAAAGGAAGCAGATAGGAGATTTGCTGTGGAGGCGGACTTCTTCAAGAAGACAGACGAAGCCTTGAGATCATCCAATTCTGAGTTGAGGCGAGTCAAGCAGCAGTTAGTAGATGCTCATGGTAAATTAGCTGGGTGGCAGGAGCAATGGGATGCATTTTCAACTTCTCGGAAGGCAAAGGAGGAGGAGACAATAGCCGAACTGACTGGTCAGATAGAGAAATTGACGACTTTGCTGAAGAAGAAAAACAATGAGCTTCTGTGCGCCCGTTCTACTAATGGCTACATCACAGATCAACTCAATGAGGCTCGAGGACAGATTGAAGAACTCAAGGTGTTGGCAGGTTTGAAGAAATCCAGACTTGAAGAGGTATTCGGAGAAGATGATGGGAATTACTATAGAGAGCACATCAACGAACTGGATGGGATCATTCACAAGAGGAATCTGCTTGTCCGGTGTTTGACAGAATCTCCAGATCATCCCGACACGGTGGCATTACTGGATGAAGTGAGGAGCAGTCCTTATGGGTTGTATACAGGAGGCTGATTTCCTGGTTTATGTTCCTCCCTTTACTTTTTGTTTTGTTGCTGTGTAGTGATAATCCACAGGCTTGTTGTGGGGATCCTCTTTTGATGTACTTTTGGCTAAGGCCCCTTTCCTGGAACTCATTTGTATGTTGGTTTCCCTTTGTTGCATCTTGATCTCGGAAGTTTATCCATGACTCAGTCTTCTTGCACTATTCGCCTGATGTGAGACTGGAATCAAGGGGGTAGAATACCTTTTGGATTTGATAAACATGGCATTGCATTTACATATTCATTATCATATCTTGCATAATAGGTGCCGCTGCAGTGTTCTCATATTGTTTGGTGTCCCACTAGCAGGATAGCTGACTCAGGCATTCACCGATACGGTACCCGAAGGAATCAATAGAGAGCAATGGAGAGCCTACAAGCAGAGCTCACCGAGATGAAGATTCACATGAGTCAATTCATGGATTTGGTTCAAGGGGTGGCTCAAGGACAGCAAGAGCTTAGATTGTTGGTGCAGAGGGATCCCCCTATTACTCAACCGGAGACGTTGGCTGATCCTCCAGCTGGAGAGGCTAATGGTCCCAATGGACCGGGGCCTATCCCGATCCCACATGTCAACCTAGATCAACAACCCATTCAGGATGGTCAGGATGATCAGTTCCCCTTGCTGCAGGAAGACTTTGGCATGGACCCCATGTTTAGAAGATTGGAAGAGAGGTTGAAAGCAGTGGAAGGACAAAATCCTCTGGGAGTAGATGTTGCTGACTTGGGGCTGGTCCCAGGTGTGAGAGTGCCACCGAAATTCAAGGTCCCGATATTTGACAAATACAATGGCAGCTCTTGCCCCAAAACTCACGTGCAAGCCTATTTCCGTAAAATGGTTGCATACTCTGATGACGAGAAGCTACTTATGTACTTCTTCCAGGACAGCCTGGCTGGGGCATCCTTGGAATGGTATATGAGGCTGGACAGAGCCCACATCCGTTGCTGGAGGGATTTGGCAGAGGCTTTCGTGAAGCAATATCAGTATAATACAGACATGGCTCCGGACAGAACTCAACTTCAGAATCTGTCTCTTAAAAGCAATGAGTGCTTCAGGGAATACGCTCAACGCTGGAGGGATACAGCTTCCCGCGTTCAGCCTCCTATGTTGGAAAAGGAAATGGCCAACATGTTCATGAATACGCTGCCTGGACCTTATCTGGAGCGTCTGGTGGGGTGCAATGCTTCCAACTTTGCTGATGTGGTCTCTACTGGAGAAAGGGTGGAGAATTACCTAAAGACCTATAAAATCCAGAGTGGAGGTGGATCCTCATCAGGGTGAAGAAGCCGTTCATTCAGGGACTGAAGAGGAGAGAAGGGGATGCAAATGCCATATCTTCTTATCAGAACAGGGATAACCGGAGGAATAACTTTCAGAATCATCATCAACAACCGTATGTTGCGGCTGTGACCATTCCAGCTGCAACACCACTACAACAACAACAATCGCAGCGTCAACCAGCTCAGTATCAACAGCAGCAGCAACCGGGTAACAGACCCGCTTATCAACAGAGGCAAAGGATGATGGACCGGCGTTTCGACACCCTTCCAATGTCGTACGCTCAGTTGCTTTCTAGTCTTCAACAACTACAACTTATACAATTGCTCACTCTGGCTCCTCCTGTTGGTAGACTTCCGGTGGGTTACGACGCTAACGCTAGGTGTAGCTTCCACTCTAGGGCACTTGGCCATAACATTGAGAATTGCAAAGCTTTTAAGCACGTAGTTCAGGACCTCATAGATTCAAAAGCCATCAACCTTGCACCGGCTCCTAATGTCGTCAACAATCCCATGCCGCAACATGGTAGTGCAAACATTAATATGATGGAAGGAAAAGCCAAGTCCATTAAGGATGTGTTGAAGTTGAAGACTCCATTGTTGGATATCAAAGGATGATTGCTGAAGGCCGATGTTTTCCCCGATTGTGGGAAGGGTTGTTTGGATTGTGCCACTCAGAGTGGAGGTTGTTTGAAGCTACAGCAGGGTATCCAGGCCTTGCTCGACAAAGGTATCCTCCAGGTTGAAGATTTGTCTGTCCAAGAGTTTGTGGAAGGGGTTGAGGAAGAAGGGTTTGAAGATGCTACTGATGAATTCGCAGATGTTGTTCCTACTGATTCTGTAATCCATGATGATGTATTTATTTTTTCCAATGTGGATGATCCTGATGTAATTGAACTTGATCCCGATGTTTCGGATGCTTGCATGTCAATGAATGAGATTTCCGAGTACGACTGTGATATTGCTACTATCACTATTTTCTACCCAATTAATCAGATCAGTGTGCCAGAAGCGCAACCCGTGCCACCAGTGCGACGATCTACTATGACCATCACAACCCCTGGTCCTTTACCTTTCACCAGTGAAAGGGCCATTCCGTGGCATTATGGGGGGAGTGTGTATATGCACGATCATAAGGTGGAACGGCCACTGAAAGTAGAAGAGGGTCAGAAGCCTGAACTTGACGGTCCCGCAGTGGATAATGTCGGTGGAATCGTCCGATTCACCAGGAGTGGTAGATTGTTCTCACCACCGGTTACCCAAGCTGATAATGCTGATGCTGTGGCGAAAACCAAAGGCAAGCAAGTCGTGAATGAGGGTACCTCTGCACCCCAGGATGGTTCTGAGCCCACTTTTGCAAAGGATGTGGACGAGCTTCTGAGAATCATAAAGAAAAGCGACTACAAGGTAGTCGATCAGTTGATTCAGACTCCGTCCAAGGTATCCATTCTCTCACTCCTGTTGTGTTCGGAGGCACACAGGGAGGCACTTCAGAAGGTTCTTAATGCTGCATATGTACCTCAAGAAATCTCGGTAAACCAACTAGAAGGGATCGTCGCCAATGTGCATGCAAGCAACAGGTTGGGTTTTACCGATTCTGACTTGACACCAGCTGGACGCAATCATAACATGGCTCTACACATCTCGATGGAATGCAGAGACACCGTGCTATCGCATGTTCTGGTGGATACAGGCTCCTCTCTCAATGTGCTACCCAAGAGAGCCCTGTCGAGGTTAGAAGTAGAGGGTTTGGTCTTGAAACCTTCAGATATTATTGTGAGAGCCTTCGATGGTTCTAAGAGATCGCTGTTTGGAGAGGTAGAATTGCCAATTCTGATTGGATCACAAACCTTCAACACTGTCTTCTACGTGATGGATATCAGTCCTTCCTACAGTTGCATGTTGGGTCGTCCTTGGATCCATAATGCTGGGGCAGTCTCTTCAACTCTACATCAGAAGATTAAGTTTCCGGTCAACGGACGAATTATCACCGTCTGTGGTGAGGAGGACATCCTGGTCAGTAACCTGTCTACATTCAAGTATGTAGAAGTAGAAGGTGAAATTCATGAGACTCTGTGTCAGGATTTTGAGTCAGTTCAAATCAAGGATGCAACTCCGGTGGAAGAGGTTAAAGCGGGTGCCTCTATCTCATCCTTTAAGCAGGCACGGGCCGTGGTGGATTCAGGTGTTGCTCCCGGTTGGGGGCGTCTGTTGGAATTACCAGTGAAAGAAGATAAGTTCGGGATTGGGTATCAGCCAGTTTTGACTTCTACAACACTTCAGGGGCCGATCACTTTCTCCAGTGCTGGCATCATTCAGTATGGTCAAGTCTCTGCAGTCAACGAAGAAGATGGGGATAGTGATTGTGACATTGACAACTGGGTGCGTCCGAGGATCCCGGGTGAAGTCATCAACAATTGATCTTCTGAAGAGATTATCCAAGTCACTCTTCTTGAAGAGTAATTTTCTTTGTTTATTCATGCATATCCAAGTCTTACGTTCCGCCCAGGGCGTAATGACTCATTGTAGGGCCCGTCTATGTGACACTTGCATTTTTATCATAAATAAAGGACGTATTTTTGCATTCAAATATTTCGTTCCCTGTCTTTCTATTTTTGCAGTTTTTCAAAATAAAAAAATGGCAATGTTTTGTTTAGTTTTCACTTCTTGTTCACACTCATAACCACATACCATCACTCATGCAGATGCACATCACCAGATCCTATTGATAACGTTTCTGCTACGGCTCGTTTCGACTTTGAAAATCCAATCTTTCAAGTTGAAGAAGAGGGTGATGAAGACTGTGAACTCCCTGAAGAGCTTACCAGGTTATTAAAACAAGAGGAAAGGGTTATTCAACCGCATCAAGAGTCTGTTGAAGTGATTAATCTCGGCACCGAGGACGCCAAGAGAGAAATCAAGATAGGGGCTGCTTTAGAAGACAATGTGAAGAAAGGGCTGATTGAATTGCTGCAAGAATACGTTGACATCTTCGCCTGGTCTTATCAGGACATGCCTGGGCTGGACACAGACATCGTGGTACACCGCTTGCCTCTCAAAGAAGGTTGTCCTCCGATCAAGCAGAAGCTCAGAAGAACAAGACCAGAGATGGCTGTCAAGATAAAGGAAGAAGTGCAAAAGCAGTTGGATGCAGGGTTTCTAGCAGTCACCAATTATCCGCCATGGGTTGCAAACATCGTCCCAGTACCTAAGAAGGATGGAAAGGTACGGATGTGTGTCGACTACCGGGATCTGAACAGAGCTAGCCCTAAAGATGATTTCCCATTACCTCACATCGACGTTTTGGTGGATAATACAACTCAGTTCTCGGTATTCTCCTTCATGGATGGCTTTTCTGGCTATAACCAAATCAAGATGGCACCAGAAGACATGGAAAAGACAACTTTCATAACCCCATGGGGCACCTTCTGCTACAAGGTGATGCCGTTTGGTCTGAAAAATGCTGGAGCAACATATCAACGAGCTATGGTAACTCTGTTCCATGATATGATTCATCATGAAATCGAGGTTTATGTGGACGATATGATTGCCAAATCTCAGACAGAAGAAGAACATTTGGTGAATTTGCAGAAACTGTTTGAGCGTTTGAGGAAATTCAAACTGAGACTTAACCCGAACAAGTGTACTTTCGGGGTGAGATCGGGAAAATTGTTGGGTTTTATCGTTAGTGGAAAAGGGATTGAGGTGGATCCCGACAAAGTAAAAGCAATACAGGAAATGCCTGAGCCAAGAACAGAGAAGCAAGTCCGTAGTTTCTTAGGGAGGTTGAACTACATTGCAAGGTTCATCTCTCACCTAACAACCACGTGTGAGCCAATTTTCAAATTGCTGAAGAAAGATCAGGCTATCAGGTGGAATGAAGATTGTCAAAGGGCTTTCGAGAAGATAAAAGAGTATCTACAGAAACCTCCGATCCTTATACCTCCAGTTCCTGGGAGACCTCTGATAATGTACCTGTCAGTGACTGAGAACTCGATGGGGTGTGTATTGGGACAACATGACGAGTCTGGTCGAAAAGAGCATGCCATATACTACCTTAGCAAAAAGTTTACCGACTGTGAAATCAAATATTCGCAGCTTGAGAAAACTTGATGTGCTTTGGCCTGGGCTGCTCGCCGACTGAGGCAGTATATGTTGAACCATACTACCTTGTTGATTTCTAAGATGGATCCAGTCAAATACATATTCGAGAAGCCAGCTCTTACCGGAAGAGTTGCTCGTTGGTAAATGGTACTGACAGAGTACGACATCCAGTATACATCCCAGAAAGCCATCAAAGGGAGTATTCTGTCGGACTATCTTGCTCAGCAGCCGATTGATGATTATGAGCCGATGAAGTTTGATTTTCCAGATGAAGACATCATGTTCCTCAAGATGAAAGACTGTGAAGAGCCAGTTGTTGAAGAGGGACCTGATCCAGACGAAAAGTGGACTTTGTTGTTTGATGGGGCTGTCAACGCCAGAGGAAGTGGAATTGGTGCTGTCATTACAACTCCGAAAGGTGCCCACATACCTTTCACCGCTCGTTTGACTTTTGAGTGCACAAATAATGAAGCTGAGTACGAGGCCTGTATCTTGGGTATTGAGCAAGCCATTGATTTGAGAATCAAGACTTTGGACATCTTCGGAGATTCAGCTCTGGTGATCAATCAAGTGAATGGTGATTGGAATACTCTCCAGCCCACTTTGGTCCCCTACAGAGACTACACGAGAAGACTGTTGACTTTCTTCACAACAGTAAAATTGTATCATATACCTCGTGATGAGAACCAGATGGCAGACGCACTTGCCACTCTATCCTCCATGATCAAGGTAATTCGCTGGAACCATGCTCCCAGGATCAATGTGATGCGCCTTGACAGGGCCGCATATGTGTTTGCTGCTAAACTGGTAGTCGATGACAAGCCTTGGTATCACGATATCAAGTGCTTTCTGAAGAATCGAGAGTACCCTGCAGGGGTATCCAACAACGACAGAAAGACTTTGAGAAGATTGGCAGGAAGTTTCTTCTTGAACAAAGACAATGTGCTGTATAAGAGGAACTTCGACATGGTTTTGCTCAGATGCATGGACAGACACGGGGCGGACATGTTAATGCAGGAAGTTCATGAAGGTTCCTTCGGTACTCATGCCGGCGGACATGCAATGGCTAAGAAATTGTTGAGAGCGGGTTATTACTGGATGACCATGGAATCAGATTGCTTCAAATATGCTCGGAAGTGTCATAAATGCCAGATTTATGCTGATAAGGTGCATGTACCGCTGAATCCTCTGAATGTGATGTCTTCGCCGTGGCCGTTTTCTATGTGGGGCATTGACATGATTGGAAAGATTGAGCCGACTGCTTCCAATGGGCATCGCTTCATCCTTGTTGCCATCGACTATTTCACCAAGTGGGTCGAGGCAGCGTCGTTCGCGAATGTCACCAGACATGTGGTTGCCCTTTTCATCAAGAAAGAAATCATTTGTCGCTATGGGATTCCCGAAAGAATCATTACTGATAATGGTTCTAATCTCAACAACAAAATGATGAAGGAGTTGTGTCAGAACTTCAAAATTCAGCATCACAATTCTTCCCCTTACCGCCCTAAGATGAACAGCGCTGTTGAGGCGGCAAATAAGAACATAAAGAAGATTGTGCAGAAGATGGTCGTCACGTACAGAGATTGGCATGAGATGCTACCTTTCGCCTTGCATGGGTACCGCACTTCAGTACGTACATCGATCGGGGCAACCCCTTACTCCCTGGTGTATGGTATGGAAGCAGTCCTACCTGTTGAAGTGGAGATTCCTTCTCTAAGAGTCCTGTTGGATGTCAAGTTAGAAGAAGCCGAATGGATTTGGACAAGGTTCAATGAGTTGAGTCTTATCGAAGAGAAGCGAATGGCAGCCATTTGTCATGGGCAGTTGTATCAGAGTCGGATGAAGAGAGCCTTTGATCAGAAAGTGCGTCCTCGTTGTTTCCAAGTCGAAGATTTAGTGTTGAAAAGGATCCTTCCTCCTCAGACAGATCACAGGGGCAAGTGGACTCCTAACTATGATGGACCGTATATTGTCACCAAGGTTTTTGACGGTGGGGCTTTAATGCTTGCAACTATGGATGGTGAAAACTTCACTTCCCCTGTGAACTCAGACGCAATTAAAAAATACTTCGCATAAAATAGATCCGCTGGACAGTAAAAAGAATAGTCCAGGCAAAAATGGGCATCCCGACGAACCAAGAAAATGAAAAGGTTCAGGCAAAAATTAGGGATTAAAAATGAAAAGATCGTACACCTGGTAAGTTGAAAACCTGAAAAGGCAACTTAGGCAAAAATGGGTATCCCGGTGGATTGAAAACCCGAAAAGGGCGATCCAGGAAAAAGTTAGGGATTAAGCGAATGACTGCGTTCTGAGTTAGTTCTGAATCTCATCTCATGTCGATGACTGGAAATTTTCGAAAGGTAGGAAACAGTCCAATCACCTTTTCAGAAGGCTGATCATCTGGAGGATCTTGAAGACGGGCAAGTCATAGCAGAATTGGAACCCAATAGAAATCCATTTCACATTGCCATTAGATTAATTTCTGTTTTTATCTTTTGTGCGATTACCTCTTTCCAGGGATTGCTTCCTGATGTAAATGCCTATTCAGAGGTCATTCAATCAATAAAAGCATGTTATTCAGTATATCTCTGTTTTCATTTTCATTTTACTGTTTTGTTTGCAAAAATGACGTCCGAATTTTTGATAAACATTGCATCATGACACATAAGGGCTTTACAGGTACATGCTCAATAAACATTTAAAATTGCTGTAAATTTTAAGTGCTTTGGATCGTCTATTCAGAACAGATACCCTCAGGGTATTTCCTTAAAATCCCCTGCAGATGACCGTGAATATATTCCCCAGTGAAGTCACCAACAGACGAATTCGGTGTCTTATCCCTGCAGAGCTGATCAGAGTGTTGGATTCTTCAATCCCCAGCAGGTTCTCACCACCGTACTTCCCCAAGCGGTTGTTTCAGAATATACACTCCCCAGTAGAGTTGACAGTGCCAGATTGTATACCCCCAGCGGAGTTGACAGTGCCAGACTATATCTTCCCAGCAGAAGTGGCTGCTCCTTAGAGTTCGAGGCCAGATCAATAATCCCAATGCCAGATCCATGGTTTCTTTCCTTGAAGCAGAACCTCGGTACCGTATCAGTGTTTGCTTCCCCTGTTGAGTCATCTCTCGCAGATCGTGGTTGCCAGAACCACTATCGCTTTCCCCAACAACAGGTTTTCAGTGTCGTTCTCTCCCCAGTCAGAATCTCGATATTTCGTCATTGCTAGAACACCGTGTGGCAGGTCATTTCCCCACATAATTCTTTGTGCTGTGCACCTCCAGCAGCCTTGCCAGGGTCCAGAAGATGGTGATCATTTCCCCAGTAGATCCCCTTGCCTCAGCTTGGCATTCTACCCAGCATTTCGCATCCCTGCATGTAGAATCATATTGCATTGCATCCTTCCAAATTGCGTAGCATTTCCATTTTCATAGAGCATTACGCCATTGAAAGATTCAAACATACGCATGTAAGCATAAAACATTCTCGGTATCCAAAGTGATAAGCTAGAAGTTGTTTCCAGTACTCAGACTGAAGATTGTTCATGACCCACCTTGGTTATCCCCAGCAAGTGTCATCGGCCCATGCGTCGCCTTTATTATCATTCCCTATTTCTGCCAATGTTGACATGCATGAAGTTTTCCGATGTTCAGATCGAAGAAGTTTCCGACGTTCAGGTCGATGCGACTTGTGGCATTCAGGCCAGTGTTCCGATATTCAGATCGAAGTGGCATTCAGGCCAGTGTTCCGATATTCAGATCGAAGTGGCATTCAGGCTAGTTTTCCCGATATTCAGATCGAAGTGGCATTCAGGCCAAGTCTTTCTGATGTTCAGATCGAAGAAGTTTCCGACGTTCAGGTCGATGCGATTTGTGGCATTCAGGCCAATTTTCCGATGTTCAGATCGAAGTCCTTTCCAGTATTCAGACTGATGAGCGGCATTCAGACCATGGTTATTTCTGTGTTACCATTTATTTTGGTATCCAGTTTAACATTCTTTTTCGATATTCAGACTGACTCTCACCGTACCAGACGGATTCTTCTTTCAAGACCACCTCTTTGCCGATTCTGACAGACATTGTTACTTCACTTCACTTCAGTGCAAATTTTTGGGCTTTTATTGTATTCAATTCCTTGATACCTCGAAAGTACGAAAGCAGCTGCCATCTTTTTTTCAGGTCTCCAGTTGATTGAATAGGGGCAGCTGTAATACCCCAAAATTTACCCTTCATTTTTCCTGGAAAAAAGAAAAAAAAACGAAAAAAAAAGAAAAAAAAAAAGAAAAAAAAAGTTAAAAAAAATAAAATAAATAAAATTAATTAAATACTCTGCCGCGACCTTCAGGCAACCCTGAGGATTGTTCATGACCCACCTTAGGAACTACTCTGCAGCGACCTTCAGGCAGCCCTGAGAAGTTCACTCCGCCTCACACAAACCCTAGTATTACTTTGCAGATCCGACCGTACCATTCAATCTTAATCAGTCTCTCTCATCAGGTATGCCTTTGTTCCTATTACTTTATGCCTTTAATTTGAATGCTCTAAATGTATGAGGTATTATGGGTGAATTTGATACCCTTTTGATGCATGTGTTTGACAAGAGGTTTAGGCCTCCTATCCTTGGTTGCTTTTTGTGAGCTTTTTTGTGAATTTTGATGGAATTATTCATGTGGTTACATTTTGATTTAGGGGCAACTCTTGGTTACCCTATCTTGTTTCACTAACCCTTTTGTTGAGTTTTTGTGAAGGCAAATGACTTTTGCAGGGATAACTTGCGTGGTTTCCCACTTTATTTGTGGGATAACCCCTGGAGGTTCATTCCGATTACCTGTACTGACCCACTTTCTTTGATGATGTTAGCTTGGAAGGATCTCAGGGTTTCCCATTCCTCTAATTGCTGTTACTTCGGATCTTTATCCGCGTGGTACTTTTACATTTTTCCCGCATTTTACTGCTTTCCTAGCTGGAAGACCTCGATAGGAGGCAATGTTTTTGTGTTTACTTTATGCAGGTTCCTTTGTCCAGGGTTAAGAGCTATGAGGTCTTATCCTCATTACCCTTTTGCATGCGCGTTCCTACAATGCAAACAAACCCTTCATTGATTTTTCTTCTCCATAACACACGTTTACTCCTTCTACTACAGGTGAGTAAGTCTCCAAAGGTCGAACATCCGGTAGATTGCGTAGTAACGTCGTTCATCCAAAACCCAATCCATAACCCCGTAGTTAGCCGAACTACGACTTGCTCTGATTCTCATTCCAGATGAGATACGTAGGCATAAGACGCAATGTCTTAGCGAGCACACATCCCCCCAACCCATAGGTCAGCCGAGCTACGAAGACTTTGATTCTCATATTCAGATGAGATACGTATGCAGTGGATGCGACATCCGCGCGAGTCATTTCTCTTAACCTTTTTAGTAAATAAACACATTAGGTAAACCCACACCCTTTAGACAAAAACCACAAAAGTGGATCCCGTAGAGTACTACGGATGCGTAGGGGTGCTAATACCTTCCCTTCGCATAACCGACTCCCGAACCCAAGATTTGGTTGCGAGACCCCGTCTTGTCCTTTCCTTTTTCAGGTTTACTTCGAGCGTTTCCTTTCCCTCCTTTGGGATGAATAACGCACGGTGGCGACTCTTCTGTCTTTTTCTTTCGCCGATTGTTTTTCGCGCACTGTATTTTTCAGGTTGCGACAGACGGGAGAAAGAGATGGAACAAAAGAGGGGACTGAGTGATACCTCTCTCATTTCCATAATTCTTTTCTCTCTCTTCACTCTGAATTTTCTCTTATTATCTCTCACCACAAACACCACACATAGACACACACACACACACATAAACGTTTTTTCATTATTTTGGATCAAAAAGCATATAAACCAAATGAACATAAAGAACAAACAATGAACATATCGAATATTCATCGTCCCCCGAAACCCATATCCATAAAACAAACACCAAAACCTAAAATTACAAACACAATCCTTGCTTAAATCCTTCCCCTAAGCATGCTTCTAGCCTCAGAATCATCAAAAACAACAACAACCACTCGGATCGAAGCTCACAGAATTCGAAAACCCTAACGCTAAATCCAAACATATCAACATCATATAACAAAATTATCAAAGAAAAAGCAACATAAATCATAACACGACATCAATCAAACGTGAAAACACGAAAGAAATCCATGGATATACTCGGAGAAAGATCTATTCTGATGAAGATTCCAGCAAGGTGCAACTCTCAGGTAACATTATTTGGTCTCGTTTTCTTTGTTTCTTTCACTTCTTTCCTTCTGCTCTAGACTTCTAATCTACTCTTCTTCTTCCACTTTCTTTTAGTTGACTTTTGAATGATGAAAAATGACCTAAATGGAGTAATGTCATGCATATAATGAATGAAATGAGCAAGAGGCAAAATTTGGTATGACAATACGTACCAGTATTGGAATATTTGAACAAAACCCTAAGCGCAAGGTGAAGTTGCAAAGGGGGAACACATACATGATCCAGAACCTCCTTCTAAAAATAATTTAGCAGAAGACAAACACCCAATTTACAAAAAATACATGAGTAAAAAGGGATATACCACCCTTCAAACTCATGGAATATCCTTTTCCCGACCGAAATCAATATAATACCCCAATCAGAGGAAACCTCTATTCCAAAGGACCGAGCGATATTTCTTCCCCTTGAATGAAAGTGGATATGGGCTAAATACTCTGGTTTGACCCAAGACTAATCTTCCACCACGATCTCCGCCACCAAAACTGATTAGGAAAGTAAAGATTTAAGTTCACCAAGCATAATAGAGTAATATGATGAGAATGGACAAGTATATGGTAACAACAAAAAAGAGAAAAATTGGAGAATAACGTCTAGCTTTTGAATGGTGAAGGGAAAATACGCGGGTAACCATCATCGTGTCCCATCAGTCCACATGAGGGTAGAAGACACTTAATTTCCCTAGGTAGGGTAATAGTTCTGTAACATGCATGCCTAGGGTGACATGTTAGAAAGGAAACGTAGCAATAAATCAATAACAATAGAGCATTAAATACATTTTTCCACCACTACTCTTGTGACAGACTCTAATCATTTTGATTTTAGAAAGACAAAAATAATCTTCAGAAAGTTGACCGCAGTCACTGAAGACTCCCCGATATGCAGGGCTCTCGGTAAATCTTGAGGGCAACTATTCTGGACTAGCCATATTATTTTGAGTCCGACCACCCTGAGATGGCCTTTTCTGGGTCATAGCCTTTTAGACGATTACACGACCACGCTTATAGAATCTTATATTTCCCTTAATATTATCCTATACCTTGCTACAAGGGATCTACGCCTTAAGCCCATCCAATGATCCTATGATTCCACGCCTGAAAGATTGAAAATTAGTTATTCCTCTCCCATATATATATATATATATATATATAAGGAATGTCGCAATTTCAGGTAATAAGTTTCAAACACAATTTGAATACTCTCTACTCTTTCTTATACTGACGTGCCCGTCAGAATGCTAACCTTGCTGGTACACCCCCGTTCCACCATATCATAAGCTCTCTTTCGCCGTAGCTTCCACATCTCTCTCTATTTATGGTTTCAGAATGGAATAATTACCTTTTATAATCACAATTAAAAGAGATAGTTTAGTATAAATTTATTATATCTTCAATTTAACTACATAGTAAATTATAGTAGTGTGTCAGCGTTTTTTATAAAAGATTTGAATTAAGATAACCAAAAGGCATAACAACTGCTTCTTAGTCCCATGGAGATGGTGGTTGACATTGACTTCACTCGAATTGCTAATTTGTACTCGTCTGATTGAGGTGATCAACCTTACCTGTAGGGGATCAGATAACCATGTTTCACACTTACTTGACCAGGGGGTTACGTTAATCTTCATAGAATTGCTTTCACCTTATTTTTGGTCATGTCGTAGAGCCTTATAATTCCTCTTTGCCTTAGATAGATCGGCGCTTACTTGACCAGGGGGTTACGTTAATCTTCATGGATGTTTTGGTACTTCAACTTGTGATGGGATAAAGATGTTAATGTGTCATATGTTTCCGCGAAGGGCCTTCCTAAGAAGCAGTCGTAGACACTTTTACAAGGAACTACCAGGAATTTAGAATTGATTGTTATGGTATCTTATCCTCTCACAAGGTAACCATTATTTCAATTTATCCATAGGGATAAGTTAGTGTGCCATTGAAATACTGTAGATTAGACCCTTCATATGGCAAAAAATTCTCCTTCTTCAAATCCACCTTCTCAAAAAGATCAGAGTACATGATGTCACAAAAGTTGTCGCCATCAATGAGTACAGGGGGACATCGAACTTAGAGATCATGGTTGTTATTACCAAAGGAAAGATTCCGATTGGGATTCCCCCACTTTCTTGTTGTCGTGTAATCCGATGATCAATATCTTTAGCACTCTAGCCAAAATATTTCCTTCTTTCTTGTTGACGACCATCCGATCGACAATTTCATCTTTATTCTCTACTTGGAGGGGTTGCTTATTTTTAGGGCGCTTCCAGTGATGGACACAATATATTGGAACTTTCTTTCATGGCCCTATTTTTCTTCACTACCGGTATCCTTCCCTTTGGATCATGCGACAACTTCTATAGATTTTTTAAGGGACTTTTCCTCTTTGGCGAATTTTCTCGGCCTCTCTTACTATCTCTAATGTATTTATCTAGTTTCCCTTTCTTGACGTATCCTTCTATTGTGTCCTTCAGCTGGGTGGAATCGTTTTGTTTTTATCGTGACTTTTGGGGAAATAATAGTACTTTAACTTATCATTCTAGGCAGATTCTTTATCCGGATATAGGTTTTTGGTCCCAACCTCTTTGAATTATGTGTTCGCATATTATTTCCATATCTTTTCCTTGGAAGTGTTCAATGGGTAATAACGTCAAACCTGGACTGAGGTGTGCCCATTGCTTCTTCCTTATGCTGATCGACATCTTTCTTAGGTGGTCGACTGGGTTCGGTGTTCTCCGTCCCTTGATTGACTACCATAGACAATAATTTTTCTTCGTAGTTGATGTAGAGGTTAACTCCACTCAACAAGTTTTCAAGTTATAGGCCACTTTTCTCCCTAGTTTCTCTCGGAACATACAATCCATCCTCAAGCCCCTTTCGAAAATCTAGCACTTCAAGCTTTCATCTGAGCCCCCTACGACCACTGCCACTTTGGTAAAGATTTCAATGTACCCGTGCAATATTTCTTTTATACCTTGGGTGATCCCATTAAGTATGATTATGGTTGTGGGTTGCCTTTTTCCTGCAATGAAATAGGAGAGGAAAGTTTTGATATATCGGTCCAAGAATCTATGCTCCCATGAGGATTATAATTGAACCAATTTATCGTTGATCTAAATAAATTTAATGCAAAAATCTTGCATTTTACAACCATGCGGGCATGGTAGTAGTACATACGATCGTCTACGGGCTCGACTTATTCGTCAGGTTCCCTGTTGACATACCCCAATTTTGACCCTCATTCAATAAATCAATATAGTCATCATGACATATGCATCATATATATAGCATAACATGCATTTCATCTCACATAATACCCAAAATGTCAACCAGAATATGTTTTCGGATCTACAAACAAATCGGTCAAACTGACTCTCAAATGTACGTGAAATTGGCGGGCGAAAAATTTCAAAACCGAGCTTGCAGATGTCAATTTTATTAATTTACGGTTCACGTAGTTTAACTTGGCGTGCTCGTTTTATCTTTCAACTATTTTAGGCCACATTTTGATCAGTCTGAGCCTTTTAATCGATCAAATTTTATTTCAAAATTAAACCAAAAAATGTATGTTTCGAGGAGGTTTATTTCGCGCTGATTTTTTTTTGCATTCAGTTTAATTTTTTGAGAAATTTTATGCCCAATTTTTATTCATATTGAATCCTTTTATTTTTTATTTCTTTCTCAAAATGTTCGAAATGATTAAATAGATTTATCTATGTTTTTATTTTGATTTTATTTTAGCTATTTATAATTCTTTTATTTTTAGTTGTTTTATTTATTTATAACTTATTTTCATACTAAAAAAAATCAAAAGGGTATTTTAGAACTTTTCATTTAAGAAACTCTAGTATATATATCTTTAAGCATTGCATGAAAGAAAAAAAAACAAAAACCTAGACCTTAAGCGGCGCGCCACTTATCTCCTATCCATCCTCTCTCTCGATTTGAAACATGAGGAAAAAGGAAGAAAAAACACATCAGTAACCAAAAACGATTATCCATCCATCATCAAACCAAGCTCATGTAGTAGCTGTAGTGGGGTATTCGTTACCATTAGAGATATTGACTAAATCTAAGATAAACCATACAAGTCGAGTCGCCATCGCACTTCTATTTATCCAAAGGAATGGTTAGAAAGCGAACAAAAACCTAAAAGTTTTATCAAATCAAAAACTAGTAAAAATGTCAGAGATCTGGGTAAGGGGGTTGGTTATGCAATGGGAAGGTTTTAAGCACCCAAAACATCCTAGGTACTCCTAGGGAGCCCTTCTCATATTTGTTGTAAGGTTGGTATTTTGTGAAAAATTTATTTGTGCAAACATGATTGAAGAGATGAGGAAAGAATATACAAGTTTATTTACATTTTTGTGTTTGAATGGATGAAACTCATTGCCTACGTACCATCTTAAAAAAGATTAGGATCAAAACCTCGTAGTTCGGGGTAAAAATCTCAAAAATGAGTTGGCGAATTGATGGTCCAAAAGCCTTAAGGTCTTTTGTTATCCAAGGGAGAAAACTCAACCCAAAACCACAAATCCACCATGTGAGGATAACTTCAACATGCTAGTGAGGGGTTAACCCTATAATAAGCATGGAAGACTCATTGTCCATCACTAAGGATATAGGTGAGTCTTACATCTACCTCAAGAATATCTCAAACCTAATAGCTAAAGGTTATGAATTTTTTTTGATTAAGAGAGTGGCCATTGAAACCACAAAGTATTTGAATGTGTTATATTTACCAATGAAAAGTATATACAAAATATGGTCAAAGTTGGCTTAGAAGTTCAATTCAAAATAAGTGTTATCAAAAAGTTTGAAAATCAATAAGCATAAGGCTTATGTTTCTAATGTTTGAAAACAAGTGTTAAATGTTTGCACAAATGTTTTGGCTTGGGTTAGAGTGGAGGGAAGAAGAAGAATGGCTAAAGTCCTAATCATACAAGAGATAAGGGATAAGAAGTAAGACCACAAATGGAGTTCCTCTCTTGAGATCATATTAATGATCCAAGTAGCTCCCATCCTTTGGAATATGCAAGCAAGATAATAGTAAGCTCAAGCAAGCAACACAATCAAACAAGCTCTTGGAGAATTCCTCAATGGTTCTTAGATCTCTCTCTCTTAGAAGCTTATGGCAATGGTTCCTCAATTTGGCTCAATGTTGGAATTCCTAGCACAAGAACACACATATCAAAAAGTTCTATCAAACAAACAAAGAATGAACAAGAAGGAGTTTAGAGATTTGTCCTTTCAAAGTCCTCTTCAACATTCATAGCATTCTAAAGGCTCAATTGCCTAGTTTCTCTTTGACTTTTATAGCATTCTAAAGGCATGAGGCCTAGTTGCTCTTTAACTCCAAATTTGCATAGGGAAAGTCCTAAAATCTAAGTCCACTTGTCCATTTCTTTGCATTTGGTCCACAACAATCAAAACAAAACACAAACACAATGATATATACACAATTATGTGCTCAAGTGAGAAAAAGGCAAATTGCATTAACATAAACATGTGCTCAAGTGAGCAAAGGAAAAAGCAAATGAATAATATGTACAAGAATAATAAATTGCATAAATGTAAAGAGCAAAAAGTAAATGTTAATAGTTAATGATTAGTGTTAGTGGTTAGTGTGCCATAAGGCAAATTTAGCGCTATGTTAAGCAATCGTAATTGGACTTATGTAGAAGTCACAACTATCTGAGGCCGGTCAATAATAATGTAGGCAACAACACAAGTTAGAAGTCTTGATTAGCGAACCAAGTTCCAACAACTTGCCATACCAAAAAGAAGATGAGAAATGATCTTGTATTGGTTTAAGTCCTTTGCATGATTTAAGAGGCAATCTATCCTTAATGCAAAGTCATTCACTTGATCAATTGATCAAGATGAATTAGATTTGAATCAAGGAAGATTAAACCTCCCTAATCAATGCTAACTATCAACCTTTAACTCATTGATCAAAGAGAAAAGAAGAAGGAGAAGAAGATGGATAATGGAAATGAAGAAAATAAAGTGCATTAAGTGAAATGGAATGTACCAATCCACAAATATTGATCAAAGATAGGGAAGATCAAGGTCAAACCATAAAAAACAGAAATGAGATGAAGATTGGAAGTCAAGGAATAAACAAAATATTTTTGGCATTTTTGACATTTGGAAATAAACTTGAATTAAAATATTAAAGAAAGGTCAAACTTCAAATTCACTTCAAATCAACTTTGAAAAGTCCAAGTGAATTATCCCAAGTTCAACAAGGTCAAACAAAGTTTGACAAAAAAATTCAGCATTTTTAAAAGTCAGAAACTATTTTTAATCAATTAAAAATGAAGAAAAATAACCTAATTGAACTAAAATCTCAAATAAATCTCAAATCAATTAATAAATTGATGAGAATATTTTTCATAGATCCATCATCATTCAAAGAAGTTAGAAAAATATTTTTGTATTTTTTGAATATCAAAAACTATTTAAAATGAATTAAAAATAACCAGAAAAGAGAAAATTGTTAAAAAATAGCAAATGATAAAATAAAAAATATTAAAAATCATTTTTAGAAACTAGAAATTAAAAGAGAAACGTAATTAAAAAATGAAATAGAAAATAAAATCAGAATTAAAAAAATGGAAAAAGCACGAGCCCTTGGATCTAAGCTCATTAATGGAGCTGGCAGATCCAAGGATCCACAAGCGCGCGCTTAGTGTAGTCCACAGTCAATGCAACCACATGGATACCAAGAAAAAATCATAACAATGGAGCATGGAGATTCAATCTGGAAAATGCATCGTGTGGCTCAGATTGGATCTGGAAAACAGACGGTGGCCAGCGCCACCGTCTTCTCCGGTGGAGACCAAAAAATGCAGAGTTTCAAATGTTAACTAAAATGCACGATCCAGGCACCATTCGAAAGGTGAAGTGATGTACATCACTCCTATGCCACTCAATTCCACTCTAGATTCCTATTAAGAGAGAAATTAGAGATGGAAGTTTGGTAGTGTTCAACTGAACTTACTCGATTCCAACAATTAAACACACAATAATGATGCCTCTATAGAGAGGACTTAAGACAACACAAGATCAAGGCAAATGGAGCAAAGTATAATGAGATTCGAAGCAAATTTCAGTCGAGCAAAACCTTTGGATTATGAAGAAATGAGTCACTCTCTCTGGTTCCTTTTGCAAACAGAAGCTTCAATGGATCAAATGATGAAGGTCTAGGAACTTAAGATCTTAAAATTCAACCAAATGTAATTGAATTTCAGATCTGAAAATTTGGAGAAAAATGGAGTTGTTCCTTTAGGTATGGTTAGGGATTCAATCTTGCAGCACTTCAGGCGCCTTCAGGTTACCTTTCAAGTGAAGCAATGCATTCTATTTATAGCTGGAGCTGCAAGGAGAGTGTGATGAATCCGTGTGCATGAGAATTGGGTCCTCCATGCATGGGCCTGTACAGGCGCATGTGAGGCCCAAAATCAAATGGTTTTGCATGCTGACTCAAATGAATCAACTTTGGACGTGTAAATTGAAAAACATTGGCTTGTGCATGAAGATTCATCATGAAATGCATAAATGGTCACAAAACTTCAAGTCTTCGAAAATCCCTTTTGCAAAACGGAAACATAGGCATGTGGGTAATGGTTGGAAAGGTCTTGACATAAGGAACAAATGTTATGTTGGACTAAAACTCATTTGGAGTGTGGAATTTTATGAAAACAGGCCATGAAGTTCAATGTACAAAATATGCCTTTGAGAATTTTGTCAAAATGAACCACCTTCAAGCCCTTATGTTTTGATGATGCAAGCTTCAAATGGAAAAGCCTCCAACATTAAAGTTGTATATATTTTCAATACAATCAATTTGGACTTAAAGTTTGCATCATTTGGATTTTTGATGAAGAAGTTATGGGCACTTGAAGTTGGACTTTTTCACATTTCAATGCATTTGGTCCAAAGTGACCTATAATGTTTTGCATTATCACATGTATTTCTTTTGGGATTATGAAATTTTGTCCAACATAACGTTTGAGGTAAACATCTTAAGCTTTCCAATGAATTTGGTCCCACCTCAAAATCATAAAAAATGAATGAGTTATGTTCTTGGGAAGTTGACCAAAAATTAGGGTTTCTGTCAAAATGACCTATAATGTCTTGGAATGGAAGATGGCCTTAAAATCTTCAAATCAAATTTTGATGAACATGAAAGTTGTTCATATTTCTCTTGGGGTCATCTCCATTTGACCAATACATAAAAAGTTAGGTCTCAGTGCATTTCAAGATAGTCAGATGAATTGACTGATCAACTTCTCAAGTCCACAACTCATATCTTGATGAATTGATGATTGAGGGCACTCAAATAAGTTCAAATATGCATGAAATGATGAATTATATAACTTCCCTTGATTGTATTTGACCATGGGTTGAGGTTGCTTCAAGAGCAAGGCACAATTGATGAACAAATGAATTAGGGTTTCCTTGGGAAACAAACCTTAAACCCCTTGACTTGCTTTGATCAAAAATGATGATTTGAGATACTTGGGAGGCATATTTGATGGATGAGAGATTTGGGAAACATTACCATGCTTGCTTTCATCTTCTCCTGACCATATCAATGCACATAAGATCTCCTAGAAACTTTGGATCTTGTGACTGCTCAAGCTACAAACAAAAGATGTTAGTGACATATTTTTGTGCTTTTGGTTAGTGAATAAAATGATAAAAGCAATAATATACAATTCAAGAATGCTTGGTGATCTCAAACCATTCACAAGGGATCCCACCCAAAGGCAAAGGGAACCAAGATGCTTAGGATCCTTGAGGCTATGCAAATGCAATGTTATGATGCCATGAGGGATCTTAGGGTCAAAATTGGGGTCTTACAGTAGCCATACTCCATACCACATTTCTCATGTTCATACAATAACACACATTCATTCGATGAACCGCCTACTTCCAACTTCACACTACAAAAAAAGCATAAACCTCCATGACTCACGAGTTCAATCTACTCACCACCATTTTCCTCACTCAGTACGTAAAGCTCACCAAATTTTCCTTATTTATTTGGAACCACTCTTTTGCACGTACAATAAAACATCACCCTTATTCAACTACTACTCGATTCAAAATCACCATGAAACAACTGCTGCAGCGCCGGTAAAGAGACCTTGCAACCACCTTCAATAGTGATACTTCACCCTCATAAATTGCGGTTGCTCCTACCTATTCATCCTCAACACCGCATAGCCACCACCTTAGCTCAACTTCATCGCCACTACCCATCACGAATCAATAACAACACTTCTATGTCCGTCACTTTCATGTCCATCACCGGAAAATATCCATCTGCACCACCGTGGAAGTATTAGTAACTCCGCACGAAAACCACCACTCTTCAAACTCTGGAGACCACCATTCCCTTACAACCAAAACTAAAACACCACTGCTTCATTTCGTTAGCACACTTCCGGAGAGTTGCATAACTAAAGACGTCTACATCCGCCATGAATACAAACCATGAACCATCTTGCAACCTCACGCTGGAGGCCACGTTAACATCACCTCCAACCGTGTCGGCACCGCATGAAAACACCCCAACATCTGTTGCAACTCCTTCCTCAAACAACCACCTCAACCAAACTTAACAAAACCCCACTCTTCATTTGGTTTCGTGAAACAAGTAAGGAAGAGGAAGAAGGTAAATAGAGTGACGAGTTCATGAAGCTGCTGCTTTTGTTTGTTTCTTTGGTTTTTCTTTTTTCCATTTTTACCATGTTATTATATATATATATATATATATATATATATATATATATATATATATATATATATATATATATATATATATATATATATATATATATATATATATATATATCGATGCCATTAGTTGACAACTAAATGGTCATGGAGTTGTGGTTGAGACCTCGGTAGCCCAACCTCCATGGCCTGTGCTAGAACCTTGCCTACACCTTGTATTTTCGTGTTTATTTCTTTCTTTTTTTCATCATTCAATGTTTATTTTATATATATATATATATATATATATATATATATATATATATATATATATATATATATATATATATATATATATATATATATATATTGTTGCATTTACTTATCAGCAAAATGACCATGAGGGGAGTGGTTGAAGCTTCACGCCCCCAACCCCTATGTCTTGGATTTAATACCTTGCTGCCACTTTTTTCCATTTTTTCAACTTTTGTTTTTTGTTTTCTTTTACATTTTTTTAACCCATCCAATTGTTTTTCTTTTTAATTTTTGTGACACATATTTCTTATTTGTGACATTATATTTGCAATTTTATGTTTTTATTTATTTTTTCCATTTATTTTATTCCGATTACGGCCATTGGAAATACGCCATTTCAATGTTCAATACAATGTGATACTTGTAGATTTTTATCCCATTTCCTTAGAATCTTTTCATTGCCGAATATCAAATTATAATCCGTGAATTCAACATTTCCCATGTTATTATTCCACCAATTATTTTATTGATACATTAATGGTATTTCACAGTGTTTTGAACCTTTACATAAGACGTTTCCATTGTTGTAAATATGCACAAATCGGCTTTAAGCACATTATCTAGGATTTTACTTGCACTTCTCAATTTCGGTTTGCCTTGCACGTCCTTGCGTTATGTGACATTCATTCACATCCGCGCATCACGATTTTAATCCCTACACTCTTTGTTTTTACTTCTTTCAACTTAATTATTCTGAATGCATGATTTGTATATATGACTTGTGTGTGGTTATCCAATTCACATGGCTTACCCTTGGATCTTCTTACAATGAGCTCTTAATCAATATCAAGATAGTTTTCATAATTTCAAACATTTTTCAAATCATTTATATGAATCAAACATTGATCAAACATCAAGTGACTTTTCTTAAATCAAACATACTATCAAATCCTTTTGTTAATAAATACGAAAGAAGAGGACCGTTGGAATATAGCATTCCGACGGGAACCCTCAAATGATCGGTCCCAAAGCATGCATTTTGGGTTAACCTTTCATTCTTTTCTTTCGTTCTTAAAACATTTAAATTAACTTGGATGAATAATGGCCGTCGGGACCAAGCATTCTGGCGTAACTATTTGAATAATTGATTCTTATCAAGCGTTCGTTGTCCATCAAACAATTTTCTCAATTTATCTTGAATGAAAAAGGACCATTAGAATTTATCATTCCGGTGGAACCCCAATTGATTGATCATGAGGCTTAGGTATCACTCTCACCGAACATTCGCCATTCACCTATAAAATACATTCAACCAATCAAAAAAACTTTCTAGCCGCCGTGCAGTTGATTTTAAAAACCTTTTCATAAACGAAAGACATATTATCTTAAGATGATGTAAAACAATGTTTCATCGACAATCATTGAGTTGAGATAAGTGACGTTTTCCCGTGAATGTTGATTCGTAAATCCATTCAATGTGATGCAAACGCCCGCTCCTCACGTGTATTGGGTAAAACAATATTTTTCGTTGATTAATACAAAATAGTTTTTGCTAAAATCGATCAATAAATAAACATTTTCTACCCAGAACTACGTAAGCCTTGAATTCTCTATTACACCCGGAGATACGTAGGAGCAAGATTGCGAAATCTTGTCAGGTTCATTAATAAAAAAAAATTAGGTTTCGTTCTCCCTCTAATAATAAAAACCTTTTTAGGTCCTTTCTCATTAATAAAAATTCAAAAACATTTCTACTCTCTCTTTTTCTATCCTAAATAAGTAGAAGATCACAAACTAACATAATAAGCTAACATTCAAATCGAAACTAATTAAACGGTTTTCGTTGAGTACAACGAACGTGAGAGGTGCTAATACCTTCCCATTGCGTAACCGACTCCTGAACTTTGACATTGGTTGAGATGACCATATCGTATCCTTTCTTTTAGGGGTTTTATCGATATTTTCCCTTTTCTTCTTCGAGAATAAATAAAGTTCGATGACGACTCTGTTCAGTCCATCCGGCGAGCGTGTGATTGCGTTTCACGAGCGTCGTGTTCTCATTTTTCGAGGCGTGACACCTGGTCCCGTCATATTTTTGGAGTTTCGGTGGCTTCTCCAATGATCTCATAATCCTACTATCGAGATACGACTCTTTCGCTTAGGAATTGGAGCGTCTTCTTTATACCTTTATATTCTTCAAGGACGACGAACTTCAGGAGAAGTATGGCTACCTCTTCCCCCTTCGGGATAAGGGGAAAAAGGCCGTGTGTCAATGGTGTTGTCAATTGCTCGACGAATTTTTGATTTCTTTTTTCATGTATTTCAACTCACTTTGACACCGATTGAAAAATGACAATTTGGTTTCTTTCGGAGGCTTCCT
Organism: Lathyrus oleraceus; assembly: GCF_024323335.1. Lineage (NCBI taxonomy): Eukaryota > Viridiplantae > Streptophyta > Magnoliopsida > Fabales > Fabaceae > Lathyrus > Lathyrus oleraceus. Next base: position 15,435,459 of record NC_066582.1, read on the forward strand.
CTTGCACGATACTAGTCCTCAGATTGACATGTTGTAAACTTTCTTCAATTATGAATATCCTTTTCTGCTAAGGCTGAGAGTTTTGTTGTTGCACCATATTTTAAACACTTCAATATATCGTTTTCTTCTTATACGCCGAGATTAGCCTATAATAGCTGAAAGTCGGGAAACATCTCTTATTCAGGTATCACAGATACCCGTGGAGGAGGTTAGTATGAAAGCTCACCTTAATGAAATTCTTACATAAATCCCATAAACATAAGAGATTGTAATACTCCTTAATCCACATAAGCGATTCCGCACATACAGAAGCTTTATTAACGTTTTAGATTAATCTAATGGCTAACCACAATTCTTTAAACTTCATGGGTGGCCCATTATAGTTTTCATATGCAAAGAGAGAGAGAAAACGCACCCTATGGCAAGGGTGAAATCCTTCCACGTTGATATGCATCTATTGATACCAATCAAGTGTGTCTATTGTACAACATTGAAATGAATGGATTTCTCTCAACAATTTTGTCAACCGAAATTTTATATAGAAAATATCATTTAGAAACAGAAACTACATGCATCGTATGATACATACTAGTGAGGATACTATGATTATTATTATTATATTCATAGTAATTTTGTCGGTGCATTCTATGTGATGATTCATGAAACCTCATCCTAGTAATTCATTATCACTGCAAATCATTACACCCTCACGCCGCTCAATGTTCATTTCATTTCGTGTACGATTCTTACTTACTCTGAGTGTGTTCCTCTTTCTCTCAAGTTTCTATCATTCTCGTTCACAAATACACATCAATAAAAAAACATGTTTATTTTTAAACAATATTCAATAACTTAAATATAAAAAAATGTAGGTATATTGTATGAAACTGAGAGGTTAAATGTCAAATATTTGACAAAAATAATGTGTAATATGACAATTAAAATAAATAGTCTTAAATCAAAATTAATTAATTAAATAATATAGAAAAAATCACTAGAAGAAGATAATAAAAGATGAATCCATACATAATTTGTCTATTTAATTCAATCAAATCAATATATTATAGTAAAAGATAACAAATACACCGTCTATTATAACTTAAGAGTTGTTAAAAAAATTACAAGGTAAATTTTTTTTTTCTTTTTTGCAAATTTATGACAATATCTCATATTTTGTTCAAAAATAATGATTGGGTATTAAGGAAAACACCTCAAAGTATTTGCAAGACTTAGATTTGTTGAGACTAATCTTCAAGTAGTCAGCAAAACATCTATTTTGTATTTAACAGAATTGAGTTGCCTTTTAAATAAATGATTTTAAGAATGAAGTTCAGATTTCTTGTAATCAAATGATTTTGATTACAATGTAGATTTTTTTAATATATTAGTCAATGGGAGGTTTATCAAAAGCTGACTTTCTGCGCATGTTTCACAAAAAGGCCAACTTGCCATATATGAAGCAAATAATTAATTTCTTGTATGTGAAGATTTGTCTTCATAAAAATAATGATCCAAACAAGTTGGTTGAGTTATTAACAAAAAAATAATATTTATGAACCACATAATTAATTATTTTTTAGTATTTTTTAGATTTCCTTTTTTAATAATTATTTAATTTCTTTTCGTCTTATCTACTCTCTTTATTACATAGTAATTTATAAATATTCTCTTTACCTATTTAAACCAACTATATTTATTTCCCATCCTCTTTTTACTATAAATATTACCCTAGCATTCTCTATAGTATTTTTATTTCAAATTAAAACATAAAATTAAGCTATAGTAAAAACATGATGTTTTAGACAAAATAAGATAAAAATAAGATGGAAAGACAGAAAAGCAACATAAACCGCAGCATGAATTATGGGCGATGTTGGTCCCCGTTGAATTGTTTCACGTGATACGACAAAGTGGCCGAAAATGGCTCAAAATTCCAAAGAGAAAATGGATGATTGTTTGTTTACACTTTAAAGTTCTCAAAATAAAAAAAGTAGTCACCTACTAAATGGCCCACATGGTAGATTATTGGTTATTGCCAATTTCCATTGTCTCTAGAGTGGAGCGTGACATTCACAATGCCCCCACATTATGTAATATGCAAGCTTAAATATCTAGTTAGTTTAAGTGTGGTTTTGATACATTCAAAATTTATTCTAAGAAATCAATTGTTAATTGGTTTAGTCGTGTTTGATGTTGAATTTGGTAGGGAGGATAACGGTTTGATCTCCCGCAATTGCGATCGGAATGGGTTGGAATCACTTGATGCCATAACTGATTGGGAGGTATTAAAAGTAATTCATATTTATTAGTTGTACTATTTTCTTAGCCCCTAAGTTTGTTAGAGGGTATTTTAGTATTTTATCCTATTCTAGTAACCCTATTTTTAGCTTATAAATAGGGTGGTAATCATTGTAACTTTTATCATGTTTTATAGCCGTCATTCTCTTAATAGAATATTTCCGTTCATCATTCATTCTACCTTTGCACCAACAATTGGTATCTAGAGCTCCGGTTCGGATTCATTGGGAAACACGGGAAACACGAGTGAACGTGAGGTCTTGTGTGTTTGATTTTGATTCTTAGATTCGTGTTGAATCTTGAACAAAATCTGATCAGAATTTTAATTCTGTGGGTTGGGAAACACTGTGAGAAATCTGAGTGTACTGCGCAAGGTAGAAAGATGAACGGAAACGGCAACATGAACACCAAACTTCCAGTATTTGACGGTAAAAACTGGAATCGTTGGATGATCCAAATGTGTGTACTGTTCGGTGCTCAAGATGTTCTAGATCTTGTCACTGATGGTTATGTTCCGGTAGCAGCAGATGCGACGGATGAATAGAAAAACGCGCAGAAGGAAGTAAAGAAGAAGGATCAGAAAGCATTGTTCTTCATTCATCAATGTATTGATGTAAATGTGTTTGAGAAGATTGCAGATTCAACAACAGCAAAGGCTGCGTGGGACACACTGGTTAGATGTTATGGTGGTGACGCATCAGTGAAGAAGATGAAGCTTCAGTCCTTGAGAAAGCAATATGAGAATCTCAACATGAAGAATAATGAGAAAGTTTCTGAATACATCTCCAGAGTGATTCTGATCACTAATGAGATGAAAGCGTGTGGAGAAACTCTTTCTGAAGAAACAATCATGGAGAAGGTATTGAGATCCCTTACCTCTCAATTTGATTACATTGTGGTAGCAATAGAACATTCCAAAGATCTGAGCACCATGAGAATTGAAGAGTTACAGAGCAGTCTAGAAGCGCAAGAGTTACGTTTGACTGAGAGAACTTCTGAAAGGGAAGTAGAGCAGCAGGCTCTGAAAGCAACTTCTGATAGGAGGTATCAGAAGCAGTCAGAAGCCAGGAGAAGATCTGATGGTGGTCAGAAGTCAGAAAACTCAACCTCTGATAGACAAAAGAATGCTCATAAGGGAAAAGAGAAGTATGACAAGAAGAAGATCCAGTGTTACTGTTGTAAGAAGTTTGGTCACTTTGCTAGAGACTGTTGGTCAAACAAGGAGAGAAAATCAGAAGAAGCAAATATAGTTAGAAGTTCTGATGACGAATCTGTGCTATTGATGGCCTCTGAATCTGATGATATGGATCTGATAGACTGATGGTATATGGACACTGGCTATTCAAATCATCTTACTGGAAACAAGAAATGACTGGTTGACTTTGACTCTGAAAAGAGGACATAGATCAGATGTGCTGATGACAAATATCTTAATGCAGAAGGTATGGGAAATGTCAGAGTGAGTCTGAACAATGGGAAAACAACATTGATTCAGAACGTGTGGTATGTACCGGGCATCAGAAGAAATCTGATGAGTGTGGGACAATTAATTGAGAAAGGTTTTTCAGTTACCATGAAGGACAATCTTCTGAAGCTGTATGACTGCAATCAGAAGTTGATTATGGAGTCAGAACAGGGAAGGAATAGAACATTCAAGGTGAATGTCAGAACTGCAGACTCAGAATGTCTTAGTGCAACAAGTGCTGAGAAGGAGAGTGAGTTGTGGCACCGAAGATTTGGTCATTTGAATTTCAGAAGCTTAAAACATCTGAATTCAAAGAAGTTGGTACATGGAATTCCTGCAATTAAGAAGCCTGAAAAGTCATGCAAAGTTTGCATGGAAGGAAAACAACCACGATTGCCATTTGCGTCAGAAACTGCTCCAAGAGTAAAACATGCCTTGGGAGTTGTACATTCTGATGTGTGTGGTCCATTTCCAGTAGCATCGATTGGAGGGAATAAATACTTTGTGTTATTTGTTGATGAATTCACAAGAATGACATGGGTATCCCTTATTAAGTTTAAACACGAGGTGTTTGATGAATTCAAGAAGTTCAGAATGAAGGCTGAGAATCAGAGTGGTCAGAAGTTGAAGATTCTTAGAACTGACGGTGGAGGTGAGTATAACTCCAAAGAGTTCCAGAAGTTCTGTGAGGAGAATGGAATTGAGCATGAGGTTATTGCTCCTTATACCCCTCAATACAATGGTCTTGCTGAAAGAAGAAACCGCACTTTGCTTGATACGGTGAGAAGCATGCTAAAGGAGAAGAAACTTCCTCAAAAGCTCTGGGGAGAAGTTGTTGCCACTGCAACGTATGTACTCAATCGATGTCCTACGAAGAAGTTGAAGGAAATAGTTCCAATACAGAAGTGGACTGGAGATAAGCAAAGTGTTAGTCATCTGAAGGTATTTGGTTCTGTTTGCTATAAACATGTTCCAGAAGCCAGAAGACAGAAGCTGGATGATAGAAGCAAAGTGATGATTCTGATAGGGTACCACAGTACAGGTGCATACAAGCTTTATTGCCCAGAAACCAACAAAATTGAATTCAGCAGAGATGTGATTGTGAAGGAATCAGAATTTTGGAATTGGGATAAGTCTCAATCTGATTCTGATGTTAGAACTTCTGAAGAAAGGTCAGAGTTAAGAATTTCTAAAGTTGGAGTAAATTCTGACGTTGATTCTGATTCTAATAGTGATTCTGACTCTAGAGAAGACTCAGAAGATGAAGGTGACTCTGATGATCCAGACTCTGATGACCCAGACTCTGATGGTAATCCAGATTCTGGTGGCAATTCAGACTCTGGAAATATGCCAGCCCCTGAAGATGGTCAAAGCTCTGGAGGAAGTCAACCATCTGAAGCTAGAAACTCTGAAGCTCAAGACTCTAAACAAGTTCAGAGACCACAAAGAATCAGAAACATCCCCAGAAGATATGCAGAATTTGACATGCTGCAAGACACTGAAGTAGACTCTGAAGGAGAAGTTATTCAGTGTGCCATGTTAGTAGACTTTGAACCCATAAGTACAGAAGAGGCTCTTAAGCAGAAGCTCTGGCTGAAGGCCATGAAAGAAGAACTTGATGCTATAGAGAGAAACAAGACTTGGAAGCTGACAGAACTTCCAAAAGACAAGAAAGCCATCAGCGTCAGATGGGTTTTCAAGCAGAAGTTAAAGCCAGATGGTTCAATTGGCAAACATAAAGCAAGGTTGGTAGCCAGAGTATTTCTACAGAAACCTGGGCTGGATTACTCTGAAGTTTTTGCACCTGTAGTAAGACATGAAACAATCAGAATGGTGATTGCAATAGCTGCTAACAGGAATTGGCCTCTGATGCATTTAGATGTAAAATCTGCATTTTTGAACGGTCCATTAGAAGAAGAAGTTTACGTGTCACAACCTCCTGGATTTGTGAAAAAGAATCAGGAAGGGATGGTGTACAGATTATACAAAGCTCTATATGGATTGAAACAAGCGCTCAGAGCTTGGAATCAGAAGATTGATTCATTTTTCAAGAAGCAAGGTTTTCAGAAATGTGAGATGGAGTACGGTGTCTATGTTCAACATACTTCTGAAGGAAATATGACTCTGGTATGTTTATATGTTGATGATATACTGCTGACTGGAAGTTCTGAACAGGAGATAGCCAAGTTCAAGAAAGTTCTGATGAATGAATTCGAAATGACTGATCTAGGCAAAATGACATATTTTCTAGGGATGGAATTCAGATACTCTGAGAAAGGTATTATTTTGCATCAGCTCAAGTATGAATTAGAACTTCTGAAGAGATTTAATCTGAAGAATTGTAAGATTGCTGTCACACCTTCTGATACAAATCAGAAACTGGATTCTGACTCTGATGGAAAGGATGTGGACGCTACAACCTTCAAACAGTTGGTTGGTTCTCTGAGGTATTTGTGTAATACCAGACCTGATATTTGCTATTCAGTTGGGATGGTTAGTAGGTTCATGAGTAAACCTAAGTGGTCCCATTACCAAGCTGCTGTCAGGATTCTGAGGTATATCAAGGGAACTCTGAAGTATGAAGTATTATTTCCTTCTGGAAGAAAGGATGAGTCAGAACTTCTGAGTTATTCAGATTCTGATTGGTGTGGAGACAGAGTTGACAGAAGAAGTACGTCTGGGTACTTATTCAAATTTCTGGGAGGTCCCATTTCTTGGTGTTCCAAGAAGCAACCTGTTGTGGCGTTGTCAACTTGTGAAGCTGAATACATTGCAGGTGCTGTTACTGCATGCCAAGCTGTGTGGATTCTGAATCTATTACAGGATCTGAAGATTAAAGTAAACAAACCTCTGAAGCTGATGATTGACAACAAGTCTGCAATCAATCTTGCCAGAAACCCAGTATTGCATGGGAGAAGCAAGCACATTGAGACCAAGTATCATTTTCTGAGACATCAAGTTCAGAGGGGAGTGTTAGAAGTTGTACACTGCAGCACTCAGAAACAATTGGCAGATGTTCTGACGAAAGCTATCAAGACTGATCAATTTCTCAGATTAAGGGATGGAATTGGTGTTACAAGTTTTGATGGAATATGAATTAAGGGATGGTATTAGAAGTAATTCATATTTATTAGTTGTTCTATTTTATTAGCCCCTAAGTTTGTTAGAGGGTATTTTAGTATTTTATCCTATTCTAGTAACCCTAGTTTTAGCTTATAAATAGGGTGGTAATCATTGTAACTTTTATCATGTTTTGTAGTCGTCATTCTCTTAATAGAATATTTACGTTCATCATTCATTCTACCTTTGCACCAACAGGAGGGAGTTAAATCCACGTGATGTCAGAATTGACCCCGAACCGGATTAATCAGTCTAATGGACTGGATATTGGTGGTGAAATCTAAAAAAAATTGATTCTAAGTATCTTAAGAACTCTTGATTCAGATAGTAAAGATTTTTTTCTAATTTAATTAGAGGTTCTAAGTTTGAATCGAATCCTAAAGATGCAGATGTGTTAAAAATTTTGAGAAAGAACTTTGTCGTCTAATATAGTCCTTTTCGGCTAGAGGGTTAATTTATGCAGTTATGTGCAAAGGATATGCGGTTTATAAAAAAATATAATTTTAAATAAACAAATTTGCTAAAGTTGTGATTTTTGTTATGTGAGTGCAACTTTCGGTTAGATGTATTTTGTATGATGTCAAAAGTAAGATACTTTAGAGTATAAATGTGCGTCTTAGATTATGAAACATAAAAATATTTTGAAATGAGTTGGAAAAGGGTTAATGCATAAAAACAAGTTCTAATGGGTAAAACAATCTATATGTCGACACATATATGCTTTAGATCGACACATAAAAGAAAAAAAATTATGTATCGAGACATTAGATTTTTAGGTCGGCTTATGTACCCCATTTTTAAAGCATATAACTTCTGTTTGATGTGTCGATTGCATGTGTCCACACATGCATCAAACAGGTCGACACATGACTTGCATGGGTTGACACATGCAACAGATTTTTCCAAAAACTCATAACTTTTTCAAATCTTTTGCATTCCTTTTGCCTCCAAACATGCATGCATACATATACTTCATGCAAGCATAGTTTCTAGTAAGGTTCTAGAGTAAACCTACACAAAAATGGGATTTCAAAGAGTTTTCATCATCTTCAACCTCATTCTATGCATACATACAAACAAACTACACATAATCATTCTTTATTTGGGTGTCATCTAGAATTAGGTTTGATAACGTCCAATTTAGGTTGTTAAATTGTAAATTGGGTTGAGATCTTTGGGGGTTTAAAATAAGAAAATCGAGTTGGGATTTTTCTTCAAGATCAATTAGGGTTTAAAATAAGATTATGCAATTTAGATTTGATCGAGCGAAGGCTTTCAAGAACGGAAGGTTCTTGCAAAGGAGTAGCGTGGGATGGTGGATCATATTGATAAATCTTGGGTTACAACAATTCACAATTTGGATCCGATCGAGTGAAGACTTTGAAGAACGAGAGGTTCTTACAAAGGAGTAACGTGGGACGGTGGATCAAATTGACATTGTTGGGTTACTTGATCAAGGGAAGAGAAAATGTTAGAATCAACATCCAACTTAGAGTTTGTAGGGTTGGATTGCTACATTTCTCTTGTATACATACTTTTGCAAACTATGGTTAATTTCATTATCTCAATTCGAGTTCGAATTAAGGACAGACGTACCCATAACGAGGTCGATTGGGGAATTGCCTAAATAAATCCTTGTGCATTCTCTCTATCTATCTATCTTTCAATTGCAAATTATTGAATTTATCGATTGTGCGACCATTACGTTTGACCAATTTTTTTTTAAAACCTTTTGAAAGAGGTTTTGTTAAGTTGATCACAATCATTTAGATTGTGATTGGATTTGAAGATCAACAAAACCATACAAATTTCCAAACAAAATTGATGGCACACTAGGTGTTCAATAATTTGTCTTAATAGTATTTTTTTTTGGTGATTTATCATTGGAAATTATATTTGTAGCATATCATTATCATATCCTGATTCATTATCATATCTTGATTGTAATTACACATATCTGAGCTTTTTGATAGAGATTTGGTTAGACGATTCAATCTGGGTTACTTCCGCTCGCCATAAACTTTTCAAAATATTTTTTTGTTAAAGTTTTTAACTTTTGATCTATTCACCCCCCCTCTAGATCGAAGCATATCGTCTAAAGAGTGGTATCACGGGCTCCGATTAGTTTTGTGCTTAAATATTTACTTGTTAGAAAATGGCTACCGAACCTAAAGGGGGTACAATAGAGCATCAATCTTCACTGGTGAAAATTATGGCTATTAGGAAGCTTGTATGCGTATCCATATCAACTTGGTTAATAAGGGTGTATGGGATGTCATCATCAATGATCCTAATCAAATTACAATGACCAATGGTGAATGCGTTGTTGTACCAAAACCGGAAGATCAATAGAATGATAATGATAAGAAATTATGGTCACATGATTGGAAGATACAAAATATTCTTATATTTGCACTCGGTGTTGATGAATATTATCGTGTTTTCCATTGTGAAACCTCAAAAGCTATGTGAGACGCATTAAAATTTGCCCATGAGGAAACTATAGAAGTCAAACAAGCTAGGATCAATACATTGAATCAAGAGTTTGAACTATTTTGCATGAAGCATGGTGAAACCACTGCCGACATGCAAAAGAGGTTCACACATATTATAAATCGATTGAATTCTCTAGGTAAGCTTATTTCTAATGATATGGCTACTAATAAATTTTTGAGGTGTAAGGTCACCGCAATCAAAGAAGCGAATGATCTTAAAATACTTAATCTCACAATTTTATTTGGCAAGCTAGAAGAACTTGAGAAAGAACTCATTTACTTGAAAAAATATGAGAAAACGCCTGAGAAGAAGATAAAGAAGGAGAAAGGAAAGGATAATGAGGTAGAAAATAAGTCTATTGCTCTAAAGGCTTCAAGTTCAAAGTCTTCAACCAATGAGAAAAATGATTGTGAGAGATGACAAGAATTCTGATGACGAAGAGATGAGGTTGTTCGTCAAAAGGTACTGTAGGTGCTTGATTGGCTGCATTATATGGTAAAACACTAGCTGGATTCTAATGTCTTGACTGATGTCATGACATGGTGTGTATGTGTGACTGTATTGTAGGTTAGAATATCTAACTGTACTCGGATGTCTTGACCGATGTCATGACACACTTGAGTAGTTACTGCAGGATTAGCTAATACAGGATTTATTGAATGTCAAACTGGATGCTGTGACATTTATAACTGTCAGCAGATACTAAGGAATAGAACAACTGGTGTTCTGTTAGAACTTAGTATTTATTTCCAGTCTGGTTATCAAGGAAAGACCAGACCTGGCATAAGGCCTACTGACTGAATGTCAAACTGGATGTTATGACATTCATCATATACTGAACAGTAGACAGAGTGGTGTTCTGCTATACTTCAGCATGTTACTTAGTCTGTTCTTCAAGAGGATAACAGAACTGACTTAAGGCCAGATGTGTAAATGTCAAATTGGATACTTTGACATCTATTAATGTAAGATGTTACTGTAGTGTGGTCATTTAGGTCATATACAGGTCAACAAAATTGTACAGTCTGTTTTCTGGAAAAACAGACTCAGCATATGATCCTTGATGTCAAGCTGAATGTCGTGACATTCATTCCTGACAGCATATGCTATATTGTAGGTTGTTCAGTTTTCTGTTTCAGCTTTTTCTCAAGCTATTCTTCAGGGATTCAACAGCTTAGAGAAAATTCAGGAAATCAACAACCAAGCTACATTTAATGAACCTAACAAATAGCCTATTTGTTAGTAACCTAGATGTTGAATTTATGGGAACTCGCGTGACCTTAAATTCAGGAGAATACAAGTGCAAAAGCCCAGGTACTGCAATATAAAAGGAAGTCGTTCCTTCATTCAGTTTTGGGGTTTTTGAGGCGTGAAGATTTAGTGTGTCCATCATACTTCACTGCTGTATTTTTTGTGAGTCTTGTATTAGACATATCTTGTAAGCCAAGCCTTTATCACGTTGATGATTGCTTTGGCATAGGGTGTTCATTGAGTTGTAAGTGTTGTGTCGCTCAAAGCTTTTAAGCGTGAGTGCTGTGTATCTTGATTAAAGCTGTTAAGCACAATCAAGAGTTGTTTGAAGTGTGACTTCAAAGTTGTCTTTAATATTGATTAAAGGTAGTAATCACTGAGGTGATTGAGGGGGAGTGAGTAGGAACTCTGATCTTAGAGTAAGATTGAAATTGCATTGGGTAGGGATTAAGTGACAAGTTGTAAACGGGTGAGTTTAGCTTTGAATTAATACTACTGATAGTGGATTTCCTCCCTGGCTTGGTAGCCCCCAGATGTAGGTCATGTTGGACTGAACTGGGTAAACAATTACTTGTGTTATTTACTGCACTTACTTTTAAGTTCTGCATAATTCTTGTCTGTGCAGAATTGGATGTCATAACAACCCGTGTGACATCTAAAGTCTGATAACTAGAATTTCAGGTACCATAGGTATATAGGGGAAAATGGAGTTAAGCACTATGATAAGAACCTAATCAAATTTGGAAGTCTATTTAACTCCTCAAAGGAAGATGAGAATAATAAGGGTAAACTTAGAAGTTCATGCTACAATTGTGGAGAAGTCAGTCGTTATAGGCCGAATTATCCTATGATCAAGAAAACCAAAGAGAAAGGCCATCACAAGAAATCTAGCAAGTCTAGAATAGCCTAAGTTGCTTGTGAGAGTGAAAGTGATTCTTCAAGTGATGAAAGCTCAAGTTCAAGTGTCAAATCAGCCAAACCTTGATTCATGGCTAACAAAAAGACAAAGAATAAAGTAAGTCATTATAAGCTTGGATCTATTGATGAATTATCTTATTCTCAATTAAAAAAGCTTTTGAAAATCTACATAGAGAAGCCATAGATGCTTTTAAGAGATTAGCTTCAAACAAAAGAATCTTTTCCCACTTAGAAGCTAAAGTTTTAGAAATAGAAAAGAATATGGAAGCTCTTAAGCAATCTATGATAGATATTCAAAAAGGAAAGAATAAGGATGAAGAACCTTCATGGTTCGGTTGCGAAACTTGTCACATTTGGCAAAAAGAGGTAAATACTCTTCAAGCTAAATTGGACAAGGCATTATAACAAAAGATTACTTTTGCTATTGACCCATCAAAGTTTAAATGTTCTTTGAACCCTTCATATAAAAAGTATAAATATGTTTAAAATGACTCAAATAATAAAAGTACATTTCATCATAACTTGCCTTATCATTATTGTTGCAAGAAAGGTCACACTATTGAAAAATGCAAGTTTATGAGACTCTTTATTCCTAAAGACGTTTATCAATGGTTACCCAAATTGAACCAAGGTTTCACTAATCCTCAAGGACCCAATGAAGATTGGGTACCTAGCATTTTTCGTTGATTTTGCAGGATAAATGTCTTGGTTCTATGAAGAGAGTATGAGATCTCGTTTGTGCATGCTCAAGATATGATACAAGTGACATCTCCCTATTTAATTGACTTTGTGTCAAGGAAGAAGGGTTGTGTGACAAAATGAGATCAACAACTAGTGTTCATTAAGTAGTCAAAGTGTTTTGATTACTATTAACGTTTCCTATCCGAGAAATATCAGAAAAGGTATTTTGTTTTATGATGTAGGTTTATATTTAACAATACATACTCAAGCACATCGAATAAGGGATTGATCAACCTAAGTTGATGAAACCTGAGGAGGAGCAAGATAACTATAATGATTTGAATAAAAATTAAAGTCCAATCATAAAGGATGAATCTTCTTGGATACATTATTAATCACACTTTCGAGTACTATTGCAAAGAGAAAATCGGTAAAAACATTGATGTCTAAAGAGTTTGTGACATGTTTTGCATTTATTCCAACTTTCGTTCGAGAGTTCCTTGTGGAATGCATGTGCATCCTCCGTCCTTCGTACGGTAAGGTAATATCATTTCAATTTTCTCTTTGTAAGTAAGTTATTTCTTTTACATATTTATTTGTCAAAGGTATATGATATATTGTGTGTATGATACATGTTATGAGTGTTCATTTCCAAAGATTTCAATTGATAATCATTGTGTGTTTCAATTTACATGTTTTTAGTGACCTCATCTTAATATCTTCACATGTATTCTATACTGTTAATATTTTATGCTTGCTCCAAAGAGTTCAAGTTTATGTCAATGATATCATCTTTGGTTCCACTAACATGCAACTTGTTAAGGAGTTTTCTAAGCTTATTTAGGGTGAGTTTGATATGAGTCTCATGGTGGAGTTGAATTACTTCCTTGGTCTTAAAATAAAGCAACTCAACAAATGGATATTCGTGTGTCAAATAAAATATTGCAACAAACTACTAAAGAGATTTGGTATGGAAGGTGCAAAATCAATTGATACTCCAATTCCCAAAAATGGAAACTTGGAAAGAAATGAAAATGATAAGGATGTTGATGTCAAGAAATATACAGGTAAGATTGGTTCTCTTCTATATCTTACTACATCTAGGTCGGACATTATGTTTATCGTTTATATGTGAGCTCGTTATCAATCAGATCCTAAGGAATCACATTTAAAATCCGTAAAGTGCATTCTTAGATATCTTCATGGTACATCTAAGTATGGGCTTTATTATTTCAAGGGAAGCGATTGCAATTTGGTTGGTTATACTGATTCTAATTTTTATGGTTGCAAATCGGATAAGAAGAGTACTAGTGGAACTTTGTAAAAAAATTCAAACTCCTTAGTAAGTTGGTGTAGCAAGAAACAGGTTTCCGTTGCTTTGTTAACTGCCGAGGCGGAATATGTGACAGCCATTAGTTGTTGTGCTAAATGTTTTTGGCTCAAATAACAACTACTTGATTTTGATATTAAACTACAACATATTCCTATTATGTGCGATAATACTAGTGCTATTAATATAACCAAAAACCCATTGTTACACTCTCACACTAAGCATATTGATATACATCACCACTTCCTACGTGGCCATGTTGAAAAAGGAGACGTCGTATTTGAGCATGTTGATAGAAAAAAAATCAACTTGTGGATATCTTTACAAAACCACTTGAGATTGAACCGTTTTTTAACATTTGAAAGGAATTGGGATACTTGATATCTCAAATATGCCTAAATATGATTTGTCGCGTGCACTTTATATACTTTTGCTCTAACCTTTGTTTGAAGTTCAATCATATATGAGTGCATCCTTCATCAATTCATAAGCGAGGTAATATTGTTCCATTTTCCTTCTTTGAGGGTAAGCTTTTACTGTTGCATGTTATCTATGCTCCAAATTCTTGATATGCATGATGTATGAACAAATTTATGAATGTTCACTTCCAAAAAATTTAATTGATGTATTTCAATTCATATGCTTATAGTGAATTCATGCTAATTTTCTTCCAAACTTGAAATATATTCTTGGTGTATTAGCATGTTATCTATTCCGGCATGAAATATGTTTGAACATGTTATAATGTTAGCAAAACTCTTGTAGTGTGTCATTGTTATGATAACATCTCTGTTTTTGGTTTGAGTGGTGATAAATCTATATATCGCCTTGCTAGAGCACATGTGTGTGTGTCGCACCATGAAAAGCACCTAAGAACATCTCACGCTCAAAGATGCAATAGAGTTATCATCAAATTTTATTTATTCCAAAGGAAAGGGAAAATATCGATAAAACCCAAGGGGAAAAGAAAAAGGGTAATGAAGTCGGTTATGCAAGAGGAAGGTATTAGCACCCCTCACATCCGTTATACTCAACGGGAACCATTTTGATTTTTCTTTGCGTGAATGAGTGTTTCTATCTAAAGGTTACTTGCGAAAAGGAAAATTAAGTTTATTAATTAGTGTGTTCGCCAAGGATTCGAATCCTTGTGCCTACGTATTCTCATAGTATAATGAGAAAATCATAGCTCCATAGTTTGTGGTAGAAAATACAAATTTGTTGGTTGTGCATGGGATACTTAAGCGTTTGTTTGTTTGCGGTAGAATGGATGCGCTTGGATCATATTCTAGCGGTTAAATATTACTTGTATGCTCGTGCATGAGAGGCTTAAGCGTTGTTCATGTTGTGGTAGACCAGAAGTAACATGTCTTTTGTGAAAAGGTTTTGAAGGCCCTAAGGCAGAAGATTGAAAGAATGATTGGTTGTGATTGATTTTAGAGTCGGAGACAAGTATCAAACCATAAGCTAAGTATGGCCGACAATCCGAGTACTTGAGAGGTGAAAGAAGAATTGTATCCTAACCTCTCTTTTTCATCCAAACAAATTTTGTGAGGTGAGTTTAATCATTGGTACTTATAGGGAGATAAGCATCTAACCATAGGCTAAGTACGACAAACAATCAGGATACTCGGGAGATGAAAGGACAATTGTATCCTGACCTTTCTTTTTTGCCTTAAGAGGACCGAATTAAACTTGTTTATTGTTAAGTGTTTTTGAATGAAAGACAAACATTGAGCCAAAAAATAAGTACGACTGACAACCCAAGTACTTGAGAAATGGTGTGTACCAGTACGTACACCCCATTCTTTTTCATCCGGTTTATTGCAAAAATGCTTTGAAAATGATTTGACATTTGATCAAGTGTTTGAGATTGAATATGAACAAAATGTGTGAATTAAATGAAAGAGCTACTTGACGTTGTATCAAGCACTCACGTCGTATTCAATTAAATTTGATTCGGAAAACACTTGACGTTGGATCAAGTTTATTTTTGTTCTTTTGAAAAAGGTTCTTTTTAGACCGCTTTTGATTATTTCTTAGTTAATGAACGAGTGAGGAAAGCGATAAAAGTGTTACATGTTCATGGGAGTGGGGTACATTTTTCCCAAATGGGGGATAATCATATACCATACGGAATTAAACCATACATATAAGAATCGTTCAAGTGGCAAAATAAATCATTCAAGCAACCATAATTCATGCATGCAATCAAGAGTAAAGGATTTAACTTCTAGTAAGTTTTAATTGAAAAATAAATAGCTAAACTCTAAACGAAATTCAATTAAAATCTAAAGTAGAAATCTATCCTAATTAAACTAACCATTTTTAATGTGTATTTTTTTTGAAATTAATATGACCTTGAAAAATAAAATTAAGCATGTTGGAACCTAACTTCTAATGGATTTTATTGAAGAATTAAAGAAAACTCCTATAATCAAATCAATTAAATTTTAAAAGAAGAAAATATTATAATGAGCCATGATATATGAATTTACTATGAACTTATATGAATTAAAATGTGCATGTTCATGAATTAAAGAATGATAAAAAAAAGAAATAAAAGAAAAGCAATTAAATCCGCAGGGGTGCATAAACTAGGGGGTGTGCAGTATGGAAATAGAGGCTTTCGGCCTAACAGATAAGGCCCAAACACAAGGTGTTGTTGTTGGGTTAAGCAAATGGTAGCCTAAGTTAAACAGAGGTGTGAGGAGCAAAACAGTGGACTCAAAGGCTAGGCCTAATAGAATTTGGCAAGGAGGAGAAGAAAAATTTAGCAACACTAAACTTTATCTCTACACATCATGTTCATGTTTCAAGATAAAATAAAAGCACTACCATCAGAGATTTTTCTCCACCACGCCGGAGGCGGCAAAGTTGGCCGAAATTAAGAAACAACACCACTAATCTACTCCTCTCAACCTCCTCTATCTTATTCTCTCATCAATTCTTTCCAAAGATTAACCAATTCTTTAAATTGAAGCAAGAAAATTATGAACCCTAACTATGAAAATTGAAATTAAATGGAGGTAAAGAAGAATCAAGCAACAAGCCTTGGGGATTTGACTCTCCAACGCAAAACCTACATTGTGGTATCAAAAGTTGAGCTAACAAGAGGAAATAAAAATTTACCGACCTGTAATATGGAGGATTGCCTTGGAACTTGCTGAAATTCGAAAGTGAAGAAGATGAAGAAAACAAAAGTATGCTACTTTGAGGCTTTAATCTTCTACTTCTGCTATGAACTTCTTCTCTTCAAGAATTAGCTCTGAAAAATTCTAAGTTTAATTGTTGTTGATGTTGATTACATGAGTGTAAGAATAATGTAGAATGTAGGAGGTTTAGCTCAGTTGGTGACAAACTTCAAGGTGACGCTTGCTCTAATAGTGATAGAGCTTTAGTGTAGGGAGAGGAATTGGAGAGGATGAATTGAGAGAATGAAAACTGAATTTACAATGGGTGGTTTTCTGTAGAAAAAAATGGTTAACCTCATTGATTGAAGAGAGTTATGAGTTTATATAGATGCATTCCCCAACTGTTTTACTAAGATTTTCCGGGCAACAACGGCTAGAAGTTAGGGCAACATTTAATGTTAAGTATTCTCATGAGTAAGTTGGTTATGAAGTTAATGGTGTTAATAAGATCTTAAATTGTTAGTTGGAACTTCCATTGAAGTGTTAAATGGGATTGTTATGACAGGTCGGGGATGTTATGATTAGAATGAATTCAAGTTTTGATGAGTGTTAGTGTATTAGGAATGCATGGTTCAATGCATGGAGTAGTTTATTTATTGCTTCATATTTGAGTGTAAGCTACTATGTGGTATGTGAACTTGTTTTGGAATGATTGGAAATGTGAAAAAAAACACTGCAATGCTTGAAACTGACTAGTGTTTTTCTTCTGGTGCAGGTGTAACCGGTTACACACACAAAAACAAGTGTAAAATGGCTTATTTTTTACTGTTCAAAGCAGGTGTAATCGGTTACCTAGTTTTGTGTAACCGATTACACACCCGAAATCATGTGTAAAATGGCTACTGGATGTGATAACAAGTGTAACCGGTTGCACTGATTTGTGTAACCACTTACCAAAATGCAACCTTGGCTTTTTGGGCACACTGAAGGCAGGTGTAACCGGTTACTTGATTCTCGGTAACCGGTTACCAAAATGCAAACTTGCTTTTTGGCATGTCTTATGGTGTATTAAATGACTTTAATGGTTCATTGTGTATGATTCACAAGGATGACTTGGGCTTAGCATGAAGATGATGACATGAGAAAAACATGAACATGAGCAAAACTTGACTTTTGGTATGAGACTTGAACATGAGAAAAACTTGGCATGATGCACCCTAATGAAGATCGGTGACTCGGAGGTCAAAGTGGGAGTCATGAAGATGAAGAAGGGAATAGGTCTAGGGTTAAGATTAATGGTTGACTTTGGTCAAACATTGACAAAAAAGTCAACAGTTGACCAAAGTCAACTTTATCCCAACAATGTGTATTTTTTGTGGAATTGGATTTTAAACTTATTGTAATGACTTTGAAAGGTTTTGGTAACGAAAATTGACGTTTGAATTGAATTGTGTCTTGTGCTTGAAGAAAGATAGTTTCCCTCCAACAATTGAATTTGAATGAATATCTTAATCTTGCATTTGATTTTGCCCTGCCATATCTTAAAATGAATATTTGATTTGAGCATTGAATTTGAATGAATTACCATAAATCTTTCAATTTGGACCATGGATCTTAATGCCTTGTCTTGGATTTCAAGGAAACCCTAGCTCCTTATTGATCATAAACATTAAAAGCCTTTGAATCCATGATGTTTAATGAAAATAGTAAATAGAGTGTGTTATGATGCTAATGCATATGCAGATGAATCACAAACTAAAATTCATATAAAAATGAAAAAGGGGGGGCAAAGTTTGGCGTATGATAGTGTGCAGCATTCGGGAGCACCAAAAGCATATGTCACGTAATTGTGTCGCTTTTGTAGCAACTGAAGAGTTTTTTATTACATTGTATCCTTCATATTTCATGTTTATTGTATATGTTATTTGACATGAGTTGTGGCAACCATGTTACATTATTGCTTTAAATGCTTTAATTTATGTTTAGGCATTTTCAATATTTACATTATTCTATGTGAGTGTTGTTTTATTGATGATCTTATCTTTGCAAACGCCTTTGTGTGTTATATTAGTATATGTGTGATATCAGATACTTCTCATGGATTGATTTGCCTCTTTTTGATGTTATCAAAGGGGAAGAAGCATCTGCAAGATGAAGTTGGGATGCATATATTAAGGGGGATCCTTCATGAAGACACGAAACACATTGTCTCAAGTTTTGCCATCATCAAAAGGGGGGAGTATGTGAGTGCAACCTTCTGTTAGATGTATTTTGTATGATGTCAAAACTAGGATAATTTAGTGTTTATGTATATTGGACGATATCTTCTGAGTCTAAATATGAATTTTAGCATTAGGAAGCATAAAAACATTTTGAAGATGATTTTCCAGATGGGAACTAGGCTCTGGAATTATTTGGAAGATGAGAACTGGGCTTTGAAATGGTTTGTCAGACGGGTATTGGCTTTTGAAATGCTTTTCCAAACGGGAATTAGACTTTGTAAATATTTTCCAGACGAGAACTGGCATTTGAAATGATTTTCCAGATGAGAACTGGGTTTTGAAATGTTGGCCAGACGAGAACTGGGCTTTGAAATATTTGGCCAGACGGGAACCGAACTTTGAAAAGATTTTCCTGACGGGAACTGGACTTTGAGATGTTCTACAAGAGAGGAACTGGGATTTAAGATGATTTTACAGAAAGGAACTAGCTACTAGACGGGAACTGGATTTATAAATGAAAGGAAAAACAGGAACTAGATACCGAAAAGATCAGCCAGACGGGAACATGCTACCAGACAGGAACTGGATTTTGAAATGAAAGGCTAGACGGGAACTAGCTTCCATACATGAACCGGATTATGAAATGTTTGGCCAGTCGGGAACTGCCTAGCAGAGGGGAACTGGATTTTGAAATGTTGGTTAGTGGGAGCTAGGCTTTGAAACAGTGTCAACCGAAGTTGACCTTTATGGGGAACTCGCTGGGAATATCAGTTAGGAATTTGTGTGGGTAATATTCTCTTCGGAGGTACATTATTGTCTCAGCTAATTATTAGTTTGTGGTTTTGAGAAAGGCTTGAATCTGGCTCATGCTAGGTGTTAGGTCTGATATGTAGTGATTGACTGCATTTTGGAAAAACAAGTATTCTAGTAAGATGTTGGACAAGATGTCCTGACATGTTGGTTAAACATTTGGGTGTGCTCTGTTTCAGTTTCTTGAAAGATTTATTTCTACTTATGAGATATCTGAAGATACTCTGAAGATTTATTTCAAGAGATGTATGGGTCAAGGAAAGCATTTTCTAAAAGCAAAAGACTGTTTTTCTTTGACTTGTTTTCGAAGTGAATATGTCAAAACATTTTAGGAAACATTTGATTTGATTGGAATTAAATCTGCAGAAGATTGTGCAGAGTCCTTAGATTTGCTGTGTATCAAGCCCTAAGCCCATGTCTTTTCATTGCTATTTATAGATCATTTCTAAATCTAATAAGGCATCTAAGAAACGATGAATATTGTTTGTGTTAGGGTTTAGTTGTCTTTGCTTTTTCTGAGCCATTCAAGTATCTCCTCGATACTTGAATTGGACTTATTTTATTGAGTTGTAATTGTCAATCCCTTATAAGTTTTTAAGCAATAGCGGATTGGGTTTTCTGATAAGTTGTTATTACTATTATATGATCAAAGAGAAGTGATAAGGGTCTCATATATAGGAGAGTCTTAGATAGAAACATCCATGGGTAGAGATTAGGTGAGAAGTTTGTAAAACCTGAGGTTGTTTAGAACTTCGAACTAATTCTATGATAGTGGATTTCCTTCATGGCTTGGTAGACCCCAGATGTAGGTGACGTTGCACCAAACTGGGTTTACAATTATTTGTGTTATTTACTTAAGTGCTACTTATTTAAATCCTGATATTGTTTGCGGTGTGACAATGTGCTGACCCTGGTGTCGTGACATCGTGTATGACATCCGGGATTTGCATACGAGAATTTCACTAGGTACGCATGTTTAATTTTGTAAGGCGTAATTCTCTATCTTGATGGATGTTACGCGCTTTAGTGATACTAAATGCAAGATGTTAAATGTGATTGGGATTTTGTTATGTACGGGCTATGCAAAGCTGAATGTTTTTTGTCAAAAGGGACGAAGGTTAGGAATTTAAAGCACCAATGACCATTGGATTTATCAATCAGAATCAGGGTTTTGAGTTACCAGCAAAGTGGGTTTTTAAGTACGCCAATGATGATTGGGCTTTACAGGGTGTCAACCGAGGTTGGGCTCTGGTTTTCCTTGGAGGTGCCAATAAACATTGGGCTTCGAGGATGCCAATAAATATTGGGCTTTAAGACATGCCAAGCAAGTTGGGCTTTCGAGAGGTTCCAAGTGTGATTGGGCTTTGAAGGGTGCCAATAAAGGTTGAGCTTTGTGGGATGCCAAGTAAGTTGGGACTTGAGAGATGCCAAGCGAGTTGGGATTTTAGAGAGGCCAAGAGAGGTTAGGCTTTATGGAGGTGCCAAATATGATTGGGCTTTGAAGGTTGCCAATAAAGTTTGGGTTTTGTGGGATGCCAAGTAAGTTGGGATATGAGAGATGCTAAGAGAGTTGGGATTTTAGAGAGGCCAAGTGAGGATGGGCTTTACAGAGAGGGCCAAATCAAATTTGGGCTTTATGGAGAAGGCCAAATAAAAGTTGGGCCTTATGAAGAGGGTCGAGAAAAGTTGGGATTTGAGAGGTGCCAAGTTTGATTGGGCTTTGGCTTGCTTATTTTTTATAGAAGGCTTCATGTTATGCTAAATGAATGATATGCATGAGTGAAGTGACATGATTAATGCATCGTGATGATTTGTTTAATGGTTTTGAAAGTTCAACAAATGCCCCTGAGGTGGGTCAAGTATAGTTGAAACTATGAATTATATTGCTTAGCTATAAGACTTCTTGTTGAAAGGTTATGGGACGTACTTGGACTTAGAAGTTGGTTATGCACGACAAAACATTTTTTAGCGTCTTTGCAAGTACGGAGAAAGAATTGCCCCTCTATAGCCAGTCTTGACCCAGTCTGTTGTGTATCTCTATAGATTTCCCCAGTCATAAGTTATGAAGCAACTTTGTCATAGACGTTCTCGATCTGACTTGCCTCCAATGTCTTTGAAACTGTATGCCCCTGATTAACCATCCCTTGGAGTGGTTGACTTCTTGTTCTCTTGAGGTGGTCTACCTCAGTATGAGCCTTGAAGTGATTTCTCCCCTGGATGGTTGATCTTGGAGATATTTATCAAATCTCGACATAATTTCCCCAAATTGACTGAATCTTGAAGCGACTTTCCCTTTTGATCAACGGAGTCTTCAGGCGTTTCCCCCTTGGTGTGATCATTTAAAGTGACTTGCCCTTGCTCAACAGAGTCCTCAGGCATTTTGCCTCTTAGTATGATCAAACTTCTCAATTGATGCTCATTTGCACACTTTCTTGATGTCAAGTGTTTACTCGCAAGTAAAAATTGTTCCTTTTGAAAATGATAATTCTAATGCCATGCTTATGTTCGAAATCCAAGTTCATTCACTGAGATGATGAAATATAGTGAATAAATCACCAGTTAGAATGTCATATCGATACCAACACAAATGATAAGAAAAATTTTAGGAGTCAGTTTTAACGCGATCTTGTCGTAATATGCTTTTGAAATAAACCCTGCTTCAGTTAGTTCTTTTGAGAGTTGTAACGTGGTCTGATTCACAGTTTCAGAATAAAAGGATTTATGGATCAAACTTTTAACTTAACTCACTCATTATCCTTGATGTTCTCTAGTCAGACATTCGGTTCTTTTGACACAAACATTCATTTTTCAAAAGGGTTTTGATGGTTAAGGAACCAATGAGGTTTCGAGAGTGACAGTCACCCACTTTTTTTTGTTTATAGCCACAAGAATTTGTTCTTATTGAGGATTTTTTATCCTTTGTTTTTTTTTGCTTTCCCTAATTTTTGCATGCATTTTTCGAGTCTGTAGTCCACTGGGATGCCCTAATTTTTTGCCTAAGTCACTCATTTTTGAGTTTTCGACTTAACATGCTTTTCTTTTTCTTTTTATTTTTATTTTTTGGACTTCTCATTTTGCTGGAACAAATTTTGTGACATTTGTTCGCTTGGTTTATTATGGGGGTTGTGATTGCCTCGTTCCTTTTATTCGTGAGGGACAACCATTGTGGATTTGTCATTTTCGACCTCGTGTGAGGGATAAGACGTGGTTGATCCTTAGATGAGGTACTCCTCTTTTTTCCTTTCGAAACTTGAATGCATGGTCAAATTAACTAAACACTACCCCGCCTCTGGTTAAGATTGAGGGTTTTTCGTACAGAAAGAAACAGCTACTCCTAGGCTCAAAGGGGTTGACTAAGGATTATCTTCCTTATATCTCTGGTGTTGGGGGATTGAAATAACGCCTTACATATTCAAAAAGGTTTTATTCAAAAGCATACGAACAACATTTTTGTGTATTTCAATTTCATCATTCTTCTTTTGATCTAAACAAGAGTTTGATATTGATGAATAAAATATGAGTGAACGCAGATGGATTGTTTTGAAACATGCATATTCATTTCATTATTATTATCTATTGAAAACAAACAAGTTTTACAAGTGAATATTACTTAACTAACGAAAAAGATTACAAATGACAATGATGGAATGACATAATGATTTCTAGTGTTAAGAAGGCATTCTCAGGCTTTATTGATTGTTATAAGGGTCGCTTCTGTAGTCTCGGCACTTACTCGGACAAGGGATTTGCATTCACCCACAGGTCCCCTCCTTATAGACTTAAGTACTTCTTGTCAATCAGCTATTGTAATTTAGCTTTGAAAGCGCTGCAGTCCTCGGTCGAGTGTCCTAATGACCCATTATGATATCCATATTACACGTTGGGATAATACACATGTGTGAGTGGTTGTGATGGAGGCTTCAAAGGTTTGGGAACCACTAGTGAGATCTAAATCAGATATGGAAGAATTTAATTGTACGTCACATGAATTGGGTCTAAAGGAGCATTCCTTCATTCCATATTATTCAAAGGTCTGTGTTGATTATGATATTCTCGGCCTTGGGCTGGCTGATTTTGCAGAATTTGAGCCTGATGGGCTATTGATACTCTGTTGGTGCTTGGTGTTGGAACGGAGAGTGTTGGTACTGCACTAACTTCTGTGGAGCCACCATTCAGGGTTGTTGACCAGCAAGGATTACATAAGCTTGCTTCGGATACTGATTTTGGGTATCTCTGCTACTTGATAGTAAGGCACTTGGTAGGCCCCGGTATTTCCCTTAGTTATCGTGGAAACACTGGTTTCCCCTTCCTTCTTCTTGGTAAACCCGGGATAGGGCTTTTTCGCTCCATAGGAAACAACGACAACACCTTGAATTTTCCCATTTTTGAGGTAGTTCTCAATCTGTTCCCCCGCGACAACCAGGTCCGAGAAACCAGAGAAGGCACTTCCAACCATTATGTTCAAGTAGGGACCTTGGAGAGTACTCATAAACATATCCATAAGCTCTCTCTCTAGCAAGGGAGGTTGAACTCTGGCAGCTAAATCTCTCCACCTTTACACATATTCTTTGAAGGACTCAACATTCTTTTGAGTTAGGCTTTGTAGTTAGGTCCTATTAGGAGCCATATCAATATTGTACAAATAATGCTTGAGAAATGCTTCTGCCATCTCTCTCCATGTTCTGATGTAAGTGTGCTCGAGTTGCATGTACCATTCAAGACACAGTCCATAAAGGCTATGTTGAAAGAAATGCATCAATAACTTCTCATCATCTGAGTAGGCAACCATCTTCCTACAGTAAGATCTGATATGAGTTTTGGGATAGATAACTCCTTTATATTTTTCAAAGTGAGGGACTTTGAACTTCGCATGGATTTTAATACCTGGAACCAAACACATGTCAGCAGCATCTAGCCTAAAGGCATTGGAACCTTCAATGGCCTTCGTCTTCTCTTCCAAGACACAAAACATTTTCTCTACCTCAGCAGTTGGTGGTCCGAAGACGTCGCACACTGAATCAACCTTTAGTATGAAGAAAGCATCATGAGAGTCATCTACTTCAAGTTGAACTCCCCCATTGACAAGAATGTTGAATTTGAAACTAGTTTTCTCATTCACGAGACCTCCATCAAGAGGTGGATGGGTCACAATTAGTGGATTTTGTGATATGATGTAATGGCATGCGACATCATAGATTCAAAGGTTCACCATATTCTAGATAATATGTGTACATTCATTCCTCAAGGTAGGTAGAGTTTTAAGTTTCCTGCAAAAACCGATATCCCCCCACAGGTGGGTTCTAAAGCTTTATGAAGGTTCTTAGAGTCACAAATCTTAGGATGAGAATACCATTATCGTCACAAAATGACTTGCGGGACAATGATACCCTCAATAGGATCTACTCCAAGTGAGGTCAACATCGACTTCAAAAGCCACAAGTTTACTAAAGGTCCTAGGGTCACAAATCCCTCCTTGAAAGTATTGTTGTCATCGCAAAGTAACTTATGAGCCAACAATATTTCATAAGGAATCTACTCTATGTGAGATATTCACACCAACTCATCAAGACAACTATGTCCAACAAGTCAGTACTACGGAACCACCATTTTATCTTAGGTGTTCTCTCTAAGCCTGGGTAGTGGGCTAATAATTCAATAGTATCAAAAACCCATCCCACAATAAAGAATACAACATATATATCAAGAATATAATAGATACAATAAATGAAAGCAATTAAGATAAAGATAAGCACCTAAAGCATGCAAAAAATACAAACAAAATTGGGCTTGACTTGCTTAGGAGAATCCCCAACATAGTCGCCAACTGTCGTGTTGCAAAAAATACTTGAGCCCATCGCATACTCAATGATACAAAAGAGTCACCGCCGAATTTATTTATTCCAAAGGAAAGGGAAAATATCGATAAGGCCCAATGGGAAGAGAAAAAGGGTAAGGAAGTCAATTATGCAAGGGGAAGGTGTTAGCACCCCTCACATTTGTTGTACTCAACGGGAACCATTTTGATTGTTCTTTGCTTGAATGGGTGTTGCTATCTAAAGGTTACTTGTGAAAAGGAAAAAATAAGTTTATTAATTAGTGGGCTCGTCAATGATTCAAATCCTCGTGCCTACGTATTCTCATAGTGCAATGAGAAAATCAGAGTTCTATAGTTCGTGGTAGAAAATACAGATTTGTTGGTTGTTTTTATTGGACGATGTTAACATTCATGTTCTAGCAGTTAAATGTTGCTTGTATGGTTGCGCATGGGAGACTTAAAATGTTTTTTTATTTGCAGTAGAATGGATGCACTTGTTAGAATAAGATTTTGTTATGCATCTGGCCTTTAGTTTTGATGATAACAATGCATTGTTTCTTAGAGAATAATTTTCTACACTAATGGTTTTTTGTCTAGTGTGTACCTTTTGCAAACATGTTCTGACTCTGAAGCAATGATATGTGACGTCATCAGATTCTAGAATCAACACACTCTGACTTTGAGGAGTTACAAGTGCTTTACAAGATGCTATCAAGCTCTAGAAAGCTCTTAAACAACAGTTATGAAGAACGTTCATGTTAAAGCTTCTGATAACTTGTCTCCTGATCTTTCTAAGAATGCTTTAACATTATTTCATCAGAAGCCTATGAAGAATAGAAGATAAGATCAAAAGGTTTTGCATCATGAAAATAGTACACAATACAAGATCAACCTTTCCTCCACTACCTTGATTTTGTGGGCTAAGGACATTACTATTATACCATTTTCCTCCTATATGTAAACCGTTATGAAAGAGACAACTGGAATTAAGTATTCCAATTCTACCCTCCAACAGTTATTTTATATACCTATATAAAGGAGACTTGAAGATTGGAAGAAGATGTTAATGCTTTGATAATGCTCACGCTATTGAACATACACACATTTTGCTAAAGTAAATATTTTATTTGTATATTCTTTGTAAACGCACAAGAGTTTTTTATCGTTAATGTGTGAGAAATATTCACTGTATTAACTTGTATTAATCTGCTTTTTAGAAGCATTCTTTGTAAACACAACTTGAAAATCTCAAATCTGTTTGAATGGTTTCCTTAAGTGACTAGGTTTTAGTCAGATCGACTCAAGAAGTGTATGACAGTTTGCCTTTGTGGTGTATGTAATCAAGTTTTGATTATAGTGGATTAAGTCCTTCTTGGGAAGGCGAAATCACCTTGGTAGGGTGGACTGGAGGGAGCTTCGTCAACAACGAACCTTTGTTATTTTTCTTGTTCGTATTGTTACTTTATTGAGTTGGTTTTGAAAAAGCTTTTGTTTTTAGAAACCCAATTCAAACCCCCTTTCTTATGTTTCTTGCCACCTTCGATTAACATCAGAGCTCTGGTTTCGGTCTTGATAAGATATCAAACACTTAACAGTGTCATATAAATATCTATCATGAAACACAATGGCTGCCATTCCACCATCAGCTACTCAAACAAATAATAGAGATAATTACAATGCTAAACCTCCAGTTTCTGATAGAGATAGATTTAAATATTGGAAGGATATAATATAGAACTTCTTTATAGGTCACGATGTTGATCTATGGGATACGGTAGTTGATGTATACGTGCACCTAGTAGATGCAAATAACAATAAAGTTGAAAGAAGAGTGATAACTGATCAACAAAAGAAAGACTACAAGAATCATCACAAGCCAAGAACCATCTTGCTAAATGCTATTTCAGACACTGAGTATGAGAAAATCACCAAGATATATACTGCTAAATATATATTTGATTCTCTAAGGATGACACATGAAGGGAATGTTCAAGTAGTAGAAACCAAGGCTCTTGCCTTGATTCAAAAGTATGAAGTGTTCAAGATGGAGAATGAAGAAATTATTGAGAATATGTCCTCAAGGTTTCAGACTCTTGTTATAGAACTTAAGGTCCTGGACAAAGGGTATTCTAGTGCTGATCATGTTCAAAAGATCATTAGAAGTCTACCTAAGCGTTGGAGACCTATGGAAATAGCTATGAAATTATCAAAGGATCTTAACAACACTTCTCTTGAAGAATTGGTTAGTTCTTTAAGGAGCTATGAGATTGAGCTCGAGGAAGATAAGCCCAAGAGAAAGAGAAATTTTGTTGCTCTGAAGTCTTCAGGAAGATATGAGAAGACTAAAGCTCTTTAAGCTAAAATCGAAGAAGAATCTAAAAAGGAATAAGAAGAAGAAGATGAATTGTCTCTTCTGTCCAGACGCATTAATCAACTCTGGAAGAAAAGGCAAGGAAAATTCAGAGGACAAAGAAGGACAGGTGGTCATTTTGAGTCGACTTCTAGATCCAAGAAAGTTGGAGGTGGCAAATAACTCACAAGTTTTAAGTGCAAGGAGCCTGAGCACTTCAAGAATGAATGTCTCAAGTTAAAAAAAGGCCCAAAAATAACTTAAGAGGAAAGAAGAAGGGTCTGATGGCTACATGGGACGATTCAGAATCTTCAGAAGATGATTCTGAAGAAGAGCAAGCTAATGTGGCACTGATGGCTTTCATAGAAGCTCCTACAAAAACGATTCAATCTGAGTCAGATTTTGAAGAGGTATTTTTTGAACTATCTCATTCTGAGCTTGAATCTAATTTATCTGAAGTTCTAGAAAAGTATCAGAATCTTATGGACAAATACAAGGATCTGAAAAATATCCATGTATCTAAATTAGAAGCTTATTGTAAGCTTCAGAAACACTTTCAAGTTTGAGTGAATAAAATCTCATTTTGAAAAACAACAACTTTGTGCCTCAATGCAAAAGTCTCAAACCTGAAAAGAAAATTATTTCTAAAGCCTCTACAGGTTCTGAAGATATTATAAAGAAATATGATAAATCTTTCCAGGACAATGAGTATTGGCTATGATTCTGATGACGAATCTGATTCTGAAAAAGTTGACAAGTCAAATACTCTTCAGTCACATTTTGTTCCTTATGGGAAACAAAATGATGATAGGTCTAAAGGTATAACTATTTCTAAACCTAAGAATAAAACAAAGTTTGTATATTTATGCATGCATGTATAGATATCCTGCACAGAACCCCAAGTTTGTTAAGAACTCTGGAAAGACTAACTCAAAATAACCCAAAACGATATAGGTACCTAAGGATAAAATAGAATATGTTGCAGATATCCTTAGCATCAAAGTTAAGACACCATTCATGGTACCTGGACTATGGATGCCCACAACACATGACGTGAAGAAGGCATATGTTCCAAAGCCTGGAACTTAAGCATGGAGGCGTCGTCAGTTTAAGAGGAGATCAAAAAGGTAAGATCATTGGCTCCAAAACTGTAGGTAAGCGTAAATTCCCTTCCATTACTGATGTTCTTTTAGTTGAAGGATTAATGTATAATCTGTTGTCCATAATTCAATTAAGTGACAATGGTTATGACATTATTTTCAATCAAAAGTCATGTAAAGAGGAAGAACAACATTTACAAGATAAGACTTTCTGATTTGAAAAATCAAAATGTAAAATGTCTTATGTCTGTGTATGAAGAGCAATAGACGTGGCATGGACGATTGGGCCATGTTAGTGTGAGGAGGATTTCTCAGCTAAACAAGCTTAATTTAGCTAGAGGCCTGCCAAATCTAAACTTTGATTCAAATGCTTTTTGTGAAGTGTAGCGGTAAATTCATGACCACTGAGCTATTGCTTAACTCAACGTCAATAAAACTAGAGTCGCCACCACGCTTTTATTGTTTCCAAAGGAAAAGGAAAAAGTACGAACAAAACCCAAAGATAAGAAGTTTTCAAATCAAAACTAATAAAATGTCAGAGATTACAGGTAAGGGGATTGGTTACACAGAGGGAAGGTATTAGCATCCAAAGTGTCATAGGTGCTCCTAGGAAGCCATTTTTTGTGTGCAATTATTTTAGTTGAAAAGATGTTTACTAAAAAATAGAATGAGGGGATGAGAAAATAATTTATTATTTACAATTTTGTGTTTGACAAGACCTTCGATCTTATGCCTACGTACCAACATAAAAATGAGAGATTAAAACCCCGTAGTTCATGGTAAAAATTTCAAAGATTGGTGGATTGATTTTAACAAAAGCTTAAAGATATTTTGTTATCAATGGGAGAATGCTCAACCAAACATCTACCGATAATTAGGGCTTTACAACATTTAAGAGGGAGAGATCCAACTTAGATTTAATCAACAAGTATGTCACTAACCCTTAATAAATGAAAGACTTATAATCAATATATCATGGAAGGAGAGAACTATATCTCAACCAAAGATAACTCAAATCTAAATGCTCTCTTTTGAATTTTTTTAAAGGAAAAGGCACAAAGTGGCTAAAAGGATTAAATGAGGTTGTTAGTTCTTTTTTGTCTTTTTGAGAATAATATCAATATAATTAATTTCAGTTATAAGTTTGACTAAGAAAATATTTTGAAAATCAATGGCATAAGGCCAAAGTTTATACTCATTAAAACAATTCTAAGTTGGAAAACAAAAGCAAAGAAGGTTTTGAAAATGAGGGATATATCTTGAAATTAAAGAAGGGGAGGAGGATATGAAGGGACTATCCTAGACAAGATTTAAAAGTTTAGAGTTGAAAATATCTATTTAATGGGAAGCATCCATAAGACAATGGTGTCAGATAGAAACCCATTTCATTTGTACTATTGAGCAAGCAAGAAGCATAATCATCCAAGCAATTAATGAGAAGGCCAAATGGTATCAAATAAAGATAACCAAACAACCAATCAAGCACTCCAAAAACAAGCAGTCTTCAATGTCTTTTTAGATGTATCAGATGAAATATCCCTTGAAACATACTAAAAGAGAAACATCAGATGATATCAATAAACCAATATAAAAATTTAGACAAAAGATAATGAATATAAAAGATGAATCAAATGAGTCTCTCAAGGCTTGTATCAGGTGAATGGCATTGGCCAAGAAAAGGGTCTCAAATAATGGCATTGCCCAATTCTCCATAGCTCAAGGATGTTGCCTACTCTAAGTACAAAATTCAACTCAAGTCTTAGACAGAGGTCCAACAATCCACCAATGTATTTTTTTGAGATTTTGTTGTTATTAAGTATTTTAAGGTCCTAAGACCACAAACAAAACACAATCACAAGCATAAAGATGTATCACAAGCAAAAATAAACTGGCTCAAGTGAGCAAAGTAAAAAATGACTAAAACATAAACAAATTGTACGAAATTTAAATGATAATGAATGATAAAATGCTAAAATTTAAATTGAATTAAGTAAATGGCCTTAAAAATAAAGTCAATACAAAGAAATGTTAGTGAAATGTTAGTGGAAGAAGCAATTGTTTAAGTCATTCTTTGGAGAACACTCAACCATCCATTCATAAGCATGAAGATTGAACCTAGACATCATTCATGAGAAGGGCTCCAACTTGGATAAAATCAACAACTATGCCACTATCTCCCATAAATGGAAAAGAGGTCAACTCTTCACACAATACCATAGTGAATGGGAGACTTACAATCTCACTTACAAAAATGGTATTGCTTTCGGGGAAATTTTAGCTCTATGTTAAGCAATCGTAATTGGACTTATATAGAAGGCATAACTATCTAAGGTCGGGTAAAAATGATATTGGTGTTAATGCATGCTAGAGACAAGATATAAAGAATCAAACTCCTAAAGCATACCACACACAAAAAATAAAATGGGATGGACCTATTTCAATCAAGCTCATGTTGATTCATCTGACACAAGGTCATTGATGAAACAACTAGCATTTAATCTTTGAGAAATCATTGGCCATGTATGGATTAGAAAAGAAAGAGATGAAGATGAAGAGATGAAGTGAAAGAGAATCCCAAATTGATCAAGGGATGAACCTCAGTTGATTAATGTTATTCATTCATCTTGAGGGACGAAATTCAAACTTCATTAACCCCCTAAATCCAATAGTATTGGTCAAATTGAACTCCAATTCAACCAAGATCAAGGCCAAACAGAAGATGAGTCAACATAAAGTCAATCAAATGGCTCAATAAAATATTAAAGCAATTAAACAATTTCATTTCAATTTTTAAATGAATAAAAATACATTGTAAAAGGGGGAAAACCTCAAATCCCTTCAAATCACCAAATAAATAGTCAAGGGATTTATCATGGATCAAACAAGGTCAAAGGACCTTAGACTAATTTTTTGGCACTTTTGAAAAGTCAGAAGTATTTAAAATCAATTAAAAACAAGTCAAAAATCATTAAATTCACTAAAAATATCAAGTTCAATCCAAAAAATAATTTTAATTCAAAAAATGGAAGAGGAAATTATTTGATTTTTTTTTGTGAAAGTCCCATATTTTTTGGATTAAAATTGGATTTATAATGAATTAAATGAGAAAAGGCTATTTAAAATATTAAAATAGGAAATCAGATAAATAAATAAAAGCATGGCCATCAGATCTCCCTCATTAATTGAGGTGGAGGATCTGATGGCCACGCTCATCAAGTCCATCATGTATCCCAATCAACGCGTGCACATTGATGGTAATCAGAATGGAAGGCCAGGATTAGAACATGGACCAAGGATCAGATGGCCTGGATTGAACCAGTACATCACTGGAGCCCTAGCTCCGATCATCTTCTCCGGTCACCCTCACCGAACTGGTCCATCAAAAATGTCACCAAAATCTATGGATCATACATCAAATTAAAGAGAAAAATGCCAGGATCTCAAATCTGACCTCCAATTTCCTCAACTCTCAATATATAAAAGATATGTCGAGTTGAAAAATGTGGTTCCATAATTGAGTTGCTTCGATTCAACCTCAAAGAAAATCACTCTTATTTCCTACATTGGTAGGACTTAAGGTAACCAAAAATCAATCAAAAGGGTGGAGAAATGTGGGAGAATCGAAGAAAGAAAGTTTGAGAAATTTCACCTTCGAGTGATGAATTCTGAGCTAGATCTCGATTCAAATCCAATTGTCCTTGCTTCCTCTTGTTCGCAGGAGATGTTTGAGATGAAAAAGGATGTGAGCCCTTGGATTTTTAGTTCACAAAAAGAATTTGAACTAAAACTCGATTTCAAAGAAATCTTTAAGGTGTTCTTTCAATGGAGGCTATGAAAGTGTTGGGCAGAGCTTGGGCAATTCATTTCCACACCATTCAAATTTTCAATCAAAAATAGAAAGTTGCGTGCATGGGTGCATGGACATATGATTAGGCCCAAATGATGATGTAATCCACTCCAAATTCATGCATAATTGATACTGAAGTCATAACATAGAAGTACGCAAAAGGGATTAACATTTGAATGCAAAAGTTGCCAGATTGGGCCATGCAAAGGAACCGTGCGCAAGTCCCTCAATTTTGATTCAAATGTAATGATCTTGGACTCTTTGGAAAGCAACCATCACGGGGAACAACTTTGATGTTGGGACGTTTTCCATTTGAAGCTTGGATCATGATGAATTATGGCCTTGAAGTTGGAGGAATCAAACACAGTTGAAAAATTTCTAAGTTAAAAGTCAAATGACCCTTTTTTTCACCTTGAATAATTTTTTCTATGAGTTTCAAATGACCTTGGTTCCTTCTTAAAGGTTATAGATCTTTCAATAATATTAAATTTGGTCACAAATTTGACACCATTTGGAGCTTTCATGATAGAGTTATGGATTTTAGAAGTTGAGGAAAATTGCTTGTTCAATGATGACCTTGGTTCAAATTCCCTTGGTTCCTTCTTAAAGGTTGTAGCTCTTTCAATAATATTAAATTTGGTCACAAATTTGACACCATTTTGAGCTTTCATGATAGAGTTATGGATTTTGGAAGTTGAGAAAAATTGCTTGTTCAATGATGATGACCCACATAGACCTATAATGTTTCCTCATGGAACATGCCCGTGCAGGTGGAATTTGACCTTTCCCAAAGAAGAAAACTTGTAGAAGAAATATTTAAATTGATCATGAAACTTGGATGGACTTAATATCATAAAAATTGAAGAAGTTATGGTTCTTGGATGTTTACCTTCTATCTAGGGCACAAACAAAATGACATATAATCGTTCACCATATAAAATGACTTTCCAAGAAAAATTAGCTCTTGATGCCAATATGAAAGTTGTTTGGAATGTCATAAAGAGTAACATTTCTCTTTTTCATATGAAATTATTTGTAGGAGATAGGGTCTAGGGAACCCTAGATTTGACTAGTTGACTTTCTCTGGTCAACCTCTTTGAACCAACTTGAAAACTTGAAGTTCTTTTTCTCTTTGTGGCTCATGGAGAGTCATATATGCTTATGATGAAGTGAAATTAAGTATACCTTAATGTATTTGACCAAATGTTGAAGAAACTTGCTGAGGAAGGTAAAGAAGATACCTAGATGAATTAGGGCTTCCTTTACAAACAAGCTCCAAACTCTTGATGAATTCTTGATCAAAATGGAAAATAAAGAACAATGGGATCCATATATATTGCTTATAACCAATTTAAACCTTTTCTAACTTTATCCCTTGCATTGAGGGTCTCAAACTCTAGTTGTCAGCTTGATGAGGCACGGGTGGACATACATATTACCTATAAAAGAAACAAAGCTACACATAGACATATTTTTGGTATTTTGGTTAGTAAAACAAAGGAATTAAAGTATGATACAATCAAACATGCTTGGTGATATCTCCCAATGCAAACCCAATGAATGATAGGTGAGGAGGATACCAAGATGTGATCCCAATGCTAATGTCATGTTAATGAGATGGCATGATGGATCTTAGGGGTCAAAATTGGGGTCTGACAGCTGCCCTTATTTAAGGTCTTTCTATCTGGGGGTGTGAAGGTTAAAATCTTCGTATCAACGCGGTAGAATGGACTTAAATAACAATAACAAGAAACAAATTTTGGTCCCTAAGAGACCTCATGATGCATATGATATGAATGCAAAAAATAATCTTTGCGGGAAATATATTGCTACAAAGGAAAAGAATCCGGGAGAGACTAAAAGTCCACAGGAGCGCAATGCATTCCATAAGGATAAATCACTGAGGAGACAAAAACTTTGGGGATAAAAGTTATGCATAGGTCAGGCTACGACTTAAAACTACTAGAGACACGAGGGGATTTCCATGAAAATAAATTAATGGAAAGACTCGGACTGGGAAAAAAGAATTTGCATGTATCAGGCTAAAACCAACACAGGAAGAAAAAAACTCAGGAAAGGTGTAAATCAGAACAAAGCTGAAATACCCAAACACCAAAAGGAAAATCGATTTCATAAAGAAATACGAATCTAAACTCAACTGGGGAAGAAAAAAGTTCAACACAAGACTAAAAGAGATATATTTTTCTACCATCTATTACTGGGTAAGAAGATAATATACTCAAGCAGAGGGACATCCATTACCGGTTAAGGTAAACATATCAAGGATGACTTGCTAAAAAAAAAAAAGGAATATTCAATACCGGCTACTGGGTAAGAATAGCCTGTTGGGGAAAAATGAAGCAAAAGGATTTACAACTACCTGTTACTAGGCAGAAGACCAAAGAGAGAATATTTGTCACCGATTAAGATGAACATATCAAGGATAGACTCAGAAGGAAGAATATATGTCATCAGTTAAGATACACATATCAAGGAGAATGTATGGGAGAAAGGGCTTTACAACTACCGGTTACTAGGCAGAAGACCAAAAAGAGAATATTCGTCATCGGTTAAGGTGAACATATCAAGGATAAACTCGTCACACAGAAAATCCGTTACCGGTTAAGGTAAACATATCAAGAATAGACTTGTTGGGAAATGAGGATTTACAACTACCAGTTACTGGGTAGAAGACCGAAAAGAGAATATTCGCCATCGGTTAAGGTGAACATATCAAGGATAGACTCCAAAGGAAGAATATTCGTCACCGATTAAGATTAACATATCAAGGATAGACCACCAAAAAGAAATAGGATTTACAACTACCAGTTACTGGGCAGAAGACAAAAGAGAGAATATTTGTTACCAGTTAAGATGAACATATCAAGGATAAACTCGCTGGGGGAAACAAAAATGAATCTGCATGGGAAATCAAAGAAGTAAATTACCTTTTACCGGTTACTGGGTAAATTAACACATGCAAAGTACTCAACACTGAAAAGGATATTAGCAGTTACTGGGTAATAAACTCTCAAGAGACCAAAAGATATATCTAGGTAAAAACTAGAAAAAAAAACGGTCAAACAAGACTCAACCCAATGAGGATATAACTCAAGGGGAGTGGTTCCATCCACATAACAAACTGGGGAGGAGACAGAAATAATCATCCGCGAGGAAATGACTCAGTGGGGAAGAAGAAAGGATAAACTTTTTATGCTTAAGGGGCTAACACTCTACATTGAAGGAGGACAGACACTCCAAGTCTGCATGGGGAAAAGATATCACCAAAGCAGGGGATCAGAAAAATTAAGGTCAATGTGTAAAATGCACAATGAAATATATGATGTTATGTTTATGCATGTATATGCATGAGTATGAATATAATTATGCTGACAAACGAGCACAAAGGATACAAACATTGAAGATCTAATCATCACAACTAGATACTCGGCTAATCTCAACAAGATGGGAACACCAACTAGAGAACCTGCTAGGGATGACAATAAATCATCGAGGATATAAAATCCTAATCTTCAAATATTCATATCCCTAGGAACAGTTATAGCCTCGTACTCAAGGAAGACTAGGGATATAACAATCTAAAACAAATTCTCAACTCCGGTTGGGGGAAACATGGAGAACATGCGTCCGACCAAAAACTGCTGAGAACTCAACGCTCATAGGAAATGAAGAATATATATATCAGCAGCAATAAAAGGGATTAAAACAATTCCAAATCTCAAAACTCGATTCTCGGGAGAAGAGGAAATAAATGCTAGGGGATAAGCAAAGATTAACAAAGATATTGCTTAAAGCTTAGACTCTCTGGGGGAAGAGAAAATACAGGTTGGCAACTTCGCGGGGGATAAAAGTACTGCTGAGCATATCAACCAACATGCTGAGGATAAGAGAGATCTGCTGAGGATCCACATCTCAAGCTGAGGGATATATATATATATATATATATATATATATATATATATATATATATATATATATATATATATATATATATATATATATATATATATATATACTTCAAAGCCACAAGTCAACGCTGCGGAGAATTTTAGGTCAACACTATATCAAATGGGAGACAACCTTACAGGGGACGACTGCATCAATACTGCTCAGAATCAAATAATGTATAAATGAGGAGATGAAACTCCGCTAGGGATTCACGTCACAACCAGAGGCAAAACCCTGAGTAGGGAACCAAATAACTTACTAGGGATTCCATCAATTAACATAAAAAATCAACTCTGTGGGGACTTCACTAGGGAATAAAAATTCTGCCAAGACAAAT
Source organism: Lathyrus oleraceus (assembly GCF_024323335.1). Classification (NCBI taxonomy): domain Eukaryota; kingdom Viridiplantae; phylum Streptophyta; class Magnoliopsida; order Fabales; family Fabaceae; genus Lathyrus; species Lathyrus oleraceus. The sequence goes on from NC_066582.1 coordinate 15,472,599, forward strand.
TAAAAGCCACACGAGGGTGCAATCGGCAACAAATTCCTCAAGAGGAAAACAACAGTCACAAGACTCTTCTTGGAGATTGAGAAATAAACCAATTCCAAGGTACCAAAGATAATCAGATAACACCTCCAGGAACCCATAAAAGGGGAAACACTGTCATGGTTATGCAACAACCAAATAAAGGTGCTCTGGGGATCTGTGAACCAAATAAAGGTTTCACTGTGATCCAGGGTTCAATCACAAATAATGAAATATTCATAAAGTCTCAGTTGGGGACATATGGTGAACCACGAGGAGAATAACACATCAGCTCCACCGGGGATAAATGTTAAACTACTAGGGATCCAACATCAACCATGCTGGGGAGAAATGATAAACTATTGTGGAAACAAAGTCACCAAACAAACTGCTCGAGGAAAGCAACAATGCTTTCACACATCAAGACTTATTGTTCTTAGATCGCTGTTGACATTTCTTTTTGAATTCAAAGTTCTTAAAGTAAATGTCTTATCATTACAAAAAATGTTTATTCATTGATTTATTTATTTCAAAAAAAAATTATCATCATAAAAATACAGTTTTATTAAACATAAACAAATAAGAATTGCAATTAATTGGATAAAAGCTCAACTTTATTTAATAGAAAGGTAGTCTGCAAATAGCAAGACTCCATGGATCTTTACAAAGTTTGAAAAATGGTAATTTACATGGAAAATGGCTATATTGAATACAATAACCACTACTCTTCGTACCAACTCTGAAATCCACTGTGCTCTTGTCTTTGGTTGAGAATGATGACTCAGAACCAAATTGACTAGCAAATGTTGCTTTAACGATTAGATCTACCAGAATTCTTTTCTCTTTTTTATGTCTCTAATTTTTGCCTGGATCGCCCTTTCGGGTTTTCAATCGACCGAGAGGCTCATTTTTGCCTAAGTCGCCCTTTTGGATTTTCAACTTAGCGAGTCGTTCTTTTCTTTTTTAGGCAAAGTATTTCTTGACTACATCGACATTCACATGACGAGTGAATTCTTCACAATCCATAGTTGCAAGAATCAATACACCGCTTGAGAAGACTCTCTTAACAACATATGGACCTTTATAATTAGGAGTCCATTTGCCCCTAAAATCAGGTTAGAAAGATAAGATCTTCTTGAGCACGAGGTCACCTTCTTGAAACACACGAGGTGTGACCTTCTTATCAAAAGCTTTCTTCATTATATGCTGCTATAACTGACCATGACACATGGCAGTTAATCTCTTCTCTTTAATCAAATTGAGTTGATTAAATCTGGTCTAACACCATTCATCCTTGGTCAACTTGGCTTCCATCAACACACACAATGGTGGGATCTCAACCTCTACGGGGATCACAACTTCCATGCCATAAACAAGAGAGAAATGGGTTTCCCCTATTGAAGTGCGGACGAATGTATGCTACCCATGCAAAGTAAATAAGAGCATCTCATGCCAATCTTTGTACATCACAACCATCTTCTGGATAATCTTCTTGATTTTCTTGTTCGCAACTTCAACAACCCCATTCATCTTGGGACTTTAGGGAGAAGAATTATGATGTGATATCTTGAAGTCTTTGCAGAGATCTTCCACCACATTGTTATTCAAGTTCGATCCATTATCAGTAATTATCTTACTTGGCACACCATACCGGCATATAATTTGATTATTGATAAACCTCACAACAACTTGCTTGATCACATTTTCATATGATGTCGCTTCAACCCACTTTGTGAAGTAGTCAATAGCCACTAAAATGAAAAGATGTCCATTCGATGCTTTAGGCTCAATCATACCAATCATATCAATTCCCGACATGGAGAAGGGACATGGAGAGGAAATGACATTCAACAGTGTCAGAGGAACATGAATCTTATACGCGTAAATTTGACACTTGTGGCATTTCTTCACAAACTTGCAACAGTCAGATTCTATTGTCAGCCAATAGTAACCTGCTCTCAACATCTTCTTTGCCATAGCATGTTCATTGGAATGAGTACCAAAGGAACCTTCATGGATTTCTGTCATCAATAGGTTTGCTTTGTGTCTATCCATGCATCTGAGCAAAACCATATCGAAGCTCCTCTTATAAAGCACATCACCATTCAGGTAGAAGTTGCCCACTAATCTTCTCAAAGTCTTCTTATCTTTCAAAGATTCCCCAGGTGGGTAGATATGACTTTGGAGGAAACATTTAATATCATGGTACCATGGCTTATCATCCTTGATTTCTTCATTAGTAAACACATGAGCTGGCCTATCAAGACACATCATAATCAGATTGGGAACTTCATTCAAAACTTCACCACGATCATGGAAGCCAAAGTTGCAAGAGCATCTGTCATCCGATTTTCATCTCGAGTAATATGATGAAACTCAACCTTTGTAAATAAAGTTGATATCATCCTCGCATAATCTCTATACGGTATCAAACTGGGTTGATTCGTCTCCCATTCACCTTTGATTTGATTAACAACCAGAGTTGAATCTCCATAGACGTCGATATATTTGATCCTAAGATCAATGGCTTCTTAGAGCCCCATAATGCAAACTTCATACTCAACCATATTGTCTGTAAATTTAAAGGTTAATCTAGTTGTAAACGGAAAATGAGTGCGTTGAGGAGTAATAATCATTGCCCTAATGCCATTACCATATGAATTAACAGCTCCATCAAATACCATGCCCCAACGGGAACCAGGTTCTGGACCTTCTTCAAGCAATGGTTCATCACAAACTTTCATCTTCAAATACAAAATCTCTTCGTCAGGAAAATCATACCGCACTGACTGATAATCTTCAATAGGTTGGTGAGCTAAATGGTCAGCCAAGATACTACCTTTAATAGCTTTTTGAGCTCGGTATTCAATATCATACTCAGATAATAACATCTGCCAATGGGCAATCCTCCCAGTTAAAGCAGGCTTCTTAAAAGTTTACTTGATTACATCCATTTTAGATATCAACCAAATAGTATGATTCAATATATACTGGCGCAGACGCTTAGCAGCCCAAGCTAAAGCATAACATGTCTTCTCAAGCATAGAATATCGAGTCTCACAATTGGTGAACTTCTTATTGAGGTAGTAAATATCATACTCTTTCTTACCATATTCATCTTGTTGACCAATAACACAACCCATACTCTCATCGAGCACATTCAAATACATGATCAACGGTCTTCCTTTAACAGGAGGAGACAGAATCAGAGGCTTAAGCAGATATTCTTTGATACTGTCAAAAGCTTTCTGGCAATCCTCGATCCAATCACAAGACTGATCTTTCCGAAGAAGCTTGAATATAGGCGTATATGTGGTAGTCATATGCGATATAAATCTTGAGATATAGTTCAAGCGGCCAAGAAAACCTCTAACTTGCTTCTCAGGTTTGGGCGCAGGCATCTCTTGTATTGCTTTGACCTTGGCAGGATCAACTTCAATACCCTTCTCGCTAACAATAAAGCCCAACAACTTACCAGAGCGAACACCAAATGTACACTTATTAGGATTCAAGTGGAGTTTATACTTCCTCAAACGCTGGAATAATTTCAACATATGTTCAACATGGTCATCTTCAGTCCTTGATTTGGCAATCATATCATCAACATATACCTCAATCTCTTTATGCATCATATCATAGAAAATAGTGGTCATAGCTCTCTTGTACGTTGCACCGACATTCTTTAAATCGAAAGGCATCACTTGATAACAAAATGTTCCCTAGGTGTAATGAATATGGTATTCTCCATATCTTCAGGTGCCATCTTAATCTGATTATAACCGGAAAATCCATCCATAAAAGAGAAGACTTTGAATTTAGTTGTATTGTCTACTAACATATCAATGTGTGGCAAAGGAAAATCATCTTTCAGACTAACTTTATTCAAATCTCTATAATCAACACACATATAAACTTTTCCATCCTTCTTAGGAACATGCAAAATATTGGCCGCCCATTGTGGATATTCGGAGGTAACAAGGAAACCAACATCAATCTGCTTCTGCACTTCCTCTTTGATCTTCACTTCCATATTAGGACGAGTTCTTCTCAACTTCTGCTTAATTGAAGGGCACTCTGGCTTCAATGGCAGTTTATGCTCCACAATATCGGTATAAAGACCTGGCATATCTTGATAAGACCAAGAAAACACATCAAAGTATTCGCGGAGAAGCTCAACCAACCCCTTCTTAATCTCTAGACGAATTTGCGACCCAATCTTGACTTCCTTGATATCATCCTCAGAACCCAAGTTGACCAATTCAATCTGCTCTTCAAACGGCTGAATGGTTCTTTCCTCGTGCTCAAGCAATCGGGATAACTCATCAAGAATGTATTCATCATCATTCTCTTCCTCAGCTTCAAACACATGGAAATCAAAGTTTGAAGAAGGAGTAGGATCATTATGTTCAATTGGTTTGAGAAGAACCCTGCATAATCATTTGATATTTTGATTTTAGAGATATGAAGTGCAAACAAATATTATACAGATATGGAAAAATTATTTCTTATTTATGCTTTTTGTAATTACCATTTTCAGAAAAAGCAAAAAGTAAAAATAACATGAAATATGGATGAATACCATATTCATTACACCTAGGCATAGGAGAAGGATTTTGTCATAAACAATAACACATATTACTTTGAATGATGGACTATAATAGGAATGTCAATAGCAACCCAATTGTTGCAAATCTATCAGTGTGTCACAAAGTTGGCGTTGTCTCCTTCGTCCTCATCTTCAATGATTGCAGCTGAGTGTTGTTCTTCTTTATGAATGAACCCTCCATTGTAGAAAAATTGTTGCACAGCCTTGGCATCGCCTCTGAATGGCCCTTGCTGAAATCCCAGACCAACCATATTCTTATTCTCACCGACCTCTACGACACGACACGACTTGTTAGTGCCACCAACCTGAACAACTTCCCTTGCATCTTTCAGAGAAGACATGGATGCCCCGGTCTTCTGAACCTCATCAGCTATAGACAGAGCTTGGAACAGAGTTCCAACTACTTCTTCAGCTTTAAAATAAGCGAAGGACGACAAATGGCTTACCAACAATGCTTTCTCTCCTCCCACAACAATGAGCTTGCCATTCTTAACAAATTTAAGCTTTTGATGCAAAGTCGACGTGACAACACCAACCTCATGAATTGATGGCCTTCCCAGTAAACAGTTGTAGGCCGGATGAATGTCCATTACTTGAAAGTAATCTGGAAGTCACTCAGACCAATCTTAACTGGGAGGTCCACTTCTCCAATGACAGTTTTACAGGAACCGCCGAATGCTTTCACAACCACACCGTTGTACCTCATAGGTGCACCCTAATAAGACAATCTTGCCAAAGTAGATTTAGGTAGGACATTCAATGATGAACCGATGTCTACCAAAACATTCGACAGAACATATTTATAATTCATGGATATATCAAATTCCAAGTTATGGTTCCTGCCTTCCTCGGGAAGCTCTTCATCACAGAAACTTAAATTATTACATGAAGTAATATTGGCGACAATATGATCAAACTGATCAATTGTGACATCATGCCCTATATATGCTTGCTCAAGCACCTTCTACAACACCTCTCGGTGTGCCTCTGAGTTCATCAATAGTGATAAGACAAAGATCTTTGATGGCGTTTGGAGCAGCTTCTCCATAACATTAAACTCACTCTTCTTGATTAACCGGAGAACCTCATCATCACCATTCTTGATTTAAAACTTCTTTGGGTTTTGTTCATTCTTTTCCCCTTTCTGTTGGAAATACTAAAAGCGCATTGGTGACTCTTGCTTTATGAGTTAAGTTAATCAATAGCTTAATCTCAAAATTTTGACCACTACAGAAAAGTGGCGACTCTGCCCGGGAGTAGTCCTTAATGGGTTTGGCCTACCTTTGTTTATCTGTATATTATGTTTGTTGATGTTTGTCATTATTTGTTTTGTTTGGGTGCTTGATGCTATGTGTGTGGTGAGATAAGTCCTATACCCGAACTTGAGTGCTCTTATGATAGGAGGGTGGTATAATCTTGTTTGGCTTATGTGAAGTTAAACCTTAATGAGCTGACTTGAGATCCTCCACTCAGTGGAGTCCCCTATGGGATTACTGATGTCATACGAGTAGTCGTAATTGACATTACTTTTTCCGACCTTGGAGCCCGAGAAGCTGAGGACCTTAGAATCCTTAACCCATATTGCCATTTTAGGACGCAGTGCGATGGCTATTCAGGTGTAGACTTGAATTAGTTGTTACGTGATACTACACTCGAACGAGTTTCTCTTGAGAATACTATTGGTTGGCGAGTAGTCGTTTAAGCTGATAATATCCAAAAGATGGAATTATTACTCTGGGAACTTTTTTTAGAACCTTGATCTACAGGTGATGATACCCTTAGTACATACCTCATGAGATGGTTCTTACCCTTGTCTCCATGCTCGTGACTCCGAACCTTTGGACCTTGCTTATGTGCCTTGTGTGGTCTTGTTTATGTTTGTTGCATCATGCATTCATTGCATTCATGAGCATTTTCCTCAATTTTAAGGGACTTAGAGATTCTATTTGCAAACATCGCAGATATTTTGACCATGGATATTGGAAGAAGGAATACTTAGAAATACAGTTTCAGATGTCCTGATCTTAAGTAATTGAGAAAGCTAGTATCTTTTGTGGATGATCCTAAGGATTTTAGAGATCTTTTTGGAAGAGTTTTGTCTGTTCTATCTACTGATGTTGAAGATGGTCTTCTTTGTACTCTGGTTCAGTTCTATGATCCCGTCAACAGGTGTTTCACTTTCCCTGATTATCAGTAGTTACCTACCATGGAGGAATATGCTTATCTTTTGGGTATAAAAGTTTCTCATAAGGTTCCTTTTTATGGTTTGGAAGGGATTTTGGAGTCTCAAGTTATTGCTGGAGCTATTCATATGAAGAAACCTGACGTTGATGCTAATCTCACTGTCAAAGGAGGTATCAGAGGGTTGACATTAAAATTTCTGATTAAGAGAGCCTCTTGTTTTGCTAATGTTGATAGCATGGTGGGCTTTGAAGCTATTCTTGCCTTACTCATCTATGGTTTGGTCTTGTTTCCCAACATTGATAATTTTATTGATGTTAATGCTATTAGGGTCTTTTTGGTTGGGAATCTTGTTCCAACTTTTCTTGGTGACACCTATTTATCCATTCATCATAGGACTTCTAAGGGAAATGGAACTATTGTCTATTGTGCACCTTTGTTGTACAAGTGGTTTATTTTGCACTTGCCGCAATATCCTATCATCAAAGAAAACAATGGTTGTTTAAGGTGGTCTCAAAGACTTATGTATCTCACCAATGATGACATTACTTGGTATTCTTCTGTTTATGACAATGTCAAGATTATTGATAGTTGTAGGGAGTTCTCTAATGTGCCTCTTCTTGGTACACAAGGAGGAATCAACTATAATCCGGCTTTGGCAAGACATCAAATTCGGTTTTCTATGAAGGACAAACCTAATAATACTTTGTTAGAAGGTTTATTTTTTCCAAGAAGGGAAAGACACTCAAGGATTGAAGGACATGATGATGCATGTTTGGCACAATATTCATAGGAAAGGAGAAAGTGAGCTTGGATTTAAGAATTGTGTAGCTTTGGAGCCTTACACTAATTGGGTGAAGAGGAGAGAAAAATAACTCAAAATGCCTTAAGCTTATGAGAGACGTATGTCTTTAGTAGTGGACAAACCATCCACTATTCATATTAAAGGCATAAAGGAGTTGCAAGAAGCTTTGGATGAGATGAAGCAAGAGAAAGATGCTTGGGAAGACAAGTTTCACGCTTCAAAACTCGAGAAGATAGAATTACATAAGTAGTTGAAGGAAAAAGATGACTTGATAGAGTTGCTTGAGCAACGTGCTTTGAAGAGGTCAAGGAACCAAGAGGATTTATTTCCCTCTAACATTTCATCATCTACTCATCTTCCTACCTCCGGTGTTTGGAAAGGCATTATAGATCAACTCGTGATGGAGAAAGATGCCATGAAGATCAACTATGAAAGAGACATCATCGGATATGATTCCATATACCTAATTTATTTCCGCTTATGTTTTAGGATTGTTGAGATTGTATTTAAGATTGTAATCCTTCCCATTATTAATAAAATGAGATTTTCAGTATTTCAAAATGTGTTATTTCCTTTATGATGTTTGCAATTTGCTTTATATTTTGAAGTTCCTTGAGAACTTTGCATTTGCAATTGCATATCAAGCATCATGTTGCATATTGGTCTTGCTTTGTGTAAGTTTTCCAGGTGTCTTATTTCTTCCTTTTTCTTGGTCTTTATTCAGATAAGTTGTCTCACCAGTACAACACTCATCCTAATCAACTGAAGAAGATGGATCGTTTAAAGAAATAGAATCGTGAACTCCGCGAGGAAGTGACTACTTTGATGGATAGTTTGGAAAGGCTTTCTACTATGATGGGAGCTATAGTGGATGCTCAGAATCAACCTCCTCCTCTTCCTCAGACTCCACTTCAGAGGACTGTGATTTCTAAAATCATTTATACGCCCATTTTTATGGCTCCGGTCAGTGCTTCGCAGCACCAAATGCCTCTCGGTTTCCCTTGGGTATGCCTCATAGCTTTGTGCCAGAAGGATATCAACCAGTTATTGAAGTTACCATTGCTCAACCTATGATGTCTATACCACCTCCCATGGTTCATGCTACTCCTTATGTAGAATAACTTGTTTTCCATGCAGATCAGAGTGAAAATGTTGGTATCTACGAAAGGATGGATGAATTTCAAGATCAGTTTCAAGCAATGCAAAAGGAGATTAGAGCTCTGAGGGGGAAAGAATTGTTTGGAAATAATTCTCATGATCTTTTCTTAGTTCCTAATGTGAATATCCCTCATAATTTCGAAGTGCCATATTTCGAGAAGTATAAGGGCAACTCTTGTCCTTTGAGTCACTTGGTGATGTATGCTCGCAAGATGTAAACTCAAACTGATAACCATCAACTATTGATTCACTAATTTCAAGATAGTTTGATTGGTGTTTCTTTGAAGTGGTACATGGTACTTGATAGCACCTGTAAGACCCCAATTTTGACCCTAAGATCCCTCATGCTATCTTATCATATGCATTAACATTGGGATCACACATTGGCATCCTCCTTACCCCTCATTCATTGGGTTTGCATTGGGAGAGATCACCAAGAACATTTGATTGTATCATACTTCACTTTTCTTTGTTTACTAACCAAAATACCAAAAATATGTCATTGTATAATTTAACTCTTTTGTAGGTAGTGCACATGCTCACCTATGCTCTATCAAGCTTATATCTAGGGTTTAAGACCCTCATTGCAAGGAGCTCAATCAAGAAGTGGTTTACTATGGATCTAAGTATCATATATGGATCCCCATGATCTTCACATGTTATTTTGATCAAGAAATCATCAAGAGTTTGGAGTTGGTTTGCCTTGGAAACCCTAATTCATATGGGTATCTTGTGTGACTTCTTCAACAAGTTTCTTCACCACTTGGTCAAATATTTCAAGGGGTACTTCAAATTTCATCATCTTGTTCATATATTATCCTCCATGAGTCCCAAAAGTCAAGAGAATGTCAAGCTAGCAAGTTGGTTCATGGTGGTCGGCCAGAGGAATTCAACTAATCAAAACTGGGGTTCCCTAGACCCTATCTCCTACCATTTTTGTCATATGAAAATGATTCCAAGATAAAAGTTACTCTAAACGGCATTACAAACAACTTTCATATTGAGGTCAAGAGCTAGTTTTGCTTGGAAAGTCACTTTTTATGGTGAAAGATTATAGGTCATTTTGTCTAAACCCTAATTTGGAGGTCAATTTCCCAAGACCATAACTTGCTCAATTCTTATGATATGAAATCCATTAAAGTTTCATGATCAAATTCAAGATATCTACTTCAACTTTGATGTTTGGAGGAAATGCAAATTCAACTTGAAAATACATGTGATAAAAGGAAACATTATAGGTCATTTTGGGCCAATACCGTTGAACAAGTGATTTTCCTCAACTTCAAAAATGCATAAATCCTTCATGTTAAATCCAAATGAGGTCAAATTTATGACCAATTTGAAGGAATTTGATATATCTACAACTTTGATGAAGGAACTATTTTCATTTGAAGTTCATAGAAAAAGTTACTCAAGGTGGAAGAAGTGAACATATGGCTTGATACTTAGAATTTTTTTTGATATGTTTGATTTTCCAAACTTCCACCTCAAAATTCATCATGATCCAAGTTTGAAATGAAATAGTGTTCAACATGAAATTTGTTCATCTTGATCTAACCTTTCCAAAAAGTCCAGATTCATCTCATTTGGACAAAGTATGAATGAATTGCGCATGGCTTAAAGTTGAAGGATCATTTGGAAGATTTGAAGTTCCACTTTTCATACATAATTGCATGGCCTTTCCACATGATTTCAGCATTGCTTACACGTAATTTTGGACCTAAGTGCATCATTTGATGGGCCTATCACACGCTCATGCAAGTGAGATTTCTAACTTTGGCAAAAAAATGGAAGTGTGCAATTATCAATCTCCTTGGCTATAAATAGAAGTCCTCTTGCTCAAAATTAAGGACCCAGGCGCGCAAGCTTTGAATCAGCAACCCTAAACCCTCACATTTAAAGGATAAGCTTGAAGATTTTCTTTGAAAGTCGAGTTTGAATCTCTCACTGTTTTTGAGATTGAAACTCCAAGAGTCCTTCCTTCTCTTTGATCCATTTCCACTCCATCAAGCATCTGAAGCAAGGCCAAGCATAATTGAGAGCAAGATCGTGCCAATCTGAAGCTACATTGAAGGTGATTTTCAGAATTTTTCATCTCTTCGATTCTCACTCAATTATCCATTATTCTTGTTGATTTTTGGTTGTCTGAAGTCCTACCAATATAGGCAACAAGTTTGAGTTGCTTAGAGGTTAAATCAAAGCAACTCAAATCATGATCCTCAAATTTGAACTCCCTGTATCTTTCTATATACCTGGAGTTAGACAAAAGTGAGGCCAAATTCGATCTCCTGAGCATTTTTTCTTTAAATTCATGTTCTCCTTTTTCATTTTGGTGATGGTTGAGGGTGGACCAGTCCGATGAGGTCCACCGGAGCTCTGGCTCTGGCGATGTGTTGGCATCCTTCTGAACCACATGATCTGTTCAAATTGTTTTAATCTTGAGCGTCCAAAGTGATTACCACGCGTGTGGGACATTTGACTTAGTGTATGGTGGATAGCGCGCTCTGATCCACTTGATATGCCACCTCAATTAATGAGGGAGATCAAGTGGTCCACGTTTTTTTTGTAATTTCTTATTTTCATTTTTATTGCCTTATTTTCATTAATTTATATTAATTTGAATATTGATCCAAAAAACATGAGACTTTCACCAAAATAATTCAAATATTTTTCTCTTTTATTTTCTGAATTAAAATTATTTTTTAGATCAATATTAATATTTTTCATGATTTAATTGTTTTTGTGCATATTTTTAATTGTTTAAAAATACTTTTAAGTTTCCAAAAATCATGAAAAAATTTCTCCAAGGTCCTTTGACCTTGTTTGACCTATGATAAATCTCTTGACCATTTATTTTGTGTTTTGAAGAGGTTTTAGGTTTTTGATCAATCATAATTTAATTTAATGCATTTTTTAATTGATTTTAATTTGTTTAATTGTGAATAAATTGTGTTGAGCTATTTCCATTGATTTGTTGAGTTTGACTATTGTTGTGGAGCCTTGGTCAAGGTTTATTTGACTTTGTTGGATTAAAATCATTGGATTTAGGGGATTAATGGAGTGTACATTCCATCTCCCAAAATGAGTGAATGATTTTAATTTGATAAAAGTCCTCCCATGATCAATTTGTGTTCATTTCCCCTCCCTCTTCATCTTCAATCCCCTTCAATCCCATTCATTCCATTGACCTATGGTATCTCTATATCCTAAGGCTAATTGGTTGATAAATCAATACAAGTATGGATGAGATTATGTTCATCCTTTTGCCATTTTCTTTTAAGTGTGGTATGTTTTAGGAGTATGGTTCATTATACCATATCTCTAACATGCATTAACACTAAAATTTCTATTGCCCGGCCTCAGATAGTTGTAACTTCTACATAAGTCCAATTACGATTGTTTAACATAGCGCTAAATTTTGACACAAAAGGCATATCATTCTAGTAAGTGAGATTGTAAGTCTCCCCCCTTTCATGGTATTGTGTGGAAACTTGGCCTTTTTTCCTTTCTTTGGAAGATGTCTTGGTTCAAGGATCCATGCTCGTGAATAGAGGGTTGGGTGTTCTTCAAAGAATGTCTTAAATAATTGAAAAGCAAAAACAATACTAACTTCTAATCAACTAACATTTAACTAACTTTTAATTTCAAGCCATTTACTTTTATGCACTTTAAACTCAAGTCTTTTATCATTTGCCATTATTCATACCATTCAACTTGTTTATTTTAATGCCATTTTGACTTTGCTCACTTCAGCCATATATTGTGATTGTATATACTTGTTTGTGTATTTTGTTTGTGTTTGTGGTCTTTTGACCTTAATGTACATAATAACAACAAAAAACTCTTAAAAGATATTTGGGTGGACTGTTAGATTTGATCTGAGACTTGGACTTAGGATTAGGCAACATCCCCTATGCAAAAGGACTTGGCCAATGCCAACTTTTCTAAAGCCAGTCTTTGTGAATTGAATTTCCATCTGATGCAAGTGTTGAGATCCATTTGAGTTCATATGCCACATGATCTTGATGAATATGTTACTTTGAACCTATGTCTAATGTCTTATTCCGAGCCATTCAAGGAGTATGTCATTTGATGCATAGAAGCTTAAGAAGAAGACTATGAAGTTGCTAGCTTGTATGTGGCTATCTTTATTTGATGCCTTGTTCTTCATCTTGCCTGCCTGTTGATATTGCTTGATTTTAAAGTCCAAGGGAAAATTGGGTTTCTATATGAAATTCTTGTCTATTGGGTTGCATCCCATTGGTCAGATCTTTTCAACTCTTAACTTTTAAATTTTTGCTTAGGATTACTCTCTTCATCTCCTCCCCACTTCTTAAATTTCAAATCTCTCCCACCTTTCAAAATCTTTTTTGCTTGTGATTTCTAAACTTAGACTCTTTATTGAAAATTAGAAACTTTGGCCTTATTCCATCGCATTTTTTAAAATCTTTTCTTAAATCAAACTTGTAAATGAACTTAACTATATTGACTTAAACTTTCAAAAGACAAAAAGAACTAACGTCCATTCAAACTCTTTTGGGTCTTTTGTTCCTCTTTTAAACTTAAAATTTTGTTAAAAGAAACTCACTCACTTTGAAATTATTACCACGACCTACGAGGTTTTGATCCCTCATTTTTATGTTGGTACGTAGGCACAAGCCTGAAGGTCTTGTCAAACACAAAAATATAATTAATGAATTCTTTTCTCATCCCCACACTCTATTTATTATAAACATATTTTTTATACCAAAACAAATGTACACACAAAAAAGGGCTCACTAGGAGTACCTAGGACTCTTTGGGTGCTAACACCTTCCCTCTGTGTAACCAACCCCCTTACCTGTAATCTCTGGCATTTTATTAGTTTTGATTTGAAAACTTCTTATCTTTGGGTTTTGTTCGTACTTTTCCCTTGGAAACAATAAAAGTGCGGTGGCGACTCTGGTTTAATTGACGTTAAGTTTATCCATAGCTTAATGGTAATGAATTTATCGCTACAACACTTAGATATGTACTTTCACCGATCTAGGAGAAGATTTTGTTCGTCAATATAAGTATAATGTTGACATGGCGCCAGACCGAGATCAACTTCGTGCTATGTCCCAAAAGGATAAGGAAACTTCCAAAGAGTATGCGTAAAGTTGGCACAAGACTATTGTGCAAGCCAGTCCTCCGTTAGAAGAGAAAGAGATGACAAAGCTTTTCTTAAAGATTTTGAGTCCGATTTACCATGACAAAATGGTTGCAAGTGCTCCCAGTGATTTTACCGAGATGGTAAACATGGGGATGAGCCTAGAAGAAGGTGTCCGTCAGGGAATATTGGTGAAAGAGAGTGGTTCATCTGGAAGTTCCAAGAAATATGGGAACGGTTTACCCAAAAAGAAGGAACATGATGCTACTGCTATTTTGCAAGAAACACATAAGAGATCTTTGAAAAACAATCAATGTCATCAGCATGTGGCGTCAGTTACCCAGGTTATTAATCCTACTCCAGTTGTTCAAGTAACACCAAATTATCAACCATGTTTTCAACAACGTAATCATCAATAGAATTATGTCCAAAGACAAGCGCAATTTGATCCAATTTCAATGTCCTATGCGGAATTACTTCCTGCTTTGATACAAAAGAATTTGGAACAGACTAGGACTCCACTAGCTATTCAAAAGGAACTTCCATGGTGTTATAAACCTGATCATCATTATGCATTCCATCAAGGTGCACTCAGTCATGACATTGAAAACTGTTTTACTTTGAAAGATGAGGTGAGAACACTAATGCAAAGCGGTATTTTGTCTTTTAAAGACTCTGGTCTGAATCTGCAAGCCAATCCGTTGTCTAAACATGGTGGTGCAACTATGAATATGGTTGAGGGATGTCCTGGAAAGTACTGTGTTTTTTATGTCAATCTAATTAGAAGATCCTTGGTCGAGATGCATGCAAATTTGTGCAGGTTGGGTTATTATGAGCATAATCATGTTTCTTGTCGTATCTGTTCAAGACCCCCTCGAGGGTATGATGTGGTAAAGAGAGATTTGAAAGAGATGCTAGATCAAAATCTTAGTTAGATTACAAGAGATAGGGATGAAGATGAGAATGGTGTGAATGTCATAGTTCACCATTTCAATATCCCATAACCAATTGTGATTGCCTACAATAGTCAAAAGTCTGTTGTTTCTCCTTTGGTTATTCGTCTGGCGGGTCCTACACCTTATGAATCTGACAGAGTTGTTCCTTACAAATACAATGCTACAATGTTGGAAGATAGAAAGGAAGTTCTCATCCCTTCCCTTTCTTCTATTGTGAATATTACTGATGTAAGCGGTGTGACCCGAAGTGGTCGAGTATTTGCTTCTGCGCCCCCTAAAAGAATTGAAGATACTTCGGTGGGTAAGCAAGCTCTGGTGGAAACTCCTATTGTGCAGTTTGGCCAGTCCAACAATGTAAATCAGAAATCTGATCAGGATGAAGTACGGAAGTTGATTAAGATGAGTGAATATAATGTGGTTAATCAATTATTGCATACCCCGTCCAAAATATTTGTCTTATCTTTATTGATGAATTCGAAAGCTCACATAGAGGCTTTATATAAGGTCTTGAAGCAAGCCTATGTAGATCATGATGTGACAATTGGTCAATTTGAAGGAATTATGGCCAACATTACTGCGTGTAACAACTTGAGCTTTAGTGATGAAGAATTTCCTGATCAAGGGAGGAACCATAATTTGGCTTTGCATATTTCCATGAATTGCCAAGAAGATGCTTTGTCCAATGTGTTGGTTGACATTGGCTCTTTTATGAATGTTATGCCAAAGTCCAATTTTTCTAAGCTCTCTTATCAAGGTGCTCCAATGAGGTTTAGTGGGGTTATTGTGAAAGCCTTTGATGGCTTGAGGAAAACTGTGATTGGATAAGTTGATCTCTCGTTAAAGATAGGTCCATGCTCATTTTATATTACCTTTCAAGTGATGGACATTCATCTCGCCTATAGTTGTCTCCTGGGTCATCCATGGATTCATGAAGTTGGGGCAGTGACGTCAACCCTTCATCAGAAGTTAAAATTTATGAAAAACGGAAAGTTGGTGATTGTGGGTGGTGAATAGGCCATGTTGGTAAGTCATCTTTTGCCATTCTCGTATATTGATGCCGACGAAGATGTGGGAACTCCGTTCCAAGCTATTTCTATTGATAATACTGTTAAGAAGAATAGGGCATCCATGACTTCTCTGAAAGACGCCTACAAGTTATGGAGAATGGTCAATCTGTTGGATGGGGTCAAGTTATTTAACTTGCTGAAAACAAAAACAGAGATGGTTTAGGCTTTTCGCCTGGTTCAACCTATAGAGATTTGAAGTAGATTCAAGAAGTTTTTCTCAGTGCTGGTTTCATCCACTTAGAAGATCAATTTGCTGCTGCAATCCTGGAAGATGATCAAGAGCAAGAAGCGCCAAACGTTGTGACACACGGATTGATGTGCTAGAATTGGACTGTTGTTGACGTTCCCTCTATTGTTCACTTGTCAAAGTAATATGTTTTTGTTATTTTCAAAAAATCCTTTCACTAATCCCAAGGTGAAAGTGAATCTATGTGGGATTTGTTTCA
This sequence comes from Lathyrus oleraceus, assembly GCF_024323335.1. NCBI lineage: Eukaryota > Viridiplantae > Streptophyta > Magnoliopsida > Fabales > Fabaceae > Lathyrus > Lathyrus oleraceus. Next base: position 15,488,964 of record NC_066582.1, read on the forward strand.
AGTTTTATCATCATTAATAAAATGTTATTTTATTTATCCATATTATGTTTTCTCTTTTTGTGATTTAGGAGCGAGTATAAATCTGATGTCATTGTTTATGATAAGAAATTTAAATTGTGGGGAGCAAAAACCTACAAAAATGACTTTGACACTAGATGGTCGATCTGTCACTTATCCTTATGGAGTCCTGGAGGACGTGTTGGTAAAGATTGATGGTTTACTATTTCCCGCGGATTTTTTCATTTTGGAGCCGGAAGATGCTGAAACACCATTATTGTTGGGGAGACCATTCCTTGCCACAAGCAGAGTTTTGATTGATGTGGAAAAAGGAAAATTGATTCTCAGGTTTAATAAAGAACAAGTAATATTTAATGTGTTTGAATCCATGAAACATGCTCATGAAGATTTACAGTGCTACCAAATTGATCTAATTGATGAATTGTTAGAAAATGTTTCGAAGGAAGAAAATCTTTCATCTCCATTAGAGAAAGTTTTGGTACAATCTATTAATAGAATAGGAAAATATAACGATGATATTGAAGTAAATGAGTTGGTTTTATAATTGTAAGTAGTGAAACTGGACCGTGGTTATAGGAAATTTGAAGAATTAGGGGGAAGTAATAAGGAGAAACCAAGGGAACTGGAACTTAAAGAACTCCACGAGCATCTTAAATATGTTTTTCTAAGTTCAGGAAAGAGGCATCCCATAAATATTAGTAGTACATTATCAAAAATTGAAGAAGAAGAATTGATTCTAGTCCTGAAGGAAAACAAAGGAGCTTTAGGGTGGAATGTGGAAGATTTGAAGGGAATCAGTCCAGCATATTGCATGCATAAAATAAAACTGCAGGAAGAATTCAAATCGGTTGTTCAACCTCAACGATGTTTAAATCCAGCCATGAAAGAAGTGGTATGAAAAGGGTACCTAAGTTACTTGAAGCATATATGATTTATCCTATTTTTGATAGTTCGTGAGTAAGTCAAGTCCATGTAGTTCTGAAAAAAAGGTTTCGCCACTGTTATTCGTAACAAAAAAAGAATTAATCCTAACCTGTATTGTTACGGGATGGAGAATATGCATTGATTATCGCATGTTGAATCTAGCTACACAGAAAGATCATTTTCCGTTTCCGTTTATGGACCAAATGTTAGAAATATTATCCGGACAAACTTACTATTGTTTTCTAGATGGATATTCAGGGTATAACCAAATTGTTGTAGATCCCGCTGAACAAGAAAAAACCGCATTCACATGTCCATTCGGAGTTTTTGCATATAGGAGGATGCCTTTCAGCTTATGTAATGCACCAACAACATTTCAAAGGTGCATGCTTTCTATTTTTTCTGACATGGTTGAAAACTTAATAGAGGTATCTATGAATGATTTTTTTGTTTTTGGAAAATATTTTTATTGTTGTCTTGATCGATTGAATGATGTCCTTAAGAGATGCACTGAGAAAAACTTGGTTTTAAATTGGGAAAAATGTCATTCTATGGTAATTGAAGGCATTATGCTCGGACATAAAATCTTGGCTAGAAGCATTCAGGTTGATTAAGAAAAGATTGAAGTAATAGAAAAACTCTCACCCCCGGTGAATGTTAAAGGGGTGAGAAGTTTTCTGGTTCATGCAGGTTATTATAGGAGATTCATTAAAGATTTTTCAGAGATTTCAAAACCCTTGTGTAACCTGCTGATTAAAGAAACTGAATTCAACTTTGATAAAGAATGCCTCAACTCGTTTTTTGTCATAAAAAATAAATTGACAACCGCCCCCATGATTGTGTTTCCAAATTAGGAGCTGCCTTTTGAAATTATGTGTGATATAAGTGATTATGCGGTTGGTGCAGTTCTTGGCCAAAGATACACAAAATGTTTTTATGCAATTTACTATGCTAGTAAGGTTTTAAATGATAATCAAGTTAATTACACCACCATCGAAAAGGAATTACTAGCAGTAGTATTTGCTTTAGAATTTTTTTGCCCTTATTTAACTGGCTCCAAAGTTATTATTTTTACAGATCATGCAGCTTTAAAGTACTTATTCAACAAGAGTGACTTCATACCAAGATTACTAAGATAGGTGCTTCTGTTACAAGACTTTGATTTGGAAATCAAATACAAAAAGGAGTAGAAAATATGGTGGCCAACCACCTTTCAAGGTTGGAAAATGTTGAAGTAACCATAAATAACCAATGTATTATGGAGACCTTTCCAGATGAGCGATTGATGGCGATTAGTGAAAGACCTTGGTTCGCTGATATGGCCAATTATAAAGCAACAAATGCCATCCCAGAAGAGTACACTTGGAAGCAAAGGAAACGCTTTTACAAAGGAGAATTTTTATTTATGGGATGATCCATATTTGTTTAAGAAAAGCCCTTATGGTTTACTTCGCAGGTGTGCTGCAGATAGAGAAGCGAATAACATTATGTGGCATTGTCATAGCTCAACATATGGGGGACACCATAATGGAGAGAGAACGACAGCTAAGATACTACAAAGTGGGTTTTGATGGTCTACCATATTTAATGACTGTAAGTTATATGTATCCACATGCCCTGAATGTAACAAAACAGGTAACATCTCAAAACAAGACGAAATGCCTTTGAATATCATGCTTGAACTAGAGCCATTTGATGATTGGGGAATTAATTTTATGGGTGAATTTCCCCAATCAAACATGTATCTTTATATTCCGGTATATGTTGATTATGTCACTAAATGGGTGGAAGACATTGCTTGTAGTGCTAATGATGCCCGAACTATTATTAACTTTTTAAAAAAATATTTTTGCCAGGTTTGGTGAACCCAGGGTACTTATCAGTGACAGAGGGATGCATTTTTGAAATAGATATTTGTGTCCACACCATATCAGCCACAAACATGTGGTCAAATAGAAGTATCAAACAGACAGCTAAAGCAAATCCTGGAGAAAACTATGGCAACATCGAGAAAGGATTGGTCAACAAAATTTGATGACACCTTATGGGCTTACAAAACAACTTTAAAAATGCATTTAGGTTTTTCTCCATATCAACTAGTGAATGGCGAGGCTTATCACCTTTCGGTTGAATTAGAGCATAAAGCATATTGGGCAGTGAAGTTCCTAAATTTTTATGAAACGTTGGCTGGTCAGAAGAGGTTATTGAAATTGGATGAACTGGAGGAGATATGACTATCTGCATATGAAATGCGTTGATTTATAAGGAAATGACAAAAAGATATCATGGTAAGAAACTTGTACGCCGAAACTTCCAAGTAGGCCAATAGGTATTATTGTTTAGTTCACGGTTGAGATTATTCATGGGAAAGTTGAAGTCCAAGTGGTCAGGACCATTTGTAATTAGTGAGGTTTGTCAAAGTGGGGCTATTGAAATTTAAGATCCCGGTGACACAAGAAAATTTAAAGTAAATGGACAACGGCTTAAGAATTATTATGGAAGAGAGATTCCAAGTGGAAATTCCTTCCTAATATTATCCGATCCCTAATTTCTATCGTCAAGCTATTAACATAAAAGAAGCGTTGGATGAGAGGCAACCCATCAATTTTTTTAATTAGTTCTCGTTTGGAGGAATTTATTTTATTTCCATTCAAGACCATATCAAGAGGTAGTAGCTACTTTATCACTTTAGTTCTCTTTAATAAACAAGTTTGTAGTTGTTTATGTTTTTTTTCATATTGTAAGTTTAGCGCTTTAGCATTGAACATATAATCCAAAAGAAACTTGATCATCACAATAGCAACTAGCAACTTGAAGGTGAAGGATAAGAAAAGAATCAACAGAGTTGTACTCAACCTAGATATACCTCATCTATTAAGGTTTGAGCCAAATATTTTCATTGTTCACTTTTGTTTCTTTATGAGTGTATCCATGCATTATTCTTTTATCTGGTTTGATTTATTTCTGATTAAGTTATTTGGCTTGAACAAAACACACTGAGTCAATTTTTTGTTTATAACTTTGAGCCTTTATAAACCACCCTTTAGTAATAGGTTTATCCATTGCTAAACACTTTGAGCCTAAGCCTTTATTTCGGTGACGTAAGCTTAAATTCTTAAGCCAAAATAGCATGTGGGATCTTAGGGTTAAAGATTAGGGTATGACACATGGACCACACACTTCCTCACCCTGTTTAGAGTAATTGTGTTTTATTATTAAATATGTGTTCCCTTCTAAGTTTGGGGTTGTTGTTGGGATATCAACTTTTAAGTTTGGGGTAGCTGTGAAGCATTGATAAAGGTGATCTCACCTAAAGAAAAAGAGAGAAAAGTTAGAAAATTAACTAAAAAAAATCATGAAAGAGCTCACCGAAAGGACAACTCAGTGGATACCAAGAATCAAAGAAAAATCCAAAAACTTGAGTAAGCCATGAATGCTAACCCTAAAAGGCAAATACTAGAAAAGTTCTAACAGTGATACATTAAAAGGAACACAATAAAGAGAATGATCGCAGTAACTCTGAACCAAACCTACTCATCCATATAATATCCCACTGTAACCCAAGCCCCATTACAACCTAAAAGACCTCAAAAAGTGTGTGTGGTGTGCATTTTGATATGAAAAGAGAATTTATTCAAGCTTATGATTCGGTATTGTGTATTGTGAATAGTGAGTGTAAACACTTTAACCCCTTAGAGTCTTTGTGAGACTGTGAAATAAGTTGACAGTTGAAATAGTACTTCAAAGTGAAAGTGTGACTGAACAATTCAATGTGGTAAGTAGAAGGAACTGAAGGTAGTAGCAAGATAGAGTCGTGAAAGATCTCGGAGGTATTGTGGTATAGTTGAATTTTCAATTATTTGGGGGTGAAAAATTTTTCTTTTGTCTTGAGTATTGCTTGAGAACAAGCAACAAGCTAAGTTTATGGTTGTGATCAGTCACCATTTGTGTTATAGTTTTCATCATTTATACGTCAAAATTCTAGGTGAACTGTATATTTTTGGTCTTAACTTATTATCTTTCGAGTTCGTTTGTTCCAAGACAGTGTTTTTATAGTTTGAGTTTATTTTGGCTATTTTTACGTCTTTTTTGGTATGTGTGGCATGTGGGATGCAGGGTAAAAGGAAAATAGAATCAAGGATCAAAGAAAAGGCCGGGCCAGATCAAGGAAGTAGAAGGAAAAAAATATTGTGGCTCTGTCCATACGCGTATTATCCGCATATGGCCACATACCCTTATGCGTAGTACACACAGACCAGCATAGAGCAGGAAAAAAACATGCTTCTGTCCATACGCGTATGGACCTGTGTCTTACGCATATGGACCTGTGTCTTACGCATATGGACCTGAATACTTCCCCGTATCCTACGAGCACTAGCAGAAGGAAAGAAAATAAAGGATTTTCTAAGTTAAGTATGCGCCTAAGAGGGGGGTGAATTAGGTTCTTTGAAAACTTTTTCCGGTTTTATGAAAACTTATTCTTTCTTTTCTGGTTTGGTTATGCAATGAAACGGTAAAGTGTTGAAAGTAAATAACACCAAGACGTGTAATGGTTCTCCTCACAATTCGAGAGTACTCCAGTCCCCTTACCATATTTAAGATATTTTATTATAGTTAGATCTTATGGACAAGACAACCTAGTCTTTCTATACAAACTCTAACAAGAACACCAAGAACAATCCCCTTGGATTATTCACTAAGTCCACTAAGAGAACAATCCTCTCTTAATGACTCTCTTATTTCCAATACTTCTGGACAATAAGGATAATAAGGTCAATATGAGTTCCTACAAGTTTTTGACATATGGAATAATATATCAACCTATTGATTGATCTTCTCCTTCTAAGTAATCAATTATCTTTATGACATACAAGTGCTCTAAGGATAATATGGATGAAACTATATGAATGTATATGAAAATTCGGTGTAGAAAGTTTCACCAGAAAATTTAATCAATAACACTTGAGAGAATTTGAAAAAATGAAGAAAAAGATTGTTTGAAATACTTGTGTAAAGGAGGAGTGTTCAAATTCTGCATAAATGTGTTATATATAACCCTAAGACACCTTTCTAAATGGTCATAATACATGAATGGATGCCATGCTTCAAGAACACGTTTTAGAAAATGTTTTCATGAAAGAATGCATTTCTTTCTGCCACTAATTTAGTGGTAATCGATTACCCAATATGGTGTAATCGGTTACACCTGAACCAATGTTAATAAATTTGAAAATTTTAATTGTGTAATTGATTACCTATATTATGGTAACCGGTTACCTACTGTAAAACTGGTCAAAGGAGGCAGCACACACAACTGGTAATTGATTACCTCAAATCTGGTAACCGATTACCATCAAGGCAGAAACAAAATGAAGTGAAAAAGAAATGTAAGGCCAAATGAAAAATGTTTAAGAGGCCTAAATGAAAACATGATATGTATGTATGAAAATCTTGAGCACTTGAATGAACATAGAAAGGTTGAGAACTTAATACCTTAACAATTTGATCAAATCAATATAAATCTTCAAGACTTGAAATTCTTTTTATAAGTGAAGCTTGACTTGTGCTTGGGTCTTGAATCATTCTTTTTGCGATGCTATTTGCTTGTAGAGCATGTCTTCATCAAAACACTTTGAGAAGCTTGTCTTCACATTCTCCCCCTTTTTGATGATGACAACTCTTTATTGAAAGTTTTATCTAATCTTGCTTTCTCTAACAATTGAAAACTCCCATTGATCGAAGCTCCCTCTTGATCCATGATTGAGAGAGTTTTTAAAGTAACTGCTAGTTGCAGTGTTAGAGAGACATACAATATACAACAACCAAATATATCTTCTCCCCCTTTGTCATTAGCAAAAAGGATGAGAAAGACTAAACAATAAACAACCATATGTTGTATGATGATAAAGCATATAATATGAACACATACATAAATAACAAAACAACCAAACACATATAACTTAATACAAAACCTAAATTTCTTTCTGCCACTAATTTAGTGGTAATCGATTACCCAATATGGTGTAATCGGTTACACCTGAACCAATGTTAATAAATTTGAAAATTTTAATTGTGTAATTGATTACCTATATTATGGTAACCGGTTACCTACTGTAAAACTGGTCAAAGGAGGCAGCACACACAACTGGTAATTGATTACCTCAAATCTGGTAACCGATTACCATCAAGGCAGAAACAAAATGAAGTGAAAAAGAAATGTAAGGCCAAATGAAAAATGTTTAAGAGGCCTAAATGAAAACATGATATGTATGTATGAAAATCTTGAGCACTTGAATGAACATAGAAAGGTTGAGAACTTAATACCTTAACAATTTGATCAAATCAATATAAATCTTCAAGACTTGAAATTCTTTTTATAAGTGAAGCTTGACTTGTGCTTGGGTCTTGAATCATTCTTTTTGCGATGCTATTTGCTTGTAGAGCATGTCTTCATCAAAACACTTTGAGAAGCTTGTCTTCACATTCTCCCCCTTTTTGATGATGACAACTCTTTATTGAAAGTTTTATCTAATCTTGCTTTCTCTAACAATTGAAAACTCCCATTGATCGAAGCTCCCTCTTGATCCATGATTGAGAGAGTTTTTAAAGTAACTGCTAGTTGCAGTGTTAGAGAGACATACAATATACAACAACCAAATATATCTTCTCCCCCTTTGTCATTAGCAAAAAGGATGAGAAAGACTAAACAATAAACAACCATATGTTGTATGATGATAAAGCATATAATATGAACACATACATAAATAACAAAACAACCAAACACATATAACTTAATACAAAACCTAAATTTAAAGATAGGAAAATTCAACATAACAAAAAAGACAAATTTCTGCTCTTGATAATTCCCCAGTTTGAGAGTCATAACCCCTACTAGTAAGTGTTATGTCCCTAATAGCCAAGGGAAGGATTTGATCCCCTGACCCAAAAGTTGTAGGCATCTGGTCTTGCCACTGAGCCAGGTGTGCTACTTGTGCATAGAAGTGCTTTCACTAATACATGTATCAAGTGTAACGCTCTAAACGCATGAAGCGGGTCATGGACCTCACAAAAAAAGAAATTATAAGTCAAGTGCGATTGAGTGTCTTTTAATGCTCTAATTCAAATGTCTACAGAGATCCTACTAACTCATCTACCTTGAATTAATACCAGTTTCTTGATTAAAAAAACATTTTAAATAATTTTGTTATAAAACAATAATGTATTAGCGCAAACCGTAGCACATGTGGGAGAACTAACCGTTTTAATGTTTTTTAATAAATTTCTGCTCATGATAATTCCCCAGTTTGAGAGTCATAACCCCTACTAGTAAGTGTTATGTCCCTAATAGCCAAGGGAAGGATTTGATCCCCTGACCCAAAAGTTGTAGGCATCTAGTCTTGCCACTAAGCCAGGTGTGCGACTTGTGCATAGAAGTGTTTTCACTAATACATGTATCAAGTGTAACGCTCTAAACGCATGAAGCGGGTCATGGACCTCACAAAAAAAGAAATTATAAGTCAAGTGCGATTGAGCGTCTTTTAATGCTCTAATTCAAATGTCTACAGAGATCCTACTAACTCATCTACCTTGAATTAAAATACCAGTTTCTTGATTAAAAAAACATTTTAAATAATTTTGTTATAAAAAAATAATGTATTAGCGCAAACCGTAGCACATGTGGGAGAACTAACCGTTTTAATGTTTTTTAATATCTCATCGTCAATTTTAAATGGATAAAAAAGTATTATTTTCAATTTTTACATTTATTTAATTTTTATGTTATGTATACAAAAGTGAACTCTTGAAGATTTCAAGAACTATGATTTTCTACAATTCTAAGAATAAAAGCTACATAAATTGCCAAAATTTCACCAATTGAAAATGCTATAAAAGATTTAAAAAAAACTAGGGTAAAATAATGCTAAAAATTATGCTAAATGTTCCTTTTGTTATAAATTCTTCACTTTTCCCATAGGAGTGAATCCTTACACTGATCAGGATGATAAAACATACTCTTCTTGTCATAGTATTAGAACTTGATTGCAATCGTAAGGTAAAAGCTTGTGTAGCCTTATTTGGAATATCATTTCTGAAAATTTGCTACACATAAGAATGGAACATCACAAGTTTCTTTCTTTATATAAAATATATTTAGACACATAAATTTAAATATAATGGAACTTGTGTAGCCTTATTTGTGAACTGGTCAATATTTTAGATAATTTTAATTTTAGATAAAATTAAAAACAATAGCCACCTTTTTTGCTCTAGCAGCAGCACTTCTTTAGCTTTTGTTCTCTTGTTATATTTCTTCACTTCTTCTAAAATAGTGAGAAAATAATAATTTTCATCCTCTATTACTATGTATTTAATCCTCTCTTCTTCTTTTTCTACAACTCTTCATTGATGATGATTGATTGCATAAAAAGAAGGATATTTTTATAAATAAATTTGACATGTGTTAAGCAAAAGGTAATCAACACCACAAATAACAAGATGCTTGTCATATATTATTTTTTATTTTTATATAGGGCTTATCTTACTTGTTAAGGATATTTTCAGGTGAGAGGTGACTCAGATGTTACGAAAAATTTGAAGAAGCAGGTAACAACTTGCAGCTTACATTAGTCTACAAGGATGCTTGTCATGCATTATTTTTTATTTTTAGATAGGGCTTATATTGCTAATGGTAATTTCACAAATGGAGGGAGTGATAAGCAACTCAATGATCTTTACCATACTAGCCAATTGTCTCCTCGGCAAGTGAATGATATCAATAATTTATTTCCTGAATTTGGTCAAAGGTATAAGATGAGAATTCAAATATGGTCAGAAATGTCAGAGGCCAAGCAGATTAATTATATTAAAGATATACTCCCCTCCAATGAGTAGGTATTTTCTTCTAACATTTATTTATTTAATTAAAAGAAAGGACATAGCTTTGATATGTTTGCTGCTAAGTTGTGTTTTGGAATGATACACCTGCAATCATCTTGGATGACAGACATTGTAATCATATAGTTGTGTATCCACACACATGTTGTTTCATAAGTTAGTTTATATACTTGGAGTTTTGAAGTGCTTAAGCCTCTATCATCAACCCTAGCCCTACAATTCATCCTGCTTCACCAGCTCAATTCATCAGTTCAGAATATGCTATAAATCAAACAATTCACCAACTCTTAATCCTTTAATTACTTCAATTCTTCAACTTCCAAAATTCACGACCCTCTCTAATAATCTCATTCACCATTCTCATCTTCTCTTCTCTCTTTTCCACTCTAACCACCACCTCCTTGCTACCTTCTACCACCAGTAACAACCATCCCCGAACTCTATAATATACAATATATCACTCTCTAAACAATTTCAAGGAATACAATTCAGTGCAGTTGCATAGAGAAATACATTTTTATTCTTCCACCAAATTATGTACTCTCAAAACCTAAATTTAACATTTCTTTCATCTCTTCAAATTTGTGTGCAAAGTAGAATCATCTTGAAATCAAGGTATGATTTATTCACTCTAGTAAAAGGTGAATAACAGGAGGCACAATCAATCTTAAATATTGATCTTTTTCATCAAAAATGATCCAGATTATTTCCAAGATTATGGTTAATTCCAACATCTAGTATCCAGAGCACTGACTGTAATTCTTGGGACACATTGAATAAAAAGGAATCATCTGAATGGGCATTTCCCAACAATTCTTTCCATCTTGAATGGTAAGAATTATGATAATTAGTGCCAGCAGATGAAGTTTTTTTATGCTATCAAGACGTTTGCGACCTTGTAAAGAACGAAGTAACACTAATTGATGAGAATGTCACACATGAACAAAAGGTTGTACATAAAGATTTTACGAAGAAAGATTATAAAGCTCTCCTTTTAATCCATAAATGTGTTGATCCAGACAAATTTGAGAAAGTTGGTGATGTAGACTAATCAAAGGAAACATGGGAAATCCTGGAAAAATTATTTGGAGGTGCTGAGAAGGTGAAAGGTGTGAGGTTATAAACTCACAAAAAATGTATGAAATACTTCAGATGGAAGAAAACAAAAGTGTTACTGATTTCTTCACCAGAGTAGCAAGACTGGTGAATAAAATCAAGATGTATGGAGAAGTGTTGACATCAAGATCAATAGTTGCAAAGATCTTGAGATCATTCCTTCCAAAGTTTGATCATGTGGTAGTAGCCATAGAAGAATCAAAGGATTTGTCATGTATGATAAAATAAGAGCTTCAAGAGACACTTGAATATCATGAACAGATAATGGTTGAAAGATCTGCAAGCAAGACAAAGAGTTATGTGGCTCTGCAGGCACAATTAGCTAGAGGAGGTAATCCTCTACCTAAAGAAATCATAAATATGGTGTTGCAGGCAGAGGAAGAGGTGATGGAAGAAAATGAATGGAAATAAAGCTAGAGGAGACTACAATAATTTGACTGTTAGAGGAAACCAACAAGAAGGTAGTTCATCGAATTACAGGTAATCCTCTACCTAAAGAAATCATAAATATGGTGTTGCAGGCAGAGGAAGAGGTGATGGAAGAAAACCTAACAAAATCCATATTCAGTGTTACAACTGTCAGAAGTATGAATATTATGCAAGTCGATGTTGAAGGTGAGAAAAAAAACGAAATGGGGGTTGGATCATCTTAGCTTTTTCTTCTTTGAAGCCTTTTCAACTTTTGTTTCTGATGTTTTTTTATCAGAGTCTGAACACTTGATTTAAAGTCTGACTCAGAAAACTGGTTTTACTTATGAAAGACCTTATCATATTCTAAACCAGAATCTGATTTGGATTATTAGAGTTGACAGCAGCGGAATATTTAAGTACATAAGCAAGTAAAGTAAGCGCAAGATCACAAGAATTTTATCATGGTTCCTCTCACAACTTGAGAGTAGTTCAGTCCCATTATACTTCCAAGGGATTTTCGCTATAACCAAACTGATTACAAATTCTAAAGCACACAAGAAAGAGACTTCTTTGCTTACACACACAAGTATAAGAATTTCATGCTCAAATACACAAGTTTGAAACTTCCTTGCTCAAGCACACTAGCTCAAAACTTCCTTGCTTAAACACACATGTCTGAGACTTCCTTGCTCTATCACACTAGCTAAAAACTTCAAATGCTCAAACACTAAAGAGACATTTTTGAATCTATAACAAATTATTAAGAGATTTGGGTAACAACTACACTTGATATGCAATCAGAGGTGTATAAAAATACAACATATAAAGACTCTAAGACTTAAGAACTTCCAAAATATACATAAAGTTAAGATGTTCTATGTCTTGTAAATTTGATAGAGTAACTTCTCTTTGAATGTCAATAAACAGAGTCTGTATCAGAGTGTTGTATTAAAGCTTGGTAGTCTTCTTCTTTAGCCCTTATGCTCCTTATATAGAGAGGGAGAAAAAAGACATTGGATACTTCCACCAAAAGGTTGGTTAACCTTTGTACTTGATTAGACACGTCAAGCAAACACCTTTATGTAAGAGGAATGATTCGTTGAAGCTCAGACAACCAAGAGAGAGAGATATTCTTAAGTCTTCACATGATAAAAAAAGGTTCAAAGTCTGCAGAGTTGCCTCGTTTGAAGAGCTTCTACTTCAGAGGCTGACTTCCTTCAAAGTTCACACTATAGAGGATGATCACAACAGAGTCCACTTCTTGGCTTCTGAAGCTTCAGAGTTTGGGTCACCAGAGGCTGACTTTCTTTAGAATTGGCTTCTTCAGAGTCTGGATATTCATTAAAGGCAAAGTCTTTCAAAGTGATCTTCAGAGCCAGAGTCTAATCTTCAAATTCAAATTCCTCAAGCATTTCTTCACTTGTTCTATATTATATAATCCTTCATACTTGAATTGATGTTAGAATACCTAATTTTTCTTTAAATACTTTGTTATCATCAAAGCCCAAGGGGCATGATATTAACTAATTTTGTTCCAACAGATGTCGAGGAGGCAAGAAACAAAATCAAGAAAGTGATGCAGGGCTTGCAAAATAAGAAGAAGATGAAGCATTGTTGATGGTCACAACAAAAGAAAATTAATGATTCAAAGAACCGTGGTATCTTGACTCAGGTTGTTCATCACACATGATTGGAGGAAGAGATTGGTTCATTAACACCAGACCCTCGATGAAGAACAAGGTGAAATTTGCTAATGAAAATACCCAAAATGCCGAAGGTATTAGTGATGTTCTGATCATGAGGAAAGATGGAAAGCAATCAGTGATTTCCAATGTGTTTTACATGGTTGGCATGGAAAGTAATTTGTCAAGTATATGCCAGCTAATGGAGAAGAATTACAAGGTGGTGATCAAAGATAAGATGATGAGAGTACTAGACTCAAGTGACAAGTTAATCTTGAAGGCTCTTATGTCTCATAATAGAACCTTAAGGATTAAACTTGATGTGCTAGAATACAGGTTCCTGGCAAGTACATCTAGCAAAGATGAATGACTATGGCATTACAAACTTGGTCATTTGAATTTCAATGACAATATAAACTTGAAGAGAAAGAACATGGTCTCAGGATTACCAAAAATCCATATTCCAGGTAAAGTGTGTGAAGAATGTGTTAAGGCAAAGAAACACAAGAATAGCTTCAATAAGGATACAAGAAGAAATTCAAAAGCGACTCTTGAAGTGATTTACTCAAACATGTGTAACCCTCTCCAGGTAAATTCAATTGGAGGTAACAAATACTTTGTTACATTTATAGATGATTACGGAAAAAAGCTGTGAACCTATTTGATCAAGAAGAAAAGTGAGGTGATTGATGTCTTCACCAAGTTCAAAGCCACGGTGGAAAGACAAAGTGGTCACAAGATCAAGAATCTGAGGACATATGGTGGTGGAGAACATGTGTTGAAATATTTTGATACACTGTGTGAAAGAGAAGGAATTGTACATGAGGTGGTACCACCATACACTCCTCAACAAAATGGTATTGTTGAAAGGAAGAACAAGACCATTATAAACATGGTGAGAAGTGTGCTAAAGGGAAAGCACATACCAAATGAGTTATGAGGTGAGGTTGTGTCAACTGCAACTTACATAATAAATAGATGTCCAATAAAGAGGCTAAAAGGTATCACACCCAAAGAATGTTGGTCTGGTTTGAAACCTATCCTAAGCCATTTGAAGGTGTTTGGATCAATAACACATAGACATGTGCATGATCAGTTGAGAAGAAAACTTGATGATAAGTCAAGTCAAATGATCCTGATAGGATATCACTCAACTGGTGGATACAAACTATTTGACCCAATGAACAAGAAAGTTGTGATCAATAGGGACATGATCATAGATGAGCTTAAGGAATGAGATTGGACTGAAAAGATTAAGAAGGACTCGATGAGAATAATATGTTATGAACCAGCTAGTGAAGCTGACAGAGAATTTTGGCAAGAAGAAATAAGAGGTTAAGCAGGCACAAACAGACCTCAAAGAACAAGACACATGCCTACAATAATGTAGGAATGTGTGATCACATTAAATGATGTGGTAGACAATGAAAGTGAGCTAGTATATTATGCCTTCTATGCAGATATTGAGTCAGTCAATGTATATGAGGCATTGAAAGACTCAAAATGGATGCATGTTATGGTGGAGGAGTTAAAATCCATAGATGACAACATAACATGGTCACTATTTGAACTTCCACAAGGTAATAAGGCAATTAATGTGAAGTGGGTAACCAAACACAAGGAAAGACTTGTAGAAAATGGATTTCTTCATAAAGAAGGAATTGACTATGATGAAGTTCTTGCACCAGTTCCTAGGATTGAAATAATAAGGTTGGTTGTTGGTATAGCAAACATGAATAACTGGTCCATGTGCCATATGAATGTGAAATGTGCATTCCTGAATGAACCTCTAGATAAAGAAGTTTATGTGGCACAACCAGTTGGTTTTGTGAAGCAAGGCCAAGAAGGAAAAGTATATAGGCTGCATAAAGCTCTATATGGACTCAAGTAAGCTCCAAGAGCTTGGAACAAGAAGATAGATAACTTTCTAAGGGAGAAAGAGTTTATAAAGTGCACAATTGAGCATGATATGTATGTCAGAAGAAGCAGGAATTAGTTTCTTATACTTTTTCTATATGTAGATGACCTGTTGATAATAGGCAGTTGCAAGAAGGAGATCAAAAATTTCAAACATGACTTAAGCACGGAGTTTGAAATGTCTGACTTGGGAATTATTTCATATTTTCTTGGCATCGAATTCTATAGGAATAGTACAGGATTGATGTTGCATCGAAGAAGATATGCAAGAGAGACACTCAAAAGATTTGAGATGGAGAATGCAATGCAACTTCGACACTAGCTGAAACAAGATTACAACTAACAAAGGATCCAGATGAAGATGAAGTCAATCCAACTCAGTATAGAAGACTCATTGGATCACTAAGATATATTTGTCACATAAGGTATGATCTAGCATACAATAGGTATAGTGAGCAGATTCATGCAGAAACCAAAGATATCTCATATTGCAGCCACTAAGAGGATACCAAGGTACCTCAAAGAAATACTAGATTATGACATTTTTTTTACTATAATAGATGAAGGAAAGTAATGTAAACTTGTGGGATACACTTATTCTAGTTGGTGTGGTGACGTTGAGGATAGAAAATCCACAGTTGGGTTTGTGTTCAGGTTAGGTGGTGCATTAGTTGCTTGGAATTCAAAGGAATATGTTATAGCATTATCATCATATGAGGCTGAATACAAAGTTACCTCTCTATGTGCAAGCCAAGTAACATGGAAGGTGAATTTGTTTGAAGAAATAACAGGGAAGAATCATGGAGCAATGACCATGAAGATCAACAACATATATGTTATCAATCTGGCGAAGAATCTGATAGCACATGGAAGAAGTAAGCACATTAAAATGAGATTCCTTTATCTAAGAGAACAAATAGCAAATGGAAGGTTGAGCCTGGAATACTACAGATCAAAGAACCAGATTACAGACATAAGGAGTAAGGTTGTGCATGTTGGATTGTCCAAGAGATTGAGAATAATGATGAATATAGATAACTTAGGCACAATGAATTAGATGGTGTATTAAATATACAATTATTTGTGTTAAGTAAGAGTGTATTTGACAAGCATCAAAGTATGTAGTTGTCGAATAAGTCAACTTCGACATAGTCTATGTTTGTGTATTCTTAACAAATCAGTTTACTTCGACATAGTTGAACTTAGATTTTTTGTAACAATTAAGTTAGTTATTTTGAGATTATTTGGAGTGTAAGTAATCTCATTATAAATAGAAGAAGACTCTATGTAATAAATATACAATAAATCACTTTGTAAATACTTTTAAAGAATTCAATTCATAGAGAAATACATTATTCTTCTTCCATCAAATTTTGTATTCTCAAAATCTATATTTAATACTTTTTTCATCTCACCAAATCTGTGTGCAAAATAGAATCATCTTGTAATTAAGGTGTGGTTGATTTACTCAAGTAAATAATGAAAAACAAGATGCACGATCAATCCAAAAAATTAATTTTGTCAAATTGATTCAGATTATCTCTAAAATTGAAGTTAATTCCAAAATATTTATAATAATAAGCATAGTATTACTAGATGATTTTTAATATATTTTGATTTATAAAACAAATACTATGTGGAATGTGATAGAATTAGAGAATTGGAATAAGGAAAGAATTTCTCATTGTATTCATTTGCATCTTGATACAGAGGGTTTATGTATTTATATATAGACTTGCTTAGCTTAGCTGACTGAGTCTGTTATAACAACCTAACAGCTCAGCAATGCTAGACTAACAGAAATACAAATATACTAACAGAATACAAAACTACTCTATTAGTCCCCCTTAGAATCTGCTGGTGGGCTTGTCAAATCAGTTTTGTTCAACACACGCAGCTTAGCACGCAGAGGTACAAATTTGGTAGCAGACAGAGGTTTAGTCAGAATATCAGCCCACTGATCATGAGCTGGTACATGTGCCACAGATAGGCTTTTGCTGAGAACTTTCTCACGCAGAAAGAAGATATCAAGTTCCATATGCTTGGTTCTGTTGTGGAGAATAGGGTTATGAGCAAGTGTGACAGTGCTCAAGTTGTCACACAGGATCCTAGGCACCTGAGTGGAGCAGTGAAGTTCCCTAAGTAAAGACTGAATCCAAAGAAGCTCAGCAGCCAACTGAGCCATGCTGCGGTACTCTGCTTCAGCACTAGACCTGGCTACCAGCTGCTGCTTCTTAGACCACCAGGAAACAACATTAGGACCAAGATAGACACAGGCCCCTGAAGTTGACCGCCTATCATCAGGGTCTGATGCCCAGTCTGCATCACAGAACCCTAACAATTGCATAGGCTGCTGGACAGAAGAAGGTTGGATGAGCAAACCATGATGCAGAGTGCCACTTAAGCACCTCAAGATCCTCTTGACTGCCTTCCAATGATCCTCTAAAGGGTTGGACAGAAACTGACAAACTTTGTTGACAGAAAAGGAGATCTCAGGTCTAGTTAATGTAGCATATTGCAAGGCACCGACAACTGATCTAAACTGAGTTGGATCATCAACAGCAGCTGAACCAACGTGAGATAACTTGCTGCTAGAAACCATGGGAGTGGGCATGCCATTAGCATTGAGCATATTCAGTTTGGAAAGCAAATCAGAAATGTATTTGGTTTGGGAAAGAATCAGAGAACCATTAGGGAGATGAGATACTTCAATGCCCAAAAAATAGTCAAGCTGCCCTAACTGCTTTAGGGAGAATTTGTCATTGAGATGCTTGATTAAGGAGGTAATAAAAGGAGCAGAACTGCCTGTGATGATAATATCATCAACATACACCAGAATCAGAACCTAAAGCTTTCCTTGATGCAGCAGAAAAAGACTAGGGTCACATCTGCTAGCCTGAAAACCAAGCTGAATCAGTGCACCCTTGAGTTTGTCAAACCAGGCCCTAGGAGCCTGTTTTAAACCATAGATAGCCCTATTCAACTTGCAAACCAGTGTCTTGTCAGCTGCTTCAAAGCCAGGAGGCTGCTGCATAAAAACCTCCTCTTCAAGAGTGCCATTTAGAAAGGCATTATTAACATCAATTTGTTGGATGGTCCATTTATTACTAACAGCAATAGTTAAAACAATTCTGACAGTTACTGGTTTGATGACTGGTGAGAAAGTCTCTTGAAAATCACAGCCAGCCTTTTGATGGAACCCTTTAGCTATTAATCTGGCCTTATACCTGTTTATGGAACCATCAGGATTTTCCTTTGTTCTGAAAACCCACTTACAGCCAATGGGCTTCCTGCAATCAGTAGCTTTCACCAATGTCCATGTCTGATTTCTCATCAGTGCCTGATACTCTTCTTTCATTGCCTGAAACCAATGGGGAGCAGCCAAGGCCTGAACAACAGAAGTTGGTTCCATGTGGGCTAAAAGAAGGGTAGGATGACGTTTGGGAAGAGTGATACCTCTTTTGGCTCTAGTTTGCATAGGATGCACATTTTGAGGGTTAATGAAAGGTAAATTGGGTTTGGGAGGGTTGGGACTAGGGCTAGGACCAGCTGAAGAGGAGCGAAGTTGAGAGGAAGAAGGTGAGATGGTACTGGCTTCAGCTGGATCAGAAAGAATAAGGGCAGGAGAGTTAGAAGAAGAGGAGATAGGGATGGCAGTGATGGGTTGGGGAACAAGAGAAACTGACTGTGAACTAGAAATGGGGAATGACTGATCAGAGGGAGCAGATTGCTCAGGATTGAAAGCAGGGGCAGACCTGGGAGTGGTACTGTGGCTACCAGCTTGATTAGAATTAAAGTTGAGGGAGGAGGAGGAAGGAGAGGGAAGATGAGACTGACTGGCAGCAGAGGAATTAGAGAGAGGAGGGACAGACCAGGTACGAGAAGGAAATGAGGAAGAAGATGAAGATTTGGAGGGAGTGGAAAATAATGTGGAATAAGGAAAATGAGCTTCATGGAACACAACATCCTTAGAGATGTAAATATGTCCATCTGAGGCAAGGCATTTATAGCCCTTATGAGATGTGGAGTATCCAAGAAAAATGCATTGTTGAGACCTATAGGCTAGCTTATGAGCGTTATAGGGACGCAGGAATGGGTAACAAGAGCATCCAAAGACTTTAAGGTTAGAATAATCAGGTGGTTTGTTAAGGAGTTTATAGTAAGGAGAATAATTGTCAAGTGTAGGGCTGGGAATTCTGTTGATGAGATAGGCTGCTGTAACAAAGGCATGATCCCAAAACTTTAAAGGGAGGGTGGATTGGGCTAGGAGAGTTAAACCAGTCTCAACAATGTGCCTATGCTTACGTTCAACAAGACCATTTTGGTGGTGTGTATGGGGACAAGTGAACCGATGGACAATACCTAACTCAGTGAGATGCTTGGTGAGAGGCCTAAACTCTCCTCCCCCATCAGTTTGGACACACTTTATGGGACAACCAAACTGTAGTTCAACCATTTTCTTAAATTGAAGAAACTGAAACATGGTGTAAGATTTGAGTTTCAGGGGAAATACCCAAACAAACCGAGAGTAGGCATCTACACAGGTGAGGAAATAAGTATATCCACTTGAGGATTTCATAGGAGCTGGCCCCCAGAGGTCACACACAACTAATTCAAAAGGATGAGTGTAAACCGTAGTGGACAATGAGGAGGGTAATTTGTGTGACTTGCCAAGGCAGCACGCATGACACTGTTCTGTGGGAGGTTTGGGAGGGATAGCTAGGTTACAAATTTTGAAAATCTCAACGAGAGCATGATGGTTGGGGTGTCCCAATCTGGTATGCCACAGAACATACTTATTAGTGGCTATAGACGATGAACTATTAGAATGTGGAGAAGGTAACTCAGTGCTAACAGTGGCAGAATTAAGAGAAGAGTTGAAAATTTTGCTTCTAGTATTATTACTGAAAGAATTATTACAACGTGACATAAGATTTGGCATACAATTGGAAGTATTACAACTACTTGTTGCAGAGGAACAAGGTAAACTACAACTAGTACTACAAGTATGAAGATTGGGACAAGACTTGGACAGTTGAGACGCAGCAGGATTAGGAAACTTGTAGAGGCCATCATCTCCAACAAGGCCACGGAGTAACACTTCAGAGGAAGCCTGAGATTTGACAACACAAAATTTTGGGTGAAATTCAAAAAACACACTGTTATCTTGGGCAAATTTGCTCACACTCATCAGATTCTTGGTAATGTGAGGGACAAGTAAAAGATTGCTAAGAGTAAGAGATAGGTTAGGTTTGTGTGGTAAAGGAAAGGACATAGAACCAACAGAATTGATAGACAAACCTTGGCCATTTCCCATGAAAACTTGCTCAGTACCAGGCAAAGAAATGGAGTCAGACACATTAGAGGCCTCAGGAGTAACATGATGAGAAGCGCCTGAATCAGGATACCACCATTGATTATTGAAGCTAGCTTCAGTACCTGCATAGAAAGCTTGTGGTGCAGAGGTTCTGGGAGGTGCAGCTCTAGGAGAAGCATAAGCAAACTGAACAGGATACACAGCACGTGGAGCCACAAGGAAGGGATTGAAAGGAGCTCTCTGCTGTGGATAACCAGCACCACTGGAATTGGAATAGCGATAATAGCATACCGACGCATCATGACCAGGTTTGTGACAAATCTGACACTGCGTTTTGCCAAAACGTCCTCCACCACGGCCAAAACGACCGCCTCCACGGCCAGAACGACCTCCACGCGAGCCATAAGCGTGATTCTCAGCATTAGCGGTGACGTGACTTGTTCCTTGAGGAAACGCGTCAGTAACAGATTGATCAGCGGCGACCGGCGCAGGCGATGGTGTTGCTTGAGTGAGATTCACCGTCGCCGGCTCTGTAACCACGGCTTTGCGATGTTTCTCCAGACGCGACTCATGAGCCAGTAGAGACGACTCCAGTTCATCTAAAGAACTCAATTCATCCTTGCTGTTGATGGCGGCAACGATGGAGTCATACTCCTCAGGAAGAGAATCCAGAACAATTTCAATTAGGTTACGAAGAGGAACCGGATCCCCAATCGAGACCAGCGATTCACTGATCTCACGCGTGCGAGCCATAAGCTCCTCTATCGTCAACGTTCCCTTCGTGAGACGACGGAGCTCCGATCGTAATTGGCGCGCTTTGGTGGAGAGAAGAGTGTTGAAGTAACGGTGGATTTCTGTCCAAACTTGCCATGCGTGTTTACACTCAACAAGCTTCGGAAGAAGCGAATTGGAGATGGTGGAAAGGAGCCAGGTGCAAATTAGGGCATCCTGTTGCTCCCATTCAAGAAACGCACTGTGAGATGCAGGATCGGAAGGTGACGGCGGCGGAATCACCGGAACTGTAACAAACCGTTGAAGACGATGACCGCGAACGACTCCGTCAATTTGTTGCTTCCATTGTTTGAAATTTTTATCGTCAAGCTTTACAGAGATAAGGTGAGAAAGCTTCACCTGAGAAGAAGGAAAAAGAGGCTCCATGGATCGAAAAAATAAGCTCACGATACCATGATAGAATTAGAGAATTGGAATAAGGAAAGAATTTCTCATTGTATTCATTTGCATCTTGATACAGAGGGTTTATGTATTTATACATAGACTTGCTTAGCTTAACTGACTGAGTCTGTTATAACAACCTAACAGCTCAGCAATGCTAGACTAACAGAAATACAAATATACTAACAGAATACAAAACTACTCTATTAGAATGAGACGAATCCTAACATTATCATCATCATATTTTAAAGATAATTGGGATTAAGTAGGATTAATAGACCACGATATACCTAAGATATTGGGTAACAACAACCGTGAAAAGTTTTCCTTGTACCAACGGCATTAATTGCACAATAAATATAAAATCCCCCAAATTTAATGAAAAGTCATGCAATGAGAGAGAAGGGGGGTGGTAGTGGAATGCATTGAGTGAATCATGGAGCAGCTGGATTATGTATATGTCCAAATAGAAGTCACGGAATTTAGAATATTAACTCAACATTACCTTATTTTGAGGGTCATCAAAGGATCCAAACTTTTAATTAATTTCTCACGTTTTTATTTTCAACAATTCTAAAGCATTAAAAAAACATTTTTAAGTTAATTAAATAACACGTGTTTAGTTAAATCTACAATTGATAGTTACACAAGAAATTAATTCGAACTCGCAAGATTAATTTATTAATTATTAGTTATTAAATAAAAATATATGGATTATATAAATTAATTATATATATATATATATATATATATATATATATATATATATATATATATATATATATATATATATATATTAGGAGTACTCGTTTATTCAAGTAATTAGATGCACTGACTACTGCGTTGTCTTGTATTTTTTAATTAATTTAAAAACAAAAAAATAATAAACAAAATATTTAAAAAATATATTATAATATTATTCTATCAAATAGAATTATACAACAATTGGATAGAAATTTAATGATCTGCTCGATCGTAACATCCACCGTTCCACACCCCCGACACATTCACTTGTCTTTGAGGTCTCCCACGATTTTCCTAAGGTGGTTAGGGTCTCCTAGTATTCACCTAAGTCAAAGGTGGTTTGTGCAAGGCTTATGGGATATTAATGTCATCTAATAAATTTTTGATCATATCTCCCCAATAGTATGCGCTGCCGTAATTGAGTTTGGTGTCCATGTTGTCGTAGTTTGGTCATGTTGGTTGGGCTAATTGTTTACGGGCTGGTTGGGGTTGGTTGAATTGGGACAACATATTGTTTTAAAAACAAAGCAATGATTTTTGTGGTGTTTGAAAGGCATGTAGTGGTTAGGTGCTTTGGCGATGAGATGCTTGGGTGCTTTGGTGGTGTGATGTTTGGTTGTACATTGGTTAGGGGCTATGGTGGGAAGGGGTCTATAGTAAGATGTGGTGGCGGCATATGGTTGTTGATGGTATGTGTCATGATCTTGGTTTTATGTTTGGGTATGTGGCATGAATTGGTTGCGGGGTTGGATGTTTATGGGTTCGTAATCATGTTCGATTAGTGGTTGGATGTATCTGGGATGGTGATGTTGTGAGGTTGGTCTTTGGGTTTGGGTGGGTTGACATTGATGTTGGGTTTGGTAATGGTGTGGGGTACGTTGCTGGGTAGGGGTTTGTTATTGGATGTATGATGACGAAGCTCGTTGGCGTGGATCGATCAAATACCTCAGGTCAGACAAAAATTGTGTCATTGTAATCGACTTATACCAATTCAATTAATTTTGAGTTGGTCTAGCATCCTATATGATTGGTTCGCTTAAGATGTGTCGATGAGGATTCTTCCATTGCCGACACATCTCTCTAGAAAACTCTCTCAAATCGGAATAACTTCATTGGGCATCGACTCTTAGTTGATACCATTGTCCCAAACACGTCAGAGGGTCTGGGATTTGTTGATGCACGTCGAACTGTAGTTTAACACGGTCACTCTGATGCATCTCCATGGTAGTGAACCTGATGATTGGTGTTTTTGATGTCCAGACTGCAGCATCCTCGGGGTTAACCTCATGATCGAGACCCAAATACAGCCTCCAGATACATTGTACATGAAAAATACATGATTAGAAGATTTGTAAATTTGTAATATTAAAACTAAATCTAAATTCTAATGAGTTATTTAGTAGTAATATATTGTCTGGTCCAATGTGGTCTATAAGATTTTGATAGACTATTATAGCGTGTTTAGGACAATTGTTGTAGTTCATCCCCAGAACACACCATCTAAATCGAAAAGAGTGAAATGAATTATTTACCATTAGTTGTAGTATAACGTAAGCAAGTGAAAAAAATAAGATAAACTTATTTTGTTACGAAGGGGAATGTTAAGCTATTTTCGTTAACGGGGATGAGTGACAGTATTCTCAACCAACTCAATGCTTAGAGAAAAAAAGCGCAAGAATAAAATGAACAAGTGACCTCATATAACTTTTACAATCCATATATGCACACAAAAGGATCTTTAAAAGTGGGAGAAAAATTTCGCACAAAAAAAAACTGTGTGATAACTATTAAAAAGTATCACATGGAAACTCAGCTTTCAATTAATATGCGATGAAATTTTGTCTGTCATTAGCAAGGATCTGTCATTGAAGGTGAGTATAATAGTCTCACGTATCGTTACATGATACAATTATACTCCCCCATAGATGAAGACATGGATAACAGATGGTTGAACGAGTATTCGCAAATTGGGAGGATTCGTACAAAGAACTTCCACAATACCTAGTGGCACTTAAGCATTATGCTTCGGGGACTGTTGTCATTTTGGAGACCTTACCGACATATACGCCATACGGGACTTGTGTTAGTGGAAATGACATATTCCACCGACTCTTCTGGGCGTATGAACCATGCATAAAGATTTTTCTTTTTGTAAATCTATTATACAAATTGATGGACAAGATTGTACGGTAAATATAAAGGAACGCTACTCATGACAGTGGTACAAGATGGCAACAACAATATTTTTCCAATCACCTTCGCTCTGGTTGAAGGGGAGACTGATGGCGAATGAAGTTTTTTTCTAAAACATCTTCGATTACACGTTGCTCCTTAACCTAACTTATGCTTGATTTTAGACAGACATCCATCAATTGAGAATGCTTATAAAAACATTGATAACGGTCAACAAGATCTTCTTTCTACGTATGTCTATTGCATTAGACACGTCGCTCAAAATTTTATGCGGGAGATCAAAGATAAGATGCTACGGAAGAAGGTTGTGAATGCAGGGTATGCATTAGCAGAATCTTCCTTCAAACACTACCGCATATAGATTAGATTGACAAATGCATATGGAGTAAGGTGGATCGACACTATTCCATTGGAGAAGTGGACCAAAGCATTCGACAATGGTCAATGATGGGACCGCATGACAATAAATCTCGTAGGATTAATGAACTATATCTTCAAAGGCATCTGAAACCTACCGATAACCGCTTTCGTGAGAGCAACCTATTTTAAGTTACGGTCACTATTTAAGATCAGATGTTCAAAATGAGGTTTAGTGTTACAATTGGGGCAACTGTTCACTAAAATTTCAATGAAATTCATTAAGGAGGAAGCTGCCAAAGCTAACATACATGTGGTCATAGTGTTTGACCGAAGCAAAGATTGGTTCAGTGTAGATGAGACAATGGACCACGGTGAGGGGAGCCCAGAGGGATACTACCGAGTAGAACTAGATAGAGGTTGGTGCGATTGCGGAAAGTTCTAAGCCTTCTGTATGCCTTGCTCCCATGTCATAGCGACATTCAAAGGTTGGGCAAGACCCTTCCAACTTACTATCCGCCATTTACAAAGTTATAAATGTATGCAATGTGTACACCAATAACTTTCTGGTGGTAGAAAATGAGGATTATTGTCCTGCATATCAAGGAGAGATAGTTTGACACGATGAAAATATGAGAAGAAAGAAAAAGGGTCGTCCTAACAACACGCATATTCGAACCGAATTGGATACGGCGAACAAAATTGTGAGATTATGTAGTTCATGTCGTCAGTCCGAAGACAATCGTGCAAACTGTCTCAATGTTGGAGCAAGCACCACAATATAATTTTATATGTAACCATTTTATTTGATATTGAAAACAACGATCATTTCATAAATATCAAAACATTCAATTACAACAATTTAAACAACAACTAAACAATAATTTAAACAACAATGAAACAATAATACAAACAAATGCAACGACTAAACAACATATATATGCGGTTACAACCATCAAAACAATTTCCTCACTGCTATGCATCATAATACGACAATCTCTGACAGTTTTAATTGAGTCTCAGAAACGACTTTATCCATTGTCGTTCTACACCGTAATAAGCCTTTGAATTCTTCTGATCTTTTCACCGCCTGCAATGTCTCCCTCTAACCAACAAATCAAGCTCTTCTGAAGATGCTCGGACGTCTTCGTGTTCCAGAGTCGGATCTTCATCGAAGGCTTTAGTGCCGAATAAATCAAATCAACATTTCTCTTGTGCATACAAGGCGACATATAAGACGACATTTAAAAAAATTTGAAGGAAAGACTTAGAAGATGGATTAAAAATTATGGGGATGTGATGTGATATATATAGAAAACCCTAAACAACACAATAGTCATTGCATGGGACGCATGCTCCTAGAGGATGCATGGATGCGACACATGCAATGACATGTACTATAAGCGCCAGTGTTAAAAAATATATGCATGCGCCATTTAAAGTGGCTACTCCTCTTGTCAGCGATTTTTTTTTGAAATATTATTAGTTTGATTTTATTTTTAAATATGTTATTTTGAAAAGTTAATTGAAAAACATGATTATTTAAAAAAAATCTAAATTGTTATATATTTTAAAAATATATAAAAAATTATTGTATTTAATATTAAAATTCTGATGTCCGAAATTTATTTATCATTTGTCTAAATAAAAATAATTTATCATGAATTGTGTGATTTTGAAGGGTGTGCACACCGTCAATGTCAAGGAAGCACTAAAACATCGTATGGACCAAAGTACACATAATTAGTCTATGTTTGGTTTTATGTTTATTTTTAGAATATTAAGCTAATCTAAGCACTTCATGTAGTTATTGCATGCTACTCAAAAAGTTTGTATAGTAAGAGGTCAAATAAAAAATGAAAGTAACATAGTGGTTAACAAATTCAAGTAGATGCTGTCAAAAAAAAAAAAAATCAAGTAGATAACCAAAGTACTCCTACTTATTATTTTATTTTTTAAAATTAATTTATAAATATTAACAATTTATTTATATTAATATATAATTTCAAATATGTATTCCCTTCGGTATAAAATCAACCGTTAACTCAATTACTACACATTTATTTTTATTAATTTATAATATTTTATAAATAAATTCAAGTTGTTTATAATTTACTTAATATTGATTAAAAGAAATTGAAGAACTTTTGACTTAAAATTAAACAAATACTAGTAATTATTTAGAATTTTTTACAAAAATAACCCGCTTTTTCATTGAAATTTCCAAAATACTCTTCCGGTTTCAAAAAAATTCTCAAACTATCCCACTTTTAGGAGGAGTCGCCAATTGAATTGGCGACTCCTCTTAAAAATTGATTGGAGACGCCAATTGGATTGGATAGAATTAGATTGGCTAAGGCATGTGCCATAGCCAATCCAATTGACGCTCATGTGTATTACTTGATAGGAGGCGACAATTGGATTGACACCTTAGTGTAAAATACATTTTTTTTTGGTAAATGGTCTACGTGATACATAAATTTGAAATATGACCAATTGATATTAATAAAATTTTCCGTTTACACAAAAAAACCTAATGGTGATGACCGGGATCACCTAACTGACCTTCGGTCCCACATCCCCTAGCTACCCTAACCCGTGACCCTAACACACGATGATTCATCACTGGTGTTTGAGCATCTGAGGGGCCAGGAGCGTCACTACCAACTACAGGAGATGGTCTGTTGAGGTAGTCAGACAAGTCGGCATAGCCTTCAGTATGCATTGAGGGTGTACCATCGTAGATGAGTTCATAACCCATGCCATAGTAGTTGGGTTGTGGTTGACTCATTGGTGGGCGACCGGGACGGTTGAAGGGAGACATGGGTGTGAATGATGCGTCGAGGAAAGGTTGGAAAGGTTGTTGGGGTGTTTGGTAGAGATATGGTTGTTGGATGTTTTGGTTTTGTGAGGTTTGGGCTTCTTGGCTATGGTAGGAGGAGGGGCGGTTGGTGTTGAATGATCATTGGGTGTTCTGGCTAAGGTGGCTTTGGCAGGGTGATGGGGTGGGTGTGAAACGATGTTGGATCTCAGGTTGATGGTCAATTTGTTGTTGGTGGTATGGGGTATGCTCTTGGTATTGGGGTTGGGTGTATGACATGTTTTGGTTGTATGTTTGTGTGTTGGTTGAACAAAACGTTTGACGGATAGGGGGTTGTGTGTATCCGGGCTGACACTGTTGTTGGGGGTTTGATGTTAAGGTGTCAGGTGTGTAAGTCATCTGATGTGGATCGTAGAGGTACATATCCTCGGCGATGAACTGAAAATTAACCGATTAGTACCAAGCCATATAAGTACAACTTGGTTTTTCTTCATATGGCATGATTGCGTCAGTTAAGACATGGTCATGGTGGTGCTTCCATTTGTAACACTCCGATCTTGCGAAGCTTTGCCATGGATTGAAGTTCTATTGGTCGTTAAATTTGCGCAGATGCCACTCTCCTAGGCTTGCTGGGGGATCTGGGATGTTTTAGGGCATACCGAACTGCAACTTCACACGATCACTGTTGTGCATCTCCACAGTTGTGAATCGTATTATCGGTGTGCATGCAGTCCATACGGCCGCGTCTTCAGCATTGACCTCATGGTCATGATCCAAATTAAGGTATGAACGCCAAATGAACTGAAATGTGAAAAAAGATAAGACTATAATCTAGGTAGAAGAAGTTAACAAATTATAACGAAATAAATTAAGTTATTATCCTTACGTCTGTCAGTCGAAGGTGATCCAACAGATTGCGATACTGAGTAATACAGTATCTAGGACATCAGCTATAACTCATTTCACGTGCAGACCATC
Source organism: Lathyrus oleraceus (assembly GCF_024323335.1). Taxonomy (NCBI): domain Eukaryota; kingdom Viridiplantae; phylum Streptophyta; class Magnoliopsida; order Fabales; family Fabaceae; genus Lathyrus; species Lathyrus oleraceus. The sequence goes on from NC_066582.1 coordinate 15,517,510, forward strand.
TACACCAAAAAGGTAGGAATATTAATTAGAGATAATAATCTTTAAAGAAGTAAGTAAAGATATAGCAATTTAAACAACTTACTTTTGTACATAAGGAAATGTGAAAGGATTGTTGTTGACGGGTGCTAGGGACGGTAGTCTTAACCAACCCCATGCTTGTAGCAAAACAGCACATCCAGAAAATGTAGATGTGTCTTTGTGTGAGTTTTTGCACAAGGAGCTATAGAGATAAGCTAGACAAGCAGATCCCCAACTGTAACTTCCTATTCTATCTACATGTCTAAGTAAAGGTAAATACATAATATGCATGCTAGAACCACTACCTTCGGAAAATAAAAACGAACCAATTAACAACATAAAGCAACACCTAGTTTTTATTATTCGAGCATCTTCGGTAGAATGCTCATCTAAGTATAAATTATTATAGTATGACTTAAGGCGTGAACGTAGTATACCTTGACCTCTTGCGTTATCATCTAACAAATCAGTCTCCAAGAGGTCCATGCAAATTGAATTTGCATAGTTGGTTTTACCATTAACAACCTTACCTTCAATTGGCAGTCCCAAAAGCATATAGACGTCTTCTAACGTCACGATACACTCACCGGTTGGGAACCAAAATGTGTGTGTCTCTGGACGTCATCTTTCGCATAAAGAAAGAATGAATTTGTTATCTACGGACCAAGACAAAATCTTGCTTATGTGACCAAAATCGGCGAGTTCAACATAAGGTTGAATCATCGGGTCCATATGGACATGTTCGTGGACCCAAGTCTGGAACCTTGAAACATCCTATAAAAGAAAGAACAAAAAACTTGACTAAGTTGGTATGTTAAAATAAAAGGTACCTCTATTAAAACAAATAACAAAAGAAAAAAAACTTACATAAGTTGCTATGTTCGCAACCGTTTCTCTATGCGTTTCACCCATTGTGAGGATAGATATTTTGTTGGGGAAGAAAGCGATTGGTGCAGATGAAACTACAAGAAGTTGTTGCAGAGGAAATTGTAGAAGAAGTATTGTAGAAGAAGTAGTGAGAGTGATGGTGTGGAAGAAGTGTAGATGGTATGGATGTATTTATAGGCAAATGAATGGGAGCATGAAAAGTTGTGCTTGCATGGTGTCTCCAATTAAATTGGCGCCCATGTACAACTTATACATGGTGTTGCCATTCAACTTGGCGCCTCAATAGGGACATTCATACAAGACCTAGGTCTCATTGCTTGGTTTCGAGGTCTGCATGCATGCTTTGACAAGGTGTCGCCAAATGGATTGGCGCCCATGTGCAAGGAATGAATGGGGGCACCAATTCAATTGGAGTGTGTGTCTGCATGTCTGACACGTGGTTGTCCTCTCTCTTGCATGCTAAACATATCACTTCTTAATAGCTTGCATGGTTGACACATCATTTCGGACTAGCTTGCATGTGAGACACATCATTTCCCTATTTAAGTGTCTTACTACCAACATCCAAGACACATCACTCACATTCATCTGCAGCAAGAAAATAGTTTTCATCTGCACAATATCATCTTCACCAAAATACAGTGTCAACGTTCACTGCAACGGTGAAACATACGAGTCTGAGTTATATGGTTTTTGTTTTCGAAACACTGATACCATTAGACTTACGATCAAGATAAATGCAACATTCTTGCATTTGGAAAAAAGAATACAATCCTGTATAGGATCGGGTATTGTGTCAAAGATCACATATCAAAATCCAATATTTTTTTAGAATAGTCAATGCAAGTTTTTCCCGCTTAAGGTACGAGACGATGAAGATGTTGAATACATGTTTGTTAGTCATGAACATTCAGGCTGCAACTATATTGAGTTGTACATTACTCTTCAACCATGTATACTGTCTCGACAGTCTCAAATAACCAGTCAGGATGAATCTGGTGAATTTGATCCACAATGGTCAGATGACGTCAACCTAGAAGCAGAAGCAAAAGTTGACGTCGTTAATGAAGAAGAAGAGGAGACCGAGATACAGGTTGATCAGATGCTGAACAACAACATTGAAGATGATTATCAACCACCACCAATACCTCCTAGTCATGTCTACAATCCGCCTCAACATATGACAAATTTGGATCTGCACGATGATGATACATCCAACAGTGTTTTCTATAACCCGTATCCACGATCAGAAGGCGAATTAAAGGTGGGAGACATGTTTTGTACCAAAGAAGAATGTGTGCGAGCTATCAAAAAATTCCATATGAAAAACTCTGCTGATTTTACAGTGAAACGCACTGATTCAAGAAGGTATGTTATCGAATGTCGTAACATCCTTTGTAAGTTTCGGTTGGTTGCGTCTTACAAAAATAAAAACGACTCTTGGGAGATCGCTTCAATAGACCCACCTCACAGTTGCATTGCAACTAACGTTGAACAAGATCACCGTAAACTAAGGGCTGCATTGATATGTCAAGACATTCTTCCGTTGGTTAATAAAGACTCATCAGTGAAGGTGAGTATAATTATATCCCATATCAGAACAATATATAATTATACTTCATCTTACAAGAAAGCCTGGATTGCGAGGACAAAGGTTGTTGAACAGGTATTCGGCAACTGGGAGGATTCATACAAAGAATTGCCACGGTTTTTATGGGGCCTTAAAACATATGTCCCAGGAACTGTGACAATTATGGAGACATTGCCAGCAATGATGCTAGACGGAACCTGTATTACAGGTAATAGAATCTTTCACCGTCTCTTTTGGGTGTTTGACCCATGCATCAAAGGTTTCGCATTCTACAAACCTATTATTCAAATTGACGACACTTGGTTATACGACAAATACAAGGGTACTTTGCTTATGGCGGTTGTCCAAGACGGCAACAACAATGTCTTTCCCATTGCCTTTGCTCTAGTTGAAGGTGAAACGACTGGTGGATGGGGTTTCTTTCTTTGACATCTCAAAACGCATGTGGCTTCACAAGCCAATCTCTGTTTGATTTCTGATAGACATGTTGCCATTGAGAGTGCCTACAGCAACCATGACAACGGATGACATGATCCTCCTTCTACCCATGTCTATTGCATCAGACATATTGCACAAAACTTCATGCGTGCAATAAAAGATAAGAATCTTCGCAAGAAGGTGGTGAATGTTGGGTATGCTCTAACTCAGCCGTCATTTTAATATTATCGTGATGAAATTAGATTGTCTAATGAAGACGCATGGAGATGGATAAATAACATACCAGTAGAGCAGTGGACAAGGACATTTGACAGAGGTTGTCGATGGGGCCACATGACAACAAACCTTGTGGAATGCATGAACGAGGTATTCAAAGGAATTAGAAATCTGCCAATAACCGCCTTGGTAAGATCGACCTATTATAGGTTGGCTTCTACGTTCGCAACCAGAGGTGAAAGATGGAGTGCGGTGTTAATATCCGGGCAAGTATTCAGTCAGTGTTGCATGAAAGTCATGAAAGAGGAGAGCATCAAAGCTAGCACACACGTTGTAACTGTCTTTGACCGTCATAGGCAAAATTTCAGCATCTAGGAAACAATGGACCACAACGAGGGGAGAACAAATTTAGCCTATGTTGTTAGACTAAACATAAGTTTGTGCGATTGTGGAAAATTCCAGGCCTTCCGCATTCCTTGCTCCCATGTCATTGCAGTATGCGCTTATACTCGTCAAGACGTTTACAGCCATTTATCTGATGTGTACAAGGCCGTCACCGTCATGAATGTATATAATAAAAGCTTCTCGGTATTACCAATGGAGGAATACTGGCCTCCATATGAAGGTGATATAATTTGGCACAACAACGAGATGCGTAGAAAGAAAAATGGAAGGCCAAACATCACACGTATCAAGACAGAAATGGATTCCACAGATAAAATGATAAGATTATGTAGTATCTATCGTCAACCAGGACACAACAAGAGCAGCTGTCCAAATCGAGGAACATCATCTGGGTCTTAAGCTTTTTGTAACATTGTATTTCTGTAACCTTCAATCATTATATATCATTATGTTTTTGTTATAACGAGGTTCACAACAAATATCAGTACAAAATAAGCTATCTGAAAAGAGAAATATTTCTAACTGATTACAACAATCAAATTGATATCATCTCGACCGAACATCATTTCCTTAACATCCTTATCAGTCTTCATTCGCACTCAACCAAAGATACTGTCGAGTCTCTCAATACTTTTAATTTGTCCCCTTCTGGTATTTTCCCATCTAACCAACGAACTAGCTCCCTCTTCAGTTGATCGAACGTAGTGATGTTCTAGAACATCATTAGCATCTGAGGTTTGTCTCTCGCGTAAATCACCTTTCCGTATCGACGACGAACACCAAACATGATTGTCAAATGATTAAATGAGATGTGGAACAATGACTCACACAACATATCTATTTATAACAAAAAAAATTGCATTTTACATTGAGGCGTCAATCTAATTGGCGTCTCCTATCAAATTATACACAGGGGCGTCAATCCAATTGGCGCCTGCATTCAATTTTTAAGAGGAGCCGCCAATTGAATTGTCGCCTCCTCCTAAATGTGGGTAGTTTGAGAATTTTTTTTAAACCAGTGATATTTTAAAAATTTCCTTTAAAAATGAGTTATTTTTGTAAAAAATTCAATTATTTATCTGTTTTTTAATGGGAATATTATTGCTTAAAGGGATAGTCAATTTTACTATTTGTCAATGTATAGTGAACAAAATTTTAAAATGTGAAATGAATATATTAAATGTTTATTTAGACATTACATTTAACAAAATAAATTTTAAAATAAAACGAAAAGTTAAAACTAATATAATTAAAATGAAAGACTAAAAATAATTTTTTTAAAATTAAAATTAAAAATATATTTAAATCTAAATAAATTTTAATAGTGTTAAATTCGAGATCCATAAGTCTAAATATAAAAAAAGTTATAATTTTTTTTATTTTATTTTCTCAAATAGAAAAAGTAAATAATAATTACTAAAAACTGACAAAATTGTGATGTGTATAATTCAAACCCTAATAAGGTTTAGAATTTATACGATTTACAGAGGTTTTTTTAGTCTAAATATTACTAACTATGTACATCAATTTAATTTATATTTTTTTATTAAAAAAGATAAAGTAAGAGACGGTGGTCATTTTTGTTCCATGATATAATTAGTTATTGTATAAAAAATTTGAAGATATTTCCAACTAACTTATAGAGGTGGTGATAAACACACAGTGAGCGAGTGATTGAAGAAAGAATCATTAAATTCACACCAACAAATCTTTAATACTATATTTACATTCACCAACCATCATCTTCAACATATTTCAATTTCATTTATGAACCTCAAACCAATATTCATCTTCACCTTTTCATTCATCTTACTACTACTATCTTTCACACCTCTATTAAATAATTCAATTCAAAAACATTACTAGTAAAAAATTGTATGAAAATATATCAATATCAACATGGTCACCTTTAATAAAAATATATAGTTAAGAAAAAGTAAAATATGGTATGGTAACAAATATAAAATATATAATATTTTTTTAAAAATAAAGTGATTTATATTTATATAAATTTATATAAAAAGTTGAATTTCAAGTATAAAAATTTAATTTAAATTTATAAAATATAAATATAAATTTTGAGTTAATCAAAATAAATGCTAAAAATGATTTTTTAATTTAAAGAAAAAATCAATTTTACTTTTAGTAAATATAATATTGTGTCAAAATTAATTATATATATTTAAAACAATTTTTTACTCTATTAAAGAATCCAACAAACACTTGTACAATTCACTAGCAAAATCACTTTCTATTTCCATGACAAAAAGTACTTTCACACCACATAAGCAAAAAAAAGCATCACAACTTTTCCACAATCTTTGAGTCTAGATAAAGACAACCCTTCTTCACATTCTCTTGTTATACACTTACACTCCAAAACCAAACCACACAACACAAGTGCCCTATAAGTGCTTTTGTTTCTTCAAAAACACATCTTGTTTTTATCTTTCTATTCTTCTCTGCCATATAATCTTTGCAGTTAAAAAAACAATTTTTCCATTAGAAAATTCTAAATGCAGAAAAGGGTTGGTTTCAATGGAGTTAAAAATCATAATTTGGGTTTGAATTTTTAACTTGTGCATAATTTCTAAGTATTAAAACACCATTAGGATGGGTTTAGGAGTATTTGGATCTGTTCTGGTTTTGACATTTTTGTTCAAGCATTTAGCTTCTCAACAACCAAACACTGATGAGTTTTTTGTATCTGAGTTTTTGAAGAAAATGGGTTTATCATCATCCTCAAAAGTTTATGACTTTTCATCTTCTGTTTGTTCATGGAAAGGTGTTTCCTGTGATGCAAATAAACAACATGTTATTGAGTTGAGTTTTTCTGGTATTGGACTCACTGGTCCTATTCCTGAAACAACTTTAGGAAAACTCAACAATCTTCAATCTTTGGATCTTAGCAGAAACAAAATCACTGCTTTGCCTTCTGATTTTTGGAGTTTAACCTCTCTCAAGAGGCTTAACCTTTCTTCCAATCAGATTTCAGGTTCTTTGACTAACAACATTGGAAACTTTGGTTTACTTGAAACCATTGATTTGTCAAAAAACAGTTTCTCTGAGGAAATTCCTGAAGCTTTGAGTTCTCTTAAGAGTTTGAAAGTTCTCAAACTTGCACACAACATGTTTGTTAAAAGTATTCCTTCAGGGATTCTCAAATGTCAGTCTTTAGTTTCAATTGATCTTTCGGCAAATCAGTTGAATGGAACACTTCCACATGGTTTTGGTGATGCTTTTCCTAATCTTAGGACATTGAACCTTGCAGAGAATGATATCTTTGGTGGTGTCTCAGATTTTTCAGGGTTGAAATCTATTGTGAGTCTTAACATATCAGGAAATTCATTTCAGGGTTCTGTTACAGATGTTTTTGTGTTAAAGTTGGAGGTTTTGGACCTTAGCAGAAACCAATTTCAAGGTCACATTTCTCAGGTAAACTACTACAATTGGTATCATTTAGTTTATCTTGATTTGTCGGAGAATCGGCTTAGTGGTGAAATTTTCCAAAACTTTAATGGCACGCCGAATTTAAAGCACCTTAATCTTGCATGCAATAGATTTTCAACACAGAAATTCCCACAGATTGAAATGCTATTAGGATTGGAATATCTGAACTTGTCGAAAACTAGTCTTGTTGGTCACATTCCCGACGGAATCTCGCAGCTTGGTAATTTGAATGCACTTGATCTTTCTATGAATCATCTTGATGGGAGAATTCCTTTACTTGTGAATAAACACCTCCAAATTATTGATCTTTCGCACAACAATTTGAGTGGACCGGTACCTCAAATTGTCTTAAAGAATCTCCCAAAGACAAAGAATTACAACTTCTCTTACAATAACTTAACCCTCTGTGCTTCAGAAATCAGACCTGAGATCCTTCAAACATATTTCTACGGGTCGGTTAACAGTTGTCCAATCGCTGCGAATCCGGGTCTTTTCAAAAGAAGAAGAAGAGACACTAACCGCAAGGGAATGAAGCTAGCTCTTGCATTAACCCTCTCAATGGTATTAGCACTTGCCGGTGTTTTGTTTCTAGCATTCGGTTGCAGAAGGAAACAGAAAATGTGGGAAGTGAAACAAAGTTCATACAGAGAAGAACAGAATGTCTCCGGTCCATTTTCGTTCCAAACTGATTCAACAACGTGGGTTGCTGATGTCAAACAAGCAACATCAGTTCCAGTAGTAATCTTTGAAAAGCCGTTGTTGAATATAACTTTTGCAGACCTCTTATCTGCAACTTCGAATTTCGATAGAGGTACCCTCTTGGCTGAAGGAAAGTTTGGACCTGTTTATAGAGGTTTTCTACCTGGAAATATCCATGTAGCAGTCAAAGTTTTGGCTGTTGGTTCTACATTAACAGATGAAGAAGCCGCAAGAGAGCTTGAGTTTCTCGGTAGAATCAAGCACCCTAATCTAGTTCCTTTAACCGGTTATTGTTTAGCCGGTGATCAAAGGATTGCTATATATGATTACATGGAGAATGGGAACTTGCAAAATCTTCTCTATGATTTGCCGCTTGGGGTTCAAAGCACTGATGATTGGAGCACCGACACATGGGAAGAAGCTGCTGACAGTAATGGAATTCAGAATGTTGGTTCTGAAGGATTACTCACAACTTGGAGATTTCGACACAAAATCGCGCTTGGAACTGCAAGAGCATTGGCATTTCTGCATCACGGTTGTTCTCCTCCAATAACTCATAGAGCTGTTAAAGCTAGCAGTGTTTATTTGGATTATGATTTGGAGCCAAGGTTGTCTGATTTTGGTCTTGCCAAGATTTTCGGAAGTGGTTTGGACGAAGAGATTGCTCGTGGTTCGCCCGGTTATGTTCCGCCGGAGTTTTCTCAACCAGAATTTGAGTCACCAACACCGAAATCTGATGTATATTGTTTTGGTGTTGTTCTGTTTGAGCTATTAACCGGAAAGAAACCGGTTGAAGATGATTATAGTGATGACAAAGAAGCAACGAGTTTGGTTAGTTGGGCTAGAGGACTTGTAAGGAAGAATCAAACTTCAAGAGCTATTGATCCGAAAATTCGCGATACGGGATTGGACGAACAAATGGAGGAGGCTATAAAGATTGGATATCTATGCACAGCTGATTTACCTTTCAAGAGACCAACCATGCAGCAGATAGTTGGACTTCTAAAGGATATTGAACCTACAACTAACTAGCATTTAGCAACACATGATGTAAAAGAATGGTGGTGTTTTTCTTTTCTTTTCTTTCTTTTTGTATTTAGATTGAGAGCTTCTTATTCAATGATGGCACAAATGTAGAGCTGTTAAGCTCTTGAATTCTGTTTGTATTGCTGATCCTTTTTCTGTCATCAGTTCTTCTGGTAGATGAAGAAGTATATAGCTTTGATCAATACACACCAGAGCTTCATCTTTGAACTGATATGTTATGTTACTGCATCATGTAGCAGTAAATATACTATGCTTGATTTGTAAATTGCAAAACTCTGTAGTTACTGTGAATCCAAAATCCGAAATGCACCCAAAATGACCAATTCATTTCTGTAGCACCCCAAACTTAGAACGCCAAACCAGCACCTGCACCACGAGGAAGACGAGACAAGACAAGAACTGATGCGGACAGCTTGCTGGAGAGTCTGCAATAGCCTCTACTGCAGCTCATTGCAACCGGCCACTGGCAAAACATTCTGCAAGAAAGCAAAACAACGAAAAGAAAACAGCACAGGAAACCAATCTCTTTAATTCTACAGAATGATACCAGAGGCCGAGAGGGTCAAATGAATTCAAAAACCACTGATAAATGTTGTATTTCAAATTGATCAATTTTCTGTGATCCAGCTCCATGAAGTTCGCTTCACCTCCTCGACCATTTTCTATACACATTTCTTTGTTGTGGTAGATCTTATTGTTCCTTGCTCTCCAAATTATCCAAACACAAACACTCCAAATCACAGCACATTCGAATTTCCTGGCCACTTAAACCTTCGAACTGGTCTAAGTGTGTCTCACTAACATTTTGGAATGTCATGTTAGTGCCCAACCAACGACATATCTTGTACAAATCCTCGTGAAATCTTTGACACTAAAGATGAGATATTGTTGAACTAAATATAAAAGTGTTATAAAATACGGGTAAACAAAAACCATAAGTGGGGAGTAATTTTATATCGTCTGGATTGTTTTTATTTTTACAAGACTCCAAAATTATCAGAAATGTAAAATACATAATTTAAATAGGAAGTGCGTGCAAATGATTGTAAAATTAACTAACTAAACTAACAATTAAACTTATGATAAGAGAAACGATTAAGCCCCTTTCAAATCCTTTTCCTTTTTCATTTTCATTTTCATGTGATTAGTTACTACTTGAACCTATAATAAATCTTCTTATATCTTAGTTATTTAACAAAATGGTTACGTATGATTTCTCGTTCATAGCTTGCTTTGTTTAATTACAATTCACCAATATTTTAGGTAAATTCACAAACAACAAAGGTTTGATTGACGTTTGTGGCAAATGGTCCCGTGGCATCTGATCTTCGTGATTGGGAGAATAGGAGAAAATGATACTTGAATATTTATTTGGGTTTGATATATATATATATATATATATATATATATATATATATATATATATATATATATATATATATATATATATATATATATATATATATATATATATATATATATATATATATATATATATATATATATCCAGCCTTTAAAATATGTAAGAAGTGCTATAGTTCAGACCCCAAATTTTGGGGCTCACATCTTTTATTTTCTAATTACTATATCGATATATTTTACATCTTGTTTTCTTAAAAATAAGTGTTATGTTAAATTTCATAATGTTTTTAAAATATATTATACACAGGTTTGTTAAAAATAGGTGTAAAATATATTTTCTTTTTAAAATCTATGATTTTATATGGATTTTTTTAAATTCGATATAAATTCATATTCTTTTAGATATGTTTTTTTAAATAGATTGTGGTCTCCGAATTGATTAGATCGTGTATATATATAAACTTTATATAACAAAGGCAACTTTGGTTGATAACCTAAGTTGCCTTTGTTATATAAAGTTTCTTGGTTAGATAAAATCATATCATGTTTATCTTTTCCTTTAGTAAATTTACTTAAAGTTTTATGTAAATTATTAACTTCATTTCTCAAGACATCGCAAAATTCACATCTATTTGATTTAAAGGTTTGTCTTCTATTCGCATTCATTTCATCATTAATCTTATCATTTTCACTTCCAATCTCTTGAATATGATTACGAAATTCTACAAGATTTCTTTCATTCTGATCATTTCTCTTACTAAGCTCAACACTTAAAACAACTAATTACTTGTAGGATGTAGTAGTTACCTCGTAGTCTTCATCACAAGTATCTTTAAGACAAAACTTTACCTCTTTGTCAGATGTCTTTATTGATTATTTAGAATATTCTTTATGATGAGTTTTTGGATGATGATTGAAATGTTTCTGCTACTATTTCTTCATAGGTTGTTATAAATTTTTCATATGATAGAATAAAATCTTCATATGATTCATACCAACTTTTGTATTTTGATTTAAATTCACTTTTGGTCCCTTTATTTAAGTGGTTTCACTTTTAATTCTGCTATTTCAAAATCCAATTTTTTATCCCTAAACTTACATTCCTTAAAATTTTGTTGGTCTCCCTCCACTTTTGCAAGGCGTGGCAGTGATTCTTAGGATTAAAAAATTATTTTTAATGATGTGGCATTATTACTAGGATTTTAATTAAATACAGTGGTCGTGTGTTCATGAAAAGTATCTTGTTAAAAGAAAAAATATTTGAAATTATCATACTATTTCTCGTGACAAATAGTCTTATAATATGAATTTGATTCTAATGTCACTTGTTGATCAAGTCACTCCTAACACAAGAGGAGTGGTGATTTGTGTTATTCCAAGAAAGAGATTAAATTATAAAAAAAATAATTTTAAAAAACTCTTATATTAAAATATGAAAGTAAGCCGAGAGGTAGCAGCGAAAATGTAGAAAGAGAATGAAGAAGAAGAAGAGACGTATGTAGTAGAAAGAAAATAAATAATGAAAAATATAACACCCTAAACCCCGAAACGTATAAATAAAGTATTAAATGACAATTCAAGGTGTGATCACCGACAATACTTCAAAACACATCAAAATCATTTAAAACTACGCAACAAAAAAATAATTGTCAACACAACTTCATAAATAAATTTTAAACAACAAAGACAACATCAACTTTGAGAACACAATAAACCACGTCCCCAGTGTTACACGATTAGAGTAAAAATCACTAATGTATTATTAACGATTAAAATGAAAATGAAGAGTAGCTCCAACAAGCCACATTCCAACACACAACAACAAGGATCACTCTTGAGTATCTGCAAATTATCCATGGTGGAGAACATGAAGTAAAGTGGATGAGAAACAACAATCAATATAAACAGTATAAAGAATACTAAGATAGAGAACATACATCAAGCACACATTCATTACACAATCATTAACACATAGTTTCACACCCATTCATAACAACATGTACATATTCACAATCAATCAACAACATCATGAAAAATCAACTACATAGGCAAATATGTATGCATTGTACTCCACAACTGACTCATTATGCATGCGGTACCATTCATAAACACTCAGGTTCATCTCGCTCCCAATCTCCACCATAGGACCAGAGCACACCAAGTTTCATTACCATCACCATAGGTAATGTTTCACCAACTCTCACATGGAACTGACTACTCGCTCTAAATCCCTACCATAAGATCAAAGCATATAAAAATTGTTATCATCACCATAGATAATGTTTCACTAATTCTTTATTAGAATTAGCTACTCGCTCCCGATCCATACCACCGGATCAGAGTACACCAAAACTGGACCGAAGCTCGTACACCATAATGCATGACTCTTAATAACATGCCTTATCACCATAAAGTTTACCAAAAGAATCACCATGAATATCTATCAGTTTATGCATAACATCATTCATCATACACAACAATTAATCAATGTTGTCGAACCTCAGAAAATGAGAACACGACGCTCGCAAACTGTAATCGCACGGTCGTAGAATTAGACTAAATGAGCCACCACCGAACTTTATTTATTCTCAAAGAGGGAAAGGAAAAATATAGATAAAACCCCTAAAAGAACGACTAAGTTATGTTCGTCGCAACCAAATCAGGGTTCAAGGATCGATTACGCAAGGGAAAGGTATTAGCACCCTTTACGTCTGTTATACTCAATGGAAACTGTTTAGTTAGTTATGTGCATTAGTGTTTGCTTAGAAATGTTAGACTTCTAGAGTTATTAAGAGGGAAAGAAGAAACAGGGCCAAAAGGTTTATTTTTTATTAGGGTACCTAACGAGACTTTGAATGTCGCTCCTACGTATCTCTTTGTGGGATGGAGAACTAAAGGCTACATAGTTTTAAGTAGAAAATTCTTTTGTTTGTTGGTAGATTTTAGCGGAAGATTTTTTGTCTCACTTGGCGGAAAAAATATTTCTTACTACCCAAAATAAGTAGAGAAGGGATTATTTCCATCACGAAAAATGGATTTACAAATCAACATTCGCGGGAAACGTCGCTAGCTTACTCACACATTCAAGTGGACAAATTATTGTCTTACATTATCTCGAGACGAAATAACTTTTATTTGAAAAAAGAGTTATGATCATCGTGCAGCGACAAGAAAAAAGTTTGATTGATTGAATGTTTTAGAAGTGAATGATGAATGCTTGAAGACAACGAGACATAACCCTCGGGACCAATCATTCGGAGTTCCACCGAAATGCTAGACTCCAATGGTCATTTTTTATTCAACGTATTTAAGAAATTTGTTTGATGGACAATGAACGCTCGATAAGAACAAGACGTGTGACTTGGAATCAATTGTTTAAGGGTTTCACTAGAATGCTAGACTCTAACGGTCCTTTTTAGTCCAAGTTTATATTAAGTGTTTTAGAAAATGAAAGAAATAATGAACGGCTAACCCAAAATGTGTGTCTCAGGACCAATCATTCGAGGGTTTCATCAGGATGTTAAACTCCAACGGTCATCTTCTTTCGTGTTTGTTAAGAAAAAGGTTTTAATGTTACACTTGATTCGGAAAAAAGTCACTCAATGTTGATTGAGATTTGATTTGTGTATATGAGAAATGATTTGTGAAATGGTTTGAAATGATATGAGGTACTTATTAAAGAAAAGAACTTGATGTTGACCAAGTTGATTTTGAAAATGATTGTGGAATGAATTTATTTTATTTTATTTGTGAAGGTTAATGTATGTTTAAGGAATTGATTTTGATTTGGAAATGTTTTGGTGTGATTTTGAAAAATGTACTTGATGTTGATCAAACACATTTGATTTTAGTATTTTTGAAAGATTAATTTCAAAGATAATTTTATCTTTTTGAATTAACAATCATGCATCAATAAAAAATAATAATAAACTAAAACAAAGAAATAATAATAAAAGAAATAATAAAAGGGAGATATCACACTATCAATACAAGAGGTAAAAGAATTAAAAACTCAAAGGAAATAAAAGAAAATACAAAAATAATTAAAATAATAATAAAAAAAGGATTGTGATACGCTATCAATACAATAGATAAAAAAATAAAAAAAATAAAGAAAATAAAAGAAGATACAAAAATAAATAAATAAAATAATAATAAGAAAATAATAAATAAATAAAGAGGTAAAAGAATTAAAAACTCAAAGGAAATAAAAGAAAATACAAAAATAAATAAAATAATAATAAAAAAAGGATTGTGATACGCTATCAATACAATAGGTAAAAAAATAAAAAAATAAAGAAAATAAAAGAAGATACAAAAATAAATAAATAAAATAATAAGAAGAAAATAATAAATAAAAAATAAACAAAAGACAAAAACATATTGAAAATTGGGGGGTGTAATTAAAAAAATGCTATAGGTCCATATGGATGTGCCGAGCAATTAGAGGGTGTGGGGAAACTTTATTTTCCTCAACCCCACATTTGGTTATTGTTTCTCGAGCAACAAAAATGGAAGAAAAATGTTCTAAAGAAAACGTAAAAATATCATAACTTTTTCAATTTTTCATGGAATAAAGCAAATAAATAATGAAAAAGTATCTACTCGGTCTCACAAATATAACAGTATATTCAAAATCAGCAAATAAATAATAATAAAATTCAAAAATCAACAAAATGCAGCGGCATATATTTGCTTGATTCGGTCATTTTATTCACCATCGTGATAAACAAACCATGGATTCATGCTCGAGGTGATGTTGTGAAATTATTGTATATATTATTTATATAAATTAAACATCAATTTCCATTTTACCATTTTTGATCATGGAGATTTAAGAACACTTTAAACTCTTATTTTGATTCAATGAAGTTTATATACAAAATAATGGTGATTAATATACTAATTAAGTGCATAAAGAATAATAATGCAAAGAAAATTAAATTAACAAAAATTAAATCATATTTAGTCACTTTTTCTCATGGAGGTTCAAGAATAATTTAAACTCTTGATTTTGAATTAATGGAATTTCCATGCAAAATGGTGATGATTAATGTACTAATTAAGTGCATCAAGAATAATAATGTAAAGAAAAATAAATACACAAAAATTAAAAGACCACATAAATAAAGAAGAATAAAATGTGACTTAAAAATTGGAGATAAATTTGTGTAAAGTTTTGATTTGTTCTCGTGAGTGATTCTCGGTGTCATTTATGAATAAAATGAGGTTTTTTTATAGCCTCTAGAAATGATATTTTAGAAATTAGGCAAATGGTGAGTTTCTTCTAGAAACTTATTTAATTAAATAGTTAATAATGATGTAATATATGTATGAACTAACCGCTGCTGAAAACCCAAAAACAAACAAAACCATAGATTTGAGATTCATGAACAACAACTTTAGGGTTTTTCGTGCTACTCCCTCATTCAAAGACCCAACAGATTATTTATAATGGCTAAACAAAATAGAAAAAACCAAAGCCTAAAACTGGAAAGACATGGGAATTTATGACCTGATAATGTTGTCGAAAGTAGGCTTAGAGTATAACGCTTCTATGTTGGTCTCTTCACTGTATTTTTGGGATAACACACATTACACCTTCCACCTTCCATGTGGCATGATCACACCAACATTTTTCGACCTAGCAGCTATCACATGGCTAAAACCCACTGGACACACATATGACCCTGATATTGATTTTGAGGATACTATAGCTTTTTCGACCTCTAGAGCAGCGTATTCGACCCACATTACGCACTATCATGGCAAAGACACTGACACCGTCTCTGATGTGGAACAAATAGATTTCTTAGCTATGTGGTTATCCTATTCCGTGTTCTGCTCGAAGTCTCTATAAGTCGCCAAGAAGTACCTTACATTGGCGAACCAATTATATGCTGAACATGATGTTTGCTTAAGTGAAATGATACTGGAAAGCCTTTATAAATCACTGAGTGATGGAGTCACTCGGCTAAAAAACTTGGGTGAAAAAGGAAACCTCATAATCTCTGGTCCCTTTTGGCTATTACAACTCTGGCTCAATGCCACGTTTGAGGCAAGTCTACCCAATAAAGGCACCGTCGATGAAAAAGTTGAGGAAGTGAAAAACAGAGGAATCGAAGGAATTCGATTGGCCTAGCTAACCCCCAACGACGAAGGACAAGCTCTTCCACCAACTTTCATTAGCTATATCATGATGTTCGCCAAGCGCCATGTATTTACTTCGAGCATGGCCCCCTTCGCTGCTAGGAAATATGGTCTAGAATGGTTTACAAGGCCTTTCCCATCTCCTTCCAAAAAATGAGAGACATAATCTCTGCTGATTTGGGAAGCCTTTTTGACTCCCATGGTCTTAACCCTTCGACTAAACCCCTCGAAGGTTCAGGTTACTTTGATTTCCTATCAACCCAACCTTGTAGCTCGACAGTTTGGATTAATTCAGGCTCTCCCAAAGTGCCTGTATGATAGAAAGGGCATCCTTCTCCTCTATAACGCAGTTCATAATGAAGCCACCGCCCTTAAATAGATAGCTATATACACTGGCAAGACACAACTTACCCCTATCAATTTTGAGCCTAACTTCCTATGTACTCGAGATTTTGGGAGATGATGGAACACATACTATACTGAAGAGTTCTATGATGTCCCCTCCTTTATCCAACATATTGATAAAGCTTTTCTTTGGTGCGGGAAAGAACCAAAAAGGTACTTACACGCTCATCAAAGAAATTCAAGTATTCCAAAATTACTTTGAAACTGCCTATAGGCCTGATGATCTTAGTCGAACCGTCCGTGAAGCAGCTGTCACACTAAAGGAAATTTTTTCAAAGAAAATGGAAACTCTAAAAATCCCTTCGTACGTTCCTCATGAGAAACGCTATGAAATGGCTTTCGAATTATTTCCTCCAAAATTTCCTCAACTACCAAATGCTGACTTTGGAGTGGCTCTTGCCCTTCCATTTCCAAACTGGTTTATCTGTGGGGACTCCATTAAATTCCTTCGACAGTAGTCACAGAAAAAAGCCCAACGGGTGGTTGCGACTAAGCATACTCTAGAAACTTTCAAAGGGAATCTTCATATAGGGATCAGAGATGTTCACATCGAACCGAACATATATGAAGGTGTGACATGGGAGGTTTTTTCGAATCATACCCCTCTATTAGAATATTCACCCTTAGTCTACACTAACTACTCTGTGTTGTTTTTCTTTTAGCCACCAGGGTCTCAACCAAGAAACCAACAATCAAAAGGCCAGTCGAATCAAAGACTGAGGGAGGAAGCAAGGCCATAAAGGTTTATCCTTGTCTTTCCCTTTTACCCTTTGTTATGTCTAATGGTACTAATATTTCAGTGTCAAATTTAGGCTGCTTGAAAACCTCCTTTAACCCCAATAAAATCCAAAACAAAACAACAGAAACCCCTGTCATAATAGATTATGACGAAGAAGATATGTCACATGTTCTCGACTTACTTCCAGGAAAAGAAAACATCAAACAAAAATCAATGAAGCTTTGAGCCAACCTCTAATAAAACTTGCCAAGAAAAGGCCTACTGCATTAACTACCCAAGAGCCTACCCCTGAGGCTATGGTGAAGATAGCAGCAGCTCAGAGCGAAAGTGATAACTCCATTCCTGGGGTCGAAAGAGACATGGTAAAACATACCTCACTCTATCTTTATTAGTTGATTTATTGTCTTCCACCGCTTATTTTTTGATTGTTCTAGTTTCAGGATGGTGCAGGTACTATCGCTTGAACAACAACTACAACTTCCTTCGCGCTAGTTTCCACAACAGATGTCCTCAATAGTGTTGGAGGACCTACCTATCAACCATCATTTGAGAAAATCCCCATTAGTGAAATCAATCAACCCATTGTTGGTGAGCTTGATACTTCACCACCAAAGACCACTACCCAACATTCACATACTAGTGATTTCGATCACGAAGATAATTCAAGCAAAGAGGACTAAGCTGGAGTGAACCAAGATACCATGATGGTGGAGGAAGAGATTCAATATGGAGATAATCCCGAAGACGGTTAACCCAACATTGAACGCACAGTCGATCCCCAGCAAGAGGGTAACGATAGTGAAGATACGGTAATGGAGGAGGAAGACGAAGGTAACCAGACCCCACTCAATGTTGGTGATGATGATGGAGGCTTCGAAGAAGAGGATAATAATGATGAGGGGAACCAAGACATAGGCGAAGGACAGACTCAGTGTCAAACTCTTGCCACTCCAACCATTACAACTATTCTAGAAAGAAGAGTTTCGATATGAAGCACATGGGGTTTCTCTATAGAAGAACAAGCTATTCTGAAATGAAACCAACCCTTTGAATATCTGAAAAGCTCTTATGAGAAAATCCTTAGCACTGCTACAACATCTTATGATCAACCTTCGAGTACACCTACAAATGAAGTGCTTTCAAAAATCAAGGAAAAAGTCTTCAAGGGTGACTTGTTCCTGATCCTTCTGCCCCCTTAACATTAAAGGCTCTTCTTAACCAAGTAAATCTACTATAAGCTTCCCCTGAAGTTGCCAACATCATCCTGGAGATAGGCACTATGGTCGACCAAGTTGTCGAAGATCATAAGCTACTACCCCAAATAACCAGGGAGATCGAAAAGAAAGTTGGTTCTGAAGAAACTGCTTGGGATGCCGCCACTGAGTCTACCAACAATGCAATGGAATTCGAGCAGACGAAACAAAAGAATAAAGATGAGATTGAAGGCCATGACCGTGACATTACTTCATGGAGAAAACAAATAGAGGAACTGCAAGCCAAAATTTATGAAGCTAAAAAGCGCAAAAGTGAACTTCTGGAGTTCGATGGTGCCTAGATGGCTAAAGAACTAAAGTTTGACATGGAGTTCGTCTAAAAAGCGCACAAACTTGAATCGGAAATCATACTCCTCTGGTCGAAATGGTCTTTATGTGAGAAACGCCTGAAACTTCTCAAAACAAAGTACCTCCACATAAAGGTCAATCTCCCTTTTTAGTTCTAATCTCCTTTTCCATTTTTGCCCATTTGATATAATGAATATAAGTCTTAGTTGTAATGAATATTAGCCCTTTGGGCCTTTAAAGAAAATTTAAACCATTTCGGCACCCTTTACCAAATTGGCTCTGCTTAACCTATATGCAATTACTTGTTTCTTATTTTTATTTATTTGAGTGTTGGCCTATATATCTAAAAATATTTTCCATTTACTCTCAAGATTCTCTTGTCTTTTCTAAGTTCCTCAATCTCATAGGAACCATTAGAGAATACTTGCAAAATTTAAAAAGGGCCTTCTCACTCAGGAGACCACCTCCCTAAGGTCTTATCCTTTCGATCCATTGGAAGGATAACTTTCCAGACCAAGTGTTCAGGCGAAAATGTTTTAATTCTTACCTTCTTATTATAAGAGTTTTCTACTCTTTTCTTCTTCCATTTTAATAACTCCAAGGCATTTAGTCTCTCTTCATCTAGATCGACTAGTTCATCCAGCATCATGTTCCAATATAATTTTGATGGAATTTCATGATGCCTTTGAATTCTTGTGGATTGTAGATAAATTTCTACTGGTAGAACTGCTTCATGACCATAGGTCATTCGAAAGGGGTCGAATTAGTGGCTTCCTTGGGAGAGGTACGACACACCCACAAAATCTTATCTAAAGTTTTGTGCCAATTTCTAGGATTCTTCCCCCACATGTTTCTTAATCAAACCAATAATCACCTTATTAGCTGCTTCGACCTGGACATTAGCCTGAGCATAATATGGCATGAAAGTTAATAATTTGAAACCCATTTCCTTAGCAAATTCTTGCATCTTTCGACCAGTAAATACTGATCATTGATCTGTTGTGATAGTCTCTGGGATTCCAAATTAATAAATAATATGTTTCTCGATAAAATCAATCACATATTCTTGGCTTACATTTGGTAATGGTATATCTTCGATCCATTTCATAAAATAATCAATGCCAACCAAGATAGACCTCCAATTCTTAGATGATGGCGGTCGAATTTCCCCAATAAAATCCAAAGCCCAACCTCTAAATGGTCAAGGTTTGACTATAGAGTGCAATTCGCTCGTAGGGACATGTTGTATGTCTGCATGTGCTTGACATTCTTGGAATCCTTTTGCAAATTCGATACAGTCTTTCAGCATGGTATGCCAATACATCCCTTGGCGAAATAAAAGTCATTTCATCTTATGGCCAACTTGGTGCGCCCCACATGCCCCACTATGGACAGTCGAAGGGCCTAAATATGCCTCTGACTCACTAAGGCATTTAAGCAAAACTCCCTCACGAGTCTTTTTGAACAAATCCATCCCCAAAAGAAAATAACTTAAAGCTCGATACCTGGTTTTTCGATCGGCATACGCCATTGGATCATATAGATATTCCACTATTGGTTTCCTCCAATCTTCGTCTGTCAAATTATCTATTGCTAATATTTCGAATTTTTCTTTATCAGCGTATCTCAGCTTTGTCTTTTATAAGTCTGGTGGGGCTAACCTGGTCGACATGACTTTTCCTTTGACTTCAATGACTTTTTGTAAATTTTCTTTTGAGATTTTATACCCGGATGCAATCTAAGCCAAGCAAGAGCAAGCAAGGCATGAGAGGTTTGAAGTTTCAAAAGCCCTTTTTCAAGGCAAGTTAGCTGAGGGAGCCCCTGTAAGTCCCCATGTGCTCAAGATGATTGGGTACGTGGAAAACCTTGAAAGGTTGGGTTTTCCCCTCGGAAAGGAACTTGCGACTGATGTAATCTTGCAATCATTGCCAGATGGATTCAGTCAATTTGTCCTAAATTTCAATATGAATGATATGGACAAATCTCTTTTTGAACTGCTAGCCATGTTAAGAACTGCTGAGCAGAATCTGAAGTCAAAAGGGAAGTCCATTCTGATGATCGGGAATGGAAAGAGACAAAACAAAAGGCCCACCAAGCAGAGTGATAAAGGGAAAGGCAAGGAAGTTGCCAAACCCAGACCCACTGTTGCTGCTTTGAAGCCTAGTGGAGGCATAACAAAGGCAGGCACCTGCTTCCATTGCGGTAAGACCGGACACTGGAAGAGAAACTGCCCAAAGTACCTGGAAGATACGAAGAATGGAGTAGAGACTTCAACTTCAGGTATTTTTGTTATTAAAATAAATTTATCTACTTCTGCATCATGGGTATTAGATACTGGATGCGGTTCTCACATTTGTACAAATGTGTAGGGGCTGAAAAGGAGTAGAGATTTGGCAAAAGGTGAAGTTGACATACAAGTTGGCAATGGAGCAAAGGTTGCTGCTTTAGCCGTAGGAACTTATGTATTGATTTTACCTAGTGGTTTAATAATTCAGTTAGAGAATTGTTATTATGTACCTGCAATTAGCAGGAATATTATTTCCATTTCTTGTTTGGACAAGTTTGGTTTTTCATTTATAATAAAGAACAACTGTTGCTCAATTTATTTGAATGGTATATTCTATGCTACTGCACAAATGAGCAATGGACTATATGTCATTGATCTCGAAATGCCTATTTATAACATTAATACTAAAAGGGTGAAACCTAACGAGTTAAAACCAACTAGGTAAGAATATTAAAACTCTTCGATCAGATCGAGGTGGTGAGTATTTAAGCCTAGAGTTTGATGACCATCTGAAAGAGTGTGGGATCATATCCCAACTTACTCCTCCTGGAACATCCCAATGGAATGGTGTATCTGAGAGAAGAAACTAAACCCTGTTAGACATGGTCCGATCCATGATGAGTCACGTCGATCTTCCAAACTCCTTTCGGGGACATGCACTATAGACAGCAGCTTACACACTTAACTGTGTTCCATCCAAAAAGGTTGAGAAGACACCATATGAGATATGGAGTGGTAAGAAACCACATATGTCTTACATGAAGATTTGGAGTTGCGAAGTTTATGTGAAACGACAAGTTTCAACTAAGCTTGAGCCTAAATCTGACAAATGCTTATTTGTGGGGTATCCTAAAGAAACAGGAGGGTATTACTTCTACAATCCTTCTGAGGGCAAAGTGTTTGTCGCTCGAACTGGAGTTTTCCTAGAAAAGGATTTTAATTCCAAAAGAATCAGTGGGAGGAAAGTAGAGCTTGAAGAAATTCAAGAATCACAAAGCATTGATACACCTATGGAGGAATTAGAGCAGGAAACACAAGTAGTTGTATAAGAGCAACCTGCTCAAGTAGAACAAGACCAGCGTAGGTCAGGCAGGATACGTCACCTACCTGAGAGATATGGATATCTCATAACTGATCAAGGTGATGTATTACTCATGGATCAAGAGCGAAGATGAGCCTTGTGTCTACAAGAAGGTTAGTGGGAGCATGATCGTTTTCCTGGTATTATATGTAGATGACATATTACTCATTGGAAACGATGTCCCTACCCTGCAACAAGTAAAGTCTTGGTTGGGGAAATGCTTTTCTATGAAGGACCTAGGTGAAGCAGACTACATATTAGGAATCAGAATCTATAGAGATAGATCACAAAACTGCTTGGCCTAAGCCAGAGTACATACATAGACAAAGTGCTGAGACGCTTTAATATGCATGATTCCAATAGTTATGTGTTTTTTTTGCTTAAACGGTGGCGCTGTGAGCTGGAAAAGTTCAAAGCAAGATACAGTTGTTGATTCTACAATCGAGGCCGAGTATATTGCTGCCTCAAGTGCAGCAAAGGAAGTTGTTTAGATCAAAAAGTTTATTAGTGAACTTGGCATAGCTCCTAGCATTGTGGATCCCATTGGTCTCTATTATGATAACAATGGTGCTATGGCACAAGCTAAGGAGCCCAGATCTCACCAACGATCCAAACACATACTTAGGCGTTATCATCTCATTCGAGAGATAATAGATAGAGGAGATGTGAAAATATGAAGAGTACCTACACTTGACAATATTGCTGACCCACTGACAAAGCCTCTTGCGCAGCAGAAGCATGATGGCCATACTAGATCTATGGGTATTAAGGGTACGCCTGATTGGATCTAGTGCTAGTGGGAGATTGTTGGTGTAAGCCCTAGAGGCCAATACTTTTGGTACTTGTATCGTATTATTTATTAATAATAAAAGGCTTTTTCTTCATTACGTTTGTTTAATGAAGTCCTTAGAATAGCTAGTCCGTTTAATGTATCAAGTATGACTTAATCATGAGATTACATTAAACATAAGGACACTATTCTTAAAGTATCCGTAGTTGAGCTTTATTGTGAAGTGGGATAACATTAAAACATTAAGACTATTATGTATATAGACTGATGATCACATCTCATAGATCATGGATAAGGAGTTATCAAGTCTTAAACATAGGTATGAATATTAAGAGTAATATTTATACCGGATTGACCCGCTATGAGAATACTATATAGAATGTTATGCAAAGTGTCATAAGTTATTCTCATGGTGATAATGGTGTATACCACCCTTCGACCTGAAACCACTATGGACCCTAGATGTAAAGTCGAGTGCTTTATTGCTGATCAAACATTGTCCGTAACTGGATAACCATAAAGACAATTGATGGGTACTCCACGAAGCATGTTGAGGGACATGAGTGACCTAGATGGAATTTGCCCATCCTGCATAACAGGATAAATGTCTATGGGCCCAATATTGAACTGGACAAGGATGACACGGTCTATGCCTTGTGTTCAATATAGACATAAGGGCAAAAGGGTAATTATGCACATAAGTATTGTCACATAAGGATTTGTCAGATCACATGACATTTTCGTGTCTTGGGTAGCAGTGATGTGTTGCTAAATACCGCTCACTGTTTATTATGTTAAATGCGTGATTTAATATAATTGCCCATGTCGCGAAAACCTACAGGGTCACACACAAAGGACGGATTGATGAGAGATAGAGTAACTAAGGAACACCGTAAGGTACGGTGCACTTAAGTGAATTGTGGAACATCGTAAGGTACGGTGTACTTAAGTAGAATACAAAATATGGTAAGGTACCACACGCTTAAGTGAATTTGGCATATTATAAGATATGGGCCAAATAAACTTAAGTGAGCTTTTTTAGCTTGAAGCCCACACAAGTGGTTCTATAAATAAAACCCTTGTGCAGAAGCATTAATTGCGGTTGCATTATTTTCGTTTTCTTTCTCTCTCTCACTCACTCAAAGCCTTCATTCGTACCAGCTAGCACTGAGATTGAAGGAATCCGTTCATGTGGACTGGGTAGAGACGTTGTCATCGTTCAATGTTCGTGATCGCTCCGTGGATCTGCACCAAAGGTTTTGATCATCACAAGAGATCTGCACCAAAGGTTTCAATCGTCACAAGAGGTAAATATTCTATCACTGATCATGACCATTCGTAAAATTCTCTAAAGGAGAAAATTTTAATTTCCGCTGCATTTTGGATCGCAAATTCTCCTTCATATTCATCATTTGGGGTTGCAGTATTTAAGTCTCTAAAATCTATGCAAGCCCTTAAAGTACCATTCTTCTTAATAACATGCACAATATTAGCTAACCATTCTACATACCTGGTTGTACGGATGAAGTTGCAGTGAAGAAGCCTTTCGACCTCCTCTTTGATCTTCGAGAGAATTGAAGGTGCAAATTGCCTTGGGTTCTGCTTGATAGGCTTTTTTCCAGGCTTGATTGGCAGCTTCAATTCGACCAGATCTCTACTCAACCCAGGCATCTGATCATAATCCCAATCGAAACAATTCTTGAATTCCTTCAATAACTGGATCACTTTGACTTTTAGTTGGGGGGTGATATTGGTGCTAATGTAAGTTGGCATTTTTATCAATCCTCTCTCCAAGTCTATTTCCTCAAGTGGATCCTGAGTCAGCATCTTAATATTTGTTGCTAGCGGATCCTTCTCGAAACCCAAATGCCCATCATCATAGATAACGTCGAGCCTCTGGCCTTTATCTTCGTTCTGAATCTTATCAGGTCGCTCTGGATCGAAGTCTTTCCCAGGTCCTATTTGATGGAATTTGTTGGTTCTATGTGTTGGCAGCAATTTTGATAAAACCTAGAGTGTTCACAAGTTGTCACAAGTGTTGTCTTGACATGAGATAACATGTTCTTGCAGGGTGTTTAAAATGTGAATATGCAGGATTTTACTGAGATGTCAGACCCGATGTCATGACATCTGTATACAGAACATTCAGTCTGAATGTTATGTATTGTGTGATTGCGCTTTTTATGCTAATCTCTGTGTGATTGATGAGTTGATTGATCGCGTCATTCAATCAGTAATTACAACCAGATTGACTTATTTTCCAACAAGATATAATCAGTTGTCTTGAGAAGATATGAATGGAAAATAGTTTTAGGGTTTTATGATGTCCAAGCCCATTCAAACGATTCTATAAATAGGGCATGGAAAACCTGGTTTTATACACAAGAAATAACGAACGAAAGAATAAGGGTTTTAGTCTTGTGTGGTCGTGTGTATTGTGAGCCATTCATTCATCCATAGATGATTGAATTAGACTGACTTTTGAGTTGTAATTTGTCCACTCTAAGCTTTGAAGCATGAGTGCGTGTTTACTTGATTGAAGCTTTTAAGTAAGATCAAGTATGTGTTCTTGAATAGTGTCTTCTTTTCATTATAATATTTGTTTTTACATCACTGTTGTGATTGAGGGGGAGTGAGTAGGATCTCATATCTAGGAGTTCTTAGATAGAAGTCACATAGGTAGAGATTAGGTGAAAAGACCGTGACTTGAAGTTGTTTACTGAGAGTCTTTGAACTAATTATGTTTAGTGGATTTCCTTCCTAGCTTGGTAGCCCCCAGATGTAGGTGAGTTTGCACCGAACTGGGTTAACAATTGCTTGTGTCACTTGTATTACTGTTCTTTATCTTTTATCATGTTTATATTGTTCAGATATTAGTGTCGTGACACTACCTTCGACATCTCATATCTGATACCAGAATTTCAATTGGTATCAGAGCAGGCATTCTGCTCTGGTTCTGGGTGAGATCTAGGGACGTTACTTTCTGGTACTATGGATAGAAATGGAGCATCTGTTCACAGACCACCAATTCTGGATAGATCTAACCCTGACTACTAGAAACCTCGAATGGTAGCCTTCCTAAAATATTTGGATAATAAGGCTTGGAAGGCTATTCTAACAGGCTGGGAACATCCAGTTATTACTAAGGAAGGAGAAGTTACAACTGATAAGAAGGCTGAGGAACAATGGACCAAGGATGAGGATGAACTAGCCCTTGGAAACTCTAAAGCATTGAATGTTATATTCAATGGGGTTGATAAGAGCATCTTCAGACTGGTGAACAACTGTGAGGTGGCTAAAGATGCTTGGAATATTCTCAAAACCACTCATGAAGGCACCTCTAGAGTGAAGATGTCTAGATTGCAGCTGCTCACTACCAAGTTTGAAAATTTGAGGATGAAAGAAGATGAAAATATTCATGACTTTCATATGAATATCCTTGAAATTTTTAATGCCTCAGGAGCCCTGGGTGAGAAGATGTCAGATGAAAAACTAGTGAGGAAAATACTCAAGTCACTTCCCAAAAGATTTGCCATGAAAATGACAGCCATAGAAGAATCCCAAGACATTTGCAATATGAGAGTGAATGAGCTAATTGGATCCCTCTAAACATTTGAGTTGGGAATGTGTGATGGATCTGAAAAGAAAGTCAAAAGCATAGCCTTCATATCAAACACTAAAGATAAAGAGGAAGAAAGTGATCAAGATACTGATGAAGATCTGGCAAATGATGTAGCATTATTGGGGAGACAGTTCAACAAACTTCTGAAAAAGATGGATGTGAGGTCTAAGTCTAATGTCAAGAACATCTCATCTGACATCAGTAGGTCCAATGATGCTGGAAGAAGAACAAGGTCTAATGAAAAGTTCAAACAAGGAAAAGGAGTTCAGTGCCATGAATGTGATGGGTATGGACACATCAGAGCTGAATGTGGGACCTACCTCAAGAAACAAAATAAGAGTCTTGCTGCTACTTGGTCTGATGAAAGTGAAACAGAAGGAGAGTCTGCAAAACTTGTGACTGCCTTGACTGGAAGATGGGGTTCTGATGAAGACTCAAGTGATGATGAAGTAACCTTTGATGAGTTAGCCAACCTATAGAAAGTTGTATCACAGAAGTGAAGAAGTGTGTCAACAAGTGGAAAGTCAGGAGAAATTGATAGCACAAGTGGAGGATGAGAAGACAGAACACTTGGAAACCATTTCTAAGTTGAAGACTGAAGCAGTGTTCTTGAACTCCAAACTAGATGAGATGACAAAGTATGTCAGAATGCTAAACAATGGATCTGACACCTTAGACGGAATTCTCCAGACTGGAAAAATGGCAGGAGACAAGTCTGGCCTTGGGTTCAATGAATCCAAACCTGAGTGCAGTCACACTGGTAGCAAATCAAAGAGGTCACATCGTGTGTCACAACATCATAAGGAAAGACAACATAAAGGAAAACACCAAAGTTGGAAGTCTGGCCTTGGGTTCAATGAATCCAAACCTGAGTGTAGTCATACTGGTAGCAAACCAAAGAAGTCATATCATGTGTCACCACATCATAAAGGAAAACACCAAAGATGGAGATGTCATTACTGTGGAAAATTTGGCCACATAAAACCATTTTGCTTTAAGTTGTATGGCTATCATAGTCATTCTCATCATCAACCTAGACCTAAACACCACATCCCTGTCAACAGAAAACAATGGGTTCCTAGGACTGGTACTACTAACCTGATAGCTCACACTTCCTTTAGAGTTTCAGCCAAAGAAAACTGGTATTTTGGCAGTGGTTGCTCCAGACACATGACTGGATGCAAAAACCTGCTAACTGACCTTCATCCTCATGCCGCCAACTATGTAACATTTGGTGATGGAGAAAAGGGTGAAATCAAGGGGATTGGAAAGTTAAATTTCCCTGGAGTCCCTAACCTTGACAGTGTGCTACTTGTTAAAGGACTGACTGCAAACCTAATCACCATCAGTCAACTATGTGACCAAGGACTAAATGTAAACTTCACAAAAACTGTATGTCTGATTACTAATAAAGAAAATGAAGTTATCATGAAAGGAGTCAGGTCTAAGGACAACTGCTATATGTGGAGTTCTCAAGAAACGGGTTATTCATCAATGTGTACTCTAGCCAAAGAAGAATAAGTGAAGTTATGGCATCAAAAATTGGGCCATCTGGATCTTAAAGGAATGAAGAGGATTATATATGTTGAAGCTATCAGAGGAATCCCAAACTTAAAGAGTGATGAAGGAATATTTCTGGGCTACTCAACTAACAACAGAGCATTTAGAGTCTTTAATTCCATAACAAAAGTAATTATGGAATCTATCAATGTTGTGGTTGATAATCAACAGACCGATGTCACAGACGATGTTGAGACATCTCTAAATGATGCCCCAATTGATTTCCCAGACAAAAGTAATGAGAGTGAACTCACTCAAGCTGAACCTGAAGTTGACAAAATTAATAAGGGACCCTCTATCAGAATTCAGAAGGATCATCCTAAAGATCTCATTATAGGAGACCCAAATAAAGGGGTCACAACTAGATCAAGGGAAGTGATCTCACATGGCTATTTTGTGTCCAAGATTGAGCCTAGGAATGTCAAGGAATCCTTAACTGATGAATTCTGGATCAATGCCATGCAGGAAGAGTTAGGCCAATTCAAGAGAAATGAAGTATGGGAACTGGTTCCAAGACCTGAAGGAAAAAATGTTATTGGAACAAAGTGGATTTACAAGAATAAAACTGATGAACAAGGGGTGGTTACTAAAAATAAAGCAAGATTAGTAGCACAAGGATGCACTAAAGTTGGAGGAGTTGATTTTGATGAAACATTTTCCCCTGTAGCTCGCCTTGAGTCCATTAGACTATTGCTTGGAGTGACATGTATTCTGAAGTTTAAATTGTTCCAAATGGATGTAAAAATTGCCTTCTTGAATGGTTACTTAAATGAGGAAGTGTATGTTGAACAACCTAAAGGGTGTACAAATCCAAATCTTTCAAAGCATGTGTATAAGTTGAGGAAAGCCCTTTATGGTTTGAAACAAGCTCCTAGGGCTTGGTATGATAGACTCATTGACAATGGATACAGGAAGGGAGGCATTGACAAGACCTTATTTGTTAAGAATGAAGGAGGAAAACTCATGGTAGCTCAAATATATGTGGATGATGTTGTGTTTGGGGGGATGTCAGATAAGATGCTCGAACATTTTGTTAAACAAATGCAGTCTGGATTTGAAATGAGCCTTGTTGGAGAGCTGACCTATTTTCTTGGACTACAAGTCAAGCAGATGGAAGATTCTATCTTTCTATCTCAAAGCAAATATGCCAAAAACATTGTTAAGAAGTTTGGCATGGAGAATGCAAGTCATAAAAGGACACCTGCTCCTACTCATCTGAAAGTCTCTAAAGATGAAAATGGTGTTAATATAAATCAAAGTCTCTACAGAAGCATGATAGGGAGTCTGCTATATCTCACAGCAAGCAGACCTGACATTGCTTTTGTTGTAGGTGTTTGTGCTAGATATCAAGCTGAACCAAAAGTCAGTCACGTAAACCAAGTGAAAAGGATATTGAAATATGTCAATGGCACCAGTGACTATGGGATGTTGTACACTTATGGATCTAGATCTATGCTGACTGGATACTATGATGTTAACTGGGATGGAAGTGTTGATGATAGGAAAAGCACATCAAGAGGATGCTTCTTCTTGGGGAACAACTTAATATCATGGTTTAGTAAGAAACAAAGTTGTGTGTCTCTGTCCACTGCTGAAGCTGAATACATAACAACTGGAAGTAGTTGTTCTCAATTAGTTTGGATGAAACAGATGCTGACTGAATATAATGTCACGCAAGATGTCATGACAATGTACTGTGACAACCTGACTGCTATAAATATTTCTAAGAATCCTATTCAGCACAGCAAGACAAAACATATTGATATTCGTCATCATTTCATTAGAGAACTAGTGGAAGATAAAATCATAGCCCTGGAGCATGTTGCTACTGAAATGCAGTTAGCTGATATATTTACAAAGGCTTTGGATGCTAATCAATTTGAATGTCTAAGAGGGAAATTAGGGATTTGTATCTATGAGAATTTGTAGCAATTAATTTAGAATGGAAAAGGTAATAAAAATATTATCTGCCCACTTAAAATAAAGTGCCCCATTTATGGTAAATCAGCACCCAGTATGGGAACTTCCATCTATAGTCTTTTCACATGCAACCTCTACTCAAACATTTCCACCTTCCTTCAACTTCATCAACCTTCTCTGCTAGGGCAACAGAAACCTTTCCACAAGAACAACAAGATTTCAAAACATCCTTCACCATCTGGTTTTAAAACTACCAAACCTGCGCACAAAGATAGAACACCCTCTATGGACTTTCTTAATGAAGATATTTTGGACGTGATTCCCCTGTCTGTCATTCCAGGCGACGCTCTTGGTTCATCCTCCACTGCATGCCATACTCAAGGTAACAGTTCTAATACCCCTAGCTATAAAGACGACATACATCACACTGATCGTGTCATTAGAAATCTTGTCGCGAGGATCCTCAATGAAGGACACTCTGTAAAGGGAGTTTCTACTCCTCTATCAAGAAGGGACCCCTCTCCTGAGGTTGGACCTCATAATAAGAAGGATGATGATTCATCTAGGTATAAAAAAGAGATAGCTACTGAAGGATTGTGCTCTTTAGGGCAAACTTTATCTAGTAAGAAATCTTTGGGATCACCTACTGCCAATGCTTCTCAGTCTAAGAAGCATGATTCTGCAAAGAAGGTGATTGACCTAGAAGTTGAGATTTCGGATGATGAAGATGAAAGCTTGCTTCATCACTTGAAGCCTAGTGTGGCTAAGAGGATGAAGACCAGAAAGGGTAGGTCTGTGGCTGAGATGATGACAGCCAAAACCTGCTAAGAAGGCTACTGTTGTAGGCCCCTCAAAGTCTTGGAGCAAGGTTGAGGTGAAGAAGAGAAAAGCAAGAGAAATTTCTGACTCAGATGAAGATATTGAAGAAGATGTCCCTGACATCTCTCTTGTCAAGAGGACAACTGTTAGGAAATCCCCTGCAAAAGTTGTTGTTGTACACTTGGATAATATTTCCTTCCATCTTGAAGATGGAGCAGCAAAATGGAAGTTGGTAATCCAAAGAAGGGTGGCGGTGGAAAGAGAATTGGGCAAAGATGATGTGGAGGTCAAAGAGGTCATGGACCTTATTAAAACTGCTGGATTAATGAAAAATGTTGCTGGGTTAACTCAGTGTTATGAAGGACTGGTGAAAGAATTTGTGGTCAACATCCCTGAGGACATTGCTGATAAAAACAACAAAGAGTTTTGTAAGGTTTTTGTAAGAGGGAAGTGTGTCAATTTTTCTCCAACTGTGATTAATAAGTTTATAGGAAGAGGAACAAAAGGTGCATGTGAACTAAAAGCTACAGACAATGAGGTCTGTAGGGAAATAACTGCAAGACAGGTCAAGGAGTGGCCTAGCAAGAAACATCTCCCTACTGGAAAGCTAACTGTGAAATATGCTATTTTGCACAAGATAGGGTCAGCAAACTGGGTACCAACCAATCACATCTCTACAATCTCAAATGCTCTTGGAAGGTTCATCTTTGCTGTTGGAACCAAGCTGAAGTTTGATTATGGTAGATTCATGTTTGAACAAATTGTCAAACATGCTTCTACAAATGCAGTGAAGCTGCCCATAGCTTTTCCCTCAATAATTTGTGGGATCATCCTGAGCCACCAACCTGGAATTCTTAGCACAAATGATCTTCCTAGTAGAAGAAAACCTCCTCTATCAGTTCATTACAAATTTTTTGAAGGTAGTCATGTCAATGACATTGTCATGACATCTGCTGTGAAGAAGACAACCCCAAAAGGTGGTCTGATTGCTGAGCTGAAAGAAACTTGTAAGGAATTGGATAATGGGATAAGGGTAGCAAAAGCCAGGAAGGAAGCTTTGGAGGCTCTAATTGAAAGCTTGGAGCAAGCTGATAGAGATAATGTTGGACAGGCCAAGGAAACAAAAGCCCAAACCTCTAGTGAGAGGTCTGAATCTCAAGATGAATCAAGTGGCAGTTCTGGTTCTGAAGTTGATGAAGATGCAAGCTCCTCTGACTAGTTTTGTTGAAGTTGTCCCCCACGTTTCTGATGGTGTGCTGTGATGGACTTGGTGGTTCTTTTGGCAGTCATGTTCTGATGCCGTGTTATAATTTTTTTGGTTTTGTTTGTGATTTCTGGATTTTTATCTTAGCTTATAAAGCTGTGTATGTTTGTGGTTCTGTAACACCTAACAATATGCTTTGACATTCTGTGTGACAGTCTGTTTCACTAATAGACATTTACTTTGTCTCGTTGGTCTCTTTGGTCTCTTTTGGCTAAAAAGAGGGAGAAATAGCTAAAGAAGTTGTAGCTAAAGTAGTTAGGCTATAAGCAGATGACAGATGATGATGAAGATGATGTATGTTGGAGATAATCTATTTAGTACAGGTGTTGTTGAAGGTGATGTCTAGGTGATGTTGAAGGTGATGTGTGTGTTGAGCAGACTGAGGGGGATGCGAAGGACAAACGCATGTGTGTTTAATATGTGTTTACTAGTTGCTCTTTTAGCTAGTAACGTGTGTTTATTACTTCTGCTGCTAAATTGATGATGTGATTATTCTCTTGTGAAACAAATGGTCTGATGTATGTTTTAGCCAAAATTTGCCAAAGGGGGAGTTTGTTGGTTCTATGTGTTGGCAGCAATTTTGGTAAAACCTAGAGTGTTCACAAGTTGTCACAAGTGTTGTCTTGACATGAGATAACATGTTCCTGCAGGGTGTTTAAAATGTGAATATGCAGGATTTTACTGAGATGTCAGACCCGATGTCATGACATCTGTATACAGAACATTCAGTTTGAATGTTATGTATTGCGTGATTGCGCTTTTTATGCTAATCTCTGTATGATTGATGAGTTGATTGATCACGCCATTCAATCAATAATTACAACCAAATTGACTTATTTTCCAACGAGATATAATCAACTGTCATGAGAAGATATGAACGGAAAATAGTTTTAGGGGTTTATGTTGTCCAATCCCAGTCAAACGATTCTATAAATAGGGCACGAAAAACCTGGTTTTATACACAAGAAATAATGAACGAAAGAATAAGGGTTTTAGTCTTGTGTGGTCGTGTGTACTGTGAGTCATTCATTCATCCATAGATGATTGAATTGGACTGACTTTTGAGTTGTAATTTGTCCACTCTAAGCTTTGAAGCATGAGTGTGTGTTTACTTGATTGAGACTTTTAAGCAAGATCAAGTATGTGTTCTTGAAGAGGGTCTTCTTTTCATTGTAATATTTTTTTTACATCACTGCTGTGATTGAGGGGGAGTGAGTAGGATCTCATATCTAGGAGTTCTTAGATAGAAGTCACACGGGTAGAGATTAGGTGAAAAGACTGTAACTTGAATTTGTTTACTGAGAGTCTTTGAACTAATTATGTTTAGTGGATTTCCTTCCTGGCTTGGTAGCCCCCAGACGTAGGTGAGTTTGCACCGAATTGGGTTAACAATTACTTGTGTCACTTGTATTACTGTTCTTTATCTTTTATCCTGTTTATATTGTTCAGATATTAGTGTCGTGACATTACCTTCGACATCTCATATCTGATACCAGAATTTTATAATTCTTTGCTGGATTCGACAACCATGTTTTTGGCTCCAGCCTTCAAGGTCGATTGCTGCTTATTTTCGGCTATGTAAGCCAAAATCCTTTTTAGCGCTTCGAACTCAGTCATCAACGCTGAGTTTTCTTCTTCAACCTGTAGGGTCAACTCCTGACGCTCCTAGAGATCCAAAGTCGTCTTCGCCTACCACTTCTTTGTCCTAGCGAAAGCCATTGTTGGGGTGCAAATATAGGGAACAATAGGCATTGTCGTCTGGAATAAATGCAAAATCGGCCGAATCACACTGAGCGATATTGGCCAGATGTTTGTCGAACTGGCGTCTGTCAATATGGTTGATAAAAGTCTTGAAGTAACCTTGGTATGCTTCTGTATTCTCCACAATACCATCTGGATGTCATATTATGATTCGTTGGTGCATTGAAGATGGCACAACCCCGACCCCGTGTATCCATTCTCTTCCAAGTAACAAATTATAGTTGGCATTCGTCTCCACAATCATAAACATTATGGATCTAGTGACCGTTCCTACAGTCAAATCGATCTGGATTACACTAAGAGTGAAACCCACCTTTCCCTCATAACTGGAAAGCACCATATTGTGGGGTTTGGCATTTGTATCATACTTGCCAATTTTTCTCAGCATATGTTACGGTATCAAATTCATTATTGCTCCGCAGTCCACCAAGATTTTATTAATGGTGACATCTTCGATCTTCCCAATAATAAAAAGAGGCTTAAGATGACTCCTTATAGCCTCGTCGGATCTCTCGAATAAGGCATTTTTCTCCTCTACGCATCCACTGTTCATCACATAGTAGCATGTTGGCGTGTGAGCAACCATTTCTCTTTTTGTATTGCTGTCTATGTCTTCGACCTCTGTGATTTGGTTGAACTCCCTAGGCATCACATATACCACCCCGACTAAGATATCCAAAGAAGCTTTTAACCTTGAGTCTAAATTATCTGTCAACATTTCGTCTTCTGCAACCATTCAATCATATTTCTCTCTGGCCGCCTCTGTTGGAGTATTAAACTTTCTTTTGTCAAGGCTTAAGTCCTCATTTTGCCTTGCAGGCGCATTGGTGTTGGACTCAACTTTTTCCTTTTCGCTAACATCCCTCTATGCTTTCTTCCTTCTCTGTTCCCTTCTCCATTAAGACCTTGTTATGGGTTTTTTTCCTTTATAGTTTTCAGAGATATGGGAGGTTTTCTTGTCAGCCTGAAACTCCTTACGATATGCTAGTGACGAACCTCTATCTACCTCGAAGTTCTGCCATTTTCCTTGCTGTGTTTCCTGCCATCGACTGGCTTCACCCACTTCCCATTTGAAGCTTCAGTGTTGGGTTTGAAAGAGATGGGTTTCGCAGCAGGACCCTTTCGTTTTGTTTCACCAAGCTTCACCATAGGCATTCTTGGATCATATTACCTTATTGGGTCGAAAACCCTTATAGGTTGGACAACCTATTGATCTTGAAAGGCTTTCTGACACCCTTGGTGTTTTACCCTCCTTACTCCCTCGAGGTTTTGGGCCACTTTCTTGTCGAACACGGTGCTGCATCGGGGGAACAACATAACCTCTGATTTCTTCTTTTAGCACCTCCGAAGGAAATCAGTCATAGTTTCATCTTCTTTGGGGAAGGCTATTTTATTATACTCTTCTTGTTAACACTCATTGTAAACTTCTATGGAGGTTTATTGGGATATGTCGACCATATTAACCTCCGCGTTAACATCTTTAGTGATGTCCAACTTTTGGAATTGCAATTGAAGGCCCTCAGTAGACCTATCTATCTGCACGAAACCATCAACAGTTTCTTTGGTTACTATCATCAGGTTGGAATATTCAGTGACTCTGGTGTCGAAAACATTAGTGTTTCCATCAGTGGCATTTCTGAAAGCTCCCTGAACGAAGTCATTGAAAAGTTCATGATCAAAATGCTCAGAAACCCTATCCATGATAGGTTCGTTGACGAAATCCTCAATGACTTCGGTCATGTCTAAATCGTTAGTGACTTCGACCATGTTTACTTCATCTGGCTCCGTGTAGTGGGCATCAACCATTTGCAGAGGATTGGAGTCGATCTTCATCTGGCTCCTAGGTTTGTCTCCAAACTTGAGTCTCCCTTCTTGCATAGAATTCTGAACAATATCCCTGAAAAGAAAACATTGAGATGTTTTATGACCCAGAAAACGATGGTACTTACAAAACCCTCTTTCCTTTATTTGCTTGAGGAGGCACTTTAGCACCCAGAGGCATTATCATTTGACCATCCTTAACTAACAAATCAAAGATTTCGTTATATTTTGTAACGTCAAAAGTGTAAGTTTTCTTAGGAAATTTATCGTTATTTTCTGGTTTAATAGGGTTTTTTCCATTCGACGGGGCCAAAACCTTACACGCGTAAGATGGCCCTTGCTTCAACTCAGCAAGGTCAATTTCATTTTCGTCGAAGTCTAAAGGCCCATTATAGGATCCTTCATTATCATTATTGAAATCGATGTAAACTACTCTTTTATTCTTATTTGCTCTAGCATTTTCTTCTTTCAAGCGTTCTAACTGTCGAACCCTATCAGCCAGTTGGGCCATATCTCTCAAATACTGGGTATCTAACTTTTTCCTGGTAGAATAGTCAAGGCCCCCGACGGCCATTTCGACCAGTTCATGCTCTAGTACTTGTGTAAAACACCTATCTTTGAGTAATCGAAACCTATTTAGATAGTCATCAATTGGCTCAGTGAACTTTCATTTAATACTAACAAATTCCTTCAGACTTATCTTTGTTTGCCCCATGTAAAACTGCTCATGGAACATTCTCTCCAACTGATTCCAAGTATGAATCAAATGTTGTGGCAAGGTGGTGAACCATGTGAAGGCATTCTTTGTGAGAGAGTTTGGGAAATATTTTATCCTAAGGCTTTCGTTGTTCGAAATGTCTCTTGCCTCTATTAAATATCTAGCCACATGTTTGACAATGGATTCAGTAGTATCCCCGAAAAACTTAGTGAATTTGGGGATTTTTGTTCTAGGGGGTGTTTCCACCTGTAGGATATATTCCGACAGGGGTGATGTATAGTTTGGCCTTCGAAGGCCAAAGTTTACTCCATTTTGAGCCATAATCCTTTCGACCATGGCTACCAGATTGTTATCTGATACCATATCATCATGTCGAATCTACCGTGTGATATCATCATTGTTTTGGTTTCTATTTACCATTACTATCCTTGGCTTTCTTTCCCTGGGTATTTATGGTTCAGTCTTAGGGGTTCGACTTCTACTCCATGATTTACCATCTCTGGTTACAGTTGGTTTTGTCGATTTTAGTTAATAGTAGGGTCTTCTTCGAAGGTTACCCCCTGGTTTTCCTTTATCCAATCCCTCGGAGGGTGTCGATGAGGTTGTGGTACCCCCAAGAAATCAAACATTTGTGTCATTTGCATTGTCATCTGTTGATTCGATTGTGTCGTATTTTAAATCAAAGAATTCAATACGGTGGTCAATGTCTCGGTAAGCATTTGGACCATCTCATGGTTGCTTTCGTCCATCTGTTGTCTCCACATTGCTATAGAATTATTGGTAAGGTTGGGTATTTGTGTTTGGTATCCCAAGCCTGAAGATTGGTTATTTCTACCCACGTTAACCTCATATCTTGACCCTTGTAATGGGGAATGTCGAAGCAGCGTTATGTAAACTTGTCATCACTGAAGTTGGCATTCCATATGGTTGTTCTCGACCACCAAAGGGTATAGAGAAACCAAGGGGTATTGAAGGACTGTTTAGAACATTTCCAATTGGCGGGGGGTGAGGGAGCCCCCTAGGCTCAATGCAAGTCAAAATAGGTTCAGTATGGGGAATCGAATGCGTATGCATCGAACTTGCCATAGATGGAACCGGTTCAGACGTGTGCATTGTGGTCATGTTCGCCCCTATCGAAGAAGAAGGGGGTGACACATTGCTAGTTGATGGATTTTGGTTATATTGGCGCATTCAAATTCGCCATTCTCCTAGTGGATCTTCTCCTTGGTCTGTGTTCGTTAATTGTGGCTACTTTACCACTTCTTAATAGCATATAATGAATTCTTTATGAAGGGGGAAGATAACTGAATAACCATAATTTTAAAAAAACAATTTCACTTTTCTAAATTCGTTAGCACAATCCCACTGAGCGTGCCAATTTGTTTACCGTGAAAATTGGTAAACAACTGTTGATCTTACAAATTACTAAATTTAGTTACTTACAGGATCGATCAGATTGATCCTAGGACATGTGCTAATTATTTAAAGTGAATTTCAGTGAACATGAACACTTCGATAGTGTTTGCAATGATAGTGATTAGTGAAAATACTTAAACAGTAAAAGACCAACACAAAACGAAAAGAATGTTGTGAGAACCAAAGTAAATGGCAAGAAAGATAAATCTGTAAGATAAAGAAGTATGTTTAGAAAATAAAGATAAATTGAATTACTTCAAAGTAAATGGCAATAGTGTAAATCAAACGTACATTTCTCAATTTACTGTTTCTCTACACGCGGATACTTGGTAAATTTTATAGATTTTGTACACACTTTGAACACCCTTGATCCTAGCACTAAGACCCTCTTTTTATACTAATTGAAATAACCGCTTTCAACGTCCTTTCAATCACGTCGAGACAAATGACGCTTTGCATGGATGTAACTATCCACTATGTTCCACGTGTACCTTCAGCAACTTCAAACTTGAACAAAGTTCCCTCATTTATTTGAATTTGAATCTCTCGTTGAAACATCTTCAAAACACTAAAGAATATTTCTAAGTCCCTACTGCATCTTAATCCTCTAAATCAGGAACTTTCGACTAGAGCTTCAATATCAGATTCAGTCGAAAGCATCTTCACAGAAAATTCCACTTTTTAACTCTTAAAATGAGCGTCGAAATTATGAGCCAACAACTCCACAACTGAATCATTATGCATACGATAGCATTCATGAACACGCAGGTTCATCTCGTTCCTGATCCCTACTATAAGACAATAGCACACCAAAATTTGTTACCATCACCATAAGTAACATTTCACCATCTCCCATATGAAACCGACTACTCGCTCCTAATCCCCACCATAGGACCAGAGCATACAAAAATTTGTTACCATCACCGTAGGTACTTCACTAATTCTTCATTAGAATTATCTACTCGCTCCTGATCCATACCACCAGACTAAAGCACACCAAAGCTGAACCGAAGTCTGTACACCATGATGCATGACTCTCAAAACACATCCATTATCACCATAAAGTTCACCAAAAGAATCACCATGCATATCTCCCCGTTTATGCACAACATCATTCATCATACACAACAATTAATCAATGTCACGACATTCAACAAACAATAAAAAACAATAGCAACTCAACAAATGTAACTTCATAAGCATTCATTCATGTTACTTCACCAAAACAAGAACACATCATTGAATAAACATAGTGATTCGCTAATAGATTATAGAAGTTATCACAAAAATTTCCATAGTAAACACATGATTACAATTCAAACAATTCATTAAGCACTACCACGAGGCAACCCTGTGTGTTAGCTTTCCAACAGTTCACATGACGTCTTATTTGGACTTACAAAACAAAAGTTACGACCAAAATCGACAAATGGATCAAACAACCGAAACATGGACCAATCAATCGACACAAGGGACCAATTGATTGTCCCAAACCTAATGACTTGATTTTTTTCAAAATTTTAATGGACCAATCGATTACACCTTCATATCAATTGATCGTTCCTTTGATTTTTTTGATTTTTTTAGGGAACCAATCGGTTGCTCAAGGCGACGAATCGATTGGTCTACGTGAATTTTGTCCATAAACTTGATTTTTCAAGCACGTTCAACATTCCTCTTCATCCATAATCTCCATTCATCACTCGAATCAATTTATCCAAATTCCACATGCCTAAACATGAAATTATCAGTAATTCATACTATTCATAATCATCAAAATATACAACAATTATTCCATCACAATCCAACAACCAATTTTATCATTATTCATGGATACAACTCAACACTCAAGCATTCATCAATGGTAGAAAATACAAACACATAATCATGATGATTCAAACATAGAATCATACATAAAATCACATAGAGACACACAATCTATCAACAAATTTCCAAATTTTCATCATATAAATTCATCAAAAGAAAACCTAGGAACCCTAAAGACATCTCTTCTCTACCCCCATC
This sequence comes from Lathyrus oleraceus, assembly GCF_024323335.1. Lineage (NCBI taxonomy): Eukaryota > Viridiplantae > Streptophyta > Magnoliopsida > Fabales > Fabaceae > Lathyrus > Lathyrus oleraceus. The sequence goes on from NC_066582.1 coordinate 15,557,564, forward strand.
ATGCAATACACACATATTGATAGCCCCCTACCTTAGATTTCTAATAATGATGATGAATTGAACAACTTCCATGAATTCCTCTTTCCAATCCTAGCTCTCCTTCCCAAAAGTCATGTTCTTCTTTGCTTCTTATTTTCACGTACCGTCAAATGGTTAACTAAAACTTAGCTTCCTCCCAACTTTTAGAATTTATAAGGTTCCTAACTATTTCTTAAAATTATGGTTTTTGCCCAACTTATTACTAGTTTCTCTCCTTTTGCCACATGTTTTCCTCAATTCATACAAATGGCCTAAGTCTCCTATTTCACCAATTTTATTTTATTTTATTTCTAATAATAATTAAAATTCTAACCATTCTAATTATTTTCTAATTTATTCTACATTCTCATCACACCTTACTATTACTACCACACCCTAACAACATATAATCATATATATATTTTTTAAATAACACAGACATCAAATAATTAAATAAAATAAATCCAAATAATTTAATCGAATTTGGAGTATTACAGAAATTAAAAAGAGTTTTGATAGAGAGATTTCACAAGATATTTTTACACGATCGACCTAACCACTTGGCATACTCATGTCCCCAAGAGTTTTCTCTTGAGAGTTCCACTAAAAATCACACTTGAGCTTCAACAACAAACTGAGCTTTTACACCAACTTAGCTCAGGAACCAACAAACAAAGCTTTTACACATACTTAGATAAAGAGTCGACAAATAGAGTTTTTACACAAGCTTAACTCAAGAACATTCACGTAAGCTTTTATCAGATTTAGCGTGCAACCTTCAAATTATTTACAATGATATTACATAAGAGAATCAAACTTTTGAATAAAACAGATTAAACACAACACTAATTACAACTTAACTCTTACAAGGACTTTTCAGTCCTTTAGCATTACAACAATTTCAGTGAAAAGATAATTTCAGAAATAGAGTAGAAAAATGTATCAGCTAATAGTATAATATGTGACAACCCCTAGTGATTAAGAGTTGTTAGAGACTTTTAGGGTTTATTGTAGGGTTTCGAGCTAGCTTACATAATGAGGTGGGAAACTTTGTTCATCTAACATCTTTGTGAATATCCGATTGTCCTTCTCAACTTAGGGGTCAGGGTATTTATAGAAGTTTTTGGGCCTAAATCCCAAACACCTAGGAAGTAACAACTACTCCTGATAGAACGTGGGAGCAAATAGTCAACCCCTTTTATTCAAGAGAGCATGGTTACTTTTCCCATGACTTTTATGCACCATTATGGACTAGGGACACATCATTCCCCATGTTTATCTACTTTGGGCGAGTTATTCAAGAAATGGGTGACATGTTTGAGGAATGAGAATTACATCTAGAAAATGGGCGATCGATCTATGATATGGGTGATTCTAAAGGCATGATGGGTGAGGTACTACATCACTTTCCTCTCATGTCGTCCCTTGTGGGTCCTTTACAAATATATCAATACACAGTCCCTCAAGCACGAGGGCTTAGAAAGAGCAACATTGATTAGTATAATATTACCTTTCCTTGTCTAGATGGATCCCTATTGCATGTCTGAGATACATCTCCATGTTTCAATAAGGTGAATCACACTCCAATCAGTTGAGGGAAATTAAGCATCTGCCAGTTGAAGGAAACCAATCGCCAGTCAATTAAGAGAAATTAAATAATAGTTGAGGAAAATGTGTGTTGAATTTAATTTGATAGATGATGTTTTTCCTCGAGAAGCCAACGTTGGCCTTACTCCTTACACGTGTCTCTAGTGAGGGGAATCTTTTCCTTTTCTTATAACTGTTGAGGTGCCTAGTGAGCGGCGGTAGGTTTCCCTTACGTTTAGACCTCTGATTCCTATAAAAGGATACCAACCTTCCTTCTGTGATATTTTTGTATTCTCTCTTGTTAAACTTCCACCCATTTAGCTAAGAATTTTATAGGCGTAAAATACAATCATTTTACATGTTATTGACGACGATTGTAGGCATAACTCCATTCTTCATATTCTCATTCTATTCTTAATGGTAATTGTTATATTTTGGGATGTTTAAAGAGTGATTGCACACTTAACATAGCACATTAGGCCTCTAGATACGTGTGCCCTGGTAGTTTTTATAGTGTTTCATGTTCTTTTTAGGAATCAATGGTGAAAAACAAATGATAAACATTTCAACATCCAAGACTTTGTGTCCCTGTATTCTAGCGAGGAGGGGAACACTGCTAATAAGACTTTCCAATATTGGACATGAGGATGATGTGATTTTAGAACCATTTTGGGGGGGGGGACTCATGTAGCTTGTGACAAATAATCGTGGCAGACTCATATAGCACTTCAACGCAGCATCCGTGAAAGTGTTGAAGAGAAGCTTGCATTTTAGAAAATTTCAGACTCCGATGATCGCCATCTGTATGTTAATGAAGGAGACATACTCCTGGAGATCGCATCTGCTATCAAATTTGACAAGTGAAGATGGCTTGAAACTTTTTACTAATCGCCCCATCTTTGTTAGAGAGAGGTTGAAGATTCAAAAATTCTATCTCCTTAACCGGATCTTAAAATGACAGTATACCTTATAATATCACATGCAACCCTATTTTTTCTTTAAAAAATATATGAAAAATTATTTTAAGTATTTTTTCCATAACATTTTAAAATAGTTATATCTAAGGAAACTACATATTACATGGGTAGAAAACATAGTTTTATTTGAAAAATAAGTATAAATTTTATTTTATTTTATTAAGTAGTCTAATGGCCGAAGTCCACCTTATTAAAAATAAACAAATGAGATGTCATGGGTTCGAACTTGTATTCCTGTACCTGATGTCCTTATACAACTAACAACGATTGTCGAAAATATCTAACTAGTAATGTTATTATCTATATATTAGTAAGAGACCCGTGCGTTCGCGAAGGCCGTGCAAAGTTGATATAAATAATAAATAAATATAATATAGTTAAGTTAAGAAATATATATAAAAGATATACAAATTAAGTAGAAAAAATATTGTGATATAAATATTAGTTTAACTTAAAAGGTAATAGTGTTTTGTGAGAGAAAATTTCACCTCATATCCCATCATTTATTCCCCTACCCTATATTATATTTTTTTGAACCAGAATACTCTCATATAAATAATTTATTAAGAGTTAAAAAATATAAAAAAAATTAACTATCAAAACTCTTTTACAAAATCTTCCGGTACACAAAATAAAATTTAAAAATATTAAAAAAACTGACTATCGAAACTCTTTTCCAGAGTCTTCCGATACACAAAAAAGTTAATGTTAAAAATTGACTATCTAAACTCTTTTACAAAGTTTTCCGATACACAAAAATTAAAAGTTAAAAAACTCTTTTGCAAATTCTTCCGATACGCAAAATAAAAATTAAAAATGTAAAAAAATTGACTATCAAAACTTTTTTGCAAAATATTTTGATACACAAAATAAAAGTTAAAAAATATTTAAAAAAACTGATTCAAACTCTTTTGCAAAATTTTACGATACACAAAATAAAAGTTAAAAAATAACTATCTGAACTCTTTTGCAAAATCTTCCGTTACGCAAAATAAAAGTTAAAAAATATTAAAAAATTGACTATCAAAACTCTTTCGCAAAATCTTCTGTTACACAAAATAAAAGTTAAAAAATATTTAAAAAAAGTGACTGAAACTCTTTTGCAAAGTATTACGATACACAAAATAAAAGTTAAAAAATATTTAAAAAATGACAATTTGAACTCTTTTGCAAAATCTTCCGGTACGTAAAATAAAAGTTAAAAAATGTTAAAAATTTGACTATCAAAACTCTTTCGCAAAGTCTTTCGTTACACAAAATAAAAGTTAATGTTACAAACTGACTATCAGAACTCTTTTTGCAAAGTTTTTCGATATATAAAATAAAAATAAAAAAATGTTAAAATTGACTACCAAAATTCTTTTGCAAAGTCTTTGAAAATACAAAATAAAAGTTAAAAAATATATTTTAAAAAAATGATAAATTAGTTAAAAATACCAATGTATCCTATATGGAATGAAATTTTCTTTGTCAGGATGTATAAGAAAATTATTTTAATTGAATTAAATATCACTTAAATATCTAATATATATATATATATATATATATATATATATATATATATATATATATATATATATATATATAAAATATAGGTGAGTGATTTTATTTAATTTGGAAATAATACTTATAGTATTTTGCCCCCTCATTGTCATTCCTACCATTTTTTAATTATAATATCGATAGTCTTTTTCATATATTTTAAATATAAAGGTTAATAAATTTAATAGATTATTTTTTCAAAAATATCAATTGTATATTATATATAATTTTTAATTTTCATATTCCTAATATTAAATGAAAATGTTAGGTTGTTTCGGTATGTCAAACATGTTCGTTTTACTTTCATAATTTAAAGAAAGAACGAGCGGATGTTCGAATTCATGTTCATATATACATGTTCTTATATAATTAAGTAGGGGTGGCAAACGGGCATGCCCGTCTCATAAAAATCCGCAAAAAATGGGGCGGGACGATCATAATTGAGAATGTGGACCTAAGATTTAGGTCCGTCCCGCAAAAAAGTAAGGGCGGGGCGGGAAAAGTCCGCAGACACTAAATTCTTTAAACCTAAAAATACAAAAACTTATGTAAATGCACGTACAAGCAAAAGCCTGCGAAAAAACGGGACGAAACAAGACAAATACATTAAAAGGTGAGAGCCTAAATCTTTGTCCTGTCCCACACTAAAGTGCGGGTAAAACGGATATGTTTAGCGGACCGGACCTATTTTGTCACCCAAAAATTAAAAATAATTATCAAAAATATCTAGCTAGCACTATTATTATATATTATATATATCTATTTATAATTACTTGAAAAAACATATAACCCGTATCTATCCACAAAGAAAAGAAAGTAACGGGCGAAACATCTTATCAAAGAAAAAAGGAATGAATATCGGACGGCTAGGATTGCACGCGTGATTGATTAGGTTTAGAATAAGAGAGGGACCACCGCACCCATAAAGTCTCCTAATCCTAACTCTTTCTTCTTCTTCAACTCCTCGAACGTTTCACACACACAAGAAGAAAAGAGAAATCATCGACCATGTCCGACGAAGAGCACCATTTCGAAGCTGCCGCCGACGCCGGAGCATCCAAAACCTATCCTCAGCAGGCCGGTACCATTCGCAAGAACGGTTACATCGTCATCAAAGGCAGGCCATGCAAGGTTTTTCTTTCTCCTTTTCTAGGGTTTTTTAAGCTTCGAGATTCGTGTTTTTTGATTACCTTAGTCGATCTTTCATTTGATAATTCTGTTTATTGAACTGAGATTTCTCTCTGAAATTTGTGTTGTTGTTTGATTTGGATTCGAATAAGTTTTTATACTAATTTACATGGTATAGTTTATGTTGTGTTGATTTTAGTGGATTCAATTGATTGTTAAAACTGGTAACGCATGAACCCTAGAAAGGAACTTGAGATGAGTTGTTTTTATTTGATCGTATTAAGTGGAGACATAGATAGAGTGGTTTACATCTAGATCTGACACTGGTAACCATATGTTTATGTTTGGTTTAGCTTTTGAAGGAGCCAAAAGCAATTATAGAGGTGTAGAATTGATTTTTTGAATGATTTTGAGGTGCTTGGTTGTTCTAAAGTAAAATTGATCTGCCTCCGGAATGGATTCTACTTGAAGCTAGAATTCATAGCTTTTGAGTTTAAATACATTGAAATTTATGGTTCAATTCAATTTTGTTCAAAGTTATTCAAAATCAATTTTTCACAGCAAAGAGAAACATGATGTTCACTTTACCTTTTTGAGTACATAAGGATGGATTATCAGTGATGTGTAATAATTGGATATTAATAGGAAGGGGGACACGAAGATAAATGAATGTGCACAATGAGTTCTTTGCTAAATATTTATTTGTTGTTATGATTTACATTTTTGGGTTGTGTTAACTTCGTTTCTGTGTGGTTGTTTTCGGATTTTGTCTTGATAGGTTGTTGAAGTTTCTACTTCAAAAACAGGAAAGCATGGACATGCAAAGTGTCACTTTGTTGCAATTGATATTTTCAATGGGAAAAAGCTTGAAGATATTGTTCCTTCATCTCACAATTGTGATGTAAGTGAGATTTGCTTTTGTTTATGTGGGTAATATTTGCAGGTTTGAGATCCAATTTTGTCATCATTGTTTTTTATTTGCAGGTTCCCCATGTGAACCGTACCGACTATCAGCTGATTGATATATCTGAAGATGGTTTTGTAAGTTTTCTTTTACTTACTATACTCTAGATTAAGTTTAGGCTGTTAAAATGGATAATATAAAAGGAGAAATTAGGATATTTATATCTATTTTGTCGAAGGACGTTGCTTTCTTTTTGTCTGCTGAATGCTGAAGATGCTAGCATATCCTGAAATTTGAGATTATGTTATTTGGAAGGTTGCTATAGATGACAACAGTAGTCTTGTGTTGTGTTTTCGTTCCATGAAGAAAGTCAAATATTTCACATTAAATTCTACCAAAGGAATGATTAAAAAAATTTCGTTTTTGACTTCAACAAACAACTCGTTTAAACTCATGATAAGTTTTTTATACACAAGTCAATATAAGATGACATGGGGTGCATTTTCAACCTTTTCTAGAGTAGCTACCATTTCTTAACCTATTTGTGTGTTACTTTTAGGTGAGTCTGTTGACTGATAACGGAAGTACCAAGGATGATTTGAAACTTCCCACTGATGATGCACTCCTTACTCAGGTATAGGGTTTTATGATACTAGTTATTATTATAATTTATGATTCTATGACCCGCACATGTTGTGTCTCTAATTGATTTCTTGTATACTTTCATATAGATTAAAGATGGATTTGCTGAAGGAAAAGATCTTGTGGTTTCTGTCATGTCTGCCATGGGAGAAGAGCAGATATGTTCTTTGAAGGACATTGGTCCTAAGAATTAGAGTCATATTCTCTGAACTGGCTATGGCTATGGCTATGGGTGATAGCAAGTATTTTATTCTTATGTTGCTAACAGGTAGTAATTTTTCATACGCATGTGTGCGCAATAAAATTGAAAAGGATGGAAGCTGCCTTGAGCTTGAGGCGAGAAAATAGGAACTTTATTTATCTTTTGTCTCTTAAAGTTATTAAACCCTGCAGTTTTGGCTGGTTGAATTTGTCATAAATGTACCTTAAAACTTTATGCTTTTGTTGAGTTTAATATTGAAACCTTATCACTCTTTGCATTTTTTAATAATGGCAATATATGCTCAAAAATTTGACATGGTGTAATAGTAGAGCCTTTTAACTTGGGATGGGTGTGATCTACCCATGGTGTGAACTTGAAGCTTTTGAGATGGGGTTGATCTACCGATGATGTGAACTTGAAGCTTTTGAATTGATGTGTCTAAGGAGTTAAGGGGTGTTTGAGTATATATCTTAATTGAATTTGATTCATTAAGTTATTTTACGGTTGAATATGTACATTGAAAAGTTGCTTTCGCTCTTTAAATTTATCTTTATTGCATCATTAGAGTAAAAATATTGACCGAGAGACGGATAAGAGTCTAAGAGAGGACATGATTACCTGTTTATGTAGAAGCAATTTTTCGCAGTAATAGTTAACAGCAAGACATAATACTCTTTACAGCACTTGCATGAAATATATAGTCAAAATTTTAAAGTAGCTTTAGTTTTTGCTAGGCTTACAAAAATTACTCATGAATCACATATATGTTAAATTAAATTAATTAAATCAACCAATTATGAATTGAAATAAAGGAGTCGACCTAGGTATAAAATGTTGGTTATGGCAGCCATAAGGACATTGGTACAGGAGTCTCAATTTGATTAAGATACAATACACTTGAATGAAGACTGCAATTGGAGACTGTTCGAGATGGTGAGAGATTTTGATGCGCATGCTGTTGGTTTCATATGGCACTCAATGTCTTCGGCTCACTTTGGTAAAATTAGTAATGGATTATTGATAACTCAAAAGTTAATCTGAATGTTTGGTAATTATAGGTTATAGGGGAAGATTCATTGATAAATTAATTTGAGTGTTGAGCTAGATGTAAAATAAGATAAAAATATATTTTTAGTTAAAAATTTGTGGTTTGTTATCTTATTATATTATAGGTTTATTATCTTATTATATTATATTATTGAATTAATTTTTATTTGATAAAATGATTTAATTGAAATATACATTTACACCGACATTGTAAATCTTTTTATATTGACCGTGCACAGTAATTAATTACTCCCTTGATAAAAATAAATGTATTAATAAAAACATGAACATAGTTTCAATATATATGAGAAATTAAAATAACATCAAAATATATTAATTTTGTATACAAATTTTATAATAAAATTCAATGAGAATTTAACTCAAGATAATAATAATAATAAGTGTATTGTTTTCTATAATAAAATTGTAGTGATATTTTAAATTTTTTCATCTTAATTGATCTCATGGCGTTTCACTAATTTGAGAAATATCAATATTATTTTAAAATTTATTATATAATTTAAATCTTATTTAAATATATTAAACATTACATAAATTGATGTGAATATATATTTGAAAAAAGAGCTAAAAGTTAATAAAAAAAATTACATACTAATAACTAAAAGATAATTATCAAACTGAGTTTTCTGGGTTGAAAAGCTAAAAACTCCTCTTTAGAGCTTACCAAACAGATTCTTCTATTCACTTGAAATTAAGGTAATACTCATGAGTTTTTGTTGTAAAAATTATTATTCAAACACAAAAAAATATCATTTATTAAATAAAGAACAATGAGAACAATCCAAATTTACCAATTTATGTTAAACATAAATTACAATAACAAAAATAAGATAAAGAAACAACACAAGATCAATTAAGAAATGAATTTTATTGAGTCAGAAAACAACTCTGCAATACATTATTAATCAATAATCTTTACTAACAGATTATAAACGACTTTTAAAAACAACTCCCTAAAAAGATAAGAATGTCTTTTATTATTCATCTAATTTATCTCGTTTTCTACTCTTCTTATTATATGAACCACACAATCACAAGGAGTTTAAGATTGTTTAACAAACCGTTAAATAATCTTCAAATATTATCAAACTCTTAAAACAACAAATTCAAAGAAGTTATCTCCTTGTTGCACTAAGCTTCTCTCACTATAAATTTCTCTTCTTTGAAAATGATAAAAAAAATCTTGAATATAACATATTCGAAGACAAAATATCTCGGGTTTTTGTCAAACGCACCACATTTCACCATAAACACTAGACAAATTCGATTTTTAAAAAAAATGTTTCTCCTAAACATCTAGTGTTTGTAGCGATATAATTCAAGTTGTAGTCCAAGTCCAAGTTAATTAGGATTAGGGTTTATTAAGTTAGTTGCTTAATATACAAGTAACACAGCTGTATATATACCTACATAACTGTAATTTAGTTTTACAACTTTTTCAATAATAACAATTCATCAATTACTTTTCATTCTTTCTCTTATTCCTTCTCTCACTCAAAGTGCCTCATGTACTAACAAATTGGTATCTAGAGCTTTTGGTTCGTGTTCTTGGTCGTATTTTCAAGAATTTCACGTTGGTGGTCGTGGTTTTAGGGATCGTGAATCGCAATTGCTGCAGAGATGAATGGTACCAAAGACATTCTGAATTCTCTTCCGATTCTTGACGGCAAAAATTGGAACCGATCGAGTAAGTGTAACACCCAAAATCCCAAAACTTATAAATAAAGAATTATACAACAATTTAAGGTGTTGTAGCACCTCAAATTTGCACCTATCATTATACATACCATTTCATATTAGGTCATAGCATATCATGATCCATTGCATAGCATTTGCATTGTCCCCAGTTGCCCCAAGAGCAAGCAAGCAAGAATTAGGTCAAACTGATCAGGAGATCAGTCAACCAATCAAGCAAAGGTATTTCTCAAGGAATCAAAGCCCTAGGGTTTGTCCAACAAGTTCACATGCCTTGGGGGTCTTTTTGAAGTGTTCAAGTCAAGGGTTGAAGGCTCAGAGGTCATCAGTCAATGCACAGGCAGGCAGAAAACTCTAAACAGTCAACAATCAGTCAAAGCAGTGGATGGTGGCCATTCTTGTGGAATTTGGGCACCATGGTCAATAATCAAGAGTTCATATGTCTTGGGGCATCATTTGAAGTCAAGGTCTCAAGGAATTAGGGTTTGGAATTCATCAGAAGTGCACAGTCAGTCCAAAACCCTAGAAAAGTCAAAGTTGGTCAACTGTGGATTTAATCAGTGATTTGATGGATAGAATTGATCTGAAGGAGTTCATTCATGCTTGTATAAGTCTCATGTATCATGTCAAGCCTCATCATGGAAGAAAATCAAGCCAATCAGAAATTTTCCAGAAATAGAAAGTGGACCTGTAATTTCAACTGTCAAAAATGGAAACTTCTTGATCTTAAACTTGCATCATGATACAAGCTTCAAATGAATTTTTGCCCAACATGAAAGTTGAAGATCTTGTCTTCCCATTTTCAAAAAGTCCAAGAACTCTCAAATCCCATGTGTGGTTGTCAAGATATGATCAATTCATTTTCATCAATTTGTGAACTTCAAATGAGCATATCTCTCAAACCATAAGGCCAAATTTGGTGGGGTTTTTCCTACAAACCACATTTTTCATCCTCTTTCCAAAAATATAAATTTCATTCATCAAAACCCTACCAATCAAAATGGCATTTTTTGACCTTTTCCTTTTAAAATCAAAGTTTGACCAAACTTTGACTTTTTGAATTAAGACTTTTTTCACTATTTTGCCAATTGAGATTGCTTTCATATCATGTTTGAAATTTGCTCCAATCCCAAATTCATGTCCATACCATTACCATACCATAATTTTGGCAAAAGTGCATAATTTGTTAGTTTTGCAAATGGGAGCATAAGAGAGTACAACAAGGACAGCAATCCTTCAGCAACATAAAACAGCATTTGCAAAGGTCTTTGACAGCCTGTGCCCAGCCCAAATCGACCAGCTTTGTACCTCCCTTCTCCACTTATGCATAATTAGCAAAAAAATGCAATTGAGTTCATTAACACTAAACCAACTTAGCACATGGTTTAGTAATGATAAACAGACCATATTTAAGCTTCATTCTGTAAAATCCAACCCTAGTTTTTGCAGCCTACCATCACAAAAACACTCTCACTCTCATCTTGCATTTTAGCCAAAGCAAGATTTCTGCACAAACCATTTCGAAAACTCAAGCAGCCCTTGCATCTTTCATCATCCATCATCACTATGAGTTGGTTCCAAGTATAAAATATTGGCTGGAACTTCATCTTCAGACCCTGTTTTCTCCAAGCATCTCCAATGGCAGTTTGAGTTGTGGAAGCTTCAAAGCCTTGCTGAGCTCGTTTCCCTTAAAATTTCATCATCTCCAAGCATTTGAAGCACCTGTCTGCACTCGAATCAACCAAAACAACACTGCATCATCGAGTTCTTCGAATCAAGTAAGATTTTCGACTTTCTTATTTGCCTAAACCATGCTATGTATCATGTGGACCTTCGTGTGCTGATCATTTTGAACCATAGTTTGCTTAAATTGGTTGTGTATTTCTGGAAATATGCTGATTTGAAGTTTAGGGTTCATATGTGTTTTTGTTCGAATCTAGCTGGTTTATATGCTTTGATGAAAATGAACAGTGGATTATGTGTGCATGATGCCTGAGGATCACAATGCCATGCTTACTTCTTATTTCTGGACATTTCGTTTTTTGAGTTCTTGATGATAATGATGACTTTATGCTGCTGCTGAACAAACATAACCATGCCCATAATTCTCCCATGATTATGCTTATGTTTGTTGTTGGCTAATGATGTTTTGATGTTGGTGTTTTGAGTTAGTGCTCATTTTGATTGATAATGCTATGCTGATGTTTGAATCATGAGGATTTTCTTCCATGCTGTTTATGTGCTGTTGTATGATGTTGTTGCTGCTGTTATTTGAACCAAGCACTCTGTCCAGAAAACCCTCATGAATTGCATTTGGTATGTTGTTGTTAGGTTGCTGTATGGACTTTACTTAAATGCCGTGCTGTTGTGTTAATTTTGCTTGAAGCTGGTTTTATGAACATGAACTTGATACTGTGCTATGCCCTGCTGTTTATGTGCTGTTGTTGGATTTCATCGAAATTAATTGCTTGCTGCTGTTTTGAACCTCATAAATATGCCTATAAAATCCATGTGAAATATGTGGTGTGCTGCTGTTTGGTTGTCGTTTGCGCATTGATGCCATGCTGTTACCATACTCTTGAAATGTTGATTGATGATGATTACATGATGATGATGTTTGTGTGCTGTTTGTTTCTAAAACCATAGAACAGAACTCTCCCCAGATTTTTTCCCATGAGTATGCTTGTCTTGTTGTTGGTTGATGCTGCTTAATGTTGATGTTCCATGGCCACACTTGTTTGTTGATGTTATTGCTTATGGTTTGATGATGAACATTGAAGGGAATATGCTCTGCTGCTGTTTTGAACTTTCCCAGAAAATCCACATGTTCTGTGTTTGTTGTATTTGGTCATGGATGCTGGTTTGTTGTATGATCATTGTTACATGTTGCTGTTCATTTGTTGTTGGTTTTGATCGATTGATGACATTGAACATGATACCTTTGCCATGCTTAAACCCTAGGGTTTTGAAAACTCATAAAATTTGAGATCATTGGCCACGTTACTGTTTTATTGGCTGAGAGCCAATCAAAACATTTCGTTTTGCAAGCCCAAAATGCAGCACTTCAATAAGTGACTGCGCTATTTACCAAAATGCCATCCTGTTGACTTTATTTGACCATATGCTATGCTTATTTGCTCATATTTCATCCAAATGTTCATCAACTTCAACAATTCTTTTTTAATTCATTTCAACTCCAAAAATCATGCAATTTTTTTCATCATGTTCATGAATGTGTCCTCTATTTTATTGTGAATTTTAATTAATTTTCCATTGGCTGGATTTTTAATGATAATTATTTCCCAACATGTATGCATAAATGATACATTGTGCCATTTCAATTGTGAAATACTCATGTCATATCCTTTGAGCTTGAAACTTTTTGTGGTGAAACTAGACACAATGACCTTCATTTCCATATAAAGTTTGTGCATTTATCATTTGTGGATTGAGAGTTATGATTTTCTGAAGTTATGTGTTACATTTGGTGCTATATGAATGATGTGCATTTTCTTGATTTTTGTTCACATGCTTCCCTACATCCAATTGACCCCAATTTTGCATGAATCATCTATCATATGTCTAGTTGATGTATGAATTTTCTTGGAATTAATTGTGCTGTTTTCCATTTGATTGTGAATTTTCTTCCCTGCCTAGTCCATGGTTGACTTTTTGTGCTACATGTTGCCAAATCATTTGGGAAATTCTCATACCATATTGTATGATCATGAAATTTCATATGTGATAACTAGACATCTCAAGCTTTGCATTGGTGTTAATCTCATTCATTTCTCATCTGTTTTCAATTTGATATGATTTTTTTGAAGTTGACCCATGCTTGTTGACCTTCATTGTGCATGCTTGAACTTGGTTTGACTTTATGATTTTATTTGACTGCCTTCCTCTCATCCAAATGCCATGAAATTTTACATGTCTACCATGTTAGATGTTAGGATTGAGTGTGATTTATTTGATGTTTTTTGAGATTGTTTAGGTTGACTTTTGATGCAAGTCATTCTGTTGACTTTTGTGTGCCTTCCTTTGCCTTACTTTGACTTCAAATGTTCATGAAATGATAATAATGCATGATTTGAATGTGGGCCCAATTGTGATAGCTTCTCAAATGTTTGACCTTGACTTTGGTTGACTTTTACTTGCTGCTTTGACTTTTTCTTCCATCCTTGACCCTAGGCTAGTCCTAGTGGTCTTCTGTGCTTACAATTGAGCTATTGTTTCAGGTTGAGCACCAATGCCTCAAAGATCATTCAAATTTGATTGAGTTGAATTGTTTATCATGTGCTAACCCTTGTTTTGTAGGTTGACTCATGTAACTTGAGTCTTTGTGCTTTGCACATTGGTCCCTCTGTGGTTGACTATTGGTTCATTTCCCTTTGATTTTGATTGTTGAGCTGTTTACTAATTGGTTTGACTTTTTCAGGTACTTTAGTTGCTTAAGTTCTCTGAACTTGCTTGCTTTGCTATTTAGCAATTGCTTTGAGGTATAAACCTTTCTTCTTCATGTAGTCTGGAGACCCGGTCTGTTATTTGACCGGGCAAACTGTCTGAAGTCCTCCTTAAGAGGCAATGCCTGTGTTTGTTTAAAATTGTCCCAAGCAGGAAAAGTCCTCATTTGAGGCAATTGGTGGAAGGTAGGGATAAGCAATCTATCCCCCACTATTCAGTGTGTCCTCTCTTTGCTCCCATTACATGGTTGAAGCATTGGGATACAAACCCAAGATCTTGTACAAAGTGTACAGTGTCAGAGTCTTCGAGTATAGAAGGGTTCCCACTTTCTGGACCCATGCTCATTTGTCTATTAGCTCTCCCTGGCCAGGGATAAGAGCTGTGAGGTCTCATCCTCACTTCATCCTTTCATCTGCTTCACCTTAGCCTCTCAATGGCAAGGTTAAGAGCACACTTACCCTATTCCAGTTGGCCCTAGTGCCTAACCTTTTGCTTGAGCCTCTTGTATGCATATAGAGTGTGCTTCTTGTGATTGTGATTGCCTGTTTGCTTTGCCTCTTTAGGTGTAGCTTAGACTTGCCCTTGTGCAAGGTAGGTTGTGCTTGACTTGCTTCCTGTGCAAGTCAAGTCTGTGTGGTTTACTCCCTGTGTGAGCCATGCTTAGAGTTGTTTGGCCGAACTACGGCAACTCTGATTCTCATGTTCAGATGAGATACGTAGGCACGAGACGCGATGTCTTGCCGAGTTTGACTAACCACTAACACTAATTCTTTTCTCTCGCCCTCGTTGCGATCGAGACTCTTCCTTTCTCTCGCCCTCGTTGCGATCGAGACCCTTGCTTCCTGTGCAAGCCTTGTCTAGGATAGGTTGGCCCGTGTGCCATTTAGCTAGAAACCTTAACTTAGGGTTGACTTTGCATGACAACATCTAGGCTCGAGTCGTAGTCTCCCTAGTGTTGTGTCTCCCTCTGTTATCTGGTTAGGCTAGAACCTTTGTCCCTGCGTAGGGGAACTACATCGCCCTGATCTTCACACCAGATGAAGTATGTAGGCAGGAGATTGAGCTGATCTCTCCGGGCGCCCTTTTTTTCTTTTGTGTGTGTTGTCTGACCTTTGCTAGGCTCGAGTCCGTGACTCCTTAGCATTTGCTGTCTGTCTGTTTGAGTGTGTTTGACAGTTATAGGCTGAGTCCCCGACTTCCTATCAACCTGTTGTGTTGTTGTGTGCTTGGAAGCCGATGTAAGTCCATCGAGTGGCATTTGGGTTCCAGTGTGTGTGCGTTTCGGTTCGGATGCTGATGTAAGTCCAGCGATTGGCATTCAGGCTCCACGTTTGCCTTTGTTTTATTTTGTTTGTGTGCGTGTCCCTAGTTGCAATCGAGACCTTTGTCCCTGCTGGCCGAACTACGGCAACTCTGATTCTCATGTTCAGATGAGATACGTAGGCACGAGACGCGATGTCTTGCCGAGTTTGACTAACCACTAACACTAATTCTTTTCTCTCGCCCTCGTTGCGATCGAGACTCTTCCTTTCTCTCGCCCTCGTTGCGATCGAGACCCTTGCTTCCTGTGCAAGCCTTGTCTAGGATAGGTTGGCCCGTGTGCCATTTAGCTAGAAACCTTAACTTAGGGTTGACTTTGCATGACAACATCTAGGCTCGAGTCGTAGTCTCCCTAGAGTTGTGTCTCCCTCTGTTATCTGGTTAGGCTAGATCCTTGTCCCTGCGTAGGGGAACTACATCGCCCTGATCTTCACACCAGATGAAGTATGTAGGCAGGAGATTGAGCTGATCTCTCCGGGCGCCTTTTCTTTTCTTTTTGTGTGTGCTTGACAGTTATAGGCTCGAGTCCCCGACTCCCTATTAACCTGTTGTGTTGTCGTGTGCTTGGAAGCCGATGTAAGTCCATCGAGTGGCATTTGGGTTCCAGTGTGTGTGTGTTTAGGTTCGGATGCTGATGTAAGTCCAGTGATTGGCATTCAGGCTCCACGTTTGCCTTTGCCTGTGTTTGTTTGTGTGCGTGTCAGCCGAGCTACGAATGCTCTGATTCTTCTCTCGTCCGAGAAGATACGTATGCATAGGATGCGATATCCTAGCGAGCATGTGTTCGTTTCCCCAGTCCGAACTACTTCGACTCTGATGTCTATGCCTGATAGACTAAGTAGGCCCAGGATGCGATATCCTGCCGAGTCAGTTTCAGTCAGTCTCTTTTGTCTCTTTCAGCCAGTGTGTGTGAGTTTGAGCAGTGTTTAGCAACCATATTCCTTCCTTTTGTGCGTGGATCCCGTAGAGTACTACGGATGCGTAGGGTGCCTAACACCTTCCCTTTGCATAACCGACTCCCGAACCCATCCTCTTTGGTCGCGAGACCATGTTCTTTCCTAGGTTTACTTCGAGCGTTTCCTTTCCCTCTTTTGGGATAAATAACGCACGGTGGCGGCTCTGTTGTTTCTTTCTTTTCCCGCCGGTTTTTCGCGCGATGCGACAGCTGGCGACTCTGCTGGGGACATAAGAGAAGTTGACCTATGCTGGTCCATCTTCCCTGAGCGAGTCTCTCCTAGCGCTCTCTAGGATTAGGGTTTTGGTTGCTTTCTGCTTGTTGTATTTTATTGCATTCATTGTATATATGTACATTTATTGTTCGCATTGATTGTGTGCATTGATGTTTGCATTCATATTCATTATTCATTACTGCCTGACTGGTTGTCTGTTTTTCTTTGTGGGGTGGGAGTCCGTGAGATGAGTTCTATACCCGAACTCGAGTGCACTCTAGGATAGGAGAATGGCATAGTCTCGTTGACTGGTGTGGAGTAGTCCTTAGCCAGTTGACTTGCAAGACCATTCACTTGGTGGAGGTCATGTTGAACTAATAATGTCACACAAGTTATTTGTGGTTAGGCATTATTCTTTCAATCATGTGCCGCAGAAGCCAAGGACCTTAGCTTACCAAACCCATCTTGGCCTATTTTTAGGACCGTAGTGCGGAGGTCGTTCAGATGTCAGTTCTGATACGACTGTTACGCGATACTACACTCATAAGAGTTTCTCTTGAGAATATTCTTGGAATACGAGTATTCGTTCCTCCGATAATATTCGAGAGATGGAACGATGATTATGGGAACCTCTGATAGAACATGTCTGGCAGGTCTAAACCCTAGTACACTCCCTTTGGGTGGTTCTTAACCGAGACTCCATGCTCGTGACTCTCAACAAACCCATGATTCGTGGTTGAGTCGTTCAAACATTGTTAATATCAATGGATCCCGGATCAGGTGTAAAACCTAAGTCCACCAAAGCGGCTGGTTGATATTAAGAATGTCTGAACCGGTTCATGTACCGTTAATATCAATGGAACTTGGGTGTCGATAAGGTGAAAACCTAAATCCACCAAAATGGATGATTGATATTAGGGATACAATGAGCTTTCCCACGACCTTTGTTTGGCATGCTTTGCTTGATCCTTGAGTGTGTTTGTTGCATTCATGCATTCATGCATTCATCTGCATCCATATCATCAGTAGAAAAAGAAAATTTTCAAGGAACTCAAAGGAGTTTATTTGCAAAAAATTTCAAAACATGAAAAAACAGGGAAAATTTTTTCACCTGATATATCTGATGAGATATTCTCATATATGATCAAAATGCCAAATATTTCAAAGTTTGCAAATAAAACCCTCGAGTTCCTTTGAAATAAAAACAAGCATATGCATAAACACTTCATGCATCATTTGCATCAGCAGGTTCTGTTCCGGTCTCCCGTCCTGTGGTCTGACCCTGCGATCTTCATTTATTTTGAAGACGCACTTTGCCGGTATTATACCAGAGCCATCTCTACCAGATTGAGGGATCATCCTGAGCAAGAGAATTGTGAACTCGGAGAGATATTTGCCAGACTTTGTACTGTTGATGGATTTATTCCTGGTTAACCGATCCCGGGCTGGCATTGACTACTGTTCTGGGGCATGTAATGAGCAAGGTCTGTTCAAGAGTGGAGGATTCATCCATGACGATCAACTTGAAGAAGAGGATGTTGCTATCTTGGAAGAGGACGCAGAGGACTTGAACAATTTCATCATTCCTGGTGGTGTCTGCCACAATTGGGTCACTGTGGGCTTTCCTACAGTTGTTTTTAAGTCAGAGTAACAATCACTTTGTTTAAAAACCCTTCTCCCATGCCAAAAGGAGAAGTGATGGCATTGTTGGCAACATTTTGTGCAATGATATTTTCATTCAAATAAATTCATGTTAAACATTTGTTTTTCCAATTGTTTTCCCTTTTCGCTTTTTGCATGAAATGGGTGATCACAAAAAACCTAAAAAAAAAAACAAGAATAAAAGCAATCTTTTCATCTGCATAACGATTGTCTTGTTTGATTTTCAAAAAGCTTTTCATATCAAAATCATTATGCAGGTTGTTTCTCAAACCCATTGAACATAATGATCGGACGTCATCTCCCAATTTTGAATTCCCTGTATTCGAAGCGGACGAAGATGATGTTGAAGGGATTCCCGACGAGATTTCCCGACTTCTTGAGCAAGGAAAGAAGATCACTCAGCTGCATCTCGAGAATCAGCAGAACAGCCAACTGGGGCATCATCAAAAAAATCAAAATCAAAAAAAAAAAAAGGGGAGAGTAAAAAAGAAAAAAAGAAAGAGGAGGGTGCAAAAACCAAATCAAAAGAAACCAAAAGCAAATCAAAAGAAAGAAAAAGAAAAACAAAAGAAAAATAGCACCCTCAAAGTCCCAAGTTGGCTGATGCTGAATTCGATCGAAAGGAAAAGATCAACTGCCATGTGTCATGGTCAGTCGTATCAGCAGAGAGTGAAAAAGCATTCAAAGAGAAGGTCAAGCCTCGTGTGACCTCGTGCTCAGGAAAGTCTTGTCTTCCACACCCGATTCCAGGGGCAAGTGGACTTTACAAGCTAAGAACGTCCATACGTTTTCAAGAGAGCCTCTTCAGGCAGTGTTCTAACACTTACTACGATGGATAAAGAAGTTCACTCGTCCTGTGAATTCCGATGCAGTCAAGAAATACTTCGCCTAAACAAGAAAAAGGCAAAAGCTCGCTAAGTCGAACACCCCAAAGGGCGACTTAGGCAAAAAGGAGCGTCTCGGTGGATTGAAAACCCGAAAGGGCGATCCAGGCAAAAGTTAGAGACATTGAAAAAAAAAGAATTTGCATCCCGCTAGATTGATCACCTCACACTGGGGCAATCTAGGCAAAAATTAGGGATTTGGCAAGTAACTGCATCTTGACAAGACTGTGCTGTACGTCTGTCATCCGTCAGGGATTCTCGATTCGTCGTCGACTGAAGCTTTGAATACATCGAAAATTCAGAATGGTAGAGGAAAGGTCATTATGTTCAATGTAGCCCTCTCCAATATATATCACCGATTTCAAACTTGTACAGATCTATGGAGTCTCGCCCTTTGCAGACTACTATTCCATCACATCTATTTGAGCTTTTATCCAATTATTTGCATTCTTATTTGTTTCAACTCAACAAACGTTTTGCATGTTTTAATTGATAAAGTATCATTGTTTTCAAAATAAACGAATCTTTCAAAATTGTTCTTAAACAAAGTGAACCGTCACAATGATGGAAGGATACTTAGGAGACCCACAGTGCTCTCCCGAGGGTGGTACGATTACCAACAGGTAAGACAATTGTTCATATCTCGAGCATAACTGTATCTTTGTCCTGCAGAACCTCGTATGGTTTCTCCTCAGTGATTTTGCCCGATGCAGTGTCGTTTGAAGTTATTCATCTTCATGTTCCCGGCAGTACAGATTCTTCCTCCAAATCCCTGTTAGCTCTATTATGGGGCATCCCCAGTAGAGTGCTGTTTGAGCCCTATCGTGGGGCATCCCCAGCAAGTTTGCCGTTTCGGACATTTTTGTGGGGCCGTTCCCCAAGCAGAGTGTTTATTGAGGACCTCAACTTTCGCCACTCCAGCAGGCCAGTCTTCCTCTCCACCAGCATGGTTGTTTTTTCTTCGAAGATTCAGTATTTGGTAGATCAACATCCCAGTACTATGTCATGCCCTCAGATGGATCCCCCAGCGGAGTTGTTGGCATGGTGAGCTTTATCAATGCTTATGTATCCTCAATCAGAGATCTGGTTGCTTCTTGGTATCCCTGATTTCCAGCACGAGTTTGTTGTGGCGCATCCGCCTGTATGTTGAACTCTGTTCTCCGGTTGTGACCGACGATCCCTCCGGAAGCCTCTTATGGCTCTTCCTCCCCTGCAGGATAAGTGTTCCCTGATATCCCAGTCCCCAGTGGATTTTCTTTGCTCTCGGTTGGCTTTGGTTTTCTCTCCGGACGGTTGATTCCCGGACCTGTGTGTTGAGCATGTCTGTTTGTCAGCATTCATCATACATTCATCATGCATAATGCATACATGCATAATCATAGCATTCAGATACTCATGTTGCAGCTGTTGCCGTGTATCTGTTGATGGTTGTCTCCTGCTATTTGTTGATACAGAATCTCTCCAGTAGATTTTCCTTAAGCAGATATGGGTGTGTCTGATCTCTCCATGTAGAGCCAACCCCTTAAGCAGAAAGTGTCTATCCTTTCCTGCCATTTCCCCACTGAGATACATCCTCGTGGATGACGGTTGCTTCCGTTCCCTCCCTACACGGGATGGGTTTTTCCCTATTGAGTTCTTTCCTCATTAGGATGAGTCTTGTTTCAGTCTGCCTTTTTGGATCAATCCTGAATTGGCTTCCTATTGGCTGTCTCTTGTGCTTCCCTGGGGCATAAATGAATAGTCGCTCACTAACCGGCACTCATTCATCTTATCCTCAGCGGAATTTGTTGGCTTCTACCTACGAACCGGTAGCTGTAAGTCCTTTCTTTACGGTCTTCTACCCACTAGCTGGTAGCTGTAAATCCTTTTTTCTCACTCTGTCTCTCAGCAGACCGTTTGTTGGTTTTCTACCCACTAGCTGGTAGTTGTAAAATCCCATTTTTCTCCCCTTGGTGGAATTAACCCTTTGTGCTCATCCCGATGATGACTGGTTACCTTTCCATTGGCCTCTACCTACGAACCGGTAGTTGTAAGTCCTATCTTTGTGGTTTTCTACCCACTAGCTGGTAGTTGTAAAATCCCACGTTCTCCCCTTGGTGGAATTAACCCTTTGTGCTCATCCCGATGATGATTGGTTACTTTTCCATTGGCCTCTACCTACAAACCGGTAGTTGTAAGTCCTATCTTTGTGGTTTTCTACCCACTAGCTGGTAGTTGTAAAATCCCACATTCCTCCCCTTGTTGGAGTTAACCCTTTGTGCTCATCCCGATGATGACTGGTTACTTTTTCCGTGGTTTTCTGCCTACAAACCGGTAGATGTAATCCCCTCTTTGTGGTATTAATGGTCTTGTCCCCATTGGGTCTTCACCTTCCTTTTGGATACTTGCTCCGAGTAAGCAACTTTATCCTCTTTGGATTGGTCATCTTTGCATACCTAGTCCTGGTACCGATGCCTTTCTTTTCGGTCGATTATTCATCTAACAACCTACAACCCGGTTATGGATAATCTTCCATGCGAGGTTATTATCTACGTTTTGACGGCTATAGATAATATGTCTCATGCACTCTTTGGTCAATCCTTCGATTGTTATCACCAGCAGAGTAAGATTCGTATTCCCTGCGGAATCGGATGTTCATCCTTTAACAAGTTTGCCTTTGCTCACTTCAGGATGTTTTCGGTCGATTATTCATTTAACAACCTACAACCCGGTTATGGATAATCTTCCATGCGAGGTTATTATCTACGTTTTGACGGCTATAGATAATATGTCTCATGCACTCTTTGGTCAATCCTTCGATTGTTATCACCAGCAGAGTAAGATTCGTATTCCTTGTGGATCGAATGTTTCATCCTTTAACAAGTTTGCCTTTGCTCTCTTCAGGATGTTTTCGGTCGTTTATCCATCTAACAACCTACAACCCGGTTATGGATAATCTTCCATGCGAGTTTATTATCTACGTTCCGACGGCTATAGATAATATGTTTCATGCGCTCTTGGGTCGAAGTCGTCCTCCCCAGCCGAGTAAGATTCGTATTTCTGGTGAAATCGAATGTCCATCCTTTAACAAGACTGCTTTTCTAGCCCTCTTCAGGATGTTGAGTGTTTTGGAACACAAACCAATTCACGCTTTGGCACTCAGGCCAACCTTCCGGTATTCAGACCGAAGAAGTTTTCGACGATCAGGTCGATATACTTGCGGCGCTCAAGCCATGGTTATCCCTGTGTTACCATTTATTTTGGTATCCAGGTCGACGTTTCTGTTTTGGTATTTAGGCCGATTTCTTTTCCGTTCCAGACGGACTGTTCTTTCAAGACTGTTTCTTTGCCGATCCTGACAGGCATTCCTGTATTATATCCAGTTGGTGCAAATTTCTACGGTTCTTTTGTATTCAATCCCTGTTTACCCTGAAAGTCTGACAGCCACTGCTATCATCCGTTCGGGTTCCCAGCTGATTGAATAGGGGCAGCTGTAGCACCTCAAATTTGCACCTATCATTATACATACCATTTCATATTAGGTCATAGCATATCATGATCCATTGCATAGCATTTGCATTGTCCCCAGTTGCCCCAAGAGCAAGCAAGCAAGAATTAGGTCAAACTGATCAGGAGATCAGTCAACCAATCAAGCAAAGGTATTTCTCAAGGAATCAAAGCCCTAGGGTTTGTCCAACAAGTTCACATGCCTTGGGGGTCTTTTTGAAGTGTTCAAGTCAAGGGTTGAAGGCTCAGAGGTCATCAGTCAATGCACAGGCAGGCAGAAAACTCTAAACAGTCAACAATCAGTCAAAGCAGTGGATGGTGGCCATTCTTGTGGAATTTGGGCACCATGGTCAATAATCAAGAGTTCATATGTCTTGGGGCATCATTTGAAGTCAAGGTCTCAAGGAATTAGGGTTTGGAATTCATCAGAAGTGCACAGTCAGTCCAAAACCCTAGAAAAGTCAAAGTTGGTCAACTGTGGATTTAATCAGTGATTTGATGGATAGAATTGATCTGAAGGAGTTCATTCATGCTTGTATAAGTCTCATGTATCATGTCAAGCCTCATCATGGAAGAAAATCAAGCCAATCAGAAATTTTCCAGAAATAGAAAGTGGACCTGTAATTTCAACTGCCAAAAATGGAAACTTCTTGATCTTAAACTTGCATCATGATACAAGCTTCAAATGAATTTTTGCCCAACATGAAAGTTGAAGATCTTGTCTTCCCATTTTCAAAAAGTCCAAGAACTCTCAAATCCCATGTGTGGTTGTCAAGATATGATCAATTCATTTTCATCAATTTGTGAACTTCAAATGAGCATATCTCTCAAACCATAAGGCCAAATTTGGTGGGGTTTTTTCCTACAAACCACATTTTTCATCCTCTTTCCAAAAATATAAATTTCATTCATCAAAACCCTACCAATCAAAATGGCATTTTTTGACCTTTTCCTTTTAAAATCAAAGTTTGACCAAACTTTGACTTTTTGAATTAAGACTTTTTTCACTATTTTGCCAATTGAGATTGCTTTCATATCATGTTTGAAATTTGCTCCAATCCCAAATTCATGTCCATACCATTACCATACCATAATTTTGGCAAAAGTGCATAATTTGTTAGTTTTGCAAATGGGAGCATAAGAGAGTACAACAAGGACAGCAATCCTTCAGCAACATAAAACAGCATTTGCAAAGGTCTTTGACAGCCTGTGCCCAGCCCAAATCGACCAGCTTTGTACCTCCCTTCTCCACTTATGCATAATTAGCAAAAAAATGCAATTGAGTTCATTAACACTAAACCAACTTAGCACATGGTTTAGTAATGATAAACAGACCATATTTAAGCTTCATTCTGTAAAATCCAACCCTAGTTTTTGCAGCCTACCATCACAAAAACACTCTCACTCTCATCTTGCATTTTAGCCAAAGCAAGATTTCTGCACAAACCATTTCGAAAACTCAAGCAGCCCTTGCATCTTTCATCATCCATCATCACTATGAGTTGGTTCCAAGTATAAAATATTGGCTGGAACTTCATCTTCAGACCCTGTTTTCTCCAAGCATCTCCAATGGCAGTTTGAGTTGTGGAAGCTTCAAAGCCTTGCTGAGCTCGTTTCCCTTAAAATTTCATCATCTCCAAGCATTTGAAGCACCTGTCTGCACTCGAATCAACCAAAACAACACTGCATCATCGAGTTCTTCGAATCAAGTAAGATTTTCGACTTTCTTATTTGCCTAAACCATGCTATGTATCATGTGGACCTTCGTGTGCTGATCATTTTGAACCATAGTTTGCTTAAATTGGTTGTGTATTTCTGGAAATATGCTGATTTGAAGTTTAGGGTTCATATGTGTTTTTGTTCGAATCTAGCTGGTTTATATGCTTTGATGAAAATGAACAGTGGATTATGTGTGCATGATGCCTGAGGATCACAATGCCATGCTTACTTCTTATTTCTGGACATTTCGTTTTTTGAGTTCTTGATGATAATGATGACTTTATGCTGCTGCTGAACAAACATAACCATGCCCATAATTCTCCCATGATTATGCTTATGTTTGTTGTTGGCTAATGATGTTTTGATGTTGGTGTTTTGAGTTAGTGCTCATTTTGATTGATAATGCTATGCTGATGTTTGAATCATGAGGATTTTCTTCCATGCTGTTTATGTGCTGTTGTATGATGTTGTTGCTGCTGTTATTTGAACCAAGCACTCTGTCCAGAAAACCCTCATGAATTGCATTTGGTATGTTGTTGTTAGGTTGCTGTATGGACTTTACTTAAATGCCGTGCTGTTGTGTTAATTTTGCTTGAAGCTGGTTTTATGAACATGAACTTGATACTGTGCTATGCCCTGCTGTTTATGTGCTGTTGTTGGATTTCATCGAAATTAATTGCTTGCTGCTGTTTTGAACCTCATAAATATGCCTATAAAATCCATGTGAAATATGTGGTGTGCTGCTGTTTGGTTGTCGTTTGCGCATTGATGCCATGCTGTTACCATACTCTTGAAATGTTGATTGATGATGATTACATGATGATGATGTTTGTGTGCTGTTTGTTTCTAAAACCATAGAACAGAACTCTCCCCAGATTTTTTCCCATGAGTATGCTTGTCTTGTTGTTGGTTGATGCTGCTTAATGTTGATGTTCCATGGCCACACTTGTTTGTTGATGTTATTGCTTATGGTTTGATGATGAACATTGAAGGGAATATGCTCTGCTGCTGTTTTGAACTTTCCCAGAAAATCCACATGTTCTGTGTTTGTTGTATTTGGTCATGGATGCTGGTTTGTTGTATGATCATTGTTACATGTTGTTGTTCATTTGTTGTTGGTTTTGATCGATTGATGACATTGAACATGATACCTTTGCCATGCTTAAACCCTAGGGTTTTGAAAACTCATAAAATTTGAGATCATTGGCCACGTTACTGTTTTATTGGCTGAGAGCCAATCAAAACATTTCGTTTTGCAAGCCCAAAACGCAGCACTTCAATAAGTGACTGCGCTATTTACCAAAATGCCATCCTGTTGACTTTATTTGACCATATGCTATGCTTATTTGCTCATATTTCATCCAAATGTTCATCAACTTCAACAATTCTTTTTTAATTCATTTCAACTCCAAAAATCATGCAATTTTTTTTCATCATGTTCATGAATGTGTCCTATATTTTATTGTGAATTTTAATTAATTTTCCATTGGCTGGATTTTTAATGATAATTATTTTCCCAACATGTATGCATAAATGATACATTGTGCCATTTCAATTGTGAAATACTCATGTCATATCCTTTGAGCTTGAAACTTTTTGTGGTGAAACTAGACACAATGACCTTCATTTCCATATAAAGTTTGTGCATTTATCATTTGTGGATTGAGAGTTATGATTTTCTGAAGTTATGTGTTACATTTGGTGCTATATGAATGATGTGCATTTTCTTGATTTTTGTTCACATGCTTCCCTACATCCAATTGACCCCAAATTTTGCATGAATCATCTATCATATGTCTAGTTGATGTATGAATTTTCTTGGAATTAATTGTGCTGTTTTCCATTTGATTGTGAATTTTCTTCCCTGCCTAGTCCATGGTTGACTTTTTGTGCTACATGTTGCCAAATCATTTGGGAAATTCTCATACCATATTGTATGATCATGAAATTTCATATGTGATAACTAGACATCTCAAGATTTGCATTGGTGTTAATCTCATTCATTTCTCATCTGTTTTCAATTTGATATGATTTTTTTGAAGTTGACCCATGCTTGTTGACCTTCATTGTGCATGCTTGAACTTGGTTTGACTTTATGATTTTATTTGACTGCCTTCCTCTCATCCAAATGCCATGAAATTTTACATGTCTACCATGTTAGATGTTAGGATTGAGTGTGATTTATTTGATGTTTTTTGAGATTGTTTAGGTTGACTTTTGATGCAAGTCATTCTGTTGACTTTTGTGTGCCTTCCTTTGCCTTACTTTGACTTCAAATGTTCATGAAATGATAATAATGCATGATTTGAATGTGGGCCCAATTGTGATAGCTTCTCAAATGTTTGACCTTGACTTTGGTTGACTTTTACTTGCTGCTTTGACTTTTTCTTCCATCCTTGACCCTAGGCTAGTCCTAGTGGTCTTCTGTGCTTACAATTGAGCTATTGTTTCAGGTTGAGCACCAATGCCTCAAAGATCATTCAAATTTGATTGAGTTGAATTGTTTATCATGTGCTAACCCTTGTTTTGTAGGTTGACTCATGTAACTTGAGTCTTTGTGCTTTGCACATTGGTCCCTCTGTGGTTGACTATTGGTTCATTTCCCTTTGATTTTGATTGTTGAGCTGTTTACTAATTGGTTTGACTTTTTCAGGTACTTTAGTTGCTTAAGTTCTCTGAACTTGCTTGCTTTGCTATTTAGCAATTGCTTTGAGGTATAAACCTTTCTTCTTCATGTAGTCTGGAGACCCGGTCTGTTATTTGACCGGGCAAACTGTCTGAAGTCCTCCTTAAGAGGCAATGCCTGTGTTTGTTTAAAATTGTCCCAAGCAGGAAAAGTCCTCATTTGAGGCAATTGGTGGAAGGTAGGGATAAGCAATCTATCCCCCACTATTCAGTGTGTCCTCTCTTTGCTCCCATTACATGGTTGAAGCATTGGGATACAAACCCAAGATCTTGTACAAAGTGTACAGTGTCAGAGTCTTCGAGTATAGAAGGGTTCCCACTTTCTGGACCCATGCTCATTTGTCTATTAGCTCTCCCTGGCCAGGGATAAGAGCTGTGAGGTCTCATCCTCACTTCATCCTTTCATCTGCTTCACCTTAGCCTCTCAATGGCAAGGTTAAGAGCACACTTACCCTATTCCAGTTGGCCCTAGTGCCTAACCTTTTGCTTGAGCCTCTTGTATGCATATAGAGTGTGCTTCTTGTGATTGTGATTGCCTGTTTGCTTTGCCTCTTTAGGTGTAGCTTAGACTTGCCCTTGTGCAAGGTAGGTTGTGCTTGACTTGCTTCCTGTGCAAGTCAAGTCTGTGTGGTTTACTCCCTGTGTGAGCCATGCTTAGAGTTGTTTGGCCGAACTACGGCAACTCTGATTCTCATGTTCAGATGAGATACGTAGGCACGAGACGCGATGTCTTGCCGAGTTTGACTAACCACTAACACTAATTCTTTTCTCTCGCCCTCGTTGCGATCGAGACTCTTCCTTTCTCTCGCCCTCGTTGCGATCGAGACCCTTGCTTCCTGTGCAAGCCTTGTTTAGGATAGGTTGGCCCGTGTGCCATTTAGCTAGAAACCTTAACTTAGGGTTGACTTTGCATGACAACATCTAGGCTCGAGTCGTAGTCTCCCTAGTGTTGTGTCTCCCTCTGTTATCTGGTTAGGCTAGAACCTTTGTCCCTGCGTAGGGGAACTACATCGCCCTGATCTTCACACCAGATGAAGTATGTAGGCAGGAGATTGAGCTGATCTCTCCGGGCGCCCTTTTTTTCTTTTGTGTGTGTTGTCTGACCTTTGCTAGGCTCGAGTCCGTGACTCCTTAGCATTTGCTGTCTGTCTGTTTGAGTGTGTTTGACAGTTATAGGCTGAGTCCCCGACTCCCTATCAACCTGTTGTGTTGTTGTGTGCTTGGAAGCCGATGTAAGTCCATCGAGTGGCATTTGGGTTCCAGTGTGTGTGCGTTTCGGTTCGGATGCTGATGTAAGTCCAGCGATTGGCATTCAGGCTCCACGTTTGCCTTTGTTTTATTTTGTTTGTGTGCGTGTCCCTAGTTGCAATCGAGACCTTTGTCCCTGCTGGCCGAACTACGGCAACTCTGATTCTCATGTTCAGATGAGATACGTAGGCACGAGACGCGATGTCTTGCCGAGTTTGACTAACCACTAACACTAATTCTTTTCTCTCGCCCTCGTTGCGATCGAGACTCTTCCTTTCTCTCGCCCTCGTTGCGATCGAGACCCTTGCTTCCTGTGCAAGCCTTGTCTAGGATAGGTTGGCCCGTGTGCCATTTAGCTAGAAACCTTAACTTAGGGTTGACTTTGCATGACAACATCTAGGCTCGAGTCGTAGTCTCCCTAGAGTTGTGTCTCCCTCTGTTATCTGGTTAGGCTAGATCCTTGTCCCTGCGTAGGGGAACTACATCGCCCTGATCTTCACACCAGATGAAGTATGTAGGCAGGAGATTGAGCTGATCTCTCCGGGCGCCTTTTCTTTTCTTTTTGTGTGTGCTTGACAGTTATAGGCTCGAGTCCCCGACTCCCTATTAACCTGTTGTGTTGTCGTGTGCTTGGAAGCCGATGTAAGTCCATCGAGTGGCATTTGGGTTCCAGTGTGTGTGTGTTTAGGTTCGGATGCTGATGTAAGTCCAGTGATTGGCATTCAGGCTCCACGTTTGCCTTTGCCTGTGTTTGTTTGTGTGCGTGTCAGCCGAGCTACGAATGCTCTGATTCTTCTCTCGTCCGAGAAGATACGTATGCATAGGATGCGATATCCTAGCGAGCATGTGTTCGTTTCCCCAGTCCGAACTACTTCGACTCTGATGTCTATGCCTGATAGACTAAGTAGGCCCAGGATGCGATATCCTGCCGAGTCAGTTTCAGTCAGTCTCTTTTGTCTCTTTCAGCCAGTGTGTGTGAGTTTGAGCAGTGTTTAGCAACCATATTCCTTCCTTTTGTGCGTGGATCCCGTAGAGTACTACGGATGCGTAGGGTGCCTAACACCTTCCCTTTGCATAACCGACTCCCGAACCCATCCTCTTTGGTCGCGAGACCATGTTCTTTCCTAGGTTTACTTCGAGCGTTTCCTTTCCCTCTTTTGGGATAAATAACGCACGGTGGCGGCTCTGTTGTTTCTTTCTTTTCCCGCCGGTTTTTCGCGCGATGCGACAGGTGTCATCAACAACAATCCTCTAACAACACGTAGACATTTAGAAAACACACAGTGGAAAAATAAACAACATACAACACTTGTCATCGCATTCTCACCTTCATTTAGAGTATCATATTTAACTTCAATTTTCATCTTATAAAGACTCGTCTTTCACAAATAACTCAAAAAGAAAATTCAATATCCAACTCTTAACAATTTCAAAAACATCTCAACATGACAGTTGTTAAACTTCGGCAAAATAAGCACATCAACATCAAACATAATAAACGAAAACATCGTTTGCCTCCCAGTGTTATAGAATCAGAGCATGACGATAAATAATAAAAGTGATAAGTAATGAAAATAACTTCAAGATTTATTTCCCACTCACAATAACAACTCTACTCTCGAGTATCTACAAGATGTCTATGGTTGACAACATCAAAGCAAAGGGGGTGAGAATTCACATCAATAAATTAACGGTATAAGTTGTAAGGTAGAATTCAAACATCTATACAATCCACATCAATCACACAATATTATTCTCACACCCAATCCATCATCACACACAAAGCAATCACATATTAATCAATTAAATTATACAATGAGACTTATAACTTCAACTAGACTCATATACATGTGGTACCATATCATCATCAATTGGTTCATTCAGGAACCAGGTTCACCATGCTCAAACCCCGAATCCACCCTACTCGGATTTGGGACAAGTCATCAATCCACCTTACTTGGATTGCAACTTGCCTCTTTTATCGACGACAGCGACATAAATAATGCATGTCACAACACGTCAATGCAACAACAACATAATGTTTAAAGTCCCCTCCCGACAATAAACACATCATGCATTGAACCAATAATAATAGTTCCCTTCTCGAACTATCATCCCACAACAATACAATCATAGTTCAGCGGCATCAGTCATGCTCATACAACAACGTATCATCATCACAATTCACATAAATTATCAAAACATGATCATCATGTATGCATATATATATCGTTCATCAATTACTTCACAAATTCAAACCATACATTAACACAATAATCATACAGTCACACAACAAAAATATTTCACCAAAACACTATCATTATGTCGCTCCACACGCCATCTCTCTAATGCTTCAAACGACACATCATTTGGACTTACTGAACAAAAGTTATGATAAAAACAATATTTTGCCTAAATTTGCCTTTCTAATTCTAATCAAGTGTAAAGTCTGATTCAAATCAAATCAGGCAGGGGCTACTCATAAGACCGTGACTCAAATCAAAATCACAGTGCAAACCTCTGATTCAAATCAAATTAGTCTGCATCATTTTTTTGCTAAGTTTTCACCGTTGGAGGCCTTCCAAACCTCCGATTTTGATTCCGTAAAAATCCAAACACTTAGAATTTGGTAGACTACAATTATTCAATTATCAAAACAATAAATTCACAATATATCACAGATTGATATTAGAAAAATAATCACTTTTCAAGGTTTTCAGGTTATGTTTTCCAAGATTTTTCAACACAACAACGAAGGAGTTTCAAGGTGAACATAAAAATAATTTTCATACATTATAGTACACGAATTTCACCACCAACATCGTTACATAACATCAATTTATCACCAATTACAATAAAAAATCCTTCAACCCTGTTGAAGGTTAAGGACTTCTCATTCTACGTTTCATGCATTATACCCATTTATAAAAAAACTTATACCCCTTACCTAGATTTCCTAGCAACAATAGCAAAATTCAGATCTTTGATTGTTCTTCCCCTCTCTCCGAAGCTCTAACCTTCTATCTCCCTTATGCCTTTAATCCTTTTTTCACATACTGATAGAAAATCCTCTAAACCTAGGTTACCTCTTAACCTTATATAATTAGGGTAATCTAGTCATAATTATAATTATCTCCCTTACTAACAATTACTCTTACTTCTTCCTCCCGTCTATTTCTCTTAATTTACAAATTGAGCCCAAACTCTCTAAATTCTTATTTTTAATTAAATAGAACCACTAAAATAGTATTATTTTAATTATTAAAATAAATTTCAATTATTCTAAAAAAAATTCATTAACCTATACTTACTCTCTACACCTCCACCTAAAGGCCACACAACCTCATCCCCTAAATTAATTCAATTATCCCAATAATAATTAAATTAAATTACAAATAAATCAATTAAAATAATAACTCAAAAATTAGGGTGTTACAACTCTCCCCCACTTCAAGAATTTTTGTCCTAAAAAATTACCTTAAGTAAATAAATTCAGATACGACTCCCTCATCTGACTCTCAAGCTCTCAGGTCACGCTTCCACCAACCGGTCCTCCCCAAGCTACCTTCACAAAGGTAATCTCTTTACCATGTAACTGTTTCACTTCCCGATCCTCTAATCGCATGGGTGATGCCTCAATAGTCAGGGTATCTCTCACCTGCATATCATCCACTTGGATCACATGAGATAGATCCAGAATGTATCTCCTCAACTAAGACACATGAAATACATCATGAAGATTAGAAAATGACGACGATAAAGTAATATGATAGGTGACTTCTCATATCCTTTGCATAATCAGGTACGGACCAATGAAACATGGAGTGAGCTTTCGATACTTCAAAACTCGACCAACACTAGTTACCAAAGTAACTCTCAGAAACACGTTATCCCCTTTTCGGAACTCAAGTTCTTTCCTTCGCTTATCCTGATAGCTCTTTTGGTGACTCTCTGAAGCTTTCATTTTCATTTGGATCACTTTAATCTTCTTTGTGGTCTGTTGGACAATCTTCATTCCAATCACAACACCCCATCCCGACTCATACCAACATAAAGGTGTCCTACACCTTCTACTATACAACGCCTCAAATGGTTTCATTTTAATGCTCGAATGAATTCTATTATTGTAGGTAAACTCGATCAATGGTAAAAAAGCCATCCCAAACACCTTCTTGTTCTAGCACACAATCCCTTAACAAGTCTTCCATGGATTGAATAGTCCTCCCGGTCTGACGATCTTCCTACAGGTGATAAGCATAACTCAAATGTAGCTTTGTACCCAAAGCCTTCTACAAACCCTCATAGAACATCGACGTAGACCTCAGATCTCTGTCAGATACATTACTAGATGGATACCCATGCAAACTGACAATCTTATCAATATACCCAAATTATATCATAATAACCCAAATGGTATCACAATTCTTCACTATCTAGGGTAAGCCATACACAAATTCCATCGAAATTTCATCCCACTTCCACTCAAGGATATACAACAGCTGCATCAAATCTTGGGACTAGGGTATACGATAACGGTCAACGTTGGAGCCACATGACAACAAATCTTGTGAAATCAATGAACTCTGTCTTCAAAGGCATCTGAAACCTACCAATAACAGCTTTAGTGCAAACAACATATTTCAGGCTAGGGGCACTGTTTGAGACAAAACGTTCCAAATGGAGTTTAGTGTTGCAATTTGAGTAGTTATTCAATGATGATTAAATGAAATTCATTAGACATGTAGTTTTCAAAGCTAACACACACATGGTCACGGTGTTTGACCGTACTAAAGGTTGATATAGTGTTGCTGAGTCCATGGATCACAATGAAGGCATGTCGATGGGACAATACAACGTGGAACTAGATAGAGGTTGGTGCGACCGCAGAAAGTTCCAAGCTTTTCATATGCCCTGCTCCCATGTCATTGCGACACGTTCAAAGGTTCGAAGGGATCCATCCTACTTACTATCTGACGTTTACAAAGTTATAAGCTTATCCACTGTTTACAAAATTAGTTTTTCAGTTGTTGCAAAAGAGGATTACTGACCTGGATATCAACGGAACATTCTCTGTCACAATGAAGTTATGTGAAAAAAGAAAAAGGGTCGCCCAAAAAACACCCGTATTTGAACCGAAATGATACGACGAACAAAATGGTTCGATTATGTAGTTCATGTCGCCAGCCAAGTCACAAACGTACTAACTGTCCTAGTGTTGGAACAAGCACAACAAGATAATTTTACATGTACCTCTTTTACTCTATATTAAAAACATTTTTTTCATATGATAATTTTATGAGGAAGTACCATCACAAACAAATACAACACATTCAACACACAAGTAACACATAAACAACAACACAAACAATTACAACAATTAAAATACCATTACTATAACTAAGCGATTACAACCATCAAAACAATTTTGGACATATTATGCATCATCCTATGAACGTCTATGTCAGTCTTAATATCCACCAATTCACGCACTTCTCCATTTTGGTTGAACGTGAGCTCAAGCAATTGAATTCTTCTAATCCTTTCACAATCTGCAATTTCTCCATCTAACAAACGGTTCAACATCCAATTAAGACGTTCAAACGAACCTATATTCCAAAGTCAAATCTTTATCGGAGGTGCGACTGTTGAAAAGATTAAATCGACATTCCTCTTGTGAATGTATTCAAACATGATTAAAAAAAACAAAATTGAAGGTGATTGAAGAAAAATGGAAGAAGGGTAAGAAGTTGTGTGAAATAATATAGGAGATGCGCATAATATTTATAGAAGAAACAAACCATGCATGCGGCAAAGCACTAGGCTGCACACACAAGCATGCGCCAATACATGTGACGCATAAACACATGCACACATGCATGCGCCAATGCATGTGGCGCATACACACATGCACACATGCATACGCCAATGCATGTGGCGCATACACACATGCACACATGCATACGCCAATGCATGTGGCGCCTACATGCATTGGTTTTGCATGCATGCGCCAAGGATAATGATGCCTCCTTTGATGCTTAATTGGATGCGTCAGTTCAACTATCGCATCGGTTAAGAATAGTAATTATTTTGATATTTTTTTTGAAAAATTGGTTATTTAAGGATTAAATTTAAAAATAATAATTATTTTAAAAAAAATTGAAATTCGTTTATATATATATATATATATATATATATATATATATATATATATATATATATATATATATATATATATATATATATATATATGAATTTAATGATAAAAAAAGAGATGCTATTTAGTAAATTAAACTAGAACATTTGACTCTCGAGCAAAAAAGAAGAAAGGATGATAGAGAGTTATCCACGTCGGATTGTAAAAGCAAAAGAGAAAAAGGAAAACCGCACAGTATTACTCGTCAATCAAAGAAGCAGTAGTAACATTAAAGAACTAACGCCGTTAACATAGTCGCGAATCAGTAACGGAGAAATGGACGGTGTTTGTTAGTACTACCTGGTACGAGAAACAGCATCATAAGTCATAACAAAAGCAACCAGAATGAACGAGAAACAAACACCTGAGTAGTGAGTAGTGAGTAGTGAGTGAGTGAGTCAACACTAGTCAAACTCAAACACACTCACAACAAAACCGTTTCCCCAAACCCTTAACTCGTTTCATTTTTCTAACAAACCATAGAAATATAACCCTTTCTTTCTCCTCTGCGTTTTTTTCCATGGCTGAGCACCGCGTCTCCGAACCTCTCCCAGTGGGACCCACTCAGCTTGGAAATAACGATGAAAGAGACCAACACGAAAAAAAACGAGTCGGTGAATCTCCACGTGTCACCGAGTCTAAACAAAACGATTCAGCGAGTTCTATTGAACACTCGGTAGTGCGAAATTCAGAAACCCTAATTGTTCCTCCATCTTCGATTTTGCAGAAACAGAGTTTCGGTACGCCTCAATTTTAACGACTCTCTCTGATTATATTTTTTTCTTCAATTTTTCATTCAAATTATGAATAGTGAATTACTTTATTGATGTCACAGACGCAGATTTGCAGGGGATCCCTAATTCGCTGAATTCGTGTGATAAAGCTGAAAATAAGGTTAGAGATCATTTATAGTAGGAAATTTTGTTTTATTGAAAGATATTTAAATTTTAAATCTCGTTTTTTGCGATCATTGAAGTTTTTGGTTTTCGAAGTAATTGATTTTTTTCCCCTTTGCTGGATCATTTTGTGGGAGTTGGTGGTTTAGGTTTAGAGCATGTTTAGAATTGGGGAATTTGTTCTTGAAAATTTTGATTAGGGTTTTGAGTGTAACGTACTAGTAACCCTTATGTGTAGTAATATATTTGATTGTTTTTCTTGAACGAACAATTCTTAAGACAAAGCTATATTTTTGCATTGAAATTAAGCATCAGAAAGATGCATGTTATGTGCATCCCAAGGTGTTTTATTTCTTTAGTACTATTAAAGTAGGCCATTTAATGCTCAGGAAACAGTTGGACCTCCTGAAAAGGAAATTACTGCAAGTGAAGCAGCCCCGACACCTCCAACTCCGACTGAAAATCAGCTTCAAATGATTCTGTATTCAACTCCACTGACTGAAATACCACCAAATTCTGTTACAAAATCTTTTTCACCTGTTTCTATTTCAACCATACAAATATATAAAATGTCTCCTCCAAGCGTTAGTAACACACCTGTACCAGTAGTTGACAAAAAATATCCTTCTGGCGGTAAAGCCTTATCTTCAGTTTCTGTTGCGAGGACATCAGCATCTGATGGATACAACTGGCGGAAATATGGTCAGAAGCAAGTTAAGAGTCCTACTACAGGTTCTCGAAGCTATTACAGGTGTACTCAATCAAACTGTTGTGCTAAGAAGATTGAATGCTGGGATCATTCAGGTCATGTGATAGAGACTGTATATAAAAGTGGGCACAGTCATGATCCCCCGCGGAAGACTCTTTCCCTTAGGGAAAGTAAGTTTGCATCTCCCAAAGAACCTACTGCAGAGAACAATGTTTTAGTGAAGTATGTCAATGTTCTGAAAGATTCTGATCCGTCCACATCTTCCAAAGCTCAAGAAGCACCTTATAGTGCTGACAAGGAACCACAAAACTCGTCTAATATCAATGGTAATGGTAAAGTTATTTTGAAGGAGGAACATCTAGACAAGCCAGAGCCAAAACGAAGGCAAGTCCGTGTATGAAATCGTATTATTTATCAATAAAACTTAGACAGTAAGCCCATTTACTCTAGTAGTGACAGGTTATAGTGATTTATTTATGTTCTCTTATTTAATTTGATAACCAGAAAGGAGAAAGGCGACTTAATTCAACCAGATTCTCCTGTAAAACCTGGAAAGAAACCCAAGTTTGTTGTACATGCAGCCGGAGATGTGGGGATATCAGGTGATGGATACCGATGGCGCAAGTATGGGCAGAAAATGGTGAAGGGTAACCCACATCCCAGGTAAAATGCCTTTATCCACAAGCCAAGGATGTTTTTTTATTATTATTATTATTATTTTTTTTTAATGCTCAGGAAACATGTTTGTTTCCATCTCTTGTTCTGCGAAATGTTTCCTTCCATCATGATAGCATTATGTATCCATGAAAATTGAACTGTATCTTCAAGAAAATGCATCCAAATAAGTATTTGCTAAACTGGTTTTTCTGTTTCTATCTTTCTTTATGTATGATATTAAAGACCACTTTTTTCTTTTTAGGGGCTGTTGAGTTTCCTTTTTTAGTTTCTTTAATTTTTCACTGAAATTGAAAAATCTTCCTTTTCTTCCTATCTACTGCTTTATTTCAGAAACTACTACAGATGCACTTCTGCCGGATGTCCTGTCCGGAAGCACATCGAGACAGCCGTAGACAACTCAGATGCTGTCATCATAACTTACAAGGGTGTACATGATCACGACACTCCTGTGCCGAAGAAACGACACGGCTCACCAAGTGCTCCTCTCGTGGCTGCTGCAGCACCTGCCTCCATGAATAATTTGCAGTTGATTAAACCAGGCTCGCCTCAGCAAAACCAGAAAATTTCTACTCAATGGTCAGTGGACACAGAAGGAGAACTAACTGGGGAAGCGTTGGAGCTTGGTGGCGAGAAAGCAATAGAGTCAGCTCGAACTCTTCTGAGCATAGGTTTTGAAATTAAGCCTTGCTGAATTCATCATTCAGAAATCAGGCAGTTGTAGCATATAAATTGGTTAGCCCGGTCTCTTGTAATTTCACAGTTTCCTGTGTTTATCCTTTATATTTGTTCTTGGTTTTCTTCTCATGTAGGCTTTAGCGGAACAGTTTGTGTGTGTGTTTGCTCAGTTTGTCTGAAACAATTTGCTAGTAGTGGAACAAATAATAGAATTGATTGGCATAATTTATAGTATGACTGTTACCATTACCAGGACCACTCAAATGATTCGCGATATAAAGATGGGAAGATACTTAAGCATGTATTGTGGTATGGACTAAGGACTAGGAATATAAACGTTTTTATTTGGCCATCTTTGTTTAACTTAATAGGTAGGTAAAACAACTGTGAAAGTAAAAGAACATCTTCCCGTTGACCACAATGTCACAGGGGATACGAGGTAATCGTTTTGTCATTTGATAAGATGTATGAGTGATGTCTATAAATTACCCTTAATCTTGATTTTTAAGCAATGGTGTAAGCATGTGGATTCAAGCCCTCCTTCTAGCATCAATGTTCCTCTTGATGAGGTATTGTCTGTTTTAAATTGGATTGAGGTGTATGAATATTAATTTTAAATTTTGAAGTTGGAAAGGAGATGTTTGGAAAACCAATGAATTATGAGCAAATTTTTAATGGTTTCTCTTTATTTGTAGTTATTATTTAATCTCCGCCCTTGATTATTTCTTCTACCAAAGTGGGTCATATTATTTTCTCTCGCAATATTTTTTCTTTAATCTAGAATGAAATTGAGATTGATGATTTAACGAATATTGATGATTGGTTTAAGCATTAGACTAATCTTGGTATTTCTTATGAGAATTTTCTTCCAAATCTTTTGCAAAAAGTAAAAAATGTTTCATATTTTTGGAGATTCATCTTCGGATGTATCGTTATCACACAAAATAAGTGCAAATGGTTGAGTTTCTCTCACTTTGTCAAAATTTAATTCGGAGATGCATCTCCATATGTGTTTTAGGGTTTGTACGCAGATGTATCTTCAGATTAACTATTGTTTTCAAATTCAGATGTTTTTTTTAGATGCATCTCCGGATGCGTTAAATTTATATGTAACGCGCGCTGTCAAACTCCCTTCTCCTTCTTGATTTTTTGAAATTTTTACAAACACCATTGGAGTTTGTGAGCAATTTTCTTTTAGTCAAATTTTTAAGGAACAATAGGGCATCTACTTCAATAGTACCAATTCCAATTCATTCCATAGTTTGATTTTTTTAAAATAACCCACATTTTCAAAAATAATTTTAAAATAGCAAAATTTTCATTTTCCCCCCAAAATAACCACATTTAAAGAGGAAGCGCCTAAGACTTTGGCGCCTGCATTGGAAGCCTCATGAGGAGGCGCCAATGCCCTTGGCGCATGCACTGTGCCTCATGAGGAGGCACCAATGCCCTAGGCACCTTCTTAATGCATGTGGTGTATGCGCCAATTCATCTGGCGCATACACCCTTGTATTTTTTTTTAATTATGAAATAATAAAAAATAATAATTTTTTTTATTCATGATATAATAAATGTTATATGGGATTGACAAAAAATTAATGATCGACCCGATCGAAACGTCCCCCTGTTCCACATCCAGGTGCGTTAGTTTGTCTCCGAGGTCTCCCACGATTTTCCTGAGGTGTTTGGGGTCTTTGTGTGCTGACCTGGTCGAATGATGGCTGGTGTGAAGGTCCGACGGAAGTTTCAGTGATATTTGATAGATGTGTCATCATTTGTTCCCAATATCCGGAGGGGCTCTGACCAACGACGCTTCCGTAATGGAGTTCGATGCCCATGTCATCGTAGTTAGGTCGATGGGATTGGGTGGATTGTGGACGGTATAATTGTCCGAATTGGGACATTGAATCATTTTGGAAATGAAGCAATGGTTCCTGGGACGTACTATAGTTAAACAATGGTTGTGTGTTTTGGTGATGAGATGTTTGAGTGGTCATTGGTGGGGGGCTACGATGAAGTGATCCGTATGAATCATCTGGGCTATAAATGGTTGTGGTTAAAGCGTATGGTTGTTGGTGGGTATGGTTTGATTCTTGGTTTTGTGGTTGCGTGGGTGACATGAATGGATTGCGACGTTGGGTGTTTGGTTGTTGGGTGGATGACATGAATGTGTTGCGAAATTGAGTGTTTGGTTGTTAGGTGTATGTGGTAAGTTGATGTTGTGACGTTGGTTGTTGGGTTTGGGTGGTTTGACATTGGTGTTGGACGGGGACTTGTTGTTGGGCGTACGATGACGAAGCTAGTTGGCATGGATCCATCAAATACTGTGGCTCAGACACAAATTGTTGAGTTGTTACCGACCTAAACCATGCCATATATTATTGAGTTGGTCTTGCACCATGGATGTCTGGTTCGCATATTAGGGCAGAGTACCAGTACACTCCATCATATAGGAAGACATGGATAACTAGGACAAAGGCTGTTGAAAAAGTGTTTGGCAATTGGGAGGAGTCTTACAAACAACTTCCAAAATACCTGTTGGCTCTAAAACAGTATGCTCCAGGTACTATTGTCAACTTGGAAACGTTGTCTGCGTATAGACAAGACGGGACATGTGCTATTGGAAATGGAAATTCTACCGTCTCTTCTGGGCGTATCAACTATGCATCATAGGTTTTTCTTTCTGTAAACCTATTATACAAATTGATCATACATGGTTGTACAGGAAATACAAAGGAACGTTACTGATGGCAGTGGCACAAGATGACAACAATAACATTTTTCCAATCGCCTTTGCCCTTGTTGAAGGGAAGACTGCTGAGGGATGAAGTTTTTTCCTAAGAAATCTCCGATTGCACGTTGCACCGCAACCTAACTTATGTTTGATCTCCGACAGACACCCTTCAATCATCAGTGCATATAATAACATTGATAATGACTGGTAAGATCCTCCTTCGACGCATGTATATTGTATTAGACATATTGCTCAGAATTTCATGCGAGAAATCAAAGACAAGAAGTTGCGGAAGAAGGTTGTCAACGCAGGTTACGCATTATCAGAACCTTCTTTCAAACACTACCGCGAAGAAATAAGATTGTCAAACGCAGATGTAGTACAATGGATCAACAATATTCCATTGGAGAAGTGGACTAGGGCATACGACAACGGTCAATGTTGGGGCCACATGACAACAAATCTTGTGGAATCAATGAACTCTGTCTTCAAAGGCATCCGTAACCTACCTATAACCACTTTGGTGCAAACAACATATTTCAGGCTTGGGGCGCTATTTGAGACCAGACGTTTCAAATGGAGTTCAATGTTGCAATCTGGGCAGTTGTTCAGTGATGCTTCAATGAAATTCATTAGACATGAAGCTGTCAAAGCAAACACACATGTGGTCAGGGTGTTTGATCGCACTAAAGGACACAAGCCATTGGATTCTTCTAATCCTTTCACCATCTCCAATTTCTCCATCTAAGCAATTGTTCAACGTCCGATTAAGACGTTCAAACAAATCTATATTCCAGAGTCGAACCTTTATCGAAGATGCAACAACAGAAAATATTAAATTGGCATTTCGCTTGTGAATGTATTCAGACATGGTTAAAACACAAAAACTTGAAGGAGAGTGGAGTTGAATGAAAGAAAATATGATAGTAGGGGAAGATTTTGTGTGAAAGATATTGCATCCAAGGCGAGGTATTTATACAGAGGAGATATAAAATGCATGCGCCAAGAGGCTAGGCGCCTAACATGTCAAGACATGCAGGCGCCATAGGCATTGACACCTCCTCTTGAGGTATAATGCAGGCGCCTAAGGAATTGGCACCTCCTCACGAGGCACAATGCAGACGCCAAGGGCATTGGCGCCTCTTCATGAGGCTTCCAATGCAGGCGCCAAGGCCTTAAGCGCCTCCTCTTGATCCCAAACAGATGCGCCAGTTCATCTGGCGCATCTTCTTTTAAATGTGGTTATTTTGGAAAAAAATTTGAAAAGTTTGTTATTTTGGAATTATTTTTGAAAATGTGGATTATTTTAAAAAAAATCTCATAGTTCATTCAACATTTTTCATCCTCATTAATACTTTTTTTGAGTAAGTTTCTCATTTTTTTTTTTAAATGGTTAATGTATTAGGTAAAGTAGATAATTTTAAATGCATTAAGTAGTATTCACATTCGAAATATGTACCTGTTACAGACATGCACTATGATTTAGTTGCATTTTGGATTGTTAGGGCAAGACTGGTTTTTCTACTATTGTTGCAAACACAAGCTTTTTCGAAGATACATCTCTGAATTGTATCCTTGTTGGTTTTCGGAGACGCATATCCGAAAATGTCCTGGATGAAAACTGATGTCTTTTTCTCATATTTTTCAGGAATGATAGAATGAGACACGACCGTGAAACCCAACATGCGTTCGTTCGATGTGAGAGAGCTAAACTTTATAATGAGCAAGTCAGAGTTGGACGGGGAACCGTCCCATGCTTATTGATGGGAAACATCGACTTCTAGGAACCTCTTATTACATGGGTCCTCATCCCAGGGGCACCTCTCCCCTGCTCACGTTGACCCGGAGGAAGCTCTTGTTGCATATGATGGTGTCTTTCCACTTGTAGACCCTTATCCATGAGGGTCCTCTGACACCTCCTTACTAATATACTATAGAGACCATGTTACTAGGCATATCTGGGCCGAAGAGGTATATTTGTTAACACTTATTATTTATATGTTTTAAACAAATTTCCTATGATTGATATTTTTTAATAAGAGCGCGATTGTTTTGAGTTTGTTAACCATATCAGAAATATTTTGAAGCTTTATCAGTCTAAGAATGAATGGTTCCAAAGTGTCATCTAATACTCCGGTCTTACAGACATGTGTTCTTCCAGGTACAAGACAATTAGCCATGACATTCAGGTGACTTTTGCTAGGAGATGACCTAAGGAAACTGATCAGTCACCAATTCTACTAGTTTTCTGACACTTATTCGGCACGAATTCGCGAAATCGGTAACACGTTGTGTTTGGTTATTATCTTTGTTTTATGTCTTTGGACTACATTATATGCTTTCTTTTGGTAGTTCTGTTGGTTTTCAGGTTCAAGAAAGAATGCCCAAAGACTCGCCAAGGAAATCGGGCGTTTCGGACTCACGGAGAAGGATTTTTGAAGTTACAGTGGCCCTGACACGGCCACCCATGTCGCCTGACACGGCCCGTGTTAGGGGAAGGATAAAAGAAGAAGTTTTGGAAGAAAACAGTGGGCTGACACGGGTGCCCGTGTCAGAAAGTCTGGCACTGGCATTATGGAAACAGAAAAACAATAAGCCAACACGGTCAGTCGTGTTACCTGACACGACTAGTGTTGGCTTGGACGCCTTATCTTCTGATTTTATTTGAACTTTTGAACTTCTGACCCCGAAGGGCGTTTTAGGTATTTTCTACATCGGTTAATTGATCAGTGACTATTTAGAGGACTTTTTTAGGAAAAGAAAAAGGACTTTTTGGCACGACAAAGATTTGTACGATTAAGATTGGTACGATCAAGAGTTTCGGAGAACGGAGGTCCTTCAAGAGCAATCGCGATTGAAGATCAATGGAATCCTCATATCTTGTAATGTCTAATTTGAATATTGTATTT
Organism: Lathyrus oleraceus; assembly: GCF_024323335.1. Lineage (NCBI taxonomy): Eukaryota > Viridiplantae > Streptophyta > Magnoliopsida > Fabales > Fabaceae > Lathyrus > Lathyrus oleraceus. The sequence goes on from NC_066582.1 coordinate 15,600,758, forward strand.
TCTTTGAATAATATGAGCGACTAAATCCCCCAATGCCAGGGGGATGTCCCTTATTTGATCAAGTAATGACTTTGAATTCTTAATTCCCTCAATGTTATGCTTGTTATTCAATTTACTTGTGCAATGCTTTTAATGCTTTCGTTATCAGAAAAATAAGGATTGTTATATGGTTAATAATTGGTGGGATCACAACTGTTAAGGTTTTTGCACGATTAAACTGTAGTAGATATCACCTAGGGCTAGGGATACCCTATGGTTAATGGATATATATTGTTATTTCAAAAGCTTGGTTTCACCATAATTCCCTAAAGACTTAGCTATTAGGATGAATGACCAAAGGTTTCCCTCTAAGGTTTTAGGAGGAAACAATTTTAAGATTTGGTAATTGAATATTTAAACTAGTTGAGGAGATTTACATTCAAGGTCATTGCAGAAAATAATCACACACCGTACCCTGGCATAATTCTCATATTTGTGTAAAAGCTATATTTTGCATTCTGCTTAATTCAATTATAGTTCAGATTTATTCCAAACCAAAAACTCTTGTTTTTGTTTAATTGAATCACAATTTAAACTAATATTATTACGCAGTCCTCGAGAACGATATTTGGGAAATTTCCCTATTATTACTACATCGGTAAAATAGTACACTTGCTATTTTCTCGATCAAGTTTTTGGCGCCGTTGTCGTGGACTAATAAATATTAAGTTTAAATTTAGTTCAATTGAAATTTTATTCTCTGCAACTAAAATTTAATTTCTGTTCTTTTAGTCATTTATTTCGATCATTATTAACTAATTTGTGTCTGATATTTGTATGCGAGGTAAGGCCTCAACTGATTTTCATTTTGATGCAGAAATCGAAAGAACGTTGCGTGCAAGACTCAGACAAGCTAGATTAGCAAGACTAGAATCAGAAAAAGACGAAAAACATTCCATTCATTCAGATTCAGGGTCAGAGAGAGAGAGAGAGGGATCGAAATAATGGGTGAGAATCCACCACCGTCAGAAAGACTATTGGGTGACTACAGAGGCGCAAATGCACCAACCAGTAGATTAACAATTGTCAACCAACCGGTGAATATGACCAATTTTCAGCTACATCCAAGTATAATCAATCAACTTGAAAGAAAGCATTTCACTGGAAAGGTAAATGAAGATGCAAACACGCATTTGCAGAGATTTCTGACCATGAGCAAGACTCTAAAAATTGATGGTCACACGGAGGAAGCAAAGAAGTTAAGAATGTTCCCGTTCACCTTAGTTAAAGAAGATAAAGAATGGTTTTATTCTCTCCCGGCCGGTAGTATTACATCATGGGAAGAGATGGAAAAGGATTTCCTGAATGAGTATTTTCCAGCATCAGTGTTTTTGAGAAAAAAGGTATGAAATCCTGAACTTTAAGCAGAAAGAGGGTGAATCTTTGGGAGATGCTTACAAGAGATTCAAAAGGGTCCTAGTGGCTTGCCCAACTCACAATATGGATCCAACAGAACATATGTAGATGTTTGTAAATGGTCTCAAAATAAAGACCAAACAGTTGACTGATACCGCAGACGGTGGCTCAACTGATTTCTCACCAGCCACCGGTATCAAAAAGATCATTGAAGCAATTGCTGCTAATGAGCACTTGGAGTTGTATGACAGATGTATACGTAAACCTGAAGGAGTTATTGATCTGAAGCTAGAAACTAATAGAATCCGTTTAGAAGATACTATCGTTGCCGAAGTCGAAAAGAAGCTGAAAGCGATGAATATTGTAACAGCCCAATTTTAGTAATTAGTTCGTATATTATTATTATTATATTATATTTAATTATTTGGAGTGTTAAGTAATTAATCGGTTGTTAGGTAGTATAATGATTGAGTATATTAATTAATTTGGTGTGTTAATTAATTATTTAGTTGATATAATTAAATAATTAAATTAACTAACTTGGTGTGCATAGTGAGTGGTTTAATTTATTTAAATTTAAATAAGAGATATTTAAATATTATGTATTATTGGGCCTAGTAATTAAATTAGATGAATATCATGATTTAAGCCCAAATAGAATACTATAAATAAAGGGGAGGAGAGTGAGAATTAGGATTCATTGATCATTTGAAGGCAATAGAGAAAGAGGAGAGAAAAAGTAAAGAGGAGGAGCTAGGGTTTCCATCAAATTGAAGAGGTAAGGGGGGAATCCTTATTATTATGGGTTAGTATGATTGGGTAAATGAGTAGATGTATATTTAGGTTAAAATCCCTAATTTGCATGATTTTAGGATTGTTAGGTTTTGATGATTATGCTTGATTGTGGTGATTGATTGTGTTAAAACTGCAAATTAACGTTATATATTTGGACTATTGTGTGAGTTATAATTTTCTGAACGTTTGGCTTTTTACGGAATTGAAATCGGAGGTCCGGAAGTCCTCCAACGATGAAAACCGCGGAAAATTTTGCATGCTGTCCGTCACACTCGCGGCCTGTTTTTATGTTTTATTGTCGAAATCGATTTGGTCATAACTTTTGATCCGTAAGTCCAAATCGAGTGCCGTTCGAAGCGTTGGATAGCTGAAACAGAGGGCTATAACTTTGTTTCAGGAATAAAATAATTTTGGAGATTATTTCGTGGATGTTCTGGGGGTTGAAGAAGCTTAAAATTATGTTGGAAAATTTAATAAACAACAACGTTTAGTAATGCCTTCGTGCACGATTTTGATCATAACTTTTAACTCGTAAGTCCGATTTTGGTGGCGTTTGAAGCGTTAGAAAGCTAATGCCCATACCTAAAACATGGTATTAATTGTTAATATGTTTTAATAATAGTCACATGCCTACTGTATTGATAAATATATTGGGTCATACGTTTGGTTGATGAATCTTTGCATTGTTGTAATATGATTGCGTGATAATTATGTTGTTATGTCGATGATGTTAAGATGTTGATGAGTTGTTGTTATTTGTTGATATTATTCATGTGGTAACATGAATTGGTTATTGCATGATGAATGGTGTGATGCATAATTATGAATGATATATTGTTATGAATGTGTATATGTGCCATTGGTGGATTTGTGAATGATATATTGTTATGAATGTGTATATGTACCATTGGAGGATTGTGAATGATATATTGTTATGAATGTGTATATGTAATTGCGGATGATATGTTGTTATGAATGTGTATATGTACCATTGGTGGATAATTCATAGAGTTGAGTTATGGTGATATGTGGAATGTTAAGATGGTAGAGATGATCTTAATTGCATATGTGTTGGTATGTGTGCATTCATTCATAGCATGGTCGACTTCATTGTGGAAGTGGTGAAACTGTGGGTTCACATGAGCACTCATTGATCCTTAATTGGAAATAGGTGAGGTAGATGTAGCACTCATTGATCCTAATTGGAAACAGGTGAGGTAGATGTAGCACTCGTTGATCCTGAATTGGAAATAGGCGAGGTAGATGAGCACTCGTTGATCCTTAATGGAAATAGGCGAGGTAGTAGATGGTACCACATGCATAGAGTCACATGTCTTGCATTGAGTCACATTAGAGTCATGTGGTAGTTGAATGTTTGCATGGTTGTGATTGTGATGTGTGTATGAGATATGGTAATTGAATTTGGTGATGTTTGGATACTTAACTTGGTGAAATATGTGATTATGTGATAATTGTGATTATGTGTATATTTGAGAATATTGCATTGAATTTTAGTATTAACTTCTTGAGTGTTAATGTATGTTTGAAACGTGTGAAATAAATGTTGGTTAATATTATTGACATGATTATCCAAGGTGTGATGAATTCCTTTAATTGTTGATTTAATCATTGTGCCTTATTATGCTATTTCATAATGATTTGAATTCTCACCCTTTCTGTTTGAATGTTACCTTTACATGGGTATCGTGCAGATACTCCAGAGTAGTATCACTGAAGTAAGTGGACGGTAGCTCGCTCGAGATTAGTTGGAGAGTTTCTGTATTTTAGTTTAATGATTAGGTAATGAGTCAATGCTCTGGTCATGTAACACTGGGTAGATTGGTAGTATCAAACTCATATCTCATTGGAGATGCAGTATGTTATTACTTGAGTTATGTTATCTTGAGATGATTGTTGAGAGATGATCATGGTATGGGACATGGATCATTTTATGAAATACATGAGTATTCTTTATTTTCTGCTGCGAACGCATATGCTTGAATATTCATGATAATTGAGATGTGTTATTTTAAATGACCAGGTGTATTGTTGGTTTTTGAAAGCTTTTAGTTTTTGAAGACGTCGATGTGACGCCCTTTTGTTTATATGCGTGCTTATTTACTCTGATTATATGTTAAATATTTTGGGGTAGAAAAAGGGGTGTTACATTAGTGGTATCAGAGCCTGGTTGACCAGTTGGTCAATAGTCGTTAGGGTTTTCAATCCCGTTGTATTTGATTCGTGTATCTGACACGATCGATACTGTTTGTCTGATACATTAGTAGTATCAGAGCAGGTCGGTCCGTCCGGCCAGGTTGTTTAATTAGGTTTGTTACCTAGTATGCGACATGTGTGTGAGAACACTGTCGGTGCTTGTTTTATTTTCCATTGGCAGGTTGGGAACTCGAGGATAAGATGAGGGAATCGTATCCGGAGTTGTTCGTTTGAGGAATTTTCGAGGACAAAAATCTTTTAAGTGGGGGAGAGTTGTAATAGCCCAATTTTAGTAATTAGTTCGTATATTATTATTATTATTATTATATTATATTTAATTATTTGGAGTGTTAAGTAATTAATCGGTTGTTAGGTAGTATAATGATCGAGTATATTAATTAATTTGGTGTGTTAATTAATTATTTAGTTGATATAATTAAATAATTGAATTAACTAACTTGGTGTGCATAGTGAGTGGTTTAATTTATTTAAATTTAGATAAGAGATATTTAAATATTAGGTATTATTGGGCCTAGTAATTAAATTAGATGGATATCATGATTTAAGCCCAAATAGAATACTATAAATAAAGGGGAGGAGAGTGAGAATTAGGATTCATTGATCATTTGAAGGCAATAGAGAAAGAGGAGAGGAAAAGTAAAGAGGAGGAGCTAGGGTTTCCATCAAATTGAAGAGGTAAGGGGGGAATCCTTACTATTATGGGTTAGTATGATTGGGTAAATGAGTAGATGTAAGTTTAGGTTAAAATCCCTAATTTGCATGATTTTAGGATTGTTAGGTTTTGATGATTATGCTTGATTGTGGTGATTGATTGTGTTAAAACTGCAAATTAACGTTATATATTTGGAGTATTGTGTGAGTTATAATTTTCTGAACGTTTGGCGTTTTACGGAATTGAAATCGGAGGTCCGGAAGGCCCCCCACTATGAAAACCGCGGAAAATTTTGCATGCTGTCCGTCAGACTCGCGGCCTGTTTTTATGTTTTATTGTCGAAATCGTTTTGGTCATAACTTTTGATCCGTAAGTCCAAATCGAGTGCCGTTCGAAGCGTTGGATAGCTGAAACAGAGGGCTATAACTTTGTTTCAGGAATAAAATAATTTTGGAGATTATTTCGTGGATGTTCTGGGGGTTGAAGAAGCTTAAAATTATGTTGGAAAATTTAATAAACAACAACGTTTAGTAATGCCTTCGTGCACGGTTTTGATCATAACTTTTAACTCGTAAGTCCGATTTTGGTGGCGTTTGAAGCGTTAGAAAGCTAATGCCCATACCTAAAACATGGTATTAATTGTTAATATGTTTTAATAATAGTCACATGCCTACTGTATTGATAAATATATTGGGTCATACGTTTGGTTGATGAATCTTTGCATTGTTGTAATATGATTGCGTGATAATTATGTTGTTATGTCGATGATGTTAAGATGTTGATGAGTTGTTGTTATTTGTTGATATTATTCATGTGGTAACATGAATTGGTTATTGCATGATGAATGGTGTGATGCATAATTATGAATGATATATTGTTATGAATGTGTATATGTGCCATTGGTGGATTTGTGAATGATATATTGTTATGAATGTGTATATATACCATTGGTGGATTGTGAATGATATATTGTTATGAATGTGTATATGTAATTATGGATGATATATTGTTATGAATGTGTATATGTACCATTGGTCGATAATTCATAGAGTTGAGTTATGGTGATATGTGGAATGTTAAGATGGTAGAGATGATCTTAATTGCATATGTGTTGGTATGTGTGCATTCATTCATAGCATGGTCGACTTCATTGTGGAAGTGGTGAAACTGTGGGTTCACATGAGCACTCATTGATCCTTAATTGGAAATAGGTGAGGTAGATGTAGCACTCATTGATCCTAATTGGAAACAGGTGAGGTAGATGTAGCACTCGTTGATCCTGAATTGGAAATAGGCGAGGTAGATGAGCACTCATCCTTAATGGAAATAGGCAAGGTAGTAGATGGTACCACATGCATAGAGTCACATGTCTTGCATTGAGTCACATTAGAGTCATGTGATAGTTGAATGTTTGCATGGTTGTGATTGTGATGTGTGTATGAGATATGGTAATTGAATTTGGTGATGTTTGGATACTTAACTTGGTGAAATATGTGATTATGTGATAATTGTGATTATGTGTATATTTGAGAATATTGCATTGAATTTTAGTATTAACTTCTTGAGTGTTAATGTATGTTTGAAACGTGTGAAATAAATGTTGGTTAATATTATTGACATGATTATCCAAGGTGTGATGAATTCCTTTAATTGTTGATTTAATCATTGTGCCTTATTATGCTATTTCATAATGATTTGAATTCTCACCCTTTCTGTTTGAATGTTACCTTTACATGGGTATCATGCAGATACTCCAGAGTAGTATCACTGAAGTAAGTGGACGGTAGCTCGCTCGAGATTAGCTGGAGAGTTTCCGTATTTTAGTTTGACGATTAGGTAATGAGTCAATGCTCTGGTCATGTAACACTGGGTAGATTGGTAGTATCGAACTCATATCTCATTGGAGATGCAGTATGTTATTACTTGAGTTATGTTATCTTGAGATGATTGTTGAGAGATGATCATGGTATGGGACATGGATCATTTTATGAAATACATGAGTATTCTTTATTTTCCGCTGCGAACGCATATGCTTGAATATTCATGATAATTGAGATGTGTTATTTTAAATGACCAGGTGTATTGTTGGTTTTTGAAAGCTTTTAGTTTTTGAAGACGTCGATGTGACGCCCTTTTGTTTATATGCGTGCTTATTTACTCTGATTATATGTTAAATATTTTGGGGTAGAAAAAGGGGTGTTACAAATATAGGTACCCAACATGTAGCTCAAGTCCAACATGTTCCTCTCGTCTGTTGTGAGACTTGTAATGGACCGCACCAAACAGTGTATTGCCTTGCAACTCCTCAACAAGTTGAAGAAGTAAAATTTTTGAAGCAGAATAATCCCTATTCCAGCACGTACAATCCAGGTTGGAAGAATCATCCTAACTTCTCATGGAAAGATCAGAAAGGGAATGTTCCTCAACAAGGTCAAGGTCAATATCAAAATCAATATTAACAACAGCAGCAACAACAAGCCCCTAAGAAATCAAATTGGGAGATTTCCATTGAAAGAATGGCAACTCATAATGTTCAATTCCAAGAAGAAACTAGAAACAATCATAAAAACACTACCGCTTCCATAAAAAATCTTGAAGTTCAGATGGGTCAGATAACACAACAATTAGCCTCGAGTTCTCAAGCACAAGGTACTCTACCAAATGCAACTGTGACAAATCCTAGAGAGCATAATAATGTTAGTGTTGTGACAATGAGAAGTGGTAAATCTCATGAAGTCCTTGAGGAGAAAGATGAAGATGAAGATCAACTGATTGAAGTAGATCTTGAGATCAAGGACAATGAAGTTGTGAGGGAAGAATTGGTTGCACCTAAACAAGTGGTGAAAGAAAAAGTTATTGAACCAAAATCGGTCATTAAGCTTCCCTTTCCCACCAGAAACAAGAAAAAGGGACAACATGAGAAAAACTTTGAGAAATTCTTAGAGTTGTTCAAGAAGCTAGAAATCAACATTCCGCTTTTGGAAGCACTTGAACAAATGCCTACTTATGCCAAGTTCATGAAGGACATCATTTCTAAGAGGCGAACCATTGACACAAAACCCAATTATTCTAACCGAAACTTGTAGTGCTATTTTGCAGGGTATGAAAATTCCAACGGAGAAGAAAGATCGAGGAGTTATCACTATACCTTGCACCATTGGAGATAGGTCATTCAAAAGAGAACTTATTGATCTAGGAGCCAATGTGAGTCTCATGCCGTTATCCATTTACAAGAAACTGGGTATATGGGATGTACAAGATACTAGGATGACACTTCAATTTTCCGATCATTCGGTCAAGAAAATTGACGGTGTTCTAGTGAAGATTGACAAGTTTGTATTCCCAGTGGATTTAGTGATTCTAGAATGCCCGAGGATGAAGAGATTCCTCTCATTCTTGGGAGACCCTTTTTAGAGACTGGAAGATGTTTGATCAACATAGAGGAAGGTACTATGACTTTGAAGGTCTATGATGAGGAATTAAAAATTGATGTTCGAAACACAGTGAAATACAAAGATGATATTGGCACTAGTCATAAAATAGAGGTTATAGATCAAGTGATTGCTTATGATAGTCCTTTGAATGCACCGCAGTTACCTTTGGAAAGAGTGTTGAGCTTGTCCATTTTTTACGGTGATAAAGAATGGACAACAATGAATTAGAAGTGCTAGCCATGATGGACGCACAACCCCCTTGGAAAGGATCTCGACCACACCGGTGGGAAGCTTTACAACTACCTCAATCATCAGAGGAGAATAAAGAGTCCAGAAAGGGGATGAAGTTGAAACAACTTCCCGAGAATCTCAAATATGTCTTCCTCGATTCCGAAGGTAAATGCCCGACTATAATAAATTCGAGCCTCAAGAGTATCCAAGAAGAGAAACTCATCCAAGTCCTAAAAAAATACAAGAATGCTATCGGATGGGCAATTGAGGATTTGAAAGGTATTATCCCTACAGTGTGCATGCATAAAATTCTCATGGAAGACGATCACAAACCTGTGGTATAGCCCCAAATGAGACTTAACCCAACAATGAAAGAAGTGGTTCAGAAAGAAGTGGTGAAGTTGTTAGACGTTGGTCTTATATACCCTATATCTGACAGCTCATGGGTGAGTCTGGTGCATGTGGTCCCCCAAAAAAGGGGAACCACCGTCATTAGAAACGAGAAGAATGAGCTAATCCCTACAAGGACAGTTACAGGTTGGCGAGTATGTATTGACTACAAGAGGTTAAACATTGCGACTGTGGAAGACCACTTTCCTTTTCCATTCATTGATCAAATGTTGGAAAGGCTAGCTGGTCATGATTACTACTGTTTTCTAGATGGATACTCCAGGTATAATCAAATTGTTGTTGCTCCGGAAGACCAAGAGAAGACGGTATTCACATGCCCTTATGGTGTATTTGCTTACAGACGAATGCCATCCGGGCTGTGTAATGCACTAGCCACCTTCCAACGTTGCATGACTTCCATCTTTGCTGACATGCTTGAAAAGCATATGGAAGTGTTCATGGATGACTTTTCTATCTTTGGGTCTTCGTTTGATAACTATTTAACTAACCTTTCTCTTGTTTTAGATAGGTGCCAGCAAACAAATTTTATTCTGAACTAGGAGAAGTGCCATTTCATGTTGCGAGAAGGAATAGTCTTGGGTCACAAAATTTCCTACAAGGGAATTAAAGTTGACCAAGGAAAAGTGGAGGTGATATCTAAACTTTCGCCTCCGGTAAACGAAAAAGGTATCAGAAGTTTCTTAGGATATACGGGTTTTTACCGCAGGTTCATAAGAGATTTCTCTAAGATAGTCAAACCGTTGACCACTCTATTGGTTAAGGATAAGGCTTTTGTGTTCGATGAAGAATGTGCCACAACTTTTGAGACATTGAAAAACAAATTAGTATCAACACCAATTGTAATTGCCCCAGATTGGTCTCTCCCATTTGAGATCATATGCGATGCTAGTGATATTGCTGTAGGGGCAGTTCTAGGACAGTGGAGAGAGAAGTTGTTACATGTTACTTACTATGCTAATCATGTGTTGTACCCTGCACAGATGAACTATGCAACTACTGAGAAGGAGTTGTTAGCAGTGGTTTATGCATTTGATAAATTCCGGCAATACCTGTTAGGATCTAAGGTTGTTGTTTATACTGATCATCCTGCTTTGAATTATTTATTTGCTAAACAGGATTCTAAGTTGAGGCTTCTGAGATGGATCTTGCTCCTCCAAGAATTTGATGTGGAAATTAGGGACAAAAAAGGATGTGAAAACACTATTGTCGATCATTTGTCTCGAATGTTGCCAATTGAAGAAACGAAAGACAAGAGACCAATAAAGGATGAGTTTGCTGATGAACACATCCTAGTTGTCATTGGTATTCCTTGGTTTGCAGACTACACAAATTATGTGGTAGGCAGTGTAATCCCTAATGATGTCCATTCTAACAAGAAGAAAAAGTTTTTACATGATTACAGGTTCTACTTATGGGATGATCCATTCCTGTACAAGAGAGGAGTAGATGGATTAGTCAAAAGATGTGTTCCATCAAAGGACTAGAGGGATGTGCTTAGATCTTGTCATGCCTCAAACTATGGAGGACACATTAGTGGTGACAAAACAGTAGCTAAAGTCCTCCAGTCAGGTTTATACTGGCCCACGCTGTTCAAAGATGCCCAAGACATAGTCAATGAGTGCGACAGATGCCAAAGAACATGTAATATTTCTAAGAGGAATCAGATGCCGTAGAACGCCATGTTGGAAGTCGAATTGTTTGATGTGTGGGGAATAGACTTCATGGGACCGTTTCCACCATCATTTGGAAAGAATTGCATCTTAGTGGCAGTGGACTATGTGTCAAAGTGGGTGGAAGTGGTGGCATTTCCCACTGATGATTCCAGAGTTATAATGACTTTTCTGAATAACAATATTTTCTCGAGATTTGGAGTGCCAAGAGCACTTATCAGTGACGAAGGTACCCATTTCTTAAACAAACTGATGGGAAATCCGCTAAAGAAGTACAATGTTAAACACAAGATCTCCACCCCGTATCACCCTCAAACGAGTGGCCAGGTCGAAGTGTCTAACAGGCAGATAAAACAAATCCTTGAAAAGACTGTCTGCGCATTTCGAAAAGACCGGGCAATGAAGTTGGAAGATGCACTGTGGGCATACATAATAGAATTCGAAACTCCTATAGGTATGTCCCCCTATCAGTTAGTGTATGGTAAAGCTTGTCACTTGCCACTCGAGTTAGAGCACAAAGCATTTTGTGCTTCCAAATTCTTGAATTGTGATCTTACTAAGGCTGGTGAATCCCGAATTCTTCAACTCGATAAGCTAGAAGAATTTAGGAATCAAGCTTATGAGAATGCCAAACTTTATAAGAAGCAAACAAAAAATGGCATGATCAGAAGATCTTGAGAAAGAATTTGTGGAAGGACAATTGGTGCTCTTGTTTAATTCCAAGTTAAAACTTTTTCAGGGAAAGTTGAAGTCCAGATGGTTCGGTCCATTTTTGGTTCACCGAGTGTTTTCCCATGGAGTGATAGAACTTAAAAATCAAATTAACGGGGACACATTTAAAGTGAACATATAAAGATTGAAGCATTATTATAAAGGACAAGAGAGTGGGTTGATAGACAATGTTCGTCTTAGAGGATAAGATGGACGACCGTCGAGCCATGCGAAGTTAAACGAAGCACTTTGTGGGAGGCAACCCACGCTTTTTATTTCTAACAATTTCCGTTGTTTTAGTGTTTTTTTTGTAGGTTTACGCAGTGATCCCATAGGAAGGAAGTAGAGGTTTGAACTCAATCAAGAGAACTCAGTGTGCCAGGAGAAAAATTAGAGACAAGTCGAAAAACGTTTTTTTTGTTGCAAAAAACAGGGTCCTGGCACAGGTGCCCGTGTCAGTGTATGACCAAAAGGAGAATTTGAATTTCCATGAGGGTGACACGCCCGCGCGTGTCAGCTAACACGACCCGTGTCAGCCCTACTGAAGCTTGGAGTTGGCCAGCCAGAAGCCTGACACGGCCGCCCGTGTCACGGGACACGACCCGTGTCAGGCAGCACGTGCTCAGAACCGAGGATGCTTTATCTTCCCCTTGTGTGGACCCACCCAATTTTTCACCAATTACCACCATCTTAACTCACCATTACTCCTAATAATCAGATTTTTTTCCAAATTTCTCTCTCTTTCCCACTTAACCCTCATTCTTCCTCCTTTTGCTCTCACAAAACTCCATACTCTCCACCATTAAAGCTCACTCCTTTATCACCATAAACCATCCAAATCGCTTACTCCCTTCATAAAAGTTGCTCCATTTTCCGCCCTCTACAACTACACAATAATCTTTTCTCCTAACTCCATACTTTATTTTTGCTCAAAAGTTTTGCAGGGACCAAATATGCCGCCAAGACGAATTGCTAAGGGAAAGCAATCGGAGGCACAACCGTCAAGGCCTTGGAAGAGAACCATTCGCCATCCAAATTCTCACAACATCATCTTTGACAACCCCGAGCATGAGAGGTGATATTCGTCTCATGTTAAGCGTAAGATCACACTAACGAGGTATTTGTGCTATGACACTCTATCTCAATTGGGTTTGTCTGAAGAATTGGATAGAATGTTTCATGTACTAGGCATGTTAGAATTTGTGCACTGTGAGGCGCCTACTTTTAAGCGCATAACCTTGGAATTTTTTAGCACTATTGAGTTTAAACTGAAGAAGGAGTGGACAGGGACCATGCTGTACTATGGTGGCATTGTGCATTTCAGGTTGTATAACGTTGACCGTGAGTTTATGGTTGAGCAACTAGGCGATATCCTCCGCTTACCCCTTTATGGTCCCGGAGCTGTTCCGGATAGTTTTAACGCTAAAACTTTCTAGTTATCCATCACAGGTCGGACCGATTATGTGGCAAAGGGTGCTAAGGCATATGGGATTCAGAACTCTTGTTTCCGCTACGCTTAGAAGGTACTATGATGCTGAAAATTTTATTGCAGGTGACCAGCATGAGGAGGATGCGTAGGAGTAAGAGAAGTTTGTTCCTCCACAAGAGGAAACCACGTATAGAGGTGTCGTGTCATCATTTATGACCCCGTACCAATGGTCGTGGATATAGACTGAGGTCGGTGATCTCCGAGTGGAGCAGGCATGCCAAAGGGTGGAGCAAGCTCGTCAGGGAACGGTGATGGATGAGATGCATGCGCTGATGCAATAGTTAATGTTGCAATTTCCTCTGCCACAGTGAGGCTTTATGAGTCCCCCCTCTATCTTGGAGTAAACATTGCGGTCAATGTTTGGTTCAAGTGTGTGTGTGTGTGGGGGGGGGTATTACTTTCAACATTATTTTTTTATGTTATTTTTCAAATCATTTCATGTTCGGTTTGTTTATTGTCTATTTCATTAGTGTGTTTGGTATTTCGCATGTTATAGATCGAGGGTATTTGTGTCGGATGAATGATGAGGCTTGTAGCTAGTGGATGAAAGACACACCTCATACTTGCTCTCCAAGAAACCCTCGAAAGTTGGTACTACTGAAGTGAATGATCGAACACGATTTTCCATCACTGGACTGACACAGGAATACTTTTCACCCGAGACAAAGACGAAGCTACATCACACTAAGAGGTATCTTGGAACCTGTAAGTTGTACCAAACATGGTGAGGATCATAAAATGCCAAACACTCATCATCATGAGAGCTTTTCAGGTATGTCTCGGTCACTCTGAGTTTGCGTTAGTAGATGTTTAAATTTTAATACACACATATACACACTGAGGCACTTCTTTGTTTTTAACCCCGAGGCTTTCCAACCAACCATTCAATATTACCCTTCGTTCATCCATTTCGAGCCATATTCCCCTTTTGTTTGTTATGAACCGCCGTAAGTAACCGTAAGTCCAAACACTCTCTTACCTTGCTCAGATAAGTGTTATAGACTGTTGATCTGTGAAAAATTCTAAGTTTAGGGTTGGGACACCGGTAAGAACTAGATAAGTGTAGATATATGAAAAGAAAAAAATTTGTGAAAAACTTCAAGAAAAAAAAAGAGAAATAAAAAAATGAGAAGTAGAATAAATCACTTATCTAGAGGAGGATTTAGTTTGTCAAAAGGTTTGCTCAAAGAAACACGTGAGTAAAAAAATAATGAATCCTAACAAGAACGGTGTCCAAAAATCTCTAATGTGAACAATTGAACACAAGGATGAGGATGACAACACGGACTCTGAGCCTAAGCCACTAGTTTCTCCCTTTTATTTGTTTTTCACACCTTGTGCCTAAGCCTTGTTACAACCTTAAAAGCCCTCGAATACTGTGTGTGGTGTGTATTTGAAATGAAAATAGATGTTATTCAAACTTATGAGTTGACTCTGCATGCTCTGACTTTTAAGTGTAAACACTTTAACCCGGAGAGATTTGGTGAGAGTGTGAAAAACTATAGGTGAAGAGGTACTTCGACGTGAAAATGTGGCAGAACGTCGAAAGTCGGGGAAGAAGAAAATAGTGAACAAAAAGTGGAAAGGGATTCGCAAAAGATCACGGCAGTATTGTGGTAAGTGAATTAGAAGAATTCGGGGGTGACCGTCCTACTGTCCTGAGCATTACTTGAGGACAAACAATGAGATAAGTTTGGGGTTGTGATCAGTCACCAATTCTACTAGTTTTCTGACACTTATTCGGCATGAATTCGCGAAATCGGTAACACGTTATTTTACCTTTTTATTATTTTGTCAAGTAAAGTGTATGTTCGCATTTCAATTCGCGTTTGGTTATTATCTTTGGTTTATGTCTTTGGACTACATTTTATGCTTTCTTTTGGTAGTTCTGTTGGTTTTCAGGTTCAAGCAAGAATGCCCAAAGACTCGTCAAGGAAATCGGGCGTTCCGGACTCATGGAGAAGGATTTTTGAAGTTACAGTGGCCCTAACACGGCCTCCCATGTCGCCTGACACGTCCCGAGTCAGAGGAAGGATAAAAGAAGAAGTTTTGGAAGAAAACAATGGGCTGACACGGTGCCCGTGTTAACAAGTCTGGCACTGGCATTGTGGAAACAAAAAAAATAGTAAGCCAACACGGCTATCCGTGTTGCCTGACACGTCCCGTGTTAGCTTGAACGCCTCATCTTCTGATTTTATTTGAATTTTTGAACTTCTGACCCTGAAGGGCGTTTTGGATATTTTCTACATCGGTTAATTGATCAATGACTATTTAGAGGACTTTTTGAGAAAAAGAAAAAGGACTTTTTGGCACGACAAAGATTTGTACAATTAAGATTGGTACGATCAAGAGTTTCGGAGAACGAAGGTCCTTCAAGAGCGATCGCGATTGAAGATCAACGGAATCCCCATATCTTGTAATGTCTAATTTGAATATTGCATTTTCTTTGAATAATATGAGAGGCTAAACCCCCCAATGACAGGGGGTGTCCCTGATTTGATCATGTAATGACTTTGAATTCTTAATTCTCACACTGTTATGTTTGTTATTCAATTTACTTGTGCAATGTTTTTAATGCTTTAGTTATCAGAAAAATAAGGATTGTTATATGGTTAATAATTTTTGGGATCGCAATTGTTAAGGTTTTGTCACGATTAAACTGTAGTAGATATCACCTAGGGCTAGGGATACCCTATGGTTACTGGATATATCTTGTTATTTCAAAAGCTTGATTTCATCATAATTCCCTAAGGACTTATCTATTAGGATGAATGACCAAAGGTTTCCCTCTAAAGTTTTAGGAGGAAACAATTTTAAGACCTGGTAATTGAATATTTGAACTAGTTAAGGAGATTTACATTCAAGGTCATTGCAGGAAATAATCACACACTGTGCCCTGGCATAATTATCATATTTGTGTAAAAGCTATATTTTGCATTCTGCTTAATTCAATTATAGTTCGGATTATTCCAAACCAAAAACTCATGTTTTTGTTTAATTGAATCACGATTTAAACTAATATTACTACGCAGTCCTCGAGATCGATATTTGGGAAATTTCCCTATTATTACTACATCGGCATAATAGTACACTTGCTATTTTCTCGATCAGAAACATCACCTTTCCACTTTCCCATTGGCGATATGACTATTACACTATATGATGTCACTTGCCTTATACGCCTTCCCATTATATGGGAGTTACTTGAGCATTCTAGAATCAAACATGATGAAGCTCAGGAGATGATGGTCATTTATTTGGGAGCTGACTCAATGGATGCCCTGATGCAGTGTGAGAGCACCAGAAGTGCTCAAGCAAAATTTTCATACTTGCAAAAGCTATATGAAGATGCAGTTGGCCAATGATGATGACGACGATGATCTACAGGTTACCTACCACCGGGAGTGTGCTTTAAGGTGTTACCTCATATTCTTGGTTAGTGTGTCCATGTTTGTGGGCAAAAGTGCAACCTAGGTCGATGTTGCATACCTTAAGTATTTTATCGACTTGTTGGCCATTCACGAGTGAAACTGGGGGACCGCCTGTTTGGTATATTTGTACTCCAAGGTGAGCGAAGGTTCTCTTTGGAAGACAAAGCAAATGACAAACTCTTGCACCCTGCTGGCTGTAATTTCCATAACCACTATTAATTTTGAAAGCACATATTTTTTTCACTTGTTACTAATATTTTTTTCTTATTCATTTTAGGGATGAATCCTATCCCACTTTCACCGCATACACGTGTTTGATCGTGTTTTAGAGTATACTGAGGATTGACCACGTGCTTGCCTATATTGTCCGTGCATAGGGAATAATGCATGCGTCGGTTCCCACGCATTCTCAAGCACGATGAAGAATTCAAAGCTACGTAGTTCTTAGCAAGACAAATGTATTTTTTGATTTTTTATTATAGTGTTTGACAATACGTTGAATCTCACTCCTACACGTTCTCTAGTGTGACGAGGAATTCAAAGCTACGTAGTTCTGGGTAGCAAATATTTATTGGTTGGTTGATTTTAACGAAGGATGCTTAGGTCGCATTTGAGCGGAAAAAATTGTTTGCTACCCAGTCATGGAAATATGGAACGTTGTGAGTCCATCACATTAGAATGGATAAAACAAGATCTGAATTCTCACAAATATTTTTTTAATTGCATTAAAGTAGACATCGTTGCTTGCTGCTCGCACATGGGAGGATTGAAGCATGAGTTCATGCTTCACGTTGGAATGGATAAAACATCATCCATTTATGAAAATATTTTCGATCGCATTAAGGCGGAAAAAGATAGGTTTGATTAGTTGGATTTTTTTAGGTGGAAAGCGAGTATCGAAAGATAAGCTATTATGGCTATCATCCAAATACTCGGGGACCATGATGGATATTACGTCTAAGTAATACTTTTTCTTTCAAGTTGTTTATGATTTTTTTTAGGAGAATTAAGTCACGATCCCTTAATTGAAGACAAGCATTCGAACGGTAAGTTACTACGTTTATTATAATACCCCAGACTAATTTCGGGATTATCGATTGACCTTACAAACCAACACGGATCTTTTCAGCATGTTTTATCCTCACTCATACGCTTTTCGAAAAACTTTCCAAAAGGTCACCCATCCAAATACTGCTCCAAGTCAAGTACGTTTAACTATGGAGTTCTTATTTGTTAGGCTACCAAAAAGAAGATGCATTTCGTTGGTATATGTAGTACCAATTAATCCTTATAAGCATTCCTTCAAGCATGCAGTCCCATACCTGCACAACCTCAGGATCCATCTCATTCCGATGTGAATTCGTTTTCTTTTCTAGAAACTGCTAGGAGTGTCTTATTATCATGCCTCTTGCACCCACAACCACTCCATCTCCCTCAGGTGTTACATGTAACCACTCTCTGCCCTCTTCGGCCTCAGGTATTACATGCCCACCAGCTTCTGCTTGATTCGTCCCCGAACCACATCGTATTGGGAGAGGTCCGGCTCTGATACCATTTATAACACCCCAGACTGCTTTCGGGATTACCGACTAACCCCACAAACCAACACATATCTTTTCATCATGTTTTGTCCTCACTCACACATTTTCCGGAAAACTTCCCAGAAGGTCACCCATCCAAATACAACTCCAAGTCAAGCACGCTTAACTACGAAGTTCTTATTTATTGGGCTACTAAAAAGAAGATGCATCTTATTTTTGGTAGCCTAACAAATAAGAACTCCACAGTTAAGCGTGCTTAACTTGGAGTAGTATTTGGATGGGTGACCTTCTGGAAAGTTTCCCAGAAAGCGTGTGAGTGGGGACAAAACATGATGAAAAGACCCGTCTTGATTTGTGGGGTCAGTCGGTAATCCTAAAAGTAGTCTGGGGCGTTACATCTATCATTCAAATACTCGAGGAATATGATGTATATTACATCCAAATAATCCTTTTTCATTCAATATGGAACGAAATAAATTCGTTTAATTATCATGTTTTGAATGAAAGACTAATATTCCAATGGTAAGCTATTATGACTATCATCCAAATACTCAAAGGCTAGGATGGATATTACGTCCAACTAATCCATTTTCATTCGGTTTTATTATGAAAAAGATTTTGAAGCATTTTTATTAAGTTTTGAAAAGGACTTGATGTTGATCAAGTATTTGATTCATATTTGTATGACGTTGATTTATGAAATCATTTTTGAAAAGTAATTTAATGTTGATCAAATGTTTTGATTGAAAAAGATTGATTTTAATGGTGATTGATTTTATTTTATTTTTATTTTTATTAACAATTTAATTAATAATTAAAAAAATAAAAAATAAAAATAAAAGAGATAGGGAAGCACTATCAATACAAGGGTGCACAAGAAAATAACCATGAGCTTGACCTAAAAAAAATATAAAAAAATAAACAATAGGGTGTAAAGTCCAAAAGCAGGGGTATGACGCCTGGGCTCAGGATCCAGGCTCAATGGCCTTTCCCTCGCACCAACTTCCGACAAGATGAAATAGCTCAAGTATGCTTCTTTGATCCCTTTTTTTATCCGCTCTTCCTTCTGCTTCCTCTAACTCTCTCTACTTATTCTTAACTTATTCTCCTTCTTCTACCGTGTGTCTTCTGCTACTGCATTGTTGGAGGAGTATGATGAAGGATGAGCTCAATCTTGCTCAGAGCTTCAATGAGAAGCTCTAAAAGTTAAGTGAATGAGATTTGGTGAAGGTTTGGGAGTGAAAATGTTGCTAAAAATTGGAATTCAATGGGAGCTATTGTGGATTTGTATTCATTGTGTGATTGCTTCAATGGTTAATTGTAATAGTTAGTGGCTGTTGAGTGCAGTGATTTAATTTAGGATTTATAGAGAATGAACTAGGTTTAAGTGAGTGTATGAGATGAGATTTCAAGTGTGTGAAATGAGAGCGAATGAATGTAAATTCGTGTGAGGTTGTTGATGAGTTCATATGAATGAGAGAGTGAGGAATGTGTGAGTTGTTAGTGTATGGAAATTTAAAATTGAGTCTGCTATGAACTTTGTTGTGATTTCACGTGTTTTGTTGTATGGAGAAATTGAATGTGGTATGTACATGGATGTATGGATGGTGTGATCATGTAATTTTCCTTTTGTCTTTTTTTCCAAAGTATTAGCTTTCATGGTATGTAAAATGAATGTTAATGATATCTAGTAATATGTATTAATGAATAATGACATACAAATACATTTTGTGACTTTTTCCAACTTTTGTCATCTATGCCATTTACCATATTTTTGGTATGATTTAATATAATGTGTGGTATGATATCATGACGATAAATCATGATTAAAATAAAATGATGATTAAAAAAGTGATTCAATACAAATGGATAAAAATCAATGAAAGTTGACTTCTTGTTGGCTTTAGTAAAAGTTGATATTTTCGAAATATGCAAAAAGCGACGATTAAATGAAGAATGCATTAGATTAAAATGCGATATGCCCAAATAGAATGATGGAATACTCAGATAATGAATGAAATATCCAGGTAATGAATGAAATGCCCAGGATAAAATTAGGGTATCACACCGCTGATTGGTTTTCGCCTCTAAAAACTCAAAATCCTTGCATTGAATACGATCATACAATATAGGGAAACCCAAGTATTTCTATAGAGTAAGAGTTTAATTGATACCTGTGCTGGAGGCAATTGAATCCATTTTACTCCTCTTTGTGGTAGCTGAGAAGAACATCCATGACTTAGCAACATTCACTTTAAGGCCAGAAAACATGGCAAAACGATTCAAGATACCAGAAATGATCCCTGCTTGGGAGTTAGAAACCTTTGCACATAGAAGAACGTCATCTACAAAAAATAAATGCGATATAGGGGTCCATTTTAAGATAATCTTACAAGTTTCCAATGGCCTTCATTGACTTCCCCGATGATTGTCTATGATAAGAATTCCATATAATAACAAAGAGATAGGGTGAAAAGGGGGCACCTTGCCGTAACCCTCTAGTTGGAACAAAATTTGGTAGTCGTCTCCTATTCCCAAGAATAGACATAGAGAAGCTAGTTACACAATGCATGATCGACTTTATAGTTATGGGAGGAAACCCATTTCGCTTTAAACAAAATTATAACAAATCCCAATTAACATGATCATAGGCCTTTTCAAGATCTATTTCGAACACCATGTCAACTTTTTTACTTTTAGATTTGTGAATAGAATGAATTGTTTCTTAGATGATAATGGAATTGTCACTTGTTCCTTTACCAGACAAAAAACTACTATGGAAGGGTCAAACTATTTGATTTGGATAAGGACGCAATATGTAAACCATAATCTTCGTAATAAGCTTGTAAGTAGTGTTGCACAAGCCAATGGACTTAAATTCCTTAAAATTTTGGGGGCAGTCCACTTTAGGAATTAATTCGATAAGAGTCTCAGAAAAAAAGGAGGGAAAGTTACCTATCACAAAAGCATTTGATATAAGTTAGACAATGTCATCTCAAACTATATGTAAAAATTGTTTAAAGAAAATACCATGGAATCCATCATATCCAAGAGCCTTAAAAGGGTGCATTTGATTCAACGCATAATTAACTTATTCCTTCGTCACGTGCTAAGTCAAAGAGTGTTGGGTTTCTTCAGTATGGATCAGAGCCATAGTTGAGTCACCCATACTAGTGGGGAATATACGAGATGTATGGTAGAAAAGACCTTTAAAGAAAGTCAATGCTTTTTCCCTAAGAATAGTGTTATCATACACCAAACACCATTGGGAAGATGAAGGTCATGAACTTTATTTCTCTTCCGCCTGATTACCGTCTTGGTATGAAAAAATTTGGTGTTATGATCTCCTAATTTAATATAATAATCTATAGCCTTTTGATACCAATGAATCTCCTCTTGGGCAAGGATCTCATCATACTCATGTAGAATCTCCTGTTGGAGATAAACTAGTCTCGTTGAATTTATTCTCTCAAAATAGCGTTGGATACCCCTGAGTCTCTTCTCAATGTTATGCTTTCGTTGGCTAATATTGCCAAAATTTTCCTTATTAAAAAGGATAGAATTGTGCGGTACATTTTGAAGACAAGTTACAATGCCATCTAGGGATTTCCCCTAAGTAGTCTGGACTATATTGGACTATTCTGTGTGAGTGATCCAAGTTGCCTTAAACCTAAAAGGATGCGACATGTACTCTTGCAGGGGAATGCCACAACAAAGGATAATGGGGTTGTGATCAGAATGAGATTTACATAACACCTCAACATATACATCAGGAAAGGTCGTGCACCAAGTAACGTCAACTAGGGCCCTGTCCATCTTGCGATTGACTATTCGATTACCAGTACAAGGCATATTCCATATAAATTTCCCACAAATCATGTCTACTTAAACTAAATTACATTTACCAATGATATTCAACAAAGAAACTGCCCTATAATGATTAAAATTACCTCCTTTTTATTCACTCAGATGAATAATGTTGTTAAAGTCCCCAATCAATATCCAATGACCATCAACAAAGTTCCTCGGGCCAATGAGGTAGAGCCACATATCAAGATGAGAAGTGTACACGAGACTATGATAAATTCCAGTTACATACCAAGAGGAAGTTTTCAATAATAGCTTGATAGTAATCGTATCCATAAAGACATCATGCACAACATTTACAATGTTACGTACTACCATTTTGCTTTAACACCCAAATTCCCCCAGAATGACCACAAGCTTCCACTTAATGAACACTCGCATATCCAACTCTATTCCAGAAGGCTTTAGTCTTATGAAAACCGATGTGTGTTTCCATAATAATTAAAATGTTGGAGAGTGTTTTCTAATCACATCCATCATGTGTCTTTTACCCTTATTATTATAGGCTCCCCGTGTAACACCCCAATTTTAATATTTTATTTTTAAGTGAATTTTGAAGTGTTTTTAATTTAATTATTTAAGTTAAGGAATTTTGGGTAGGATTAGTATAGAAGTGAGAACTTGTGGTTTAGTAGTAAACTAGAATTTAATTAGATTTTATTTATTTAAATAATGGAGAAATATGAGAATATTGAGACTTTGGAGAGAAAAACATATATTTTTTAATATAATGGGGAGGTGGGTGAAATTAGTAAGAGTTGAGGGGAGTTGTGGAGTTAATTAAAACAAAATAAGAATTAGGTTTTTATTTATATAAATAGAAAAGTTGGGAGAGGGTTTGGTTAGTAGGTGTTGTTGGTAAAAAGAGGCAAAAGGAGATAAACCCTGGAAGAGCTTTTGGGAAGGAGAAAAGAGAAGCTTCATAGCCAAAACTTAAACTTTTGCTACGAATTCGAGGTATAGGGGGATAAATTATTCATATGTGGGTGTTTAGACAAATGGATAATGAGGGTTCCTTACCCTCATACCTTCTTATTTTTCTATTTCTCTCTGATAATGTTTGTGGCCAAAGAAGGTTTGAGCAAAATCTTCTAAGGTGATTATTATGATAATATTTATCTATTTGTACTTGATCATTATTGACCTTGATTTGATAACCTGTGTTGGTGCCTTTTTGATAAGGTGAGAATTGATTGATATGTATGTTGATGCCTTTTTTTAAGGTGAGAGTAGTTGATATTACCCATTGATGCCTTTTGATATGACAAGTTCATAAACCTGTGATGTTTGTTGATTTCTATTGTCCATGGTTAACCTATTTGTGTTGAATTGATAATATATTATGTTGACGCCTTGCGATAAGACGAAGGTTGAATTTGAACTTCTCCCTATTGATGCCTTATGATAAGGCGAGAATTAGAGTTATCATGCTTAAATGGTTGAATCCATGATGCTGTTGTGATCACATGTTAGATATATGGTGTTTGATCCATATTGATCAGTAATATATTTATCAGTGATATATTTATCAGTGTGTTTTGGGGGTAGTTAGAACTCGATTAGGAGAAATAGGCGAGTTTCGAGCCTGTTCAATAGGGAGAAAAATGCATAAAATCGCAGGTAGACATAAAAGAGGATTAACCACTTTGTTTCAGGCGTAACTTGAGTTTCGTAAGTTTGTTTGAGGTGTCGTCGATTGAGTTAGAAAGATAATGCAAGAATGTTTCTTTTGAAGTGGAGAAATTGGGTTTAGAGGCATTACAATAGTACAATATCACTAGTTTTTATACAAGAGGCGTAGTCAAATTCAGTTATGCATTAGCCATCATGTTTCACGCGTAACTAGAGTCTCATAAGTCTGTTTAAGGTGCCATCAGTTATGTTAGAAAGAGAGTTTAATGATCTTTTAGATTATATATTTTCATAATTTTATCAAAATTATATAATGTTTCGTGCTATTTTGAAGTCAGACGAATCATTATGCCCGGTGCCATCACCGGTTCTTGTCGTTTGATTAAACTGAACCAATTAGGGTATTAAATCCTAAAATAAAAATTAGATTCTTAAAATAAAATTCTAAGCTTTCTAGAACATATTCATTTGATTGATTCTGACTCTTTTTGATATTTTAAATAAATATTCGAATCTGAGGTATGATTAGCAGGAAACATGATTTCGATGCAGTTTTGATGTTGTTGATGAGTATTGGTGAGAAAATAGTATTTTTGATTATTATGCTGAGTTGTGATGAAAAGTGTTTAGCCATGCTGAGTTTGAGGTTCTAAAAGGAACCAATGTTGTAGGACTTCGGTCAAGTGTTGTAGGACTTCGATCCCATGTTGTGACTGATAATTTATAATGGGAGTAGGAGGTTCAGATGAAGATTGTTTGCATTTGTTTGTAGCATCATGTGTCATGTATATCAGAGATTAACTTAGGACTTCAGCCCAGTGTTATAGGAATTTGGTCCAATGTTAAGGATCTCATAGTAACATAACTCTGATATCCAGTGTTCTAGGACTTCGGTCCCGCGATGTAGGATGGTGCCACATGCATAAGAGTATATGAATTATGCATTGCATAATGATTGTATGTTATACATTGTGTGGATTGATTGTATGTGAATATGGATTATCCTTGTTATTTATACACCATTAATATATGTGAGTTTATTATCACCCCCTATTTGTTTCTTGTGTTGTTCTTTACGCCTATGGTGCAGATACTCAGGTAGAGTCCGGTGAGCATTAAATATTGCTTATGTTGAAGGTTGTCATAGTTCGCCTTCTTCATTTATTGTCTTTGCATTGTTTAGTTTTTGTGAGTCGCTCTGATAGTGTAACACTTGGGATGAGATTATTTGATTATGTTTTATGTGAGTTATTAAGTTTAACTGAATTAAGATTTTAATAAAGTTGAGTTTTATTTTATGAAACAATTGGCGATGGTTTTAATTGTTTATTTCCGTTGCAATTATACTTTTTCGAGAAAGATATTTATGCTGAGAAAATGTGACACCCTTTTTGAGAATTACTTTCGCATTATGTTTTAAAATCATATGTTGGGGTTAAGGATGTTACATAGTTGGTATCAGAGCAGGTTCATTCATTCGACATAGGTTTTGTGAACTTATTTGAACCCTGGTGTATGACATGTGTGTGAAACACTATCGACACTCTTTTATCTTTAACCGCTTGCCTGCAGAAGTGGGTTTGAAACAAGTGGGGGAAGATCCATTGAGGTTAACATGATGAGGGTGTTAGAGAACCATATGAGAGAGTATTACGGGGAGTTGTTTCCTTTAGGTACTTTTCAAGGGCGAAATTCTTGTAAGTGGCAGAGAGTTGTAACACCCAAATTTTAATATTTTATTTTCAAGTGAGTTTTGGAGTGTTTTCAATTTAATTATTTAAGTTGATGAATTTTGGGTATAATTAGTATAGAAATGAGAATTTATGGTTTAGTAGTAAACTAGAATTTAATTAGATTTTATTTATTTAAATAATGGAGAAATATGAGAATATTGAGAGACTTTGGGAAGAAAAGTAGATTTTTTAATAAACTAAGGAGGTGGGTAGAATTATTAAGAGTTGAGGTGAGTTGTAAAGTTAATTAAAATAAAAGGTTATTCATTTATTTAAATAGAAAAGTTGGGAGATGATTTGGTTAGTAGGTGTTGTTGGTGAAAAAAGGCAAAAGGAGAGAAACCCTGGGAGAGCTTTTGGGAAGGAGATGAGAGAAGCTTCATAGTAGAAGCTTCAACTTTTTCTGCAAATTCGAGGTAAGGGGGGTAAATTGTTCATATGTGGGTGTTTAGGCATATGGATAATGAATGTTCCTTGCCCTCCTACCTTTTTCTTTTTCTGTTTCTCCGTGATAATGTTTTTGGCTAAAGAATGTTTGGGCAAAACCTTCTAAGCCAATTATCATGATAATATTTATCTATTTGTACTTGATTATTGTTGACCTTAATTTGATAACCCATGTTGATGCCTTTTTAATAAGGCTAGAGTTGATTGATGTGTATGTTGATGCCTTTTTTTAAGGCGAGAGTAATTGATATAATTCATTGATGTCTTTTGATAAAACGAGTTCATAAATTTGTGATGTTTGTTGATTTCTATTATCTACGGTTAACCTTTGTGTATTGAATTGATAATATATTTTGTTGACGCCTTGTGATAAGGCGAATGTTGTATTTGACCTTCTCCCTGTTGATTTCATATGATAAGGCGAGAATTAGAGTTATCATCCTTAAATGATTGAATAAAGGATGCTATTGTGATAACATATTAGATCTCTGATGTTTAAGTTATATTGATTAATATTGTGTTTATCGGTGTTGTACCCCAAAATTTGCCTTCTCTTTTTACTTTTCATCTGACCCAAGACTTGAGACTCATTCATATTTCATTCAGGTGCATCATTCATTCATGATTAACACTTGCTAATAGGTATCATAAATTCAGGGTTTGTGGCTAATGAAAATTAGGGGTTTGGCTTTAGGATTGTGGTATTGCTCATCATATGGAAAGAAATCCTAATTTATGGATTCTTTGGGACCTTGATTCTTATGGCCTACATCTTGACATTCATTTGTACATCCCAACCCTAATTCTTGACTTTGCTCCTATGGGATCTTGGGTTTGACCTTCTGCATAATTAACCTGACTTCTGAACCCTAATTGTGGGTCCAGGGTTTGAGGTGTTGCCCTTGGATCTTTGGGCTTTGTTTGAAACCCTAATTAGGGATAGTTGGTATTCATGTGCTTTGTTGGTTTGGCTTTCTGATCTACGGTTCATCAAAACCCTAGTCCTTGGCTTTGAGGTTTGTGAACCCATTGGTTTGCATTAAGGTAGTGGGAACCCTGGTTGTGGTTCATGGCATCGATGTGCCACTTGAGTTGACTTCTCACATGGCTTGAGATTCTCGATTGATACTGTAATACCCCAAAATTTACCCTTCATTTTTCCTGGAAGCATGGGATTATGTTTTACCTCGTTCATGCATTCATTTTTAGGTCATTTAACATTTCATATTGCATTTCATCATGTCAATCAGAGTTAGCTCCAAGAAGCTTGAATATCATCCAAGACACTTTGCAGGTTCTATCTGGGCGATCAGTCAACACAAGGGAATGACTTGAGTTACTTCCAACGTGTTCAAACGGGGCCTATTCATCATTCGAAACGCTAATCTTGAAGAAACAAAGGCTTGTTCCTGAGCTGTCATGCTCGCTAGGCGAGCAGAATGGTTCGCCTAGCGAATCTGAACTGACATGCTCGCTAGGCGAGCAAATCCTTCGCTAGGAGAAGCGCACGCGTTTCAATAATATAACAGAAAATCTTGGGCTTGGACCTCTCTCATTTGAGCCCACAGAGCCACAAAATTAGGCTATATATTCTAGACTCCCATCTCCCAAAAAAGACCTGAGCTAACCTGAGCTAACCTGATCTAAAAACCTAACCTAACAGAGCCAGAGAAGAAGCTAACAGAGCTCAGAGCAACCTCCGGACCCTGAAGGAAACTCATCTGCAAAGAACTAATTCCAGACTCTAGGATTGCTCTGCAAACCCAACCGGGCAATTCAATCTCAATCAATCTCTCCAATCAGGTTTGCCTTATTCCCATTACCTTACGCCTTCAATTTGAAATTTCTAAATGTATGAGGCATTATGGGTGAATTTGGAAGAGTGGGTATCGTTAGGTTTCACATAAGGGTTTAGATATGCATGAATATGTAAATCAATGCCTTGAATGTTTAATCACTTAATTTCTGAGATGGATGCCATAGGGTTTGGAGTTGCTGAAATCATACTGTTATCAAAGAAGAACTCAAATCCCGCAGGCGTTCGCTAGAATCCTCGCTAGGCGAACATGTAGCAAAGCTTCGCTAGCACCTCGCTAGGCGAAGCAGTAGCGAGCGTGACAGTAGTTGTTTTTCTGTTTGCTTTAATCTGTTTTGTGTTTTGCTGTGACATGTTTTTCTATTGCATCCCTACACTGTTTATCTGACACTGTTATTTTGATGTTTCTTTTGTTTGGTGCAACTCCTGATTACACCCCATTTTGTTATCCTAACCTGTTTGTCGAGTTTTTGTGAGGGCTCACATGACTCCTGAAGAGATAGCCTGCTTGGTATTCCACTTTATTTGTGGGATACCACTTGGAGATTTATTCCGATTACCTGTGCTGACTTGCTTTCTTTGATGGTGCTAGCTGGAGAGATCTCTGGGTTTCTCGTTCCTTTAGTTGTTGTTACTTCGGATCTTTATCCGTGTGGTACTTTTACCTCTTTTCTGCATTTTACCGTTTTCTTAGCTGGAAGACCTCAATAGGAGGCAATGTTTTCTTTTGTTTGTTTACTTTTGTGCCCAAAGACCTCCATGTAGAGGCAATTGACGGATAAAAGGGATTAGTAGTCAATCCCCCGTTATTCAGTGTATCGTTCTTTATGCTCACACCACATGTCGATGCTTCAGAACAAAAGCCCAAGATCTTTTGTCAGGTCAGTCAGTGGAGAGGGTTCCACCTTTCTGAATCCCCACTTTTTGTCATGAGCTCACCCTGTCCAGGGTTAAGAGCTATGAGGTCTTATCCTCGTTACCCTTTTGATCTGCTCACCCTGACGTTCAATGTCAGCGGTTAAGAGCCCATTTGATTACCTTTCCATGGCTTGTTTGTCGAGGTTGATATGACCCCTCTTGACTAAAGCCCTACCCACACAATTAAGGTAGCACCGTTCCTTTGTCTAGGACTTCCTTTTTGCATGAGCATTCCTAAAACACAAACAAACTCATTGATTTTTCTTCTCCTAAGAACATGTTAACTCCTTCTACTACAGGCGAGTAAGTCTCCAAAGGTCGAGCATCCGGTAGATCGCGTAGTAACGTCGTTCGTCCAAAACCAACCCCGTAAGTAGTCGAACTACGTTTTGCTCTGATTCTCATTCCAGATGAGATACGTAGGCATAAGACACGATGTCTTAGCGAGCACACTCCTCCTTAACCCATAGGCAGCCGAGCTACGAAGACTCTGATTCTCATGTTCAGATGAGATACGTATGCAGTGGATGCGACATCCGTGCGAGTCATTCTCTTTTGACCTTTCTTTTAGTAAATAGTACATTAGATAAACCCACACCCTTTAGACAAGAACAACAAAAGTGGATCCCGTAGAGTACTACAGATGCGTAGGGGTGCTAATACCTTTCCTTCGCATAATCGGCTCCCGAACCCAAGATTTTGTTGCGAGACCTTGTCTTTTCCCTTCCTTTTTCCAGGTTTACTTCGAGCGTTTCCTTTCCCTCCTTTGGGATAAATAACGCACGGTGGCGACTCTTCTGTCATTTCTTTTTCGCCGATTGTTTTTTCGCACACTATATTTTTTTAGGCTGCGACAGATACATAGCTTTGAACTTTAACCTAGTAAACCCTAATTCATGGTGTCATGTGATTGATTCAAGGCATGTTTTCATTCATGTTTCATTACCCTCACGGTCTCATGATCCATTTGATCCGAGTCTTATTTCATTCCCACTTTATCCATTACTTTCATGGTTTTATTAAAATGTCAAGATTCATTCATGCTTTAATTTTTAGTCCCATTGATACAAATTCATTGTCCATTTGATCAAGTCATTTCATGACCCATTAATTTAATTTCATTCATTCATTCAAAGAGAGGCAAGCCATTATGCCTCACACATGACCCCATGCATAAAAACAAAGGAAAAATCCCATTTTGCATGATGGAAATTGATTACCATGTTTGGGAAATCGATTTCCCTGCTCCAGTAGCCAAAAATTTCATTTTTAGATGATCGAAATCGATTACCATGTTTGAGAAATCGATACCCCTACTCCAGTAGCCCAAAAATGCATTTCTGGATGATGGAAATCGATTTCCATGCTTGGTAAATCGACTTCCACTGGGACAGTAGCCAAAAAACCATTTTTCATGATGGAAATCGATTTCCATGCTTAATAAATTGATTTCCCCTGGAACAGTGGGCTAAAATACAACATTTTTCAGCAATAATGCAATTTCCTTTGCACTCTAGAACAGTTCCAATGCTTGCATCGATGCACATTGAAATCTCTACATAATCATGCAGCAACCAACCATAACATTCATGCATTAAACCAAGTATTCTCAACACTTCAAATCATCAACTTTAAGTTATTCTAACATCCCCCAACTATCATAACAGTCCCAAACTAACCACATCAAACTAATTTCAAACCACATCAAACTAACTCCAAACCTCTTCAAATTAATTTCAAACCATTTTAACTAATTCCAAGCCTCATTCAACCAATTCCAAACCTCACAAAATTAACTCCAAACCTCCATTTGATCCAAACCTATAACCTATATAAACACGTCACTCTCATCACACCAAAGCTCTCTTAGAATTTTATCATCACTCTCAAATTACTCATTGCAAATTCAACTTTTCTCACTTCATCTTCTCCAATTCCTCTCCCTAAACTAAATCTCAAACCACCATTGGAGCAGGCTTCACATTGAAGTTTGTTATCAATTGAGCTAAACCTCTTGCATTCATAAATCATCCCTACATTCACATAATCAACATCAACAACAACAATTCAATTAAAAAAATTTCATAGTTGAATCTTGAAGAGGAATGGTTCATAATGGAAGTAGAATATTAAAGGTTCAAAGTAGCATACATCTGGTTTTCACTTCATCTTCTTCATCTTCATCACCTCCAAATTTCAATAAGTTCCAACACAATCCTCCGTCTTGCAGGTCGGTGAATTTCCATCCTTGCTTATTTGCTGAAATTTTGACACCACATTGTAGCTTGTGTAGTGGAGAATCAAAACCCCAAGGTTTAGTGGTTTGATTCTCCTCCATCTCCATTTAATTCCAGATTTTATGCTTAGGGTTCTTGACTTTAATGGCAAATTTCCAGAATTAATTAATTTGAGGTTAGAATGGATGAGGGATTAGGATAGAAGAGGTTGAGAGGAGTAAGAAAGTGGTGCTTTTTCTGGATTCCGGCCAACTCCGCCGCCTCCGGCGTGGTGGTATCGGAGCTCCGGTGGTGGTTCTGTTTTGAGATGAGAATTGGAAGTTGATGTGTAGAGAAGAAATTGAGTTTGCTGAATTTTTGCATTTCCCTTTGCAAATTTTGTTGGGCTTAGCCATTAAGCCCAATAGTTTTCTTTCCACACCCCTGTTTTGCTTAGTGACATACTTGCTAAACCCAACTACACTCATTGGTATTTGGGCTTATTCTATTGGGTCCAAAGCCCCTTTTGCTGAATTCTGTACTCTATATTCAGGGACTGACCCAACATTTTAATTACCTTTAGTTCTAGTTTTATTTTGTGTTGATATTTTTGGTAATTATTTTGTTAGCATTTTAATTAGGTTTAATTAGGCTTATATTTTAATTAGAATTTAGGAATTAATTGGTGTTTTGTTTAGTTTTCTAATTAGATTTTAATATAGTTTAGTTAGATTAGGAATTAGAAGATAGTTAGATTTTAGTTAATTTTAGAATTTAGCTAATTCTTGAACATTAGGTTAATTTTAGAATTTAAGACTTAATCGATTTGTAGTTTCTAATTAAAATTTAATTAGAATTAAGTTTGTATTCATAATTGGATATTTTTGTGATATGATCATTTTACCCCTTAGGGGTTATTTTGATATTTTAACCACATAATTGCATGTTCCCTTAGGAATTTTAACATAGTTTTTTTTATCAAACCTTGAATAACTATAATATGATCCCTTGAATCATTTCTAACCATTAGATTAGGTTCTAACCTAGTCTTCCAATTAAATCAAACCCTGTGATTCAAATTAAACAAAAGTAATTTTGATCAATTAAATCCTTTGATATTGTATAATCCCACAGTCTAAATTGAGTGACCAAAAGATCGTTGGTCACTTAATAAGACGTTTTCTTCTAACCTATGGAGTTCGAAGCCTTAAGTCAGAATCTTCAGTCAAGGCATCCTCAATCACATTAAGCAGTGGATTATACAAGATAAACCAAAGGTCAACACTTGGTAAATACGATTCAAATTGTACGAAACGAGCCTTAAGTAATAAGGAATGATGAGATGGAGTTTCTCCTATCCTTGTCTAGAGCGACTTTGCGTACGGGGCGTAGGCCCCAACTATTCAAAGCGTTCTCCCTTATTCATAGACTTTAGTGCAATACGAATCGATTAAACTACCAAGTCTTCTTCACACAAAAAAACATCAACACAAGGAGCAACAATGAAGACCCTCCTCCAACAACTTGTTAGTTAAGAGAAGTTTCATGCGCCATGAGCCTAAAGTAGTAAGGAATGATGAGACAAACTTTCTCCTACGTACGGGGCGTAGGGCCCCAGCTATTCAAAGTGTTCTCCCTTATTCATAGACTTTAGTGTGATTCCTATCAATCATTTGTCAAGTCTCTTATTAATTCATCCTCCATTCTAATCATTTCATCTAATCAGCCAATTATTCTCTTGCCTTCAATCATTTTGCTTTCAGCCCTAATGGGCTGAACTACGAAAGCTCTGACTTCCTTATTGCACTATAAGGATACGTAGGCAGGAGAATCCAGTTTCTTCGCGAGCTACCCTATTTATCAATCATCATTCTTCATTCAATCAATACCATATTTTTGAGATCAACCATACTTCTCCTTGGACTCCTCATCAATCCTTTTAGGATGATTTAGCTACAGTCCACCTCATCAATCGAGAGTTGTTTGGGACTATGCCCAAACACTTAATTCAGTCTTTGCTTTGGGCTTTACCCTACAGCGGCAGGCATGCTAGCCCACATACTGGTAAACGCCTATGTTGCTCTTCGATTCAGAGTATATCTCCTTCTTGGATCCAAGATACTATTCTTCTTTGATCTCGAACTATTTGTTCCCCATCCAGTGATATATTGTTCCTTGTACACAACAATACTTTCTAATGGGCCTCACCTATACCCTTTTAGGATGATATAGCGGCAGTCCGCCTTGTGAATCAAGAGTTGTTTGGGACTGTGCCCAAACACTTAATTCAGTCTTTGTTTTTGGCTTTACCCTATAGCGAAAGTCATGCTAGGCCACGTACTGGTAAATGCCTATTTGCTATTTGATTCCAAGTTCCATCCATGTGTGGGTTCCCTCGATACCACTCTGTTGGTATAAGTTATACTTTTCATCACCCTTATCTCTCTCTTTGTTCTCGTAGTTCCACGAACTACGATTGCTCTGACTTTCTCATTGCACGATGAGAGTACGTAGGCACGAGGATGCGAATCCTTGGCGAGCATACTTCTAATTATTCCTCCTTCCACCTTAGGGCACCATTCATATCTTTCACAATTCATTATCTACCTTTGATCATAAATCGTTCGCCCAGTGAAATACTGTTTCTTTGACATCGAAATGCAACTTTCTTTGGAATTCCATATACACCCTTTTAGGACGCCTAACGAAAGTCCGCATTTCTACCTAGAGTTGTTTGGGACTGTGCCTAAACACTTAATTCAATCTTTGTTTTTGGCTAAACACCTTAAAGTGGCAGCCATGTTAGTCCACGTATCGGTTAAAGTTGTTTCCCTCTATGGTAATAATCTCATTTCTCCTATGGATTCTAATATACTTTCACCTTTCAATTTCAAACTACACTTGTTCAGTCACTTGTTATCAAACCTTCAATTATGTGACTTTGGTCACTTCATTCCGTTGATCTCCATGACACTCATATTCTACCTTCATTCACTCCACGTGATATACCAGTTATCTTTGAGCCAAATACACTACCTCTTTGTTCTCCTTCTTGCGTCACCTTGTGAACTAGGAGATGTTTGGGACTGTGCCCAAACACTTATTTCTTCGTCTTTTCGGCATTACCCTATAGCGGAAGCCATGCTAGCCCACGTACTAGTAATAGCCACCTTACTCTTGGGTTCATTTTTTCACCCTAGTTGGAGTTCAAAACACTATCCTTTGGTTCAGACCACACTTTGATCACACTTCTTTTCATCTCCCATCACTAGTTCTTTGAACTATAGAGCTCTGAATTCCTCATTGCACTATGAGGATACGTAGGCATGAGGGCCCCAATCCTCACCAAACACTTTATCTATTTCTCTTCCTTTCCCCATTCTTTTACGAGTAATCCTTAGATATAATACCTATTCGAGCGAGAACAATCAAAACGGTTCCCATGGAGTACCATGGATGTTAGGGGTGCTAACATATTCCCCTTGCATAACCGACTTCCTTACCCAACATATCTCTTTCCCTCGGGTTTTATCGATGTTTTCCCTTTCCTTCGGGAATAAATAATGTTCGATGGAGACTCTGTTGTATGTTCGAGCGTGCAATACGTTCGAGTATATTTCCTCTAGCTTCAACTGGCGACTCTGTTGGGGATTTTTGCTTCTTGGAGTATTTCCTAGTCGCAAAAAGGAGTCGATCCTAGTTTTGACTGCTTCTCAATTTGTTTGGGTGTTTAACTTTATGCATTTACTCGCTTTACGTATCGCATTTCTTATTGCTTTATATTATGGATATTAATTGTTATACTCTCTATATGGTTGGGATAAATTACATGAGAGAAAAGCTCTATACCCGAGCTTGAGTACATACACAGGATAGCTATGTGACTAGAGTCGTGTTTGACCTCCGTGGAGTTATTCCGCGATTATGGTTGACACGAGACGTCACACTTAGAGTAGATCCTTTTGGGAGCATCATTGTCCGACGAGTCATTCGTCTAAGGCAATGGTATCTCGAAATGGGTCTTTGACTCTAGGGACCTTTGTAGGATTACCCTTTGAAGACTATAACCTACATGTGAGGGGGATATGCAATTTTTCTACAGGAAACCATAGCCTCTACATACCTTTATTCTCATGGACGTCAGACCTTTGATCCTGCATCAAGCAGTATACACAGATTATCCAGACTATTGGTGTTGTTAACCTATGGTATTGCATTGTTGTACATATGTTGGAGCTTGGAACTTGGGGTTGATATACCATCAATGCTTTGAATATATGGATGTTGCATAATTATTTGCATTTCATCCCCAACATATGCATTCATTCATTTGCATTACATGTATGTTAACCAGAAAATTCACCATATCCATTCCTCCGTCAGAAAGACAACGATTCATCGACACTAGTCATCCAAGGATCATGCAAGAGACTAAGAGCATTGACAGAGCTGACATGGTTTGGAGGTTATTCTTGGATAGCATGACAATAGTATTCCCAAATCAAATTGAGATTGGTGAGAAAGCTGAAGACAGTCTGAAGAAAGATAACAAACATAAGATGACTACAGGCATTCTGCCACTTCTTCCTCAAGAGAAATGTTTACTACCACATCAGAGGCTTGCTCAAAGCAACCAGAAATTGAAGCAGAAGCAAATCAGCAAAGGAAATAAAGATCACGAAAGGAGACGTCCTTGCAATGATCCAATTCCTATGAGTTATGCACATCTGCTACCTATACTGGTTAACGTTGGGGCAATTGTGCCTAAACAAATCGAGCCTGCTAAGTTTCCCTACAGTCGTAAGCATGACCCTTATACTACGTGTGGATATCATGCTGGATATGTGGGGCACTCTACAAAAGCTTGTCACGTTTGCAAGAACAAAGTTCAAGAACTCATCGATCAAAATTTATTGTTCTTTACACCCGTGACTGCTAAGGTGCTTATTGAGAAGGAGTTCAAATACAAGGGTCCTCCGATACGGGTGCAATTCATCCACTGGTGGTCCAGCCTGTTATGTAGTATCTGGATCAAGGATACCACCCTGGAATATTGTTGGCCTATCCTGGGGCATCATCTCCTGCTGTTGCTACGCTTCAGTACGCCTATACTGGGGCACCCTATATCCCATTTGGAGTTCATTATGGTCAGACTTCTCATTAGATAGTCAATCCTGGCTTGGCACACCTTGCTCAAATGTTCCTACCAATGGATATTCCTCCGACTCATCCTTTGTTGCAAGTACATTTGATGCCTATGTCATGCTACTCATTTCCACCTGATGTTACATCCCAGTACCAGCAGCCTCCTTAGGGTCAAGCTCTGAAAAGTCAACAAATTGTGCCACGTAATCTTCAAGGACAGAGGAAAACCATACGTTATGACAAGAAGCGTCCCCAGCGTGACCATATCTATGTATCGTATGCTCAGTTTCTACCATATCTTGTTCAGGAAGGGGCAATTGCGCCAAAAGAAATACCACCAATTGTTTATCCTTATGGTCTGAAGTATAATCCTAACGCTTCTTGTGCATTTTATGCCGGATATATAGGACATTCAACCGAAGATTATGGGTTGTTCAAGACCAGAGTGCAAGAGTTGATTGATCATAAGGTTTTGTCATTCTCTGAGGTGGGACCACATGTCATAACCAACCTGTTGCCAGACCACTATGGACAGATTGCGAATGCAGTTAGTGGTGAAGATTGCTCAGATTCAGTTGCTTCTTTAGAGGAGTATCAAGGCTAGAAATATCATATTGATTCAATCATGTCTCATTTGTAACCTTTTCTTGCTTGGTAATTGTTGTTCATTTGTAAAACTTGTCTGGTTTTCAGATGATAATCATAATGAAATAAACGTGCATGTTTTGCTTAAATCCAGTCGTGTTCACTCATATTTTATTTTGTCAGTATCAAACTGTTTGTCAAATAAAATCAACAGAGAACGATGCAACAAAAAATATGCAAGATTGTTGCTTGTATTCTTTTGAATAAGAACGTGTTGATGATGTAAGGCATTGTTCAATCCCTAAACACCGGAGATATAAGGAAGTTAATGCCTAGTCAACCCCTTTGGGCCTTAAAGTAGGAGTTTCTTTATTTACACGTAAAACCCTCATGTTAAACCAGGGGCGGGGTAGTCTTCAGTTAGTTTGACCTCGCGTTCAAATTTCAGAAGGAGAATATCCCATCAAGTGATCAATCATATCATATCCCTCTCAAGAGGATGGAATCCCAAATCCAGAATGGTTATCCCTTACCTATAAAAGGAGTGAGATAGTCACAACCTTGCAACAGGTCGAGAAAGCATGGTCACAAGATTTTCTCCAAAAGAAAAGATGAAATAAAATAAAATAAAATAAATCAAAAAGAAAATGAAAATCCCGCTAAGTCAAAAACTTGAAAACAAGATTGACTTAGGCAAAAGTTAGGGTATCCTGGTGGGCTGCAGACCCAAAGGACCAGCCCAAGCAAAAATAAGGGTAAGCAAAAACCAAAGAATCAGAGGATCAATACCGAAATCTTCAACAAGAGCAAATCTCTGTGATGACAAACAAAAGCAGAAGGTGAGTGGCTATCACTCCAAACTCTCATTGGGTTCCATAACTATCATTGCTGATATTCCAAATCCTTTTCTGAAAGATGGACATTTGTTGTAAAATAACTGAACGTAGGGCTGAAGAACATCACGAAGAATGGGCGGGTTAGATTAGGTTTTGAGCCTTACATCCTTTCTTTCTTAAACCGTGAACCAGGCCACGTTACAACCCTCAAAAGACCTAATTGAAGCATGGGTTTTTTCGAAAGCATACTATGGTAAGATCGCGTTAAGCTGACCCCTAAAGATTTTCTTGTCATCTGTATTGATACTGATATGGCATTCTAATCAGTGATTCATTCACTAGATGTCATAATCTTAGTGAACACACTTGAGTTTCAAAACTTGCACGAGCATGACATTACAATTATCATTTTTAAAATCAACATTTTACATTCGAACAATCATTTGACTTCAAGGAAGCTTACATATTGGGAAGTTTGAACAAATTCCTGATACCCCATAGCTCGGATCTCTTCAAGAGTCAGACAATTTGGGGAAACCATGTTGAGATTCTACTAATCTCTCTGAATCATCCAGTCAGGGGCAAAGTTACTTCAAGGCTCATATTGGGGAAAGCTACCCCGAGAACACGAGAAGTCAATCACTCCTAAGATGGTTAATCAAGAGAACATGATCTCAAGATGCTGGGGCAAGCCAGTTTAAAATATTCAGAGATTGAGACAACTCCATAATTTGTAATTGGGACAGTTGGTGCAGATATCCAGTATACTGGGGAAGAGACAGGCTACACGGGTACAAGCTCTCTCCACGTTTCAGACATAATCCATAGGTGTTACAACAAATTTTGAGCTTGAAATAGGTGTCGGAGAATCATGTCTGTATGACCCTTTCCTAGCCCAAAATTCTCACCGCCCCCTATATGAGCATTTGGTTTAACCATGGCATAAATCATTATCATGCATAAATCACGTCGTTTCACTCATGCATATCATTGATAAAGCATAACATGAAACTATGAAAACAAGAAAATACAAAAATCCAGTTTCATTGACTAACCCAAATCCTAACCTTAACTTGGCTCTCATCATATTACATTCATTCCCAACAGGCAAATTTATGGATACGTTAGTATTTAATCCTCTTCTACCTTGAATACTTGAAAAGCTTCTGCAATTCTTGTATTCAGGTTCAAGAAGGTTAAATAGGGGCAGTTGTTGTACCCTAAAATTTGTCTTCCCTTTTTACTTTTCATTTGACCCATGACTTGAGACTCATTCATATTTCATTCAGGTGCATCATTCATTCATGATTAACACTTGCTAACAGACATCATAAATTCAGGGGTTGTGGCTAATGAAAATCAGGGTTTTGGCTTGAGAATTATGGTATTGCTCATCATATGGAGAGAAACCCTAATTTATGGATTCTTTGGGGCCTTAATTCTTATGGCCTACATCTTGAAATTTATTTGTACATCCCAACCCTAATTCTTGACTTTGCTCCTATGGGTTCTTGTGTTTGACCTTCTGTATAATTAACCTAACTTCTGAACCCTAATTGTGGGTCCATGGTTTGAGGTGTTGCCTGTGGAGCTTTGGGCTTTGTTTGAAACCCTAATTAGGGATAGTTGGTATTCAGGTGATTTGCTGGTTTGGCTTTATGATCTACGATTCATCAAAACCCTTGTCCTTGGCTTTGAGGTTTGTGAGCCCATTGGTTTGCATTGAGGTAGTGGGAACCCTAGTTGTGGTTCATGAAATCGATGTGCCACTTGAGTTGAATTCTCACATGGCTTGAGATTCTCGATTTATACATAGATTTGAACTTTGACCTAGTAAACCCTAATTCATGGTGTTATGTGATTGATTCAAGGCATGTTTGCATTCATGTTTCATTGACCTCATGGTCTCATGATCCATTTAATCCGAGTCTTATTTCATTCCATATTCATCCATTACTTTCATGGTTTTATTAAAATGTCAAGATTCATTCATGATTTGATTTATAGTCCCATTGATACAAATTCATTGTCCATTTGATTAAGTCATTCCATGACCCATTAATTCAATTTCATTCATTTATTCAAAGAAAGGCAAACCATTATGCCTCACATGTGACCCCGTGCATCAAAACAAAGGAAAAACCCCATTTTGCATGATGGAAATCAATTACCATGTTTGGGAAATCGATTTCCCTGCTCCAATAGCCAAAATTTTCATTTCTGGATGATGGAAATCGATTACCATGTTTGGGAAATCGATTTCCCTGCTCTATTAGCCAAAAAATGCATTTCTGGATGATCGGACAGTAGCCAAAAAAAGCCATTTTTCATGATGGAAATTGATTTCCATGCTTGGTAAATCGATTTTCCCTGGAACGATGGACCAAAATACATCATTTTTCAGCAATAATGCAGTTTCCTTTGCACTCTAAAACAGTTCCAATGCTTGCATCGATGCACATTGAAATCTCTACATAATTATGCAGCAACCAACCATAACATTCATGCATTAAACCAAGTACTCCCAACACTTTAAATCATTAACTTTAAGCTATTCTAACATCCCCCAACTGTCATAACAGTCCCAAACTAACCACATCAAACTAATTCCAAACCACATCAAACTAATTCCAAACCACATCAATCTAACTCCAAACCTCTTCAAATTAATTCCAAACCATTTTAACTAATTCCAAGCCTCATTCAACCAATTCAAAGCCTCACAAACTAACTCCAAACCTCCATTTGATCCAAACCTATAACCTATATAAACATGTCACTCTCATTACACCAAAGCTCTCTTAGAATTTGATCATCACTCTCAAATTACTCATTGCAAATTCAACTTTTCTCACTTCATCTTCTCCAATTCCTCTCCCTAAACCAAATCTCAAACCACCATTGGAGCAAGCTTCACATTGAAGTTTGTTATCAATTGAGCTGAACCTCTTGCATTCAACAATCATCCCTACATTCACATAATCAACATCAACAATAACAATTCAATTCAGAATTTTTCAGAGTTGATTCTTGAAGAGGAAGGGTTCATAATGGAAGTAGAATATTAAAGGTTTAAAGTAGCATACCTCTGGTTTCGCTTCATCTTCTTAAAATTTCAACAAGTTCTAAGACAATCCTCCATCTTGCAGGTCGGTGAATTTCCATCCTTGCTTATTTGCTGAAGTTTTTACACCACATTGTAACTTGTGTGTGGAGAATCAAAACCCCAAGGTTTGGTGGTTTGATTTTCCTCCATCTCCATTTAATTCTAGATTTTGTGCTTAGGGTTCTAGATTTTAATGGAAAATTTGCGTAATTAATTAATTTGTGGTTAGAAGGGATGAGGATTAGGATAAAAGAGGTTGAGAGGAGTAAGAAAGTTGTGTTTTTTCTTGATTCCGGCCAACTCCACCGCCTCCGGCGCGGTGGTGTCGGAGCTCTGGTGGTGATTCTGTTTTGACATGAGAATTGAAAGTTGATGTGTAGAGAAGAAATTGAGTTTGCTAAATTTTTGTACTTCCCTTTGCAAATTCTGTTGGGCTTAGCCATTAAGCACAATAATTTTCTTTCCACACCCATGTTTTGCTTAGCGACATACTTGTTAAACCCAACTACACTCCTTGGTATTTGGGCTTATTCTGTTGGGCCCAAAGCCCCTTTTGCTGAATTCTGCACTCTATATTCAGGGCTTGCACCCCCTTTGACCCAACATTTAAATTACCATTTTAATTACCTTTAATTCTAATTTTGTTTTTTGTGTTGATATTTTTGGTAATTATTTTGTTAGCATTTTAATTAGGTTTAATTAGGCTTTAGATTTTAATTAGAACTTAGTAATTAATCAGAGTTTTGTATCGTTTACTAATTATATTTTAATATAGTTTAGTTAAATTTGTAATTAGAAGATAGTTAG
This sequence comes from Lathyrus oleraceus, assembly GCF_024323335.1. Taxonomy (NCBI): domain Eukaryota; kingdom Viridiplantae; phylum Streptophyta; class Magnoliopsida; order Fabales; family Fabaceae; genus Lathyrus; species Lathyrus oleraceus. The sequence continues at coordinate 15,641,861 of NC_066582.1, forward strand.
ATTTTAGTTAATTTTAAAATTTAGCTAATTCTTGAACATTAGGTTAATTTTAGAATTTAGGACTTAATCAATTTGTAGTTTCTAATTAAACTTTAATTAGAATTAAGTTTGTATTCATAATTGGATATTTGTGTGATATGACCATTTTACCCCATAGGGGTTATTTTGATATTTTAACCACATAATTGCATGTTCCCTTAGGAATTTTAACATAGTTTTTTTTATCAAACTTTGAATAACTATAGCATGATCCCTTGAATCATTTCTAACCATTAGATTAGGTTCTAACCTAGTATTCCAATTAAATCAAACCCCATGATTCAAATTGATCAAAGTAATTTTGATCAATTAAATCCTTTGATATTGTATAATCCCACATACTAAATTGAGTGACCAAAAGATCCTTGGTCACTTAATAAGACTTTTTCTTCTAATTTGTGGAGTTCGAAGCCTCAAGTCAGAATCTTCAGTCAAGGCATCCTCAGTCACATCAAGCAGCGGATTATACAAGATAAACCAAAGGTCAACACTTGGTAAATACGATTCAAATTGTACGAAACGAGCTTTAAGTAATAAAGAATGATGAGATGGAGTTTCTCCTATCCTTGTCTAGAGCGACTTTGCGTACGGGGCTTAGGCCCCAGCTATTCAAAGCGTTCGCCCTTATTCATAGAATTTAGTGTAATACGAATCGATTAAACTACCAACTCTTCTTCACACAAAACAACATCAACACAAGGAGCAACAATGAAGACCCTCCTCCAACAACTTGTCAGTTAAGATAAGTATCATGCACCATGAGCCTTAAGTATTAAGGAATGATGAGACGGAGTTTCTCCTATCCTTGTCTAGAGCGACTTTGCGTACAGGGCGGAGGCCCTAACTATTCAAAGTGTTCGCCCTTATTCATAGACTTTAGTGTGATTCCTATCAATCAACTGTCAAGTCTCTTATTAATTCATCCCCCATTCTAATCATTTCATCTAATCATCCAATCATTATTTTGCCTCCAATCATTTTGCTTTCAGCTCTAGTGGGTTAAACTACGAAAGCTCTAACTTCCTTATTGCACTATAAGGATACGTAGGCAGGAGAATCCAGTTTCTTCGCGAGCTACCCTATTTATCAATCATCATTCTTCATTCAATCAATACCATATTTTTAAGATCAACCATACTTCTCCTTGGACTCCTCGTCTATCCTTTTAGGACGATTTAGCTACAGTCCACCTCATCAACCGAGAGTTGTTTGAGACTTTGCCCAAACACTTAATTCAGTCTTTGTTTTGAGCTTTGCCCTACAGTGGAAGCCTTGCTAGCCTACGTACTGGTAAACGCCTACCTTGCTTTTCGATTTAGAGTCTATCTCCTTCTTGGATCCAAGATATTATTCTTCTTTGATCTTGAACTGCTTGTTCCCCATCCAGTGATATATTGTTCCCTGTACACAATAATACTTTATATTGGGCCCCAACTATACCCTTGTAGGACGATATAGAGGAAGTCCACCTTGTGAATCAAGAGTTGTTTGAGATTGTGCCCAAACACTTAATTCAGTCTTTGTTTTTGGCTTTACCCTATAGCGGCAGCCATGCTAGCCCATGTACTGGTAAATGCATGTTTACTCTTTGATTCCCAGTTCCATCCGTTTGTGAGTTCCCTTGATACCATTCTGTTGGTATACGTTATACTTTTCATCACCCTTATCTCTCTCTTTGTTCTCGTGGTTCCACGAACTATGATTGCTCTGACTTTTTTATTGCACAATGAGAATAGGTAGGCACGAGGATACAAATCCTTGGCGAGCATACTTCTAATTATTCCTCCTTCCGCCTTAGGGTACCATTCACATCTTTCAGAATTAATTATCTACCTTCGATCATAAATCGTTCGCCCAGTGAAATACTGTTTCTTTGACATAGAAACACAACTTTCTTTGGAATTCCATATACACCCTTTTAGGACGCCTAACGAAAGTATGAATTTCTACCTAGAGTTGTTTAGGATTGTGCCCAAACACTTAATTTAGTCTTTGTTTTTGGCTAAACACCCTATAATGGCAGTCATGCTAGTCCACATATTGGTTGAAGTTGTTTCCCTATATGGTAATAATCTCATTTCTCCTATGGATTCCAATATACTTTCACCTTTCAGTTTCAAACTACACTTGTTCAGTCACTTGTTAGCAAACCTTCAATTCAGTGACTTTGGTCACTTCATCCTGTTCATCTCCATGACACTCATATTCTACCTTCATTCACTCCACGTGATATATCAGTTATCTTTGAGCCAAATAAACTACCTCTTTGTGCTCATTCTCGTGTCACCTTGTGAACCAGGAGATGTTTGGGACTGTGCCCAAACACTTATTTCTTCGTCTTTTCGGCATTACCCTATAGCGGCAGCCATGCCAACACACATACTGTAATAGCCACCTTACTTTTGGGTTCATCTTTTAACCCTTGTCGGAGTTCAAAACATTATCCTTTGGTTCAGACCACACTTTGATCACACTTGTTTTCATCTCCCACCACTAGTTCTTTGAACTACGGAGCTCTTAATTCCTCATCGTACTATGAGGATACGTAGGCATGAGGGCCCCAATCCTCACCGAGCACTTTGTCTATTTCTCTTCCTTTCCCAATTCTTTTGCGAGTAATCCTTAGATATAGCACTTATTCAAGCGATAACAATCAAAACGGTTCCCATGGAGTACCATGGATGTTAGGGGTGTTAATACCTTCCCCTTGCATAACCGACTTCCTTACCCAGCATATCTCTTTCCCTTGGGTTTTATCAATGTTTTCCCTTTCCTTCAGGAATAAATAAAGTTCGATGGCGTCTCTGTTGTATGTTCGAGCATGCGATATGTCAGAGTATATTTCCGCTAGCTTTAGTTGGCGACTCTGCTGGGGATTTTTACTTCTTGGAGTATTTCCTAGTCACTAAAAGGAGTCAAGCCTAGTTTTGACTGCTTCTCCGTTTGTTTGGGTGTTTACCTTTATGCATTTATTCGCTTTACTTATCGCATTTCTTATTGATTTATATTATGAATATTATATGTTATACTCGTTGTAGGGTTGGGATAGATTACATGAGAGTAAAGCTCTATAGCTGAGATTGAGTACATACACATGATAGAAATATGACTAGAGTCAAGTTTGACCTCCGTGGAGTTATTTCGCGATTATGGTTGACATGAGACGTCACACCTAGAGTAGATCCTTTTGGGAGCATTATTGTCCGACGAATCATTCGTCTAAGGTAATGGTATCTCGAAATGGGTCGTTGACTCTAGGGACCTTTTTAGGATTACCCTTTGAAGACTATAACCTACCTGTGATGGGGATATGAGATTTTTCTGCAGGAAACCATAGCCTCTACATACCTTTATTCTCATGGACGTCAGACCTTTGATCCTGCATTAGGCAGTATACACAGATTATCCAGACTATTGGTGTGGTTAACCTATGGTATTGCATTATTGTACATATGTTGGAGCTTGGAACTTAGGTTGTTATACCATCAATTATTTGAATATATGGATGCTGCATAATTATTTGCATTTCATCCTCAACATATGCATTCATTCATTTGCATTACATACATGTTAACCAGAAAATTCACCCTATCCATTCCTCCGTCAGAAAGACAATGATTCGTCGACACCAGTTATCCAAGGATCATGGAAGAGACTAAGAGCATTGACACAGCTGACATGGTTTTGGGGCTATTCTTGGATAGCATGACAATAGGCTTCCCAAATCAAATTTAGATTGGTGAGCAAGCTGAAGACAGTCTGAAGAAAGATAACAAACATAAGATGACTGCAGGTATTCTGCCATTTCTTCCTCAAGAGAAATGTTTACTACCACATCACATGCCTGCTCAAAGCAACCAGAAATTGAAGCAGAAGCAAATCAGCAAAGGAAACAAAGATCAATAAAGGAGACATCCTTGCAATGATCCAATTCATATGAGTTATGCACATCTGCTACCTATACTGGTTAATGCTAGGGCAATTTTGCCTAAACAAATTCAGCCTGCTAAGTTTCTCTACAGTCGTAAGCATGACCCTCATACTACATGTGGATATCATGTTGGATATATGGGGCAGTCTATAGAAGCTTGTCACATTCTCAAGAACAAAGTTCAAGAACTCATCGATCAAAATTTATTGTGTTTTACACCCGTGACTGCTAAGGGGCTTATTGAGAAGGAATTCGAATACAAGGGTCATCCGATTCATGTGCAAGTTCATCCACCAGTGGTCCAGTCTGTTATGCAGTATCTGAATTAAGGATACCACCCTGGAATGTTGTTGGCCTATCCTGGGGCATCATCTCCTGCTGTTGCTATGCTTCAGTACGCCTATACTAGGGCACACTATATCCCATTTAGAGTTCATTATGGTCAGACTTTTCATCTGATAGTCAATCCTGGCATGGTCCACCCTGCTCAAATGTTCCTACCAATGGATATTCCTCCTACTCATTATTGTACCCAAAATTTGCCCTTCCCTTTTCTCACCTACTAGTCCAATCACTTGATTAGGAGATCACTTGCATACATTTAAAATTCACCCACATGCATCATTCCTCATGGATTCATAAGGAACTTGGGCTTACAAAGTTAGGGCTTGTGTGGATATCAAAGCCCAAGGACCATGTCACCAACATGGGGGATGTGAAACCCTAATTCCTCAAGACCTAATCTCATGGAGTTTCCTAGGCCTTCTTGGCCTTCAAAACCCTAATGCGGGTTCACATACTAGAAGGGTGATAGTTGGAACTTATGACTTGATTCAATAGATGTGCTTTAGGGGTAAACCTCAGGGAAACCCTAACCTGGGAGATGGTGAATCAGATAAACTTGGTGGCCTAACTGTGCATACATGACCCCTCAATCTTCACCTTTTCTCGATATGTTTGGCCTAACCCTATTTTGGTCTTCTATGGGCATGGGTCTTGGCCTAAAGCCATGACGTTGATTATGTGATTGTTGATACACCTACGGTCTTGGTCATCCAAACCACCAGTCTTCTTGTGTCACAAGCCATTGCTAATCATGCCATTTGATTCATGGATGTCATATCAAACCCTAACCTATTGGTCTCATCTCAGGGCCTTGTTAACATATGTTGTCAGTCAAGTCATGTTCTTTGTCATAGTCAAGCATTCAAGTCATAATTTTTTTTGTTATAGAACCAAGTTCAAATCATTTTTCAAGCCATTTCAATCCATTTTACATCATTCTAAACCATTATATATGATTCTACTCAAGAAAATACAAAGTTTGACATTCTTGACCAATTGTTGACTTTGGTCAACAATTGACTTTTTGGTCAACTTTGACCAAAGTCACCCCAAAACCCTTATGCCCTAAATTTTCACCAATCCATTGTCCATTTACAAGAAAAACACCAAAAAAATGAATTTTGACAAATTGTTGACTTTGGTCAACGATTGACTTTTTGGTCAACTTTGACCAAAGTCAACCCTAGATCCTTGGTCATCCCTAATCACTAAATGACTAGTCCTAACTCTCATTCTATCCTCCATGTCCATGTTATCTTTGGTTTAACCACTTAAACTTGATTTCTTCACTTTAATGCCTACATGCTTGGTCATGCCTTGAACACTTGGAGATTTTGCTTTGCCAATTAACTTCCACCCTGCTGCATTTGCCCTGCTATACCAACATGTTGCAATGCCAAACCTGCACATACCAAAGTCATAACCAACATAAAATCCAAGCCATGAAGTGTTACTAACATGCCATGAACTATAGCCATGAGTTTGTTGTTAATATCCAAGCCAAAACCTGATGTGAGCATGAACCAGCAGTACCTAATGCAAAGACACAACCATGAAACATGCCAAGCCATAGGTTAAACCATATATGCATTACATACAATGCATCCAAAACCAAGTCGTGTGCGAAAATTGCAACAAGGGTGTGGAGTAAAGGGCATAAAATTCTGCAGCTGTCTCGAACCATAGGCCATACCTGCAGGAAATTATGCCATGAGCCAAGTAAACTCTGCAGCAAGTTCAGTTCATTAATGCACACATGCTTTCAACTTGCAAGACCATGTGATCTTGCAGCAAACCAACACAATCACATCCAGTCATGGCACATGAGCCCAATGCCAGTTGTTGTTCCACATTACCTTGCCAAATCATCCAACCTGCAATCAAACAACAAACTATAGCAAGCTATCCTGCACTTCCATTCATCCATACACCAGTCAATGGCAGCAAGGGTCTTGGCATCACATATGCTAACAATGGTTCATTAAGGCTTGTTCCAAATGACAGCACCAGAGATGAATTGAACTACAAAACATGAATAACAACACACACGTGCTGGCATGATTCAGAACAACATAATATGTAAGGTATACCAACCTACTTCCTCGGAACCATGAGCTAACTGTGCAAAATCGAGCATACCATCTACAATGCTAAATGCTAGGCTGCAAAGACAAAAGTCTGGACATTGAATGAAACTCCAACAAATCCTGCAGCAAACAGCACATGAAAGCATCAACCATAGCCATAAACATGTGTATAGCAGTTCAACACAAACCCCTACCAAGAGATTGTTGGTTCATGCATATGAGACTGGCATCAGGCTAAGCCACAAAAACTTGGCATCAGGCAATGCGTAACAGGCCTCATTAAGACAACCTAAAACAAGTCACAAGTTAGCCTACTCATTCAATCCACATAAATGCTAATAACTAGGGACACAGGCAGTAAACATGGATGGAGCTTGGCAACTTTGGGTTCAGACAGGTTGCACATCAGTGCACAAGCTAGATGGAGGTGGCAACCCAAACCATAGTGCTATGCTACACATACTTGGAACCTTTGCCTATATGATAAACCTGATTAAGTTAAGATAAGTCTAGATGAGCTCCACAATTCAACCTCTAAACCTGCAGTGCACACAACCACTTGACTAAATCCTGCTAGCAAAATCATTGTAATGTCCAAACCTGTATCAACAGGAACAAAATCAGTTCAAATGTAAACACCACACTTAAACCATTGTGATATAACAAGGAAGGAACTAACATGAATTAAAAAGCTAACATACTAATCCAATATGCACAAGTGCTAACAACAATGGACATCGCAAGCAAATATGTAGAGGGAAACTTTGATCTATGACAGGTTGTATATGAGTTCACTTGTTACCTTGCTATAAGCCAAACAGTTTCCAAGCTTGCATCAAAAAGCCAACATGGCTAAATCCTGGTTTGAACATGCTATGCCAAGTTCATGCTGCAGCAAGAGAAACAAATGAGAGCAGGAAATTGAATACAAACAGTGGGATTGAAACTTATGAAGCATTGAACCAAAGCATGTACCAAAGTCATTCATCATTTCAAAGTACAAACCAAAGTCATTTAAGTTTAACCTGCAACATGAACAACAGGTCATCAATACTATTTCAATATCACCTTACCCTAATCTTAACCTGCAGTAGCCAGTCAAAGCCCATATCTGTTGGTTCTATTGTTGGCATCAATTTTGGTAAAACCTAGAGTTATCACAAGTTGTCACGCGTGTTGTCTTGACATGTAATATCAGTTTCCTGCAGGATGTTTAAATATGGTTGTGCAAGATTTAGCTAAGATGTCAGACCCGATATTAAGACATGTGTATACAGAACATTCAGTCTGAATGTTATGTATCTTAAGATTGCGCTTTTCATGTAAATCTGTGTGTGATTATGTGGAGATTGAATGCGCTATTCAAGGAGTAATTTGATTTAAAACCAAATTAATTTATTTTCCAATAAGGGATGATTAGCTGCCGTGAATAAGAAGATACGCAAGGAAAATAGATTTAGGGTTTTATGATGCCCAGGCCCATTCAAAAGCTTCTATTTAAAGGCCATGTAAAACCTGGTTTTAATACACAAGAAACGAACTAAAGAGTGAGAGAGTTTCAAGGTTTTAGTCTTGTGTGAGCTTGTGTATTGTGAGCCATTCATTCATCCTATTGATGATTGAATTTGACTGACTTTTGGGTTGTAATTTGTCCACTATAAGCTTTGAAGCATGAGTGTGTGTTTACTTGGTTGAAGCTTTTAAGCAAGATCAAGTATGTGTTCTTGAAGAGTGTCTTCTTTCTTTGTAATATTTGTTTTTATATCATTGTTGTGATTGAGGGGGAGTGAGTATGGTCTCATATCTAAGAGTTCTTAGATAGAAGTCACACGGGTAGAGATTAGGTGAAAAGACTGTAACTTGAAGTTGTTTATTGAGAGTCTTTGAACTAATTTTGTTTAGTAGATTTCCTTCCTGGCTTGGTAGCCCCCAGACGTAGTTGAGTTTGCACCGAACTGGGTTAACAATTGCTTGTGTCACTTGTTCTATTGTTTCTTTGTCTTTTATCATGTTTATATTTTAGTTGTTGTTCATATATTAGTGTCGTGACATTACCTTCGACATCTCATATCTGATACCAGAATTTCAATTGGTATCAGAGCAGGCATCCTGCTCTGGTTCTGGGTGAGATCTTGGGACGTTACTTTCTGGTACTATGGATAGAGACGGAGGATCTCTACACAGACCACCAATTATGGATGGATCTAACTATGACTACTGGAAACCTCGAATGGTAACCTTCTTGAAATCTTTGGATAATAAGGCTTGGAAGGTTGTTCTAACAGGCTGGGAACATCCCTTCATTACTAAGGAAGGAGAAGTCACAACTGATAAGAAGGCTAAGGAAGAATGGACAAAGGAGGAGGATGAACTAGCTCTTGGAAACTCTAAAGCATTGAATTCTATATTCAATGGGGTTGATAAGAACATCGTCAGACTGGTGAACAACTGTGAGGTGGCTAAAGATGCTTGGAATATTCTCAAAACCACTCATGAAGGTACCTCTAGAGTGAAGATGTCTAGATTGCAATTGCTTACTACTAAGTTTGAGAATTTGAGGATGAAAGAATATGAAAGTATTCATGACTTCCATATGAATATCCTTGAAATTGCTAATGCCTTAGGAGCCCTGGGTAAGAAGATGTCAGATGAAAAGCTTGTGAGGAAAATTCTCAGGTTACTTCCCAAGAGATTTGCCATGAAAGTGACAACCATAGAAGAATCTCAAGATATCTGCAATATGAGAGTGGATGAGCTAATTGGATCCCTCCAAACATTCGAGTTGGGAATGAGTGATGGATCTGAAAAGAAAGTCAAAAGCATAGCCTTTATGTCAAACCCTGAAGAGAAAGAGGAAGACAGTAGTCAAGATACTGATGAAGATCTGGCAAATGATGTAGCATTACTGGGGAGACAATTCAATAAACTCCTGAAGAGGATAGATGTAAGGTCAAAGTCTAATGTCAAGAACAACTCATTTGACATCAGTAGGTCCAATGATGTTGGAAGAAGAATAAAATCTGAAGAAAAATCCAAACAAGGCAAAGGAATGCAGTGCCATGAATGTGAAGGGTATGGACACATTAGAGCTGAATGTGGGACCTACCTCAAGAAACAGAAGAAGAGTCTTGCTGCTACTTGGTCTGATGAAAGTGAGACAAAAGGAGAGTCTGCCAATCTTGTGACTGCCTTGACTGGAAGATGGGGTTCTGATGAAGACTCAAGTGATGATGAAGTAACATTTGATGAATTAGCTACTACCTACAGGATGTTGTGTTACAGAAGTGAAGAAGTGTGTCAACAAGTGGAGAATCAGAAGAAATTGATAACCCAACTAGAGGATGAGAAGACAAAACACTTAGAAACCATTTCTAAGTTGAAGATCGAAGTCGTGTTCCTAAACTTCAAACTGGATGAGATGAAAATGTATGTTAGGATGCTAAATAGTGGATCTGACACCTTAGACAAAATCCTCTAGACTGGAAAGATTGCAGGAGACAAGACTGACCTTGGGTTCAATAAATCCTCTCTTGAGTGTAGTCCCACTGGAAGCAAACCAGAGATGTCACATCAGGTGTCTCAACATCACAAGGAAAGACAACATAAAGGAAAACACCAAAGATTGAGATGTCATCACTGTGGGAAATTTGGCCATATAAAACTATTAGGCTTTAAGTTGTATGTCTATCCTAGTCCTACTCATCATAAACCTAGACCCAAACACCACATCCCTATTAACAGAAAACAGTGGGTTCCTAGGGCTGGTGCTACTAACTTGATAGCTCACACTTCCTTTAGAGTTTCAGCCAAAGAAGACTAGTATTTTGACAGTGGATGCTCCAGACACATGACTGGAAGCAAAAACCTGCTAATTGACCTTCAACCTCATGCCACCAGCTATGTGACTTTTGGTGATGGAGCAAAAGGTAAAATCAAGGGGATTGGAAAGCTAAACTGTTCTGGAGTCCCTAACCTTGTGAATGTGCTGCTTGTTAAAGGATTGACTGCAAACCTGATCAGCATCAGTCAACTATGTGACCAAGGTCTAAATGTGAACTTCACAAAAACTGAATTCTTGATTACAAATGGAAAATTGAGGTGATCATGAAAGGAGTCAGGTCTAAGGACAACTATTATATGTGGAACTCTCAAGAAACTAGTTATTCATCAATGTGTACTCCAGCTAGAGAAGAAGAAGTGAAACTATGACATCAAAAACTGGGTCATCTGCATCTTAAAGGAATGAAGAGGATTATATATGTTGAAGCTGTCAGAGGAATCCTAAAATTAAAGATTGATGAAGGAAGAGTTTGTGGTGAGTGTCAGATTGGAAAGCAGACAAAGATGTCACATCAGAGGATCAAACATGACACCACATCTAGAGTGCTGGAACTTCTCCACATGGACTTAATGGGACCTATGCATGTGGAAAGTCTTGGTGGGAAAAGGTATGCTTATGTTGTGGTGGACGACTTCTCCAGATATACCTGGGTAAATTTTATAAGGGAAAAATCTGATGTGTTTGAGGTGTTCAAAGAGAAAGAGAGAGTCAGGTTATCAGAATCAGTAGTGATCATGGGAAAGAATTTGAGAACAGTAAATTTGCTTAATTTTGTTCATCTGAAGGAATTGGTCATGAGTTCTCATCTCCCATTACCCCTCAGCAAAATGGTGTGGTAGAAAGGAAAAATAGAACTCTCCAAGAATCTGCTAGAGCTGTGATTCATGCTAAGAAGTTGCCTTACCACTTCTGGGCTGAAGCTATGAACACGGCCTGCTATGCTCACAATAGAGTAACCTTGAAGAAAGGGACCCCAACCACTTTATATGAAGTCTGGAAGGGAAGAAGACCTAATGTCAAATACTTCCATGTGTTCGGTAGTAAATGTTATATCCTGGATGATCGTGAACAAAGAAGGAAAATGGACCCCAAGAGTGATGAAGGAATATTTATGGGCTACTCAACAAACAGCAGAGCGTTTAGGGTCTTTAATTCCAGAACAAAAGTTATGATGGAATCTATTAACATTGTTGTTGATGATCAAGAGACTGATGTCACAGACGATGTTGGAACATCTCTGAATGATGCCCCAACTGATCTCCTGGACAACAGTAATGAGAGTGAATCCACTCAAGTTGAACCTGAAGCTGATAAAATTAATAAGGGACCCTCTATCAGAATTCAGAAGGATCATCCGAAAGATCTCATTATAGGAGACCCAAATAAAGGGGTCACCACTAGATCAAGGGAAGTGATCTCACATGCCTATTTTGTGTCCAAGATTGAGCCCAAAAATGTCAAAGAAGCTTTAACTGATGAATTCTGGATCAATGCCATGCAGGAAGAGTTAGGGCAATTCAAGAGAAATGAAGTGTGGGAATTGGTTCCAAGACCTGAAGGAATAAATGTTATTGGAATAAAGTGGGTTTACAAGAATAAATCAGATGAAAATGGTGTAAGTGTGGATCAAAGTCTCTACAGAAGCATGATAGGGAGTCTGCTATATCTCACACAAGCAGACCTGACATTGCTTTTGCTGTAGGTGTATGTGCTAGATATCAAGCTGAACCAAAGTTGAGTCACATAAACCAAGTGAAAAGGATCCTGAAATATGTCAATGGCACTAGTGACTATGGGATGCTATACACTCATGGATCTGAATCTGTGTTGTCTGGATATTATGATGCTGATTGGGCTGGAAGTGCTGATGATAGGAAAAGCACATCAGGAGGATGCTTCTTCTTGGGGAACAACTTAATATCTTGGTTTAGTAAGAAACAAAACCGTGTGTCTCTGTCCACTGCTGAAGTTGAATACATAGCAGCTGGAAGTAGTTGCTCTCAACTGGTGTGGATGAAACAAATGTTGACTGAATATAATGTCACGCAAGATGTCATGACATTGTACTGTGACAACCTGAGTGCTATAAACATTTCTAAGAATCCTATTCAGCACAGCATGACAAAATATATTGATATTCGTCACCATTTTATAAGAGAACTCGTGGAGGATAAAATTGTAGCCCTAGAGCATGTTGCTACTGCGATGCAGTTAGCTGATATTTTTACAAAGGCCTTGGATGCAAATCAATTTGAATTCCTAAGAGGGAAATTAGGGATTTGTATTTATGAAAAATTGTAGCAATTAATATGGAGTGGAAAAGGTAATCAAATTATTGTCTACTTTCTTAAAATAAAGCGCCCCCTTTATGGTAAATCATCACCTAGTCTTGGAAATACCATCTATTACCTTTTCACACGCAACCTCACTACCTACTCAAACATTTCCAACTCCTTGCTTCTTCCTCAAACTCCTCTGCTAGAGCAACTGGAATTTTTCCACAAAAACGACAAGATGTCACAACATCAAACTCCATCTGGTTCAAAAACTACTAAGCCTACTCACAAGGATAGCACTCCTTCCATGGACTTTCTCGATGATGAAATTTTGGATGTGGTCCCTCTGTCTGTTATTCCAGGAGAAGCCCTTGATTTAAACCATCCCATGGATGCATCAGCTTCTGCATGCCCCAATCAAGGTAACAGCTCTAGTATCCCTTCTAGCTCAACTCATGCCACTAGTTCTAAGGAAGATATGCACCACACTGATCGTGTCATAAGAAACCTAGTCAGTATAATCCTTAATGAAGGACATTCTGTGAAGGGAGTCTCTACTCCTCTGTCTAGAATGTACCCCTCTCCTGAGGTTGAACCTCATAGTGAGAAGGATGACGATTACTCTAGATATGAGAAGGACATGGTTGCTGAAAGTTTGTGCTCTCTAGGGAAAAATGTGTCTGGTAAAAGAAAACCTATGGCATCTACAACTGCCAATGCTTCCCATTCTAAGAAGCGTGATTCTGCAAACAATGTGATTGACCTAGAGGATGATAGGTCTGATGATCAAGATGATTGCTTACTTCATCACTTAAAGCCTAGTGTGGCTAAGCGTATGAAGACTAGAAAAGGTAGATCTGTGGCTGAAATGATGTCAGCTAAAACAGCAAAGAAGACTGCTGGTGTAGGTCCTTCCAAATTTTGGAGCAAAGTTGTGTAACACCTCAAAATTTGCCCTCCTCTCTTGGGACTAGCTTAGCATATTGCATCTCATTTTTAGGGTATTGGGCATTACATCTTTGCATATCATGTGAAATAAGCAAGTCATCCTCCTAGGTCTTTATCAGAAGATAGAGGGGTTAAAAGATTCAAGCCTGAGGGTCTCATGAATTGATCACTAATCATCTGAGGTTTGTGCTTCAATTAGGGTTTTTTGGTTCCTCAAGGAGTTTGGGTATTATCTTGGTTGAAATGGTACACCATTATCATCATGGTTCATTATTCCTGATCAGATTCCTTGGGATTAGGGTTTTGACCTCTAGTCAACCCTAATCAGTTGCATTCTACCAGTCAGAGTTTTTCAAGGAGATGAGGTCTTTAATGAGATGGAGATCATCATGTGATTTTATTGAGCTTGTATAAGCTAGGGTTTCATTTTGGTGCCATTTCATCAAGTGGTTGAGGCTCAGAATCATCAGTGTGTGTTCAGGTCATCTGTCAACCATAAAAGTCAACTGCCAAGTCAACTGTGGATTTGGAGGTGGGAAGTGGCTAGAAATACTTCATTCATGTTCAAACAAGTCTCATTTGACATTTCAAACATCAACATTGAAGAATTTAAAGTCAGGTCAAAACTTTCCAAAAGTAGAAAGTGACCTATAATTCAAACTTGCCAAAAATGGAAAGGTTTTAACCTAACTTCAACTTCAAATTACATCACAAAAAAAGCTTCAAATTAAATTTTGTTGAACATGAAAGTTGTAGATCTTTCTCTCCCATTTCTAAAAAGTCCAAGATCATCAATTTCTCATGTATGGTTGAACAGATATGATCAAATCATGGCAAGGTGTACTTGAAGATTCAAATGGGCATAACTTCTCAACCAAAACTCCAAAATGGATGGCTCTTTTTGCATTCTTCTTCTTTTAACCTCTACTTTCCAAACCATGCATTACATGACATGAATTATCATCATATGAGCATTTGCTAATTCATTGGATTTTTGGAGGGAAAATATGAAATTCAAATTTTGTGCACCATTTGAACATTTCACCATTACCATTAGCTCCAAAATGGAATTTTAAGTGAAATTAAAAAGATTTTCGTGCACTGTTCATGCATGCACTTCATGCATAGGGTGAAAAAAGCCAATTTGCACTTACACCTCATTCTTGTTAATTACACTTTGCATTGGTTTAAACATGATTAAAGAGTGATTAGCATGGCATATATAAACTAAAACCCTAACTGTTTTTCAGATTAGCTCTCATAATTTCAGATCTAGATCTCAAACTCCAAACTTTTTATCTCAAATTTTCTTTCAATTTCTTCAAATAAATTGCATTTCTCTTGGTTGATTCATCATTCTGAAGCATCATTGAGCAAGTTTGGAGGTAGAATTCAAGAGAATCGTGGCACATGGAAGCATATTCAAAGCATGAAGCATCAATGGTGATTTGAAATTCTGGAGGATTCGTGCACAATTGAACTTTAATCTCTCCTCCAATCAACTCTACAAGCTGCATAGAGGAAGTTTGGAGCATTGCAAGGCCTGAATCACACGAATTCCAGATCTGCACTTCAAGAGGTCACCAAATCGATTCTCTTAATTCTCAATTATGTTATGATGTTGTTGTAGATCTCTTTGTGCTGATTATTCTGAGCTTTGAACCATGAAATTCCATGCAATATTGATTGAGTTAGGTTAAGTTGAATTTTCATGTATGAAAGTTGATTTGCTCGATTTGATCTTAACATGATGATTTAGGCTTAGTTGTTAATTGATTTGTGATCTACATGAGATATGCAACGTGATGATGTCCTTAATCATGATTTCTGGGATTTTTGTTCTTGATGTTGATGAACATCCACTGTTCATGTGAGCGCGCGAGGAAGAAGATGAATACAGACATTAGGCCACGGTTTAGATCCATTCTGCAACAGAAAAGCGTTGCCTATGTGTTTGTTAGGGTTGCAACGTGATTGGTTGATTTCAAACTCCATGTTGCGCGTCTGATTGGCCAGTTCTGTTGACCGCGTGTGTTGACTTCTTCCACTTAATGAAACGCAGCGTTTCATCTTAAGCTGGCGCCATTTTTCAAATAATTAAATAATCATTTCATTCCATTTTCTTTTAATTGTCACATTTTATTTCATTTCATTTCCTTATCTTCAAAAAATCATATCTAATTGAAAACTTATCCAAAAATTACCAGGTTTTTTGCATTGTGATCCTTGACTTGTCTACTTTTTTATCATCATGATTTTAAAAGTTGTGCTTGGCTGGATATTTTTTGGTGCTAGGATGTTTGAGTACATGTCCATATTTGACCTTGCCTTGGTTATCATGTTGTGAAATGTTGGTCTTTGATCCAATGATTCTGAAAATTTGCATGATGAAACTAGACTCATGGCTTGACATTTTGGTGTTGATTTGGTGATTTGGTATTTTTATCAATTGTCAATTCTGTTTTATGAATGTGCTAAGTTGGTGTGACAATTTGTGTCACACCTTGTGATGTTCAACTTGAATGATGTGTTTGCCATGCCAAATAATATCCTATGCTCCTGATTTTTTGTGTGATGTATGATATGAATGTTGTGAATGAGCATGAATTTTCTTGGAATTATTTGAATCATTTCTGATTTAATTGAGATTTTTCATTCTGGTTGATCACATTTGAGCTTTAAAATTGCCTTGAACTTCAATTGATCATGAAATGATTTTGGTTAATGATATTGATGTGAGACCTTTTGGAATGTGTCAAGATGTGTTTGAAGTTGATTCATGTTAATTTTCAGCTCCTGTTTCAAATTTTTTCTCCATCTTTGACCCTAGGCTTTGACCTAGTGGTTTGTGGCTTACATGTGGGCTTTGATTTCAGGTTTAAACTTCCAGGTCCATAGTTGATGATGCTTCCACATTTGAGCATTGATGTTTGCTCTTGATTACTAACATTTGTGTGTTTTGTAGGTTGATGTTAGCTCATTTGAGTTTGCCTTGTGGCTTGCATATTGTGAACATTATCTGTCTGTTTGATATTGCTTGTTGAATGTTTGTCTGTACAGTTGAACTGATTAGTTTAGATTTTTCACAGGTACATAAGTTGCTTTAAGTTCATTGTGAACTTTGCTTTTCTTGGTTGCTTAACCACTGAGGTATAATTCTTCTGACTTCGTGTAGTCTGGAAGACCTGTCCTGTTATGTGGGCAGGCACCTGTCTGAAGCCCTCCTTAAGAGGCAATGCTTGTGAATGTTTACTTTTGTGCCAAGCAGGTAAAGACCTCTTAAGAGGCAATTGGCAGATAAAAGAGATGTGTAATCCATCTCCTGCTACTCAGTGTGTCATTCACTTTTCTCACACACCTTGTGTTGATGCATTGTGGATAATAACCCAAGATCATGTTGTGTCAGTCATCTGTGGAGAAGAGTTCCTACATTCTGAACTCCCATATTTTCTATTTTGAGTCAAGCTCTCCCAGGCCAGGGATAAGAGTTGTGAGGTCTTACCCTCACTTCCCATTTCATCTGCTTCACCCTAACTCTCAATGTTAGGGTTAAGAGCTAACCACACCCCATTCCAGTTGGCTTGCTTTTGCAGCCTAACCTTGTATGAGCCCAATTGATTGCATATAGTGTGTGTGATTGTTTATTGTGCTTGTGTTGTTTGACTGTGCTGTTTAGGATAGCTTGCTCCCTGTGCAAGATAGATAGAAACTTCAACCTAGGACCATTGTGGATTACATGATAACTATTAGGCTCGAGTCAGGCTCCCTTCTAGTTTGTCATTTCCCAGTCTCTAGTTAGGTTAGAAGTTTCTCCCCTGTTTAGGGGAACTACGTCGCCCTGATCCTCATACCAGACGAGGTACGTAGGCAGGAGATCGTGTGAGGTCTCTCCGGGCACCCTTTTTCTTTTTGTGTGTGTTTGCTTGACAGCTAGCAGGCTCGAGTACCAGACTCCCTGTTAGCTTGTTTGTTCAACCTTTGTGTTTCTTTTGACGACTCAGCGTCCAGTTAGCGTGTGCTTGTTTGGAGTCTGACGTAAGTCCAGTGATTGGCAGTCGGTTTCCTGTGTGTTTTTGCTTGGAGTCTGACGTAAGTCCAGCGATTGGCAGTTGGTTTCCTGTGGGTTGTGTGTGTGGAGTCTGACGTAAGTCCAGCGATTGGCAGTCGGTTTCCTGGGTTTATTTGTGTGGAGTTGGACGTAAGACCAGCTATTGGCAGTCTGTTTCCATTTGGTGTGTTTGCTTTGACGTCTCAGCGTCTGTGAGTGTGTTTTGTTTCGGCGTGCGTTAGCCGAACTACGGTAGCTCTGATTCTCATTCCAGATGAGATACGTAGGCATAGGATGCGATATCCTAGCGAGCCCGTTCCCCCTTTTTCCATCTGTGTTTTATTCCAGTGTGCGTGCATTCTTTTGAGCAGTGTTTAGCAACCTTTCTTCTATCCTTTTGAGCGTGGATCCCGTCGAGTACGACGGATGCGTAGGGGTGCTAATACCTTCCCTTCGCATAACCGACTCCCGATCCCATCTCTCTTTGGTCGCGAGACCATGTCTTTTCCAAGTTTACTTCGAGCATTTCCTTTCCCTCTTTTGGGATAAATAACGCACGGTGGCGGCTCTGTTTGTTTTGTTTTTTCCCGCCGGTTGTTTTTCGCGAATGCGACAGCTGGCGACTCTGCTGGGGAATGTTTGAAGTTGACCTCTTGCTGGTCCATCTTCCCTAAGCGAGTCACTCCTAGCGTTCTCTAGGATAGTTTAGGTTGCTTGTGTTGCTCTATTTATTGCATTTATGATTATTATGTTGTGTGTATATTTGCATAAATGTTTGCATGCATCATACTATCATTGTGCTGTCTTCTGTACAGGTGGTTCCTCTGATTTGGGGTGGGTGTTCTGAGTGGGGCTAAAACCCAGGCCCGAGTATACACCTAGGATTAGTGTGGTCTCACGTTTCCTCACATGCTGTATCAGCATGTTGTTGCGACGTGACATACCACAAGCCGGACGAGGTTCATTTGAGAGAGTCCTTCCGTTTGGAGTTATTCCACTCAGGTTGGGTTATCTCATCTGAGCTATTGACTTCAGTGACCGTTCTTTCCCGGATCTTTGGTTTAGACGATCTTAAGAGAGCTGCAACGGCACACCCGAAAGGGCAAACCCGTTGAGTATCTTTGCCCGATTGTCGAGACCATTATCCGCCTTAGGATGACCTGATTAGAATTCACCTGTGAGGGGAGGGTTGACTCTTACAGATGCATGTTCTGGTGGTGACTTTGTTGGTGACTAATGGTTCAGCCGTTGATCAGAGTCCTATTTATAAGTCGGATTTATGGATTTATTTCCGAGACGCCGGAGTTCTGTCCGCGGTATTTATCAGTGGGGGTCCGTTTATTTCAGGATTCCCTGGGCTGGTTCAGAGGGTCTTGTGGTTATCTGTTCAGAGAACTTTCTGATGATGATGGTGATGTATCCTCCGTTCCGTTTATTTCGGAACCCTGAGTGGGATTTGTGGTTACATATTCCTTCAGATGGTTGTGATCAGTTCAGAGGCCGTAATTCAGTACAGTTGATGATCAGATGACTTGGAGGATGGCACAGTGCATTGCATTCATACATCAACATCATTCACATTTTGCATTTATGTGCATCTAACTCATGTTTATCCATATGCAGGGGACATTTTTGATTGAGATCCTGGTTGAGAGACCTCTTTGCTCAGACATGAGGACCGGTTTGAAGGTCGATGTTGTCTACAGTTTCTTCGACCCAGAGATTGGTGTACTGAGAGATATGATATCATTGATTACACCTGACCATGTGGGGATGTTCCGTGAGGCATATGGTGGTATTCTGAAGTTGGTTTTCAGGCTCACAGACAGTGATAGGAGCGCCATCCATACTTTTCTCCAGTTCTATGACCCTGGTTTGAGATGTTTCGTCTTCCCGGATTACTTGTTAGGACCTTTGATGGAGGACTACGCCAACATCCTGGGCCTCCCGATCAGGGACCAGATTCCTTTCTACGTCACTAAGGAGGAACCTGATGTTGCCGAGATTTCTCGTGCTCTTTATTTGAGCCCAGAGGTGACCAAGGGGGGTTTGAAGGAGAAGGGGAAGTTGCCCGGTTTTCATCTGAGTTTCTTAGAGACTAAAGCCAAGGATCATGCTGTTGTGGGTAATTGGAGGGCCGTTTGTGCTTTGATTGCTGTGAGTATCTATGGGATCATCCTGTTTCCTAATCAGAAGAACTTTGTGGACATTAATGCCATTCGGGTGTTTATGCAGAGGAATCCCATTCCTACCCTGGTTGGAGATGTCTATTACTCGGTCCATAATCGGAACGAGAAGCGGCGTGGGGGGTTGATTAGATGTTGTGCTCAACTGTTGCACAAATGGTTTATGGGGTATTTGCCTTCCAGAGGTGCCTTTGCTTTTGTTCTTCATGACCATGCGGTTAAGTGGGCGACCAAACTGATGGGTTTGCGAGCCAAGGACATAGCTTGGACTCATAATGGTGTGGCCGGACGAGATTTCATCTACAGTTGTGGGAGTTTTCCCAATGTGCCTCTCATAGGAGTTCAGGGTTGCATTAATCACAACCCGACGCTTCTTAGGAGACAGATGGGGTTTGCTATGGAGGTTCCTCCTCTCGAGCGCGAGATTCAGGAGTCTTTCTATTTCCCGGCTGAGGGTAATCTGACACGGTTGAGGCAAGTGTCTGGGGCATGGCGTAACATTCAGAGAAAGGGCAAGGTTCCTTTTGGTAGGGTTAATAATAGGTCTTTTCCTCTATTTGATGATTGGCTCAGAAAGAGGATTGAGCTCACGCATCTACCATTTCCCGGGGGTGATCCTTGGTGTCCTTTGATTGAGGGGCCACGTTCTTCTGTCAGCATGGAGGAGTTCCTTGAGATGAAGAAGGAGAGAGATCAGTTGCGAGCAGAGAAGGTTGAGTTGGAGATGAGTGTTGCTAGAATTCAGATGGCTAATCAGGAAATCAAAGGGAAAATAGAAGACCAGGATAAGAGACATGCTATGGAGGTGAAGCGCTTTGAGATAGACACCGCCTATTATTGCAAGATCAACCAAGCTTTGGAGTCATCTGCGAAGGAGCATGACATCACCAAGGAGAAGTTGTCTAGAGCTTCGAAGGTCATTGAGGATGAGAAGAGGAGACAAATTCTTGTGAAGACTCAGAGGGAAGTTAGAGCCAAAGTCCTTACTACAGAATGGGAAGCGGAGAAAGCAAAGATTATTGTTGAGAGAGATCATTATCTTGCTGAGAGGGATCATTATTTCCGACAGATGAAGATTCACCAAAAGGAGGTGGGGAGATTACAGCAGGAGAACACTGAGCTCAGGTTTGCTGTGAAGTTCACCAGGATGGTTGATGATGCAGAACCGTCTGTAGGACCTTCTTCAGCTTAGACTTTTGTCGCAGTTGTTATCATGTGTTGGATTACCGTCAGGCCTGTTGACGGAATTCACTTGCTTGTATTTTCTTTCTGATTCTGGAGAATTGTAATTTGACTTGTATCAGCCTGATGTAGGACTTTTGCACTTGTAGTGCACTTTTGGTATACAGTGGTTATTATCATTCAGTGATTGATCTTCAAGCTTTATTTGCTTATCTGTGCATACTCACAACACACACATGGTTGGGTGATATCTTTGCTAAATCATAACTTCCGGCTCTGTATGGCAAAACCAGACGATTGATGTCAGAATGTTGCTGCTGAATTATCATCTGTCTCGATGAAACCAGGATCGAAAGACAGAGTGTTCCTCATATGGATAGACATTGCATTCATGTGTGAGTCATAATAACTGTCTTCTATTTTGCAGGTGTCAGTTTCTAACATGTTTGATTGACACAGGAATGATGAATCCACCCAACACAGACATTCTCGAGCTGAAAGAGAAGAGGGGAGAGCTGATCAATGTTATGCAAGGGTTCGCCTTGGGGCAGAAAGCAGTTGCTGAGAGGTTGGAGAGAATTGAAAACTGGATGATAAAGGAGAAAGTACAAGGAAATGCTCCGTCATCTGGAGTAAAGAAGCCCTTTGGAAATGGTCAGCGCCAGAACGAGGGTGACACAAGTGCTGTGTATGCCCAAAGGGGACACGGTAGGGGTCATTACTACCAGCATACTGCTGCGGTAATGATTCCTATTGGTAACCAATCGGTACAACAGCAGCGTCGGCCACCTCAACAGAGAGCACAGAGAGCTGGATGCCAAGTGAGAGGAAAGGGGATTGATCGTCAATTTGATAGGCCACCCATGACGTATGCTCTTCTGTTTAAGAAGTTGAAGGATCTCGGGATGGTACAGTTGAGGACGTTAGCTCCGTTGAGACCAGATCAGAAGCCTCCTAACTTTGATGAGAACGCCAAGTGTGAATTCCATTCTGGTGCATCCGGGCATAACATTGAGGGTTGCAGAGCTTTTAAGCATGTCGTCCAAGACTTGGTGGATTCCAAAGCCCTCAATTTTACACTATCACTGAATGTTAATGCCAATCCCATGCCGGCGCATGGTCAGGTGATGGTGGGTGTAATCGCTGAAGATTCAGATCGCGTCTGTGCGGTGGGAGAAGAGAATGACAGTGACTGTGAACTTGACTCGTAGATAAAACCGTGCGTACCAGGGATGGAAGTCCAGAACTGGAAGGCCTAAAAGATCATCACTGTCACTCATCATGAAGAGTAATATTTCTGTTTTTCAATTCTGTTTGCATGAAAGTCATACGTTTTGCCCGAAACGTAATGGTTCATTGTAAGGGCCACCTCATGTTTCATTTTGCAACATTTTGCATCAGTAATAAATGGATATTTTTCAATTAAAAGCGGTGTTCCCTGTTTTTCATTTATTTTTACAGTTTAAAAATAAAAATTGGCAATGTTTGTTTTCATTTTCCTTCCTTGTGCTTTGTCTCGTATCGACTTTGGTATTCTCCGGATCTCATTGATAACAATTCGGTTACACCTCCATATGACTTCGACAATTCGATCTATCATGCCGAAGAAGAAGGCGAAGAAGATTGTGAACTGCCGGAGGAATTAGCCAGGTTGTTGAAACAAGAGGAGAAGGTGATTCAGCCGCACGAAGAGCAAGTTGAGCTTGTTAACCTGTGTACCGAGGAGGTCTGAAAGGAAGTAAAGGTTGGGGCCGCCTTGGAGGCGAGTGTCAAGAGTGGAGGTGGTGTCATTCGGTCTCAAGAATGCCGGTGTCACGTATCAAAGAGTTATGGTGGCTTTGTTTCATGATATGATTCATCATGAAATCGAATGATATGTTGATGACATGATAGCAAAGTCCCAAACAGGTGAAGGGCATCCGGTAGACCGGGGCAAGTTGGTCGACCGGTTGAGACAATTCAGACTGAGGTTGAATCCGAATAAGTGCACTATCAGAGTGCGGTCCGGTAAGTTGTTGGGGCTTATTGTAAGTGAAAGAGGAATCGAGGTTGATCCTGCTAATAAAAAAAAAGAAGGAAAAAGTAATACAGGAAATGCCTGAACCGAGAACAGAAAAAGAGGTTCGTGGTTTCTTAGGTAGATTGAACTGCATTTCACGGTTCATATCTCATCTAACAGCCACATGTGAACCCATATTCAAGTTGTTGAGAAAAGATCAAACGATCAGGAGAAATAATGATTGCCAAGCGGCATTGGAAAAAATAAAAGAATATTTGCAGGAGCCTCCGATTCTGATGCCTCCTGTGGAGGGACGACCATTAATTCTGTACTTGACAGGCCTCGGGGAGTCTATGAGGTGTGTACTGGGGAAGCATGACAAGTCTGGTTGAAAAGAGCATGCAATTTACCTTAGCAAAAAGTTTACCGACTGTGAAACAATACATTCACTGCTCGAGAAAACTTGTTGTACTTTGGCATAGGCTGCTCGCCGACTGAGACAGTATATGCTGGTTCATACCACTTTGTAGATTTCAAGATGGATCTGATCAAGTACATATCTGAGAAGCCAGCAGTGATCGGACGGGTTGCAAGAGGGCAAATGATTTTGATTGAATACGATATTCGGTATACCTCCCAGAAGGCGATAAAGGGGAGTGTATTGTCTAATTATCTCGCCCAGCAACCTATTGAGGATTATCAACCGATGAAGTTTGAGTTCCCTGATGAGGACATCTCGAGGTGCTCAAATCGAAAGATTGTGAGGAACCGATCCCGGAGGAGGGGCCTGACCCTGAATCCGAACGGATTCTGATGTCTGATGGGGGGAGGTTAATGTGGATGAGTTAGTGCCGTTTTGGTTACGCCAAAAATATCCCCCATTCCTTTTGTTGCCCGGATAACATTTGAATGCACCAACAATGGTGGCTGAGTACGAAGCTTGTATCCTGGGTATCGATCTCCGGTGCGTACGTCTACTGGGGCAACGCCGTGCTCACTCGTGTATGGGATAGAAGTGATATTACTTACTGAGGTCTAGATCCCATTGTGGAGAATCCTGATGGATGAGAAATTAGAGAAGGCTGAGTGGATAAGGACTCAGTATGAAGAGTTGAGCCTGATTGAGGAAAAGAGGTTGGCGGCCACTTGTCATGAGCAGTTGTACCCAGTGAATGAAGCGTGTTGTTGACTGAAAAGTGCGACCTCGGGCGTACCACGTGGGAGAGCTGGTATTGAAAAGGATCCTTCCTCCTCAAGGCGATCAGGGGGCAAGTGGATATACAGTTATGGATCCCATTCGTGGTCAAAAAGGTTTTCTCTAACAGAGCCTTGTTGTTGACGACCACGGATGACGAGGATTTTCCATCCCCTGTGAATGCGGACGCAGTTAAAAAATACTTCGTATAAAAGACCCGCTGGACAAAAAGAATAAAATAGTCCAGGCAAAAATGGGCATCCCGGCGAACAAAAAAAAATGAAGAAAGGTTCGGGCAAAAATTAGGGATAAAAAGGAAAAATGTACACCCGGCAAGCCGAAAACCCCACAAGGGCGACTTGGGCAAAAAAGGGTATCCCGGTGGACTGAAAACCCGAAAGGGCGGTCCAGGCAAAAGAGGGATTGAAATGAACAACTGCGTCTAGCATGATCGTTTATGCTTTGGTTATGACATCTGGATAATATCCTGCAGGGATCAGTCGGAAACGTCTTGTTCAGAAGGCAGAAAGCACGGAAAGTCTGAGGATATATGGGGTGTAACCGAGTTGGAACTCGATGAGATCGCGGTTTCCCATTGCCATTAGGATAGATTTTTCCTTTTGTGCGCAATTACCTATTTTCAGGAATTGCTTCCTTTGTATTGCTCAGTTTGGGCCACACCTTTTCAATCAATAAAATGCATATTCAGTCAAATAATTTTGTTTTTGTTTTCATTACCGCTTTGATTGCAAAAACATCCAGTTATTTTTGATAAAGAATCTTTGCATTTTAAGACATACAGGTCCCTTCTTATGCATGTTTATAAGATTGAAAGCTTGAAATCTTATTCGGAAGGTTGAGTGACCCAGGTGTTGAAATTTTGGCACGCCTGGGGCACGTTTTTATCCGACGATCTTTTTTTGCAGGTGCTGTTAGATATTTTCACTCACTTGCAGGTTGTGATGTGAAGCCTTTGTGACAAAGGATCCCCGTGGAGTCCAGTCAGGGACAAGAGGATTGAAGAATCGTGAAGAAAAAAAAACGACGAGAAACGTACGACGATCCTGGATATTAATCAAGAAGACTCTTCAAAGTCTAAGGACTGAAAAGTTTGTATAAATCCAAGGAGTTCGATCTCCGTCGAGTACGGAGGAGGCGAGAATACATGGTGATGAATCAGAAAAGTCCAGACAAGTCTGGGAGTTCTCAAAAGTGGAAAGCTGACATTGGATTTGGATGTTGAATACCAGGGTTCGACGAGTCGATGGGTGTTCTGTGCCAGACTTTCCTGGTTTCCCCAAGCAGAGTCGAGATGGTTATCTCCCCAGCAGGTTTTAGATCGATGTTTCCTCAGCAGCCAGGCCTGAAGGTTGCTATTTCCCTAGCGGAGGTGTCCGTTGTTGGCTTTTCCCCCAGCAAGTCGGAGAGTGTTGCCTTCCCCGCAGAGTGCGGTGGTGGTTTCTTCCCCAGCGAAATCCCCAGGCGGGTCGGGTGCAGAGGAGGTTATCCCTAGTGAGGGTGGCCTATTTCCCAGCAGCAGCGCTATTCCCCAGCAGGGTGGAGGTTGGAGTGTTAGTGGGTTCCTCAGCAGAGTGCCTCGAGCTCCCCAGAAGAGTCCCTTGAGGGGGATACTTTTTATGCATTCATCATGTAGATAAGCATAGCATATTGCATAGCTAATTGCGTAGCATTTCCATGATTATGGAGCATTGCGCTTAAAAAAATCATCAGCATGCATCAGCATCGCAAGCATAAGCTAGTCTCAAGCCGTGGTTACTGTTTGAGAGGTGGTTTCGCCAGAGGGTGAAGATGTTACTCCGAGGAGTTTGGCATCGTGATTTTGAATCAACAGTATTCCCTAGTAGTACGATATTGGAGGAAGAGTTTCTGTCAGGCGGAGATGGAAATGATAATTCAAGAAGTTTTGGGGTTCAAGAAAAGCAACAAAAAAAAAAGTAAAGAGAGAAAAATCCCCAGCTGAGCGCAAATCGTTCGTTTGCTAGGGTTGAATAGAGGATAGCATGCTCATGGCTTGTTATCCCCAGCATGGGTCGTTGGCACGCGTGCCGCCTCATTTATCACTGTCCCTTATTTCTGCCGATGCTGACAGGCATGAAGAGTTTTTCGGGTATTCAGACCGTTGTGGCACTCAGGCCAGTTTCCGATTTTCAGATCGAAGAAGTTTCCGACGTTCAGGTCGAAGCACTTATGGCACTCAGGCCAGTTTCCGATTTTCAGATCGAAGAAGTTTCCGACGTTCAGGTCGAAGCACTTGTGGTATTCAGACCAGTTTCCGATTTTCAGATCGAAGAAGTTTCCGACGTTCAGGTCGAAGAACTTGTGGTATTCAGACCAGTTTCCGATTTTCAGATCGAAGAAGTTTCCGACGTTCAGGTCGAAGAACTTGTGGTATTCAGACCAGTTTCCGATTTTCAGATCGAAGAAGTTTCCGACGTTCAGGTCGAAGTGCTTACGGCATTCAGGCCAGTTTTTCCGGTGTTCAGGTCGAGGTGGGTATTCAGACCAGTTTCCGATTTTCAGATCGAAGAAGTTTCCGACGATCAGGTCGACGCACTTGTGGTATTCATACCAGTTTCCGATTTTCAGATCGAAGAAGTTTCCGACGATCAGGTTGAAGTACTTGCGGCACTCAGGCCAGTTTTCCGGTATTCAGACTGAAGTGGCGTTCAGGCCAGTTGTTGGGCATTCAGGCCAATCTCTCGGTGATCAGACCGGCATTGATACTCTCATGTTCCGATGCTCAGTATTCAGACTGATGAGCGGCGTTCAGGCCATGGTATTCCTGTGTTACCATTTATTTTGGTATCCAGGTCAACGTTCCTTTTCGGTATTCAGGTCGACTTTCTCCGTACCAGACGGATTCTTCTTTTGAGATTGCTTCTTCGCCGATTCTGACAGGCATTGTTAATTATTTTCCCATCAGAGTGCAAATTGTTCGTCTGTTCTTGGTATTCAATCACTCTTCACCCTGATCATCTGAAAATCGAGGCTGTTCATATCGACAGGTTCAAAGTGGATTGAATAGGGGCAGCTGTAACACCTCAAAATTTGCCCTCCTCTCTTGGGACTAGCTTAGCATATTGCATCTCATTTTTAGGGTATTGGGCATTACATCTTTGCATATCATGTGAAATAAGCAAGTCATCCTCCTAGGTCTTTATCAGAAGATAGAGGGGTTAAAAGATTCAAGCCTGAGGGTCTCATGAATTGATCACTAATCATCTGAGGTTTGTGCTTCAATTAGGGTTTTTTTGGTTCCTCAAGGAGTTTGGGTATTATCTTGGTTGAAATGGTACACCATTATCATCATGGTTCATTATTCCTGATCAGATTCCTTGGGATTAGGGTTTTGACCTCTGGTCAACCCTAATCAGTTGCATTCTACCAGTCAGGGTTTTTCAAGGAGATGAGGTCTTTAATGAGATGGAGATCATCATGTGATTTTATTGAGCTTGTATAAGCTAGGGTTTCATTTTGGTGCCATTTCATCAAGTGGTTGAGGCTCAGAATCATCAGTGTGTGTTCAGGTCATCTGTCAACCATAAAAGTCAACTGCCAAGTCAACTGTGGATTTGGAGGTGGGAAGTGGCTAGAAATACTTCATTCATGTTCAAACAAGTCTCATTTGATATTTCAAACATCAACATTGAAGAATTTAAAGTCAGGTCAAAACTTTCCAAAAGTAGAAAGTGACCTATAATTCAAACTTGCCAAAAATGGAAAGGTTTTAACCTAAATTCAACTTCAAATTACATCATAAAAAAAGCTTCAAATGAAATTTTGTTGAACATGAAAGTTGTATATCTTTCTCTCCCATTTCCAAAAAGTCCAAGATCATCAATTTCTCATGTATGGTTGAAGAGATATGATCAAATCATGGCAAGGTGTACTTGAAGATTCAAATGGGCATAACTTCTCAACCAAAACTCCAAAATGGATGGCTCTTTTTGCATTCTTCTTCTTTTAACCTCTACTTTCCAAACCATGCATTACATGACATGAATTATCATCATATGAGCATTTGCTAATTCATTGGATTTTTGGAGGGAAAATATGAAATTCAAATTTTGTGCACCATTTGAACATTTCACCATTACCATTAGCTCCAAAATGGAATTTTAAGTGAAATTAAAAAGATTTTCGTGCACTGTTCATGCATGCACTTCATGCATAGGGTGAAAAAAGCCAATTTGCACTTACACCTCATTCTTGTTAATTACACTTTGCATTGGTTTAAACATGATTAAAGAGTGATTAGCATGGCATATATAAACTAAAACCCTAACTGTTTTTCAGATTAGCTCTCATAATTTCAGATCTAGATCTCAAACTCCAAACTTTTTCTCTCAAATTTTCTTTCAATTTCTTCAAATAAATTGCATTTCTCTTGGTTGATTCATCATTCTGAAGCATCATTGAGCAAGTTTGGAGGTAGAATTCAAGAGAATCGTGGCACATGGAAGCATATTCAAAGCATGAAGCATCAATGGTGATTTGAAATTCTGGAGGATTCGTGCACAATTGAACTTTAATCTCTCCTCCAATCAACTCTACAAGCTGCATAGAGGAAGTTTGGAGCATTGCAAGGCCTGAATCACACGAATTCCAGATCTGCACTTCAAGAGGTCACCAAATCGATTCTCTTAATTCTCAATTATGTTATGATGTTGTTGTAGATCTCTTTGTGCTGATTATTCTGAGCTTTGAACCATGAAATTCCATGCAATATTGACTGAGTTAGGTTAAGTTGAATTTTCATGTATGAAACTTGATTTGCTCGATTTGATCTTAACATGATGATTTAGGCTTAGTTGTTAATTGATTTGTGATCTACATGAGATATGCAACATGATGATGTCCTTAATCATGATTTCTGGGATTTTTGTTCTTGATGTTGATGAACATCCACTGTTCATGTGAGCGCGCGAGGAAGAAGATGAATACAGACATTAGGCCACGGTTTAGATCCATTCTGCAACAGAAAAGCGTTGCCTATGTGTTTGTTAGGGTTGCAACGTGATTGGTTGATTTCAAACTCCATGTTGCGCGTCTGATTGGCCAGTTCTGTTGACCGCGTGTGTTGACTTCTTCCACTTAATGAAACGTAGCGTTTCATCTTAAGCTGGCGCCATTTTTCAAATAATTAAATAATCATTTCATTCCATTTTCTTTTAATTGTCACATTTTATTTCATTTCATTTCCTTATCTTCAAAAAATCATATCTAATTGAAAACTTATCCAAAAATTACCAGGTTTTTTGCATTGTGATCCTTGACTTGTCTACTTTTTTATCATCATGATTTTAAAAGTTGTGCTTGGCTGGATATTTTTTGGTGCTAGGATGTTTGAGTACATGTCCATATTTGACCTTGCCTTGGTTATCATGTTGTGAAATGCTGGTCTTTGATCCAATGATTCTGAAAATTTTCATGATGAAACTAGACTCATGGCTTGACATTTTGGTGTTGATTTGGTATTTTTATCAATTGTCAATTCTGTTTTATGAATGTGCTAAGTTGGTGTGACAATTTGTGTCACACCTTGTGATGTTCAACTTGAATGATGTGTTTGCCATGCCAAATAATATCCTATGCTCCTGATTTTTTGTGTGATGTATGATATGAATGTTGTGAATGAGCATGAATTTTCTTGGAATTATTTGAATCATTTCTGATTTAATTGAGATTTTTCATTCTGGTTGATCACATTTGAGCTTTAAAATTGCCTTGAACTTCAATTGATCATGAAATGCTTTTGGTTAATGATATTGATGTGAGACCTTTTGGAATGTGTCAAGATGTGTTTAAAGTTGATTCATGTTAATTTTCAGCTCCTGTTTCAAATTTTTTCTTCATCTTTGACCCTAGGCTTTGACCTAGTGGTTTGTGGCTTACATGTGGGCTTTGATTTCAGGTTTAAACTTCCAGGTCCATAGTTGATGATGCTTCCACATTTGAGCATTGATGTTTGCTCTTGATTACTAACATTTGTGTGTTTTGTAGGTTGATGTTAGCTCATTTGAGTTTGCCTTGTGGCTTGCACATTGTGAACATTGTTTGTCTGTTTGATATTGCTTGTTGAATGTTTGTCTGTACAGTTGAACTGATTAGTTTAGATTTTTCACAGGTACATAAGTTGCTTTAAGTTCATTGTGAACTTTGCTTTGCTTGGTTGCTTAACCACTGAGGTATAATTCTTCTGACTTCATGTAGTCTAGAAGACCTGTCCTGTTATGTGGGCAGGCACCTGTCTGAAGCCCTCCTTAAGAGGCAATGCTTGTGAATGTTCACTTTTGTGCCAAGCAGGTAAAGACCTCTTAAGAGGCAATTGGCAGATAAAAGAGATGTGTAATCCATCTCCTGCTACTCAGTGTGTCATTCACTTTGCTCACACACCTTGTGTTGATGCATTGTGGATAATAACCCAAGATCATGTTGTGTCAGTCATCTGTGGAGAAGAGTTCCTACATTATGAACTCCCACATTTTCTATTTTGAGTCAAGCTGTCCCAGGACAGGGATAAGAGCTGTGAGGTCTTACCCTCACTTCCCATTTCATCTGCTTCACCCTAACTCTCAATGTTAGGGTTAAGAGCTAACCACACCCCATTCCAGTTGGCTTGCTTTTGCAGCCTAACCTTGTATGAGCCCAATTGATTGCATATAGTGTGTGTGATTGTTTATTGTGCTTGTGTTGTTTGACTGTGCTGTTTAGGATAGCTTGCTCCCTGTGCAAGATAGATAGAAACTTCAACCTAGGACCATTGTGGATTACATGATAACTATTAGGCTCGAGTCAGGCTCCCTTCTAGTTTGTCATTTCCCAGTCTCTGGTTAGGTTAGAAGTTTCTCCCCTGTTTAGGGGAACTACGTCGCCCTGATCCTCATACCAGATGAGGTACGTAGGCAGGAGATCGTGCGAGGTCTCTCCGGGCACCCTTTTTCTTTTTGTGTGTGTTTGCTTGACAGCTAGCAGGCTCGAGTACCAGACTCCCTGTTAGCTTGTTTGTTCAACCTTTGTGTTTCTTTTGACGACTCAGCGTCCGGTTAGCGTGTGCTTGTTTGGAGTCTGATGTAAGTCCAGTGATTGGCAGTCGGTTTCCTATGTGTTTTTGCTTGGAGTCTGACGTAAGTCCAGCGATTGGCAGTTGGTTTCCTGTGGGTTGTGTGTGTGGAGTCTGACGTAAGTCCAGCGATTGGCAGTCGGTTTCCTGGGTTTATTTGTGTGGAGTCGGACGTAAGACCAGCTATTGGCAGTCTGTTTCCATTTGGTGTGTTTGCTTTGACGTCTCAGCGTCTGTGCGTGTGTTTTGTTTCGGCGTGCGTTAGCCGAACTACGGTAGCTCTGATTCTCATTCCAGATGAGATACGTAGGCATAGGATGCGATATCCTAGCGAGCCCGTTCCCCCTTTTTCCATCTGTGTTTTATTCCAGTGTGTGTGCATTCTTTTGAGCAGTGTTTAGCAACCTTTCTTCTATCCTTTTGAGCGTGGATCCCGTCGAGTACGACGGATGCGTAGGGGTGCTAATACCTTCCCTTCGCATAACCGACTCCCGATCCCATCTCTCTTTGGTCGCGAGACCATGTCTTTTCCAGGTTTACTTCGAGCGTTTCCTTTCCCTCTTTTGGGATAAATAACGCACGGTGGCGGCTCTGTTTGTTTTGTTTTTTCCCGCCGGTTGTTTTTCGCGGATGCGACAAGTTGATGTGAAGAAAAGGAAGGTTAGAGAAGTTTCTGAGTCTGACGAAGATGTTGAGGAAGATGTCTCTGACATCTCCCCTGTGAAGAGGACCACTGTGAGGAAGTCCCTTGTGAAAGTTGTTGTTGTGCATTTGGACATAATCTCTTTCCATCTTGAAGATGGAGCTGCCAAATGGAAGTTTGTGATTCAAAGAAGGGTGTCTGTAGAGAGAGAGTTAGGAAAGGATGTTGTTGAAGTCAAAGAGGTCATGGACCTAATAAAGAATGTTGGGTTAATGAAGACTGTGGCTGGATTATCTCAGTGCTATGAGGGATTGGTTAAGGAATTCATTGTTAACATTCCTGAAGATATTGCTGACAAGAACATCAAGGAATTTTGCAAAGTATTTGTGAGAGGTAAGTGTATCACATTTTCTTCCACTGTCATTAGCAAGTTTCTGGGAAGAGGTATAGAGGGTGCAGGTGAATTGGAAGCTACAGACAATGAGGTCTGTACAGAAATTACAACAAGGCAGGTGAAAGAGTGGCCTATTAAAAAGCATCTTCCTGCTGGGAAGCTGACTGTTAAGTATGCCATATTGCATAAAATAGGATCTGCAAATTAGGTGCCTACCAACCACATTTCCACAATTTCTAATACCCTTGGAAGATTTATCTTTGCTGTTGAAACCAAACTAAAATTTGACTATGGTAGATTTATGTTTGAACAAATTGTCAAGCATGTTTCTACTAATGCAGTAAAGCTACCTATAGCCTTTCCCTCTATGATTTGTGGGATTATCCTAAGTCAACAACCTGGGATTCTGAGCACTAATGACTTACCAAGTAGAACAAAACCTGCTTTGTCAGTACACTATAAACTGTTTGAAGGCAGTCATGTCGAAGACATTGTCATGACATCTGCTATGAAAAAGTCAGCCTCAAAAGTTGGACTTATTGCTGAGCTGAAGGAAACATGTAAAGAGCTGGGTGATGGGATAAGGGTAGTGTCATACGGTGAACTGACTTTATGTGTTTTTGCTTTAGAAAGTAAATGTCGCGGATAGCAAGAGTCGCCACCGACTTTTCTTTTATCCAATAAGGAAAGGTGGAAAAGAACAGGAAAGACCTTAATTAGATTTTGGGTTCGGGAGGTACATTATACAAAGGGAAGGTGTTAGCACCCTTTGTATCCATGGTTATCCATGGGCTCTTAATTGCTTGATCACTCATGTTTGTCTGAAAAAGCGTTTGTGGATTGCTAAAAAAATGTTTTGAAAAGAGAGTTTAACTTTGTAATGATTCTTGTACGAATGTATACAAAGTGGTTATCTCGTTTAGTTTTGAAAGTTGTTTAGAAAAATATAACTCGGTAATGATTCTAGTACGAATGTATACCAAGTGGTGATTTTCTAAAAGATGTTTTGAAAGGTGTGAGGTATGAAAAATGTTTTAGGTTGTGAGTCAGCAATTAAGAGTTATACCTACCCAAGGTCTTTATGGGCATTTCCTATCCTTATGAGGGTAAAACTGTCCTTACTATTGAGAAGTAAGTAGTTTTATCCTTTGGATGTAAAAGGGTCATCGTAGGGTCATCGATTGGTCATTGATTGGTCATTGAAGGCAACATTTGTAAGGATACCTTAGCATTCGCAGGGACGATCATCATTTAACCGTAGGCTACACCGAAGGATCATCGAGGGACAAAATCATATATTCGAAGGCAACATCCGAGGGACTATGATTTATTTTATAGGGACATGATGATTTAATCGAAGGGGCCTTTGCTAAGTGTATCCCCACATTCGCGGGACATGACCGTAATACCGTAATATCGCAAGGCAACAAAGAGAGGTCCAAGATCACATATTCAAAGGCAATATTTTATAATCAATTGGGTAGTTGTAATCAATTAGGTAATTAGGTCCACATTATAATCAATTAGGTAATTAGGAGGAATCTCCACATTAAAATCAATTAAGTAATTAAGATGAATCTCCACAAGGGTATCCCACAAATAAAGTGGGATACCTAGCAAGCTACCCTCTTCGGGAGTATGTGAGTCCTTACAATATTCAGCAAACAGGTCAGAATACCAAATGGGGGTGCAATCGAGGATTACACCGCAAAAGAAACACAGCAGTAGGAATGTCAGGCAAAATAACGCATGATTAAAATAGAACAGATCAGATAAGCATAGAACAGAACAACCAAAATATTAGCGACTGTCACGTTCGCCTCTGCCTCGCCTAGCGAAGGCTTAGCGAATACTCGCTACATGCTCGCTTAGCGATGTGCTAGCGAGCGGCTGCGGGTTTTGAATTTCAGAACAGTACGACCTCAGCATGCTGCACGCCCTATGGCATCCAATACAGAAATTACATGGTTCAGCATTCAAGATATTCAGGCACACTTAAATTCACATGCAAAACCTCAAATATGTTTATGAATTCAATTATAATATCACATGCAAATTAAGAACATAAAGCGGTAATAGTAATGCAAACCTGTTTGCAATTGAATTGCAACCTTGAATTGGCAGATCACTTTTGGTATCGGATTGAGTTGGGCGGAGGTAACCTTTGTGCAGATGAGTGGCCTTCAGGGTTTCCTTTAGGGTTGCTCTGAATTCTCTTGGTTAGCCTCCAAGGTTTGATTGCTAGGGTTCCGGTTCGTCTCCTTCTGTTGTTTCTCTTTCTGACTGAAATGTTGGTATTTATAATGGTTTGTTGTGACCTAATGGGCTCAGAATGAAGCCCAAAATTTTCTGGTATTCGCAAGCTTCGCTAGGCGAGTGGCGTAGCGAAGGATTCGCTAGGCGAAGGAGTTGCTCGCCTAGCGAGCATGCCAGTTTGGGCCATTTTCTGGATTTGGCCATCTGTGAGCTGGGTCTTGGTTCCTTTAAGGTCAATGCCTTGGAAAATAAGCTGGGGTGCCTTAAAAAATGTCTTGCAAAATTAACGGGCAAATTTTGGGGTATGACAGCTGCCCCTGTTCAATTTTCTTGAACCGAGAGAATTAGGATGGTATGTATGCCATTCGTGGTCTGGAGGTGGAAGATTATTGAACACTTAGAATGCCCCAAAATTTTCACTTGTTAATCAATAGTTAGTCTTGATGAAGATGGGCTTAAAGATGCCATCCAGGAAGTTTGATGATGAGAGCTTCAGAGTGCGTCGTACATTAGATGATATCTGAAAACATGGGTGTCATACCGGGTCATACGCTAGACCATATAGTGAGTCATCCATTAGGCTGTCGACTTTGCCGGGGAGTCAAAGTGTGTTATACGCTGCTGGGGATAAGGGATCAGAATGGATCATACGCTAGACCGTATCTGAATAGCAAAGTGAGTTGTTCATTAGGCGGATGACTTCGCCGGGGAGGAAAGATCAGAATGGATCATACGCTAGATCGTATCTAAGTTGCGGAACGAGCCGTGCGTTAGGCTGTATCTGACGAAGGTAGAATCAGAATGGATCGTACGCTAGATCGTATCTGAGTTGAAGATCCAAATGGGTCGTACGTTAGACCGTATTGGAGTTGCAGAATGAGTTGTCCGTCAGGCGGTATCTGAGGATGAAAGGGTAGTCGTACGCTAGACCACGTTTCAGAATGTACCGTACGCTGGGTAGTATCGGAGGAATAAAGATCAGAATGGATCATACGTTAGATCGTATCCGAGGGGATGAACATCCAAATGGGTCGTACGTTAGATCGTATCTGAGTTGCAGAATGAGCCGTACGTTAGGCTGTATCTGAAGAAGAAAGTAGTCGTACGCTAGACTACACCCCGGAATGTACCGTACGCTGGGCAGCATCTGAGGATTTGAAGGTCCAACTGGGTTGTACATTAGACCGTATTGGAGTAGTTGAAGGTCAGAATGGATCGTACGTTAGATCGTATCTGAGTTGAAGGAGTCATATGTTGAGCTGAATCAGAGTGAACCGTACGCTAGGCTATATCTGATAGTATTTGTATATGTTGTATTTGCAATGAATATCTGGGGTGGGCTTAAAGATGCCACCATTGGGCGGATATCAGAGTGCTTGTCAGAGTGAATGCTCATGGATTGTATCTGAGAGATGTAGTTGAATCTTGAATGTAATTGATAAAGATGTCCGTCTGAATGGACCTTTGTTTTGACTGTATCAGGAGGATAAGTAACCTGAAAAATAAAGTTAGCTTCATGCCATGTCGTGATGCATGAGATGTTTTATGCTTATGAAAATAAATGCGAACAATGTATGCATGCGTATGCTGTGAAATGATGTAATGAATGAATTATGCGTCTGAAAAGTTTTTCCTGGCGACTCCCTGGGGAAAATAAATCCCCATCTTCTGGTTGGAGATACTTGTATTGATGACCCTTTCTTAGTTGGGGATACTTGATTTCTGTCTGATGGTGGAAACACTCAATAGAGCCTGGCTGGGGATGGAAGAGGTGACCAGTCTGTCTGGTGATGCCAACCTCTTCGAGGAAATAGCTGGTTTATGCTGGGGAATAGAATTAGCAACCGGATTCATTGGAACGCATGGTTAGACCTTATCCTCGATCCTGAAGTCGAGTTTGAATCCGGATACCCCTTTTTGCCCAAGCCGCCTTTTCAGGTTTTTGACTCGTCGGGTGTACATTTTATATGCTTATCCCTAATTTTGCCCGAACCCTTTTGGTTCGCCGGGATGCCCTTACTTTTGCCTAGGTACGTCGACCTAGCGGGTCTCTTTTATGCGTAGTATTTTTTGACTATGTCTGCGTTCACGGGATGTGGGAAGTCTTCGCCATCCATCGTAGCAAGTATCATGGCTCCACCAGAGAATACCTTCTTAACTACAAATGGCCCTTCGTATGTGGGGGTCCATTTGCCTCTGGGATCACCTTGTGGTAGAATGATACGCTTGATCACCAAGTCGCCAATTTGATACTCCTGTCTCTTGACCTTTTTGTTAAATGCCTGGGTCATGCGCTTCTGATATATCTGCCCATGACAAACAGCCGCAAGTCTCTTTTCATCAATCAAATTTATCTGATCGAGTCGAGTTTGAATCCATTCATCCTCGTCTAAACCGGTCTCTTTCATGATTCTTAGAGAGGGAATCTGAACTTCCACCGGTAAGACGGCTTCCATTCCGTAGACTAAAGAGAAAGGAGTTGCCCCTGTCGAAGTGCGTACTGAAGTGCGATAACCATGAAGAGCAAATGGTAACATCTCATGCCAGTCTTTGTACGTTACTGTCATCTTTTGTATGATCTTCTTAATATTCTTATTAGCAGCTTCTACGGCGCCATTCATCTTTGGCCGGTACGGAGAAGAGTTATGGTGTTTTATTTTGAACTGCGTGCAGAGTTCAGTAATCATCTTGTTGTTCAAATTAGTACCATTATCAGTGATAACTCTTTCAGGGATGCCATACCGACAAATAAGACTATTCTTGATGAACCGTGCCACCACATTCTTGGTGACAGAAGCAAATGAGGCTGCCTCTACCCATTTTGTAAAGTAATCAATAGCCACAAGGATGAAACGATGTCCGTTGGAAGCAGTAGGTTTAATCTCTCCAATCATATCAATGTCCCACATTGCAAAAGGCCAAGGGGTTGTCAACACGTTTAACGGAGCAGGAGGCACATGTACTTTGTCCGCATAGATCTGGCACTTGTGACAAGTTCTGGAGTGATGGTGGCAATCAGCTTCCATGGTAGACCAATAATACCCTGATCTCAGAATCTTCTTGGCCATTGTATGTCCACTAGAGTGAGTCCCAAAAATACCGTCATGCATGTCTTCCATAATCTTTTCTGCTTCCTTTTTATCCACACAGCGAAGCAAAGTCGAATCATGATTACGTTTGTATAATACTCCATTACTCAAAAAGAATTTAGCGGAGAACTTCCTCAGGAATTTTCTGTCATTGATGGACGCCCCTTCAGGGTATTCCTGAGCTTCTAAATATCTTTTTACTTCGTGGAACCAAGGTTTCTCTTCTACTTCGGCAGCGTTAAGTTCATAACAATATGCTGGTTCATCTAGTCGTTCAATGGTGATCATGGGAGCTTCATTGTCCCATCTGACTCTGGACATAGATGACATGGTAGCCAATGCGTCTGCCAACTGATTCTCTTCTCGTGGAATATGTTCGAATGTAATCTTTTCAAAGTATGAGATTAATGTCAACACCCGCTCTCGATAAGGGATGAGATTCGGATGTTTAGTGTCCCATTCTCCTTTGATCTGGCTGATTACTAAGGCTGAGTCTCCGTACACCCTCAAAAACTTGATTCTCAGGTCTATAGCAGCTCTGAGTCCCAAAATACATGCTTCATACTCGGCCATATTGTTGGTACAATCGAAACATAGTCTAGAAGTGAAAGGCGTATGGCCACCCTTGGGAGAAATAATTACAACACCAACACCATTGCCCAACGCATTAGAAGATCCATCGAAAACCATAGTCCATCGGGATCCCAGTTCGGGTCCTTCATCCGGTCCAGGTTCTTCATAATCAGTAACAAGCATGACATCCTCATCTGGGAACTCAAAATTCATAGATTGGTAATCATCCACTGCTTGATGAGCCAAATGATCGGCCAACATGCTTCCTTTGATTGCTTTTTGGGTAGTATACTGGATATCATACTCTATTAAAATCATCTGCCATCTCGCTATTCTTCCGGAGAGGGCAGGTTTCTCAAATATGTATTTGATGGGATCCATCTTAGAAATCAACAAAGTGGTATGATTCAACATATACTGTCTTAGTCGGCGAGCAGCCCAGGCCAAAGCACAGCAAGTTCTCTCGAGCAGTGAGTATCTTGTTTCACAGTCGGTAAACTTTTTTCTAAGGTAGTATATGCCATGCTCTTTTCGACCAGACTCGTCATGTTGCCCCAACACGCACCCCATTGAATTTTCTAACACGGTCAAATACATGATTAGAGGTCTTCCTTCAACTGGTGGTATCAGGATCGGAGGTTCCTGGAGATACTTCTTGATTTTGTCAAAAGCTTCTTGACATTCGTCATTCCATATCATCTCTTGATTCTTCCTCAGTAGTTTGAAGATGGGTTTGCAGGTAGCCGTTAAATGGGAGATAAACCGGGCGATGTAATTCAAACGTCCCAAGAAACCTCTGACTTCCTTATCTGTACGGGGCACTGGCATTTCTTGAATAGCTCTCACCTTAGCCGGGTCAACCTCAATTCCTTTACCACTGACAATAAATCCCAAGAGTTTACCGGATCTTACTCCAAAGGTGCATTTGTTCGGGTTCAATCTCAGCTTGTATTTCTTCAACCTCTCAAACAATTTGTACAAATGATCGAGATGTTCTTCTTCAGTATGAGATCTGGCTATCATGTCATCCACAAATACTTCTATTTCATGATGAATCATATCATGGAACAAAACCACCATAGCACGCTGGTACGTTGCCCCGGCGTTCTTTAAACCGAATGGCATTACTTTGTAACAGAAAGTGCCCCATTGCGTCACAAACGTAGTTTTCTCCCTATCTTCAGGTGCCATCTTAATCTGGTTATAACCCGAGAATCCATCCATGAAGGAGAATACTTTGTGTTGAGCGGTGTTATCTACCAGAACATCGATGTGCGGAAGTGGAAAGTCATCTTTGGGACTCGCTTTATTCAAATCTCTGTAATCTACGCACATTCGCACCTTACCATCCTTCTTCGGCACTGGTACCACATTAGCAACCCATTGGGGATAAGAAGTAACAGCTAGAAAACCGGCATTGAACTGTTTCATAACTTCGGCTTTGATTTTCTCGGACATCTCAGGACGCATGCGACGAACCTTCTGCTTAACAGGATGACAATCTTCCTTCATCGGCAAACGATGCACTACTATATCAGTATCCAGTCCTGGCATGTCTTCATACGACCAAGCAAAAATCTCCATATAGTCATGTAACATCTGAATCAATCTTTCCTTGACACTGTCTCCCAAGCCTGCTCCTATTTTGACTTCTTTCTTGTCCACTTCAGTACCCAGATTTACAATTTCGATTGACTCTTCATGCGGCTGTATAGTCTTTTCTTCTTGCAGTACCAGTCTGGCAAGCTCTTCAGGTACTTCACAATCTTCCTCACTTCCATCCTCGGTTTGGTAGATCGGATTTTCGAAGTCATAATTAACGGTAGCAGAACTATTATCAACAGGATCCAGAATGGGTGTGGATCTGCAATTCGTTACGTGAGTGTGTGTAAGAAAACATAGCTTGTTTGAAAAATGACAGGAAAGATAAAGAGCGCAATATTTGAATGCAAAAAAAGGTCCATTGATTTATTGAATATGAATGTGCTTATGAAAATGACAAAACCTTTAACAAAATTTAATACATTAAAATAAGCAATAACAATTACTCCTGACTAAAGGAGATCAGGATAGTGTCTTCAGCCTTCCAATTGCCAAGTCCGTCACCAGTTGTTGGGAAAATCCAACTATCCAAGTCATAATCGTTGTCAGCATCTTCCACAGTATTGACAGTCTCGTCATGGTTAGGCAGAGGGACAGTGATGTCATTAGGGGTCTCCGGAGGATCAGAGGTAGCCGCCTGTATCTTTCCACTTCGAATACCGCGTTCAACATGTTCACCTGTTAATATAAGTTCAGTGAAACCTGATGAAGAACTTCCCAGTAGATGGCTGTAGAACGGGCCAGTCAATGTACTCATGAACATGTCTACTAATTCTCGATCAGTCATAGGGGGTTTGACTCGGCCAGCCAAATCTCTCCATTTTTGAGCATATTCTTTGAAGCCTTCTTTAGATCCCATAGTTATATTCTGCAACTGTAGCCGAGTAGGTGCTAGTTCAGAGTTATACTGGTACTGCTTGTAGAAAGTTGTTGCTAAATCAGTCCAGGTGCGGATGTTAGAGCTTTCGAGCTGATAATACCATTCCAACTGTGTGCCAGATAGACTCTCTTGGAAGAAATGGATCCATAGCTTCCTATCAGTGGTATACGGCTGAATCTTTCTCACATAAGCTCTCAGATGCATCTGAGGACAAGACGCACCATCGTACTTAGTGAAAGTGGGGATCTTGAATTTGTGAGGAATGACCACATCGGAGACCAGTCCCAAGCTTTCGAAATCCAGACCGGGCGCCTTCTGACCCTCCATAGCTAGCATACGTTCTTCCAGCAACTTGTACTTGCCATCTCTTGGAGAGTACTGTTCATTCTCATAATCTTCATCGTCATCCTCATGGTCAAAGAGATCAACATTCTCCTCTCCTGAATCATTTTCTGTCTCCTCTTCTTGATCCTTCGGAAGTCTAATCTTGACTCCTGCAGCCTGTCCTTTAAGCCTTCTTCCCGGGTTGATGTAACTCACAGGTTTCTTGTCTTTCTTCTTCTCGAGCAAGAGAGCCTTCAGTTCCTCCTGCCCCTTGGATAAGTTCAAGATCATCTCCTGGAATTGAGCATTCTGAGCCTGGAGATCTTTGACGGTTTGTTCGAGGTCCATTTTTCTGTTTAGAAGGAAGACCGTGAGAATATTGATCTTTTAGGATACCTGTTATGCGATGTTATGTTATGCTATGCAATGTATGAAATGTTTTCAAGGACTTTTGGAATTTAACTTTGCGTAAACCACCAAAAAGAGGGAAACTTTTATTAATAATTTCTTTAATCAATGTTCATTACAAAAGGGAAATAATAAAATACAATGAAAGCTCAAGTCTCCCAGGGACGGCTTCTTTTTGGGCGAAGATATGTATTGAGTCTTCGTTCCTCATTAAGCTGGCTGGTGAGCTCTAATACTTTCTTCCTTTTTGCAACGAACTGAGTCTCAAAAGTATCCCTTTCCTCTCTCAACTGGATCCAGGATCTCTTTAATTCTTCAACATCGGTAGGCATATCTGGATAAGGAATGATCTGAGGAGTACCTCCTTCAACTTCTGGTTCAACAATCAGCGGTCCGGCTGCAAGGTATGGCATGACAAGTTCACGAGCTCTGGCGCGTACCCACCTGAGATAAGGTTCCATAGGAATAGAGTTTTTCGGTCCTAAAGTGCTTCTTTTCACCGTGCCCCAAGCTCGTACAAATCTTTGACGGAGACCTTGGGAATCGTTGTCATAGTCAAATACCGTGCCTTGGATAATTATTTCATGTGGACCATCTCTTCGAGCATAACCAAACTGACGTAGGGCTAAAGCTGGGTTATAAGTAATACCTCCTCTTATCCCCAGGAGGGGTACGTTAGAGAATTCTCCACAACGGTCGATGAGGATAACATTTTCTTCGAGATGAGGACACCAACGGATGTCTGAATGGGAGAGCGACATTATCCTTTGAGACCATTTCAAATTCTGCTTATTCTTCAAGGCTGATTGAGGAAGGTGCGAAATAAACCACCTAGACAATAAAGGTATGCAGCATATGAGAGTCCCTTGCCTTTTCATAGTACGGGTGTGAAGGGAATGCAAAATGTCTCCGAGCAAGGTAGGCACAGGGTTATGAGTGAGAAATATCTTAATAGCATTCATATCTACGAATTGGTCTGGATTAGGAAATAACACCAAACCATAGATTAGTAATGCTAGAACGTCTTCGAAAGCATGGACATTCATAACCTTTAAGAATTCTCGGGCTTTATTTATCAGAAACATGGCAAGTAAACCCTTAACTCCACTCCTTGTTACCCAATTGGTTTCAATATCGGACTTTGTCATATGTAAAGCCGCGGCAACTTCTTCAGACTTCGGAATCTTTTCTAAACCACTGAAAGGTGTTTGATCAAGGATAGGTATCCCAAGCAGCCTGGAAAACTCTTCTAATGTGGGTACCAACTGATAATCTGGGAAGGTGAAGCAATGATGTTTGGGATCGAAGAACTGGAACAGAACTCTCATCATATCTTCTTTGAAATCAGTGGTAACCAAATTGAGGAGATGACCATGTTTCTTGGTGAACTGAGCCTGATCGAGAAGTTCTGACACTAAATCCTTGAGTTGAGGAGAGATGGCTACAAAATTGATCCGGATAGTCTTCCTGGGAGCCATAGCCTTACGAAACAGAGCAAAGTTAAATCCCTAAGTCCTTGAAATGGTTAGCACAATGCCATGATGTTATGATGTTATGATGTTATGATGGTAAACAAGTAACAAGCACAAACAAGTCACACAACAATCATTCTTAGGTTTTAAGGCTTGCATGAGTTCCATAGGTAAGTACCCTCCCCACTGAAGTTTGGTTGGTTCAACCTGTCCTAGAATAGTAACCGGGTTCTAGAAGGATCTCAAATCATTGACCTTCCTCTAAGTCCACTTCAGTGCAACACCAAGTGGTTGACCGAAGCTTCCCTAAAGTCTAATCTCAAAGAGTGTAGTATCGAGTCTCAACCAACCCCAGTCGGAACCGAAGTCAGTTATCTCACTACTTTCTAATGGCTAGGATGA
The DNA here is from genome assembly GCF_024323335.1 of Lathyrus oleraceus. Taxonomy (NCBI): domain Eukaryota; kingdom Viridiplantae; phylum Streptophyta; class Magnoliopsida; order Fabales; family Fabaceae; genus Lathyrus; species Lathyrus oleraceus. The sequence goes on from NC_066582.1 coordinate 15,685,065, forward strand.
GTCAATTAGGGTTCTAAAGGTCTGGTTAATGCTTTGATGACACCACGCGGAAGCCAAATTTTTCCTCAAGTAAACATGAGGAACATCAGGACATCCAAAGTGTCACATTAACCGTAGCCATCATTCTGACCATTCTAGTATACGCCGGATAGTCGCGATGATCTTTTGCTACTTACCTAAGGTACACTAGATCCGGGTGTAGGATCTTTCACTCAAGCATAAAATACCCAAGCAATCCCTTAAAAGTAAATCAGACAATTTGAATAAGTGATCTTGTTTTTAAGGTAACCTCTCTTTTTAAGGATCCCCAGTGAAGTCGCCAGTTCTGTCATACGGTGAACTGACTTTATGTGTTTTGCTTTGGAAAGCAAATGTCGCGGATAGCAAGAGTCGCCACCGACTTTTCTTTTATCCAATAAGGAAAGGTGGAAAAGAACAGGAAAGACCTTAATTAGATTTTGGGTTCGGGAGGTACATTATACAAAGGGAAGGTGTTAGCACCCTTTGTATCCATGGTTATCCATGGGCTCTTAATTGCTTGATCACTCATGTTTGTCTGAAAAAGCGTTTGTGGATTGCTAAAAAAATGTTTTGAAAAGAGAGTTTAACTTTGTAATGATTCTTGTACGAATGTATACAAAGTGGTTATCTCGTTTAGTTTTGAAAGTTGTTTAGAAAAATATAACTCGGTAATGATTCTAGTACGAATGTATACCAAGTGGTGATTTTCTAAAAGATGTTTTGAAAGGTGTGAGGTATGAAAAATGTTTTAGGTTGTGAGTCAGCAATTAAGAGTTATACCTACCCAAGGTCTTTATGGGCATTTCCTATCCTTATGAGGGTAAAACTGTCCTTACTATTGAGAAGTAAGTAGTTTTATCCTTTGGATGTAAAAGGGTCATCGTAGGGTCATCGATTGGTCATTGATTGGTCATTGAAGGCAACATTTGTAAGGATACCTTAGCATTCGCAGGGACGATCATCATTTAACCGTAGGCTACACCGAAGGATCATCGAGGGACAAAATCATATATTCGAAGGCAACATCCGAGGGACTATGATTTATTTTATAGGGACATGATGATTTAATCGAAGGGGCCTTTGCTAAGTGTATCCCCACATTCGCGGGACATGACCGTAATACCGTAATATCGCAAGGCAACAAAGAAAGGTCCAAGATCACATATTCAAAGGCAATATTTTATAATCAATTGGGTAGTTGTAATCAATTAGGTAATTAGGTCCACATTATAATCAATTAGGTAATTAGGAGGAATCTCCACATTAAAATCAATTAAGTAATTAAGATGAATCTCCACAAGGGTATCCCACAAATAAAGTGGGATACCTAGCAAGCTACCCTCTTCGGGAGTATGTGAGTCCTTACAATATTCAGCAAACAGGTCAGAATACCAAATGGGGGTGCAATCGAGGATTACACCGCAAAAGAAACACAGCAGTAGGAATGTCAGGAAAAATAATGCATGATTAAAATAGAACAGATCAGATAAGCATAGAACAGAACAACCAAAATATTAGCGACTGTCACGTTCGCCTCTGCCTCGCCTAGCGAAGGCTTAGCGAATACTCGCTACATGCTCGCTTAGCGATGTGCTAGCGAGCGGCTGCGGGTTTTGAATTTCAGAACAGTACGACCTCAGCATGCTGCACGCCCTATGGCATCCAATACAGAAATTACATGGTTCAGCATTCAAGATATTCAGGCACACTTAAATTCACATGCAAAACCTCAAATATGTTTATGAATTCAATTATAATATCACATGCAAATTAAGAACATAAAGCGGTAATAGTAATGCAAACCTGTTTGCAATTGAATTGCAACCTTGAATTGGCAGATCACTTTTGGTATCGGATTGAGTTGGGCGGAGGTAACCTTTATGCAGATGAGTGGCCTTCAGGGTTTCCTTTAGGGTTGCTCTGAATTCTCTTGGTTAGCCTCCAAGGTTTGATTGCTAGGGTTCCGGTTCGTCTCCTTCTGTTGTTTCTCTTTCTGACTGAAATGTTGGTATTTATAATGGTTTGTTGTGACCTAATGGGCTCAGAATGAAGCCCAGAATTTTCTGGTATTCGCAAGCTTCGCTAGGCGAGTGGCGTAGCGAAGGATTCGCTAGGCGAAGGAGTTGCTCGCCTAGCGAGCATGCCAGTTTGGGCCATTTTCTGGATTTGGCCATCTGTGAGCTGGGTCTTGGTTCCTTTAAGGTCAATGCCTTGGAAAATAAGCTGGGGTGCCTTAAAAAATGTCTTGCAAAATTAACGGGCAAATTTTGGGGTATGACAGGTAGCAACAACTAGGAAAGAATTGTTGGAAGCCCTGATTGCAAGCTTGGAGAGAGCTGAAGGTGAGAATATTGAACAGGCTAAGGAAGCTGAAGCCCAAACCTCTAGTGAGAGGTCTGCAACTAATGATGAGACAAGTGGCAATTCTGTTTCTGATGCTGATGAAGCTGCAAGCTCAAGCTCCTCTAATTAACTCCTTTGAAGTTGGCCCCCATTCATGTGATGATGTTTTTTTTTTGTGTTGATGGATGTTCTGGATTTTGGCTGTTATGTTCTGCTGCTTTGATGTTTATTTTTCTGGATTTTCTGGTTTGACTTGTTGGATTGTATCTTAGCTTGTTTAAAGTTGTGTATGTACTTAGTTCTGTAACACTAAACTTTTGACATTCTGGTTTTTGACTGAATAGACATTTATTTTGTCTCTTTGGTCTCTTTTGGCTAAAAAGGGGGAGAAGTAGAGATATGCTATGCTATGCTATAGATGATGTTATAGATTATGTTACAGATGATGTTGGATGGGGAAGTGTTATGTCTGTGTAAAGTAGACTGGTGCTAGCTGAAGGAGGATCCGGTGTGTTCTGAGCACAAGCGCATGTGTGTTTACTATGTGTTTACTAGTTGTTATTTTTGCTAGTAATGTGTGTATATTTACTTTTGCTACTGAACTGACACTGTGATTATTTTCTTGTGAAACGTATGATCTGATGTATGTTTTAGCCAAAATTTGTCAAAGGGGGAGTTTGTTGGTTCTATGTGTTGGCATCAATTTTGGTAAAACCTAGAGTTATCACAAGTTGTCACGCGTGTTGTCTTGACATGTGATATCAGTTTCCTACAAGATGTTTAAATATGGTTGTGCAGGATTTAGCAAAGATGTCAGACCCGATGTTAAGACATGTGCATACAAAACATTCAGTCTAAATGTTATGTATCTTAAGATTGCGCTTTTCATGCAAATCTGTGTGTGATTATGTGGAGATTGAATGCACTATTCAAGGAGTAATTTGATTTAAAACCAGATTGATTTATTTTCCAATAAGGGATGATTAGCTGTCGTGAATAAGAAGATACACAAGGAAAATAGATTTAGGGTTTTATGATGCCCAGGCCCATTCAAAAGCTTCTATTTAAAGGCCATGTAAAACCTGGTTTTAATACACAAGAAACGAACGAAAGAGTGAGAGAGTTTCAAGGTTTTAGTCTTGTGTGAGCTTGTGTATTGTGTGTCATTCATTCATCCTATTGATGATTGAATTGGACTGACTTTTGGGTTGTAATTTGCCCACTCTAAGCTTTGAAGCATGAGTGTGTGTTTACTTGTTGAAGCTTTTAAGCAAGATCAAGTATGTGTTCTTGAAGAGTGTCTTCTTTCTTTGTAATATTTGTTTTTATATCACTGTTGTGATTGAGGGGGAGTGAGTAGGGTCTCATATCTAAGAGTTCTTAGATAGAAGTCACACGGGTAGAGATTAGGTGAAAAGACTGTAACTTGAAGTTGTTTACTGAGAGTCTTTGAACTAATTTTGTTTAGTGGATTTCCTTCCTGGCTTGGTAGCCCCCAGACGTAGGTGAGTTTGCACCGAACTGGGTTAACAATTGCTTGTGTCACTTGTTCTATTATTTCTTTGTCTTTTATCCTATTTATATTTTAGTTGTTGTTCAGATATTAGTGTCGTGACATTACCTTCGACATCTCGTATCTGATACCAGAATTTCAATATCATTCATTCATTAACCAACTTAACTAACTGAGTTTGCTATCAACTCAGTGAGTCATGCTTAACTAACTCCTAACCATACTTAACTAATTCCTAACCTCATTCCAAAGCTAACATTTTCCAAACCTAAGCTCTATTTTAGAAACTCATCATTCATAGTTTCAGACCGCTGGGAAAACCTTGTGTGATTTTGTGCAAACACTCTCTGCAATCTCTTCCCTCACCCTCACCAGAGCTTTATTTCTCTCTCAAAAAGCCATTGAAGCTTCACATTGAAGCTTCAATTTTGCTTGAGCTAAGCCACAACATTCATACTTTCCAATGTCCTAAGCCAGAAGAAGAAGAAAGATACGAAGCAAGGAGAAGAAGAAGGAACCGAGGTCAGAAAACTCACCGGCGAATTATTCTGATCGTCTTCTCCGGTATGTAATTTTTGTTTCAGTTGCGTCTTCTTGCTTTGAGATTACCAATTGGTAATATATGGAATAGGGAGTAGAAGCCCCATGGTTGTGAGGTTTGGTTTGCGCCATATGCTATTTAATTTAGCTTGTAGATGTTAGTGTTCTTCCCTTTAGAGGCGCGATTTGGCCAGTACGAGGAGTGTTTCTCCAATTCACATCCATTTTCATGTCCAGTATGACTTGGTGTTTCGATTGAGGAATAAGTTGGGATTATAAGCTGACACCGGCGCCAGTGACGGTCGTTGGTGCAATGGACCAAGGCGGATGACAGTGATAGTTGAGCGCGTGTTTTTGATTTGAGTTTGAACTCTGTTGACTTGGACAAGTCAACAAAGGTGAGGTTTGGGCTCAATAAAGAAGGCCCATGGTACTTTACTCATTATACCCTATCTTTACTAGTTCACCCCCCAAAGGTGTACAAAAGAAGGTGGAATTGGGCTTCGGCAGGCATATTGGTGATTTCGCTAGTTCACCAAGTTTCTACCAATACACCCTCTCGTTTGGAAAAATTAGATTTAGCGTTAGGATCAAGTGGCCCATGTCCAATTTCGCTGCACGCACCCCCAGTTTTTGGATTTCGCTTGCTGTATAAAAACAACAGTGGGCTCACTTTACAGCCCATTAACCACAATTCAACTCAAACTCCCCATTTGACATTTACACATCCTTTTCCAATTTTATTTGCTTTCTTTATTTTCTTTTGTTTTATATTTTGATTAGGTTAATTAGTATAATTAGTTTAATTAAGATAATTGTTAGATTTAGATTTTAAATCTTGGTCATTAGGACATTAGAATTTAATTAGGATATTAACTATAATTTTAATTAGAAATTTAATTAGGGTTTTAGCTAGAACTTTTTAAGTAGGAACAATTTAGGCTTAACTAAATTTAGAATCATGATGCTTCTCAATATTAGGTTAAGATCAATATTAGGATTTAATCAACTTTAGGCCATGAATAAAATTAGACATATTTTTGGTATATGACCATTTTGCCCTTATGGGCTTATTTTTGGTATTTTTGTGTTAGAATTGCATGCTCCTTTTAGGATTAAAATGTGACATAGAGTTTAATCATTTCCTTGCAATTTTAGGACTCAACATAGAATTTTAATCAATATTTTGACCAATTTGCACATGCTCCCTTAGGACTTCTAACTTAGAATTTTCTATCAATTTCTAATGCATGATCCCTTAGGGTAGTTTCTAACAATTACTAACTTTGATTAGATCTAAACCTAGTTCCCTAAAAACAAAATAAAACCCATGATTAAATTGATCAAAAATAATTTTGATTAATTAAATCCTTGGAACTTGTATAATCCCACGGTCTAAATTGAGTGACCAAAAGACCCTTGGTCACTTAATAAGACTTTTCTTCCAAGTTGTGGAGCTCAAGGCCTCAAGACAAGATCTTCAATCAAGGCATCCTCAGCCATACCAAGCAGCGGATTATTCAAGCACATCAAAGGTGGCATATTCAGCACTTGTTAAATCAAAGTTAGAAGAGTGTGACACGAGCCTTAAGCAATAGAGAAGGAGTGGGACTGGAGTATTCCTACCCCCATTCTGAATATCTTTGGGTATGGGACGTATGACCCAACGCTCATTGTATTCACCTCTATTCATAGACTTTAGAACAATTATAACCATACAATTGACAAGTCTCTCCCTACAAAAGCAAAATACAACAAAAGCAAGGACAACAATCAACAACTTATCAATCATGAATCAAGTTGTACGATACGAGCCTTAAGTAATGGAGAAGGAGTGGGACTGGAGTATTCCTACCCCCATTTTGAGTATCTTTGGATATGGGACATATGACCCAGCGCTCATCGTATTCGCCTCTATTCATAGACTTTAGTGCAATTCGAATCAAACGATTGATAAGGTCTTCATCTTCCATGCGAGAAACAACTACAAAGACTCTTCTCTCTTCTCTTGAAGTTTAAGACAAGAGTTACACGCCACGAGCATTAAGTGGTAAAGAAGGAATGAGACTGGAGCTTTCCTACACTCATTCTGGATATCTTTGGATGCGAGACGTTTGGCTCGTTGCTTATCGTATCCACCTTTACCCATAGACTTTAGTGTGACTCTCATCCAGTAACTATCAAGTCTATCTGTTCTATTCAATTCTCAATCATTCCATTTTTAATCATTTCAATTGCAATCATCCATTTCTTCTCGCCTCCAATCAATTTGTTTTCAGCCCTAGTAGGCTGAACTACGAAAGCTCTGATTTCCTCATAGCACTATGAGGGTACGTAGGCAGGAGAACCCAGTTTCTTCGTGAGCTACCCTATTTATCAATCAACCATTCTACATTCATTCAATCTATACCATCTTTTTAAGATCAGTCATACGTCTCTTTGGACTCCTTGTCTATCCTTTTAGGACGTCCTGATGACATTCCATCCCTTCAATCGAGATTTGTTTGGGCTACAACCCCAAACACTTAATTCAGTCTTTCTTTTTGGCTTTACCTTATAGTGGTGGCCTGCTAGTCCACATATTGGTAAATGCCTACCTTGCTCTTTGATTGAGAGTCTATCCTTCCCTCGAATCCAAGATACTATCCTGATTTGATCTTGAATTGTTGATTCCCTAGCAAGTGATACACTACTCCTTGCATTCCAATACTATAATCCTTCCTTGACTTGGTGTTTGTCTTGTGAGTCCTTGTTGCTTAGACAAACATCTCTCCCCTTTATTCTCGTAGTTCCGAACAACGATTGCTCTGACTTTCTCATTGCACAATGAGAATACGTAGGCATGAGGATGCGAATCCTTGGTGAGCATACTTCTAATTATTCCTCCTTCGCCTTAGGGCATCATTAATATCTTTCACTATCCATTATCTACCTTCAATCATAAATCGTTCACCCAGTGACATGCTGTCTCTTTGACATCGAAGTACACTTTCTTTGGAATTTCATATCCATCCTTTCAGGGTGCCTAGTGTAGTCCGTCTTTCTACCTAGAGTTGTTTGGGCAAACAACCCCAAACACTTAATTCCTTCCTTTTTAGCCAAAACCCTACAGTGGCGGCCTGCTAGTCCACGTATCGGTTAACGTAGTTTCCCTCTATGGTAGAAACCCCATTTCTCTTATGGATTCCAATACACTTTCACCTTTCGATTTCAAACAATACTTCTTCAGTCACTTGTCACTAGATACCCAATTCTGTGACTTAGGTCACTTCACTCCATCCATCTCCATGATACACTTGTATACTACCTTCTTTCACTCTATGTAATATACCTATTCTTTGAGCAAAATACACTATACCTTTGTGCTCCATCTTATACCTCCTTGTGAACCAAGAGATGTTTGGGACTGTGCCCAAACACCTATTTCTTCATCTTTTCGGCTTTATCTTATAGTGGCGGCCTCCTAGTCCATGTATTAGTAATAGCCACCTTACTCTTGGGTTCATATTTTCACCCTTTTCAGAGTTCAAAACACAATTCTTTGGTTCAGACCATACTTCGATCACACTTCTTTTCATCTCCCACCACTAGTTCTTCGAACTACGGAGCTCTGAATTCCTCATTGCACTATGAGGATACGTAGACATGAGGGCCCCAATCCTCACCGAGCACTCTATCTATTTCCTTTCCTTTTCCTCATTCATTTGCGAGTAATCTTTAGTTATGACACCTATTCGAGCGAGAATAATCAAAACGGTTCCCATGGAGTACAATGGATGTTTGGGGTGCTAATACCTTCCCCTTGCATAACCGACTTCCTTACCCAGCATATCTCTTTCCCCCGGGTTTTATCGATGTTTTCCTTTCCCTTTGGGGATAAATAAAGTTTGATGGCGACTCTGTTGTATGTTCGAGCGTGCGATATGTTCGGGTATATTTTTGCTAGCTTCAGCTGGCGACTCTACTGGGGACACTTCGCTACTTGGAGTGCTTCCTAGTCGCTAAAAGGAGTCGAGCCTAGTTTAGGTTGTTCCCTCGCTAGCTTTAGGTGCTTACCTTATAGCTTTACTCGCTTTATTTATCGCATTTTTATTTGCCTTGTGTTATGAATATATCTATTGCACTGTTGTTGGGATGGGTTTGACTACGAGAGGGGAAAGCTCTGTAACCGAGCTTAGTATACACATAGGTTAGAATCGTGGATAGTCGTGTACACTTGCGTTTCACGCGTTGGGTGTCACGAGAACCACACCCAGAATAGATTCACTTGGAAGTACTTTTTTCCTGTGAGTATTCACTACGGCAGGGTATTTCCATTTCGAGTCGATGACTCTAGGAGACCTTCTAGGGACCACCTTGGAGCATAGTGCACACCTGTGAGGGGGATATGGGTTTTTATTGTAGGAAACCATAGACTCCACCTACCTTGATACTCATGTTACGTCGAACCTTTGAAATTGCAACATGTGGCACTTACATATTGTCCAGAGCTTACCTGAGTTTCGAATCCATGTGACTTATTATCATATCATCATTACATTATCATTCATCATGGCCAAATTTTTGCATATGCATGTCTTTTCCAGGAATCCAAGAGTCCAGTCTATTTACCAAGCATTTGAAGCAAAATATGAATCCCGAGAGAAAGAGCATCCACAATTACAAGTTTGTGGAACCTCAGTTGGCCGTATTGAGGGAACTTGGGGCACGTTTAGATCTGACACACAAAGACACCTTCAAGGAAGCTTATGGTAACCTTTTGGGTATTCTGAACACCGAGGTCAACATCACCGCTGTGCACACCTTGGTGCAATTCTACGATCCACCACTAAGATGCTTTACTTTCCAAGATTACCAACTAGCGTCGACATTGGAGGAGTACTCTCATATTCTGGGTATTAGGATTAAGAACCAAGTGCCCTACATCTGCACTAAGGAACTTCCTAAATATCAGGATCTTGCTGAAGCTCTGCATATGGGAAAGAAGGAAATAGAGTTGAACCTGAAGCCAAAGGGTGGAATTCACGACTTCACCTCTAAGTTTCTCGTAGACAAAGCTATCGCCTTCGCTGAAGCTGGGAGTTGGACGACCTTCAACACCAATCTAGCTTTACTTATCTATGGGATTGTATTGTTTCCGAATATGGAGAAGTTCGTAGACTTTGCTGCTATTCACATCTTCTTGACTCAGAATCTGATTCCCACTCTTCTTGCTGATACTTACTATTCCATCCATGTGAGGACCCAAAAGAAGAAAGGGATTATCGTCTGTTGTACCCCTTTGCTGCATAGATGGTTTATTTCGCATCTACCCAGTAAAGGCCCTTTCGTTGAGAACAAAGATAACTTGAAGTGGTCCCAGCGGATCATGTCCTTAAAAGCCGAAGACATTCCTTGGTATTCTTAAGTTTACGATGGAGTCAAGCTCATCCTCAATTGTGGGGATTTTCCTAATGTGCCTCTTCTTGGTACAAAAGGAGGAATCAACTACAACCGAGGCTAGCATTGCGACAACTTAGATATCCTATGGTGGACAAACCTGATCTCGAAAGTGCATAGGGTTTTGTCTTATACGAAGGGGTCGAAGAGCCAAAGTTGATCAAGAAGATTGTCAAGGCTTTGGGATCAATTTATCCTCAAGGAAGAGCAGAGATGGGTAAGAAGAACTGTATTGCCAAGGAAGCTTACACCAGTTGGGTCAAGAGCAGAGTTAGTGAAGTTTTGTTGTCGTTCCCGCCCGAACCATCCATGAGCCTCCAACCCCCCGAGCCAGAGAACCAGCTAAATTCTGAAGTAGATGAATTGAAGAAGGTTATCAAGACCCTAGAGAAAGAGAATGTCGATCTTAAATCTAGGCTTGCTAAGATCTCATTAGAGAAGGAAACCTTGAAATTCAATTTGAATTAGAAGAGAGACCGAGTTCGCCAAGCAGATGATGAGGTACAGACAAAGGTCTTCAAAAGACTCAAAGTGGATGACACCCTCAAAGGGACTTACGCCATCCTGACAACCAAAAAGAAGCAGTTAGCCGAAGCCCAATACCGAGCCAGCAAAGCGGAAGTAGAACACATGGAACAAATGAAGAAACTCCAAAGCCTGCTAGAAGCTTGTAAGAAAGAGTTGAAGGATGAGAAAAGCCGTAACAAACAGCTAGAAGTCACCCTTCGCCAAAACCAGTACGAGCTGAATCAGAGCCTAGAAGAGATTCGAGAGTTGAATGCACAATCACATGGGAACCTGAAAAACAGCAACACACAAGTGAACAAGCATCCTGAAGACCTCTCTAATCAAGGGAAGACAGTTGTGAACAGCGTTCCGAGCAAGCCAAATCACAACCCACCACCTGAAGGGAGTGCGATGTTGGGAAAGTGGGGTGCCTGCCTGTCCCCCAAATCTCAGACTTACTATGAAAAGTTGTTATCCAATTGCTTCTAGTCGCTTGTAATTCGCTAGGTTGAGGTCTGATAGGACTAATGTGACCCTTTTGTAGCCCAATGGGTATTTCCTTGTTGTACTTGTATTCCATGGTTTCCTAACATTGAATGAAAGACTTTCTCGATTATTGGCTTCATAAACGGTCTCTCTTTATTGCTTTGTATTTTGCTTGTCTTGAATGAACAAACTCGCGGATTACCTAGAATTGTTTTTCTTTACCAAAAAAAAGAGAATAAATATAATAAATGCACATATCAAATCTTTTTGCATACATACATGCATCCACACATTTATTTGCCAAAAGCCATTAGAAAACAAAATGCTTACACTCGCCGTTTTTCCCCAGCAATAATGACGACTCATTATCAGTATTACACACGTTCCAAAAAGTCAAGAATCATGGCCGAATACGAAGCTGACAATGCTTCCGTCCGCGAATCTCTTGCCCAGGTGCAAGGTGAAATGAATCTGTTCAGGGGGAACATGGATACTATCCTTGAAATCCTCCAATATTAGAGGAACCCTGCCTCTGCTGCTGCCAACATCACCCATGTTGCTGGGGTGACCATTCCCGATGCTGTTGCTGACACTACCATCGACACTCCGGCGGAAACTGTTGTGCCTAACCCTGGGAACCGTCAGACGGTCCCCATGGATGTTGTTAGGCTTGCCACTGCCTACCCGTGGGGAATGCCCCCACATCTAGCTGCTAGTCTCGCCAGTGGGGGAGCTTTCTTCCCTCACCCAGCTCTCTCCGCCGTTGCCACTGCTGGAAATACTGGTTTCCCGTGGGCTCTCCCCACTCTCCAAACTACTCCGGTCGATGCTGCTGATCCGGACAACAACTAGGGTCAGGTTCCTGACGACCTCCCCAATGATGAAGAGGACTACCGAGGCCCGCACCTCCACTTCCAGCATCATAATCAGACCGCTCAAGCTGCGAGCACCGGCAAGGTCCCCGCTTTTCCTTTTAGTTACCCTGGGGCAACCTCCATGCCCATGTTGACATACCCTGCATCCCAGCACGTGCAAACAGGGGCACCTCAAGCCCCCAATGTTCAGGCTGGAATGCAATATCCTCAACCTACTCATGCTTCTCAGACTGTGCCACCGGGTTTCTCCTACCCGCCTTAAATGTGGTTCACCCCGAACATGCCTGCACCGATCGCTCTATAAGCTTCTCGAACGGCCAGTCAGATCATTCCTCCCGCTGTTGATCTGGTCAGACCTGCGGATTACCAGCTCCTGGATGACAGAATAAGGGCCATTGAGGGTTTCTCTTCCTTTGGTATAGATGCTCGAGACCTCTGCTTGGTCCCGAATGTGGTGCTACCTCAGAAATTCAAGGTGTCGGACCTTCCAAAGTACAAGGGCCTCAGCTGTCCCCGCAGTCACCTCACCATATACTACAGGAAAATGGCCTCACACATTGATAATGACAACCTCTTGATCCATTGCTTCCAAGATAGCCTGGTTGGGGCTTCCTTGGATTGGTACATGAGTCTGGAACGTTCGAAGATCCGGTCTTAGAGGGATCTCTCTGAGGCATTCTTGAAACAATATAAGTACAACCTTGACATGGCTCCGACAAGGCTTCAGTTACAGAATCAGTTGCAAAGATCTAATGAAACCTTCAAGGAATATGCTCAACGTTGGCGCGAAATGGCGTCTAGGGTTCGACCAGCACTATCGGACAACGAATTAGTGGACATCTTCATGGTACACTGCAAGGGCTGTATTTTGAGAAGATGATTGGCAGTTCATCGACAAATTTTACTGACATGGTAACCATTGGGAAACGTGTTGAGAGTGTGCTAAAATCAGGGAAAATCACTGACACGACCGCACAATAGACAACCAACAAGATATCACACGGGGGCTTCGCTAAAAAGAAGAAGGGGGAAGCAAACGCTATAACGGCGACAACTCGCCCCCGATATCAATTTCTGACGGCCCCTATGCCATATTACCCGTATCCATATGTCGCTGCAGCTCAATACCAGCAACCGCCTTTCCAATATCAACTGCATAAAGGCAATCAACAATCAACGCCCGCTCAGAAAAATCCAAATCAACAATATAACCGTGATAATAATGGATATAATCGAGGTCAGAGCAATAGAAACAGTTTTGGGAACCGACCCCAAGTTGACAAGATCTCGGTGCCGTACTCCGAGTTGGTACCCTATCTGATTCATGTAGGGGCGATCGTACCAAAAGAATTGCCCGCGGCCACTCCTCCATTCCACGCCAAGCACGATCCTAATGCTTCGTGCGCGTATCATGCTGGATTCATAAGGCATTCTACAGAAAATTGTTGGGCGCTTAAATACAAAATTCAAGACTTAATCAATCAAGACATCCTGACCTTCTCCAAAGAAAAATCGAATGTAAAGATAGATCCTTTGCCGAATCATAGCGGTGCGGCGGTCAACGCCGTGATTGAAGAGGAAAATATCGAAGTCCTATTGAGGGTTGAAGAGGTGAAGACTCTGATGTCCGTTGTATTACAAAAGCTTGAACAGTTTGGGTTTCTAGAAGGGGCGCATGATGATTGCTCAGTGTGCGAGTCTGATCCGAATGATTGCGAGCAGTTGAAAGGGTGTGTGCAAGAACTGATGGATCAAGGGTTAATACAATTCTCCAAATCTCAAGTAGCAGAAGAGGTGGCAGTAATCGAACCAATAACAATAGTATACAGGAAAAAGAAGGTTGAAGCTCCCTCCATGAGGGTTCAGCCGATTCATTTTCATGTTCCAACTCCGTTTCTGTATCAAAATACTAAGGCGGTACCTTGGAATTATGAGACCATATTGTATTTGGGAGGAAAAGAAATATGCATTCCTGACACAGAAATCGTCAACATTGCTGGAACGGGAGGCATGACTCGAAGCGGCTGTGTATTCGCTCCTAAATACACTCCTAGGGTGTCTCTAGCACCCACAGTTATCCCGCCTAAGGAGAAGGTCATTCCTACTCCAACTCCGTAGGCAGGGGCAACTGTACTCGCCACTCCAATCGTGACGACAACTCCGGTGTTGACGAAGGTTACTGACAACAATAAAGTTGCCAAGGCCGAAGCATCCAAGGGTAAAGAGATGATGGTTGAGAAAGAACAGTTTGAAGACACAAGAAGAGTATCACCTTTGAGGAAAGTCAGGAATTCCTCAAACTAGTCAAGAGAAGTGACTTCAAGATTATTGATCAGTTGAACCAAATGCCCTCCAAAATATCAATTTTGTCTTTGTTGTTGAGTTCTAAGGCTCATCGCAAAGCATTGCTGAAAGTTCTAAATACCGCTCACGTGATGCAAGATATCATAGTCGATCAATTTGACGACGTGGTTGCCAATATCACCGCCAATAGGTATTTGGGATTTAATGAAGCAAAGCTACCTCCTGAGGGAAATGCCCACAACAAAGGACTACATATTCCAGTCACATGTACTGACTCTCTCTTATCCCAAGTTTTCGTTGATACTAGATCTTCACTTAACGTACTACTAAAGTCTACATTAAGCCAGTTACAGTTCAAGGGGCCCGAAATGAGGACAGGTGCATTAATTGTTAGAGCTTTCGACGGTTCCCGAAGGCAGGTAATTGGGGAGGTCGATTTTCCTATTTGTGTTGGACCCCACAGTTATGGATATCAACCCAACCTACAGTTGTCTGTTGGGATGACCATGGATTCATGTCGCTGGGGCAATCACTTCTACATTGCACCAGAGACTGAAATACTTGATAGATGACAAACTGGTAATCGTGTGTGGGGAAGAAGATTTGTTGGTCAGTGAACTCTCCTCCTTCAGATATGTTGAAACAGATAAGGGGATCGTCGAGGTTCCACTCCACTGTCTAGAATTTGAAGATGTCAGTTCCGCCACAGCCAACAACAATCAGTCATCCGCTACCATCCTATCCTCAGCAAAGAGTGCCAAGCAGACATTGGAGAAAGGCCCGCTTCCTGGTTGGGGTAAGGTCGTCACTGTGGCAGAAAAGCGCGACAGGTTTGGTATCGGTTATCACCCGGCATCATGCAACGTGAGTCCAAAGAAATAGCAATTCAACCCGGTCAAGTTCAGCAGCGCCGACTATCAAAACGAGCATACCGTGGTAGTTATTGGAGAGTCCAGTGGTAACAAGCCAGGGGCACCCATCCTTGTTCGTAGATGTCCTCCAGGATTCAAGCTTCCCAACTGGACAGCCACCGTGATTCCTATGGTGTACTCGGAAAAAACGTAAGGCATTTTGTTTTCTCAGTCCCTCGTCCTCGCCCAAGACGAGAGGATAGATTGTAAGGGCCCCCATGTTTAAAAGTATTATGTGAATAAGTGAAAAGTACCATTTTTGCATGCAAAACTTTTGTTCCCTTTTCTTTCAGTTATTTTCCTTTTTCACTAAAAACAATGAAATGACAAAAGATTTCTTTTTTTCCTTTTTCCACTTTTCTAAAAAAAATCATACTAAAATAAGCTCATCATATGCAGAGAAAATAAAACCATTGATTATGATATGGCTAAAATCAACTATGAATTTGGACTTCCGATCAACCAAGTTGAAGACGATAGTGAGGAAGATTGTGAATTACCGGCTGAACTAGCATGACTCCTTGAGCACGAGGAGAAAGAGATCCAGCCATACAAAGAACCAGTGGATGTCATTAACTTGGGTTCTGAAACTGACAAAAAAGAAGTAAAAGTTGGGGCATCCCTTGCCGAGCATGTACACTCCGAGTTGGTAGAGCTATTGCATGAATATGTTGACGTCTTCGCTTGGTCGTATCAAGATATGACAGGGTCAGACACCAACATTGTTGAACATCACTTACCACTCAAGCCTGAATGTCCTCTAGTCAAGCAGAAGCACATAAGGATCAGACCCGATATGGCACTCAAGATCAAGGAAGAGGTTAAGAAGCAACTAGACATTGGCTTCTTAGCCATTTATGAGTATCCGCAGTGGGTTGCTAATATCGTTCCAGTTCCGAAGAAGGATGGTAAATTCATAATGTGTGTAGACTATCGAGACCTCAATAGAGAATTCCCAAAGGATGACTTCCCTTTGCCTCATATTGACGTTTTGGTCGACAACACGGCTCAATTCTCCGTCTTTTCTTTCATGGATGGGTTCTCCGGGTACAATCAGATAAAGATGTCACCAGAGGATATGGATAAGACAACTTTTATCACGCCTTGGGGAACTTACTGCTACAAAGTCATGCCATTCGGCTTGAAGAACGCAGGGCCAACATATCAGCACGCCATGGTGACACTCTTTCACGACATGATTCATGAAGATATTGAGGTTTATGTGGACGACATGATTGCTAAATCCAGAACTAAGGAAGATCATCTGGTTAACCTGAGAAAGTTGTTTGTCAGACTTCGAAAGTTTAAACTGCGACTGAATCCGGCTAAATGTACTTTTGGGGTCCAATCCGGTAAACTCTTGGGTTTCATAGTCAGTCAGATGGGTATTGAGGTTGATCCCGAAAAAGTTCGAGTCATCCAAGAAATGACAGCTCCCCGAACAGAAAAAGAAGTCTGAGGCTTCCTTGGGCGACTTAATTACATCTCTAGATTCATATCTCACTTGACGGCTACCTGTGAACCGATATTCAAATTGTTGAGAAAGAACCAATCGGTTGTATGGAACAACGATTGCCAAGCGGCATTCGATAAAATAAAAAAGTACTTGCAAGAACCACCAATCTTGATACCACCGGTTCCCAGTAGACCGCTCATTATGTACCTCACAGTACTGGATGAATCCATGGGTTGCATTTTAGGTTAACACGATGACACAGGCAAGAAAGAACATGATATCTACTATCTCAGCAAGAAGTTCACTGAATGTGAGACCCGATACTCACTTTTAGAGAAGACTTGTTGTGCTTTGACTTGGGCTGCTCGACGCCTGAGACAATATATGATTTGCCACACTACTTTATTGATATCCAAGATGGATCCAATAAAGTATATATTCGAAAAGCCTGCTATTACTGGTAGAATCTCCCGGTGGCAAATGTTGTTAACCGAGTACGATATACAGTATGTGACCCAGAAAGCAATAAAATGGAGTGTTCTGTTTGACTATCTCGCTCACCTGCCTGTCGAAGGTTACCAACCGTTGAGGTTTGACTTTCCAGATGAAGAAATCATGTTTATCAGAGACTTCACTATCCCAGGCTTCGAGGTAAGCCTTGAGGAAGGCCCCGAACCAGGATCGCGATGGGCGCTTGTATTCGACGGTGCTTCCAATGCTCGAGGTCATGGCATAGGTGTTGTTATCACTTCTTCAACTGGTTTCCACCTGCCCTTTACTGCTAGATTGTGTTTTGATTACACTAACAACATGGCAGAATATGAAGCATGTATTTACGGTTTAGAGGCGACAATTGGTTTGAGAATCAAGATTCTTAAGGTATTCGGTGATTCAGCTCTGGTAATCAGTCAGGTGAAAGGCGATTGGGAGACTCAGGATAGCAAGTTGATACCTTATAAAGAGCATATCAGAAAATTGATACCCTATTTTGATGAAATCTCCTTTAACCATTTCTTTAGGGAAGAAAATCAGTTAGCAGATGCTCTAGCCACGCTGGCATCTATGTTCAAAGTCAAATGGAAGAATGAAGCACCATCCATCCAGATTGACCACTTAGATGAACCAACACATTGTCTAGCAATTGAGGCCGATCCCGACGATAAGCCTTGGTTTTATGACATAAAAACATTTATGGAGAAACAACAATAGCCCGAGGGTATATCCATTACCGATAAGAAAGCTCTGAGAAGACTCTCTTCCAAGTTCTTCCTAAATAGTGATGTCCTATACAAGAGGAATTATGATTCCGTATTGCTCAGATACGTGGATAGACACGAAGCTAGTACGATCATAAAGTCTATACACGAGGGTTGCGAGGGTGTACATGCGAATGGTCTTGCTATGGCCAAGAAGATCCTCCGGGATGGGTACTATTAGACGACCATGGAGGTTGATTGCTACAATTTTGTGAAAAGATGCCATAAGTGCCAAATATATGGTGACAAGATCTTCGTGCCACCAACTCCATTGAATGTTCTAACTTCTCCATGGCCCTTTTCTATGTGGGGCATCGATATGATTAGGATGATAGAGCCCAAAGCTTCCAATAGACATCAATTCATCCTAGTCGCTATTGATTACTTCACAAAATGTGTCGAAGCTGCTTCCTATGCCAACGTCACTCGGCAGGTGGTTACCCGGTTTATCAAGAAAGAGATAATATGCCTCTATGGAATACCTAGCAAGATCATCACTGACAACGCAGTAACCTCAACAACACTATGATGAGGGAGTTGTGCGAAGAATTTAAGATTGAGCACCACAACTCTTCACCATACCGGCCCAAGATGAACGACACCGTAGAAGCAGCTAACAAAAATATCAAGAGAATCGTCCAGAAGATGGTCAAGACATATAAGGACTGGCATGAGATGTTACCCTTTGCTATGCACGGCTACAGAACCTCGGTCCGCACATCCAATAGGGCAACTCCATACTCTCTGGTTTATAGAATAGAGGTTGTCCTACCGATTGAAGTCGAGATTCCCCCACTCAGGGTTATCATGGAAGCTGATCTTGATGAAGCTGAATGAGTTCAATCTCTGTATGACCAGCTGAATCTGATTGAAGAGAAGCGTTTGACGGCCGTCTGTCATGGTCAGTTATACCAAAGACGTCTCAAACAATCTTTTGACAAGAAGGTTCTTCCTCACGCGTACCGCGTTGGAGAACTCGTGCTCAAGAGGTATTATGTCATTCACTCAGATCCGCGAGACAAATGGACTCCCAATTATGAGGGACCTTTCGTCGTTAAAAATGCCTTCTCATGGGGGTCTCTAATCCTCACAACAATGGATGGGGAAGATTTGCCTTCGCCAGTGAATGCAGACATAGTCAAAAAATATTATGCCTAAAAAGAAATGATGAAATCCCGCTAGATTAACCTCCACAAGGAGAATCTAGGCAAAAATGGCTATCCCGGTGGACCAAAAAATGATTTGTCCATGCAAAAGTTGGGGAACACATATGAAGCTCGCTAAGCCGAAAACCCGAAAGGGCGGTTTAGGCAAAAAGGAGCATCCCGGTGGACGAAAAGAATTGAAAGGTCCAGGAAAAAGTTAGGGATAAAGGCATTGACTATGATCCTTGAGCCCATACGCTATAAGCTAGATGTCATAGGGTTAAGGGCCGATCCAATTACCATCAATCGAAGCAAGGTTTTGGGGATACAGGTTATATGGTAGAATGAGGTCAATGTTGTAATCAATGGAGAAAATCATACAAAAATATTTCCCATTGCCATTTCAATTATTTTTCAATTTTTGCAACGCCCTCATTAAGGGCATTTGCATCCTTGTACTCACCATATGTACAGATTCTGTATCAATAAAATTTTGTCATTCCATCAAACACTTTATTCTATATTTTGTATGCAAAATAATTGGCTTGTCTTGATCATATTAATGCTCTAAAATTTCCGGGAATAATAAAAAGCTACACTAAAGAGAAACACTTTGCATTACTGTTAAAACCCGATAAACCAGAAAGATGATCGGTGACTCAAAAAAGGGTTTCACTTGAACACCTGTGACACTCAATTGGTTGGGATGCCATGTTGGTTCCAGCACTTCAGTGTTCCTTAACAATCAAAGATGCCTTAATAGCAGTGTTGACCTCACGACAATTATTTTTCGATAACGAGTCGGAGTCCCCATCGCAATAAAGACTCACATCCCTACAAATGACAAATAAGCCAGCAAACATGCATCATAAAAAATAAGCATACATCATGCACCACATATAACATCTTCCCTACACTGGTGGTAGAACTTCAATCACTTGTTCAGGAAAATTTCGGGCACGTTGGTATTTAATCCCCTTCCACCTCGAATACCCGAAAAGCTCCCGCAATTCTGATATCCAGGTTCAATAAGATTAAATAGGGGCAGTTGTTGTACCCCAAATTTGCCCTTCCCTTTTCTCACCTACTAGTCCAATCACTTGATTAGGAGATCACTTGCATACATTCATAATTCACCCACATGCATCATTCCTCATGGATTCAGAAGGAACTTGGGCTTATAAAGCTAGGGCTTGTATGGATATCAAAGCCCAAGGACCATGTCACCAACATGGGGGATATGTGTCGCATCGCGCGAAAAACCGGCGGGAAAACAAGAACAACAGAGCCGCCACCGTGCGTTATTTATCCCAAAAGAGGGAAAGGAAACGCTCAGAGTAAACCTGGAAAGAACATGGTCTCGCGACCAAAGAGAATGGGTTCGGGAGTCGGTTATGCGAAGGGAAGGTATTAGCACCCCTACGCATCCGTAGTACTCTACGGGATCCACGCACAAAAGGAAGGAATATTGGTTGCTAAACACTGCTCAAACTCACACACACTGGCTGAAAGAGACAAAAGAGACTGACTGAAACTGACTCGGCAGGATGTCGCATCCTGGGCCTACTTAGTCTATCAGGCATAGACATCAGAGTCGAAGTAGTTCGGACTGGGGAAACGACACATGCTCGCTAGGATATCGCATCCTATGCATACGTATCTTCTCGGACGAGAGAAGAATCAGAGCATTCGTAGCTCGGCTGACACGCACACAAACAAACACAGGCAAAGGCAAACGTGGAGCCTGAATGCCAATCACTGGACTTACATCAGCATCCGAACCAAAACGCACGCACACTGGAACCTAACTGCCACTCGATGGACTTACATCAGCTTCCAAGCACACAACAACACAACAAGTTAATAGGGAGTCGGGGACTCGAGCCTATAACTGTCAAACAACACACACAAAAAGAAAAAAGGGCGCCCGGAGAGATCAGCTCAATCTCCTGCCTACATACTTCATCTGGTATGAAGATCAGGGCGATGTAGTTCCCCTACGTAGGGATAAAGGACTAGCCTAACCAGATAACAGAGGGAGACACAACTAGGGAGACTACGACTCGAGCCTAGATGTTATCATGCAAATTCATCCCTAAGTTAAGGTTTCTAGCTAACTGGCACAGGGAGCCAGCCTATCCTAAACATGACTTGCACAGGAAGCAAGCCAAGCCAAAACCTAACTTGCACAGGAAGCAAGTCTAAACTAATCCTAACTTGCACAGGAAGCAAGTCAAACAATCCTAACTTGCACAGGAAGCAAGTCAAACAATCCTAACTTGCACAGGAAGCAAGTCAAACAATCCTAACTTGCACAGGAAGCAAGTCAAACAATCCTACAAGCACAGATAGCACACGCTATACACAAACAAGTGGCTCAAACAAGGGTTAGGTTTTAGTCAAGGGGTCATATCAACCTCAACAAACAAACCTCTGGAATGGGGTGAGTGTTGCTCTTAACCTTGCCATTGAGGGGCTAAGGTGAAGCAGATGAAAGGATGAAGTGAGGATGAGACCTCACAGCTCTTATCCCTGGCCTGGGAGAGCTCAAGACAAGAATGTGTGGGTTCAGAAAGTGGGAACCCTTCTACACATTTAAAACTGACTCAACTGTACAGTTGTACAAGATCTTGGGTTTGTATCTGCAATGCATCAACACAGTGGTGTGAGCAAAGCAGATGACACAACATGAATAGTGGGGGATAGATTGCATATCCCTACCTTCCACCAATTGCCTCTTCACTTAGGAGGACTTTGACTCTATGCAAGGACAAAATTAAACATCCACAAACATTGCCTCTTAAGGAGGACTTCAGACAGTTGCCTGGCCAAGTAACAGGCCAGGTCTTCCAGACTACATGAAGTAAAAGAGACATACCTCAATGCAAATTGCTTATACAAGCAAAGCAAAGCAAAGTTCACAAGGAACTAAAAGCAACTAAAGTACCTGAAATCAGTCAAGCACAGTTAGTATACAAGTCAAAGTTAAATCAAAATGAAACAGACATCAACCAGTTAATCCGGAGCAAATGGATGTGCAAGGCACAAGGCTTAAGGCATGTGAGCCAAGCCACCTACAAAACAAACAAGTTAGACAATGATATTTAAGCAAGCTCAATCAAAAGAATTGGTCTCAATGGCCATTTGATGGTCAACCTGAAAACATGAACTCAAAGGTGAGTAACAGGACCACTAGGGCAAGCCTAGGGTCCAAAATGAATGAGAAAGTCAAAAAAGCAAGGGATATCCAATCAAAGTCAAGTTTAAACATTCAAGAAACAAACTCAATTGGGTTCACATTCATATCAATCACTATCATCATTTCATGAACCATTTAGGTCAAAGTATGGCAAACAGAAGCTCATAGAAGTCAACAGCAAGACTTGCATCAAAAGCAAACTAAAACATTTCCAAAACTCACCAAATAAATCATGGTCAATCCTAACACATAGCATGGTAAGCATGTCAAATTTCATCTCATTTGGACGATTGGAAGGCAGTCAATGAAAATCAGAAAGTCAAAGCCATTTTGAACATGCTCAAAGAAGTCAACCAAACATG
The DNA here is from genome assembly GCF_024323335.1 of Lathyrus oleraceus. Lineage (NCBI taxonomy): Eukaryota > Viridiplantae > Streptophyta > Magnoliopsida > Fabales > Fabaceae > Lathyrus > Lathyrus oleraceus. Next base: position 15,707,422 of record NC_066582.1, read on the forward strand.
CATCAACTTAGAAAAATCATAAATCAGAAATGGTGTATGATAAATGAATGGGACTAAAACCATGGCAAAGATGAGGATGTCTAGTTATCTCATGTAAAATTTCATGTCCATCTAATAAAGTATGAGAATTTCACAAATGAAATGGGAACAAGTGTCACACAAGGTCAACATATGACTAACCAGGGGAGAAAATCTCAAACAATGAGGAAATGCCTCAAACAATTCCAAGAAAATTCACATGTAAACTAGACATACAGGAGTAGGTTCATGCAAAATTTCAATCCATTTTGAGGTCAAGAAGCATGGTAATGAAAATCATGAAGTTGGTCATCAATGGTGTAACACAAATTGTCACACCCTAATTCAAAAAAATTAATACTCACAAACCACAAATGATAAATTCACAAACTCTACACCAAAATCACCATGAATGTGTCTAGTTTGAGCACAAAAAATTTGGGAGCCATTGGATACATTCTCATCATTTCACAAATGTTTTGGCAAAGTGTACAAAAATTGGTCACATGTCACAAACCCTAGCAACATTTAAAAACCACTCATCCAAAAATTCTGGAAAAATAATGATAAAGAAGTAGAGATCATGATGAACACAACACAAAAATCCCATTCAAATTGGATTAAAATTGAAGCATTTATGATTTTTGGAAGATTGGTTATAAAATGTGAAATTAAAATGGAATAAATGAAGCAAGAATGGCAAAGTTGTAATTCTATGATTCACTTAATTAAACACGGTCGTTTTAGCCAGGTAATGAAATGTTTTGATTGGCTGTTGGAAACAAACCAGGCATGCACGTGAGGAATGGGGAAAAATTCTGGGCAGACGATTGGGATTAGGGTTTCCACTGTTCATCCCTCTCAAAAATCATGATTTCACAAACTTGCCCAAAAATCTCAATTGAGGACATCAACATGATCAGCAAGCAATGGCAAACAAGAGTCTATCATCATTTTTCATTAGAACACAAACACATTCATGAATCGAGCAAAATAAGCAAGCATCATCAAACTTCAAAATGACCTAACTTCATGAATAAGCATCCATTTCAAAAAGTAAAAACATCATGACAACCAGCATAGAAAGACCTTTTAAAATCATGTATCAATTTGACAAAATAGGGAGGTCGAATCCATACCAAAAATTGAAGGACAGTTGTGTTCTTGATGTTGTTTGGCTGTTTGGAAGTGGAACAGTTGCAGCACAGCTATGCCTTGATGTATGATGAAGATGCCTTGGCTTGTGGATGCTTGGAATGACTTCAAATGAACTCTGCCATGGCTAATGCTTCTTTGAAATCAGTGTTAGGAAGGGAGTTTACAGGTGGGAAAATGTGGTTGGAATGAACTCAAGATGTTGTTTGAATGATGTCTAGGCAAGGCAAGGTTTAGTTCATCATGAGTTTTGTTGACTGGTTCTTGAAAAGTGCAAAGGAGTGAGTTTTTGGAGAATGAGTGCACAATGGTTCTGTTGTGTGATGGTGGCTAGCTGTTTTTCATAGCAGAAAAATGGTGAGGAAACATTGTGTTAAGCAAGGCAGGTTAGGTTACTTGTGAGTTTTTTTGGACAGAAAGTGATCTTGGCCAAGAATGAGAAGTTTTGTTTAGCATGAATGATTTTTTTGGTCTGCTGTCAAAATGGCTTGTGTTATGCAGTTAATAGTTCAGCATGATGAAAAAAGGGTGAAAAGCAATGGCCAGGGTTTTTGTTCTTTGAAGTTTGGATTGGTTTGGTAATTGCAAGTGAGAGGGATTTTTAGGGTGAGTGTGAATCAATCAAGCTCTACTGGTTTGGCTGGTGGCTACTAGTAGTGTGTTTACATGACAGAAAATAGATTATGATATCTACTGCCTTGAGTGAAGCAAATCCATGGCCAAGCTTAGTTCTGCTGAGGTTTTTGGACAGACTTCTCACAATGCAAAAGATCAGGTTTTGTTGGAAGTTTAGACAGAAAATTCTAAAAGTGCCAAAGCAAAGTCAATACAGTTTTTTCTAGGATGAATGAGCCATGACTTTGTGTTTGTTATGTTGGTTTGTGTGTCTGCTATGACAGAAAATGCTGGGACATATTGCCTCAAGCCAAGCCAACTTTGGTTCTCCTGCTGTTGGATGTTTCTTGGTTTGGAGTTTGACAGGTTTTAGAAGAATATGGCCAAAGTGTTTTTTTTTCAGCATGAATGAATGAGTCCAGTTCTGCCTGTAATGTGTTTTTTGATGGCTCTAAAATGCAACAGCAAGGTGCATGAGTGAAGTCTGTCTGCAGTGTGGGCTGCTGCTGCTACTAATGTCCTCATGACAGAAAATGATGAACAAAACTCTGCTGGACAGTACAAGGCATGGTATGGTTTTGGTCCTTTCTTCCCAATTTCAAGCAAGTAAGTATGGACTTTGTTTTGCTGGTTTTTTAAGCTGCAACATGTGTTTCAAACTGACAGAGAAATGATGCACAATGCTGCTAGGTTGTGGTACAAGGCATGGTTCAAATGCAAGCATGGAGTAGCATAGTGAAACTTGTACTTTTTCAAATTCCAAGCAACTAAGTAATGGCTTCATGTACTGCATAATTTGACTTGGCAAACATGTTTTAAATGATATTTCTGAGTTGTTCCAATTGGCCAAATGTTAGAAAAATGTTTATTTCAAAAAGTCAAACATTGGTCAAACTTGCATTTAAATGAGATAGGTCAAAAAATGCCATTTTGATTGGTGAAGTTTTGGCTCATGAAATTTATATTTTTGGAAAGAGGGGATCAAATGTGACTTGTAGAAAAAAACCCCACCAAAATTGGCCAAACGGTTTGAGAGATATGGCCTTTTGAAGTTCAAGAATTTCTGAAATCGATTCGATCATAACTTGCCAACCACACATGGGAATTAAGAGTTCTTGGACTTTTTGGAAATGGGAGAACAAGATCTTCAACTTTCATGTTGGGCAAAAATTCATTTGAAGCTTGTATCATGATGTAAGTTTGAGGATCAAGACTTTCCATTTATGGCAGGTTTCAGTTACAGGTCCAGTTTCCATTTTTTGGAAATTTTTGATCTGGCTTCAAATTCTTCCATCATGGTGTTTGACATGATATATGAGGCCTATTTGGACATGAATGAGCTCTCACAAACCAATTCCAATCATCAAATCACTGATTAAATGGACAGTTGACCAACAGTTGACTTTTAGGGTTTCTGGCTGTCTGCTCATTGACTGAGGACTTCCAAACCCTAATTCCTTGAGAATTTGACTTCAAATGATGTCCCAAGTTGTATGAACTCTTGTTGGACAAACCCTAGGGCCTTGGCTCCTTGAGAATTGTGCTTGCTTGCTTGACTGACTGATCTCCTGATCAGTTTGACCTAATTCCTTGATTGGCTTGCACTTGAGGCAAGAGAGGCAATGCAATGCTATGCGGTGGACCATGATATGCTATGACCTAATATGAAAATGTATGCATAATGATAGGTGCAAATTTGAGGTGCTACAGCTGCCCCTATTCAATCAGCTGGGAACCCGAATGGATGAGAGCAACGGCTGTCAGACTTTCAGGGTAAACAGGGATTGAATACCAAAGAACCGTAGAATTTGCACAGCTGGATATGATACAAAAAGAACCACGTCATTTACCGATGACAACTGCATGACAGCTTCAGAAAAACAAAACCGTTTACCGATGGTTGGGAACTAGAAACTTGATATTTACCGATATCAACTTCAGCAAAACCATTTACCGATGGCTGTTGGGAAACAAATCTGATGTAAAAGGAAGCAAGACCATTTACCGATGGTGGCTTCAAAGAAACTTGACATTTACCGATATCAACTTCAACTCGACCATTTACCGATGGCTACTGCAACTGGGGATCCGATATTTACCGATATCGAAGAAAACGGGGCCATTTACCGATGGCATCTCCACTTGGGGAGGAACAAAATCTTTGTGGTGTAATCAGACAAGACGTTTACCGACGACTTCTGGGGATCTTGATTTTGTTAACAAGGAAACAAGGCATGACCAGACATTTACCGATGACTGGGATGTGACTCGATGTTTACCGACATCGAAAGATGATGTTTACCGACATCCAAAGAATGACCAGACATTTACCGATGACTGGGGATGAGACTCGATGTTTACCGACATCGAAAGATGATGTTTACCGACATCAAAAGAATGACCAGACATTTACCGATGACTGGGATGAGACTCGATGTTTACCGACATCGAAAGATGATGTTTACTGACATCAAAAAAAATGACCAGACATTTACCGATGACTGGGGTGAGACTCGATGTTTACCGACATCAAAAAATGACCAGACATTTACCGATGACTGGGGTGAGACTCGATGTTTACAGACACCGAAACAATGGTGTTTACCGACACCAAAAATGATGACCAGACATTTACTGATGACTGGGGTGAGACTCGATGTTTACAGACACCGAAACAATGGTGTTTACCGACACCAAAAATGATGACCAGACATTTACTGATGACTGGGGAGAACTCGATGTTTACCGACACCGAAACAATGGCGTTTACCGACACCAAAAATGATGACCAGACATTTACCGATGACTGGAGAGAATACTCGATGTTTACAGACACCGAAACAATGGTGTTTACCGACACCAAAAATAATGACCAGACATTTACTGATGACTGGATAAAATATCCGATGTTTACAGACACCGAAACAATGGTGTTTACCGACACCAAATAAAATGACCAGACATTTACTGATGACTGGATAAAATATCCGATGTTTACAGACACCAAAACAATGGTGTTTACCGACACCAAATAAAAACACACGCGGGTGTTGGCATGACACTTACCGGTATCACAAGAACGACATCTTAAATATGTCAAGGCAAGGCTGATCATTTGCTGGGGGTCTCACTGGGGAGAAACAAACTTTCTGTCGCCATCGGGTGAGGAAATAAATCTCTATGGGGATATCAATCCTGAATGCTGTCAAGAGCAACTGTAGCAGACTTGCTGTGCTGATGTTGAAAGAAATGATCCGCCTCTGCCGGGGATACGGTCTGGTGAAGTTAACACATGAATGCATATGTTTGAATTTTTCTATGGCGTAATGCTCCATATTGAATGGGAATGCTACGCAATTTGAGGATGCAATGATTACTACATGCAAAATGCAAATGAACCCTGGCTAGGGCGCCGAAATGATCAGATACTCTGACTCTGTGGGGAGATTCCTCTTGGGGAAATACTCTGCGGGGAACTCTGCTTGAGGAATGGTAAAGCGACTTCACACTCATGTTGAAGAATAGCACTGCTGCTGGGGAAAAGTAAACTCCGCTGGGGATACCCTTCAGTCCACAGATAGGATAAATGTTGGAGATAAATTTAATGAACCTGCTTCACTCGGGGAGGAAATCGGCGAATACAGGCCTGCTGGGGATAGGCAATCCTTAGATCTGTTGGGAAATAGGAAGCACTATCCACAGACGTCTCTGCAGGGGAACATAGCTCTGATAGCTTCCGAACTTGCTTGGGGAAAATATCTGCTGAGGAAACGTCCTCACAGATGCCAATCTGAAAAACAACACAACAAAATGCCCCCAGGGGACACATGGACAAGATACGCTCAAGTGTCCTCAACATTCAAAATGACTTTCAAATGTTTTATCTTTCTGCACGTTATTGTGTAGCCTTCATGTTCTTATATGCAATGCTTATCAAAAATTCGGACATTTTGCAAACAAAACAGTAAAAATAAAAACAGAAAAAGCTATTTATCTGAATAACGACTTTTATTGATTGAAAATGTGCCTGAAAAGGCGAATACATTGGGAAGCAATTCCTGGAAAGAGGTAATTGCGCACAAAAGGAAAAATCTATCCTAATGGCAACGTGAACACGGCATCCACTATTTCCCCATTCTGTTATAACTCACAGATCATCAGTTTTCCTCCCAACTCCTTGCTTTCTGAGAAGAATAACTGGACGGATCACATCTTTCGAGATGGCAGACGACAAAGCTTGATGAAGTACAGATAACTCAGACTGTAGTCTTCGCTTTAATCCCTAACTTTTGCCTGGATCGCCCTTTTCGGGTTTTCAATCCACCGGGATACCCATTTTTGCCTAAGCCGCCCTTGCGGGTTTTCGACTTACCGGGTGTACGAATTCTTTTCATTTTATCCCTAATTTTTGCCCGAACCTTTTCTTTCTGTTTTTTGGTTCACCAGGATGCCCATTTTTTCCTGGACTCTTTTTTCTTTTTGTCCAGCGGGTCTATTTATGCGAAGTATCTTTTGACTACATCTGAGTTAACAGGAGACGGAAAATCTTCACCATCCATAGTTGTCAGCATCAAGGCTCCACCGGAGAATACCTTTTTCACAACATACGGACCTTCATAATTAGGAGTCCACTTGCCCCTGTTATCTGTACCGGGAGGGAGGATCCTCTTCAAGACTAGATCACCGATCTGATAGCTTCGAGGACGCACTTTCTGATCAAAGGCTCGCTTCATCCTTCTCTGATACAACTGTCCATGACATACAGCTGCTAGACGTCTCTCCTCGATAAGGCTCAACTCGTTAAACCTTGTTCGAATCCACTCGGCTTCGTCCAGCTTGACATCCAATAAAACTCTCAGAGAAGGAATCTCCACTTCAACAGGTAGGACAGCTTCCATACCATACACAAGGGAGTAGGGGTTGCCCCGGTCGACGTACGTACTGAGGTACGGTACCCATGCAAAGCGAAAGGCAGCATCTCATGCCAATCCTTGTACGTAACGACCATCTTCTGCACAATCTTCTTGATATTCTTGTTCGCCGCTTCTACAGCACCATTCATCTTCGGTCTGTAAGGAGAAGAGTTGTGATGTTCAATCTTGAAATCTTTACAAAGCTCTTTCATCATCTTGTTGTTGAGATTCGAACCATTGTCAGTGATGATTCTCTCAGGAACTCCGTAACGACATATGATTTCTTTCTTGATGAACCGGGTAACCACTTGTTTGGTAACATTAGCATAGGAAGCTGCTTCCACCCATTTGGTGAAATAGTCAATCGCAACCAAGATGAAGCGATGTCCATTCGAAGCAGTAGGCTCAATCTTCCCAATCATATCAATGCCCCACATGGCAAACGGCCAAGGCGAATTCATGACATTCAGAGGGCTTGGTGGTACATGCACCTTATCAGCATAGATTTGACACTTATGGCACTTCCGAGCATACTTGAAACAATCGGATTCCATAGTCATCCAGTAATAACCCGCTCTCAACAATTTCTTAGCCATTGCATGTCCGCCGGCATGAGTACCGAAGGAACCTTCATGAACTTCCTGCATTAACATGTCTGCCTCGGGTCTATCCACGCATCTGAGCAAGACCATGTCAAAGTTTCTCTTATACAACACATCATCCTGATTCAAATAGAAGCTTCCAGCTAGCCTCCTCAGGGTTTTCTTGTCATTCTTAGACGCACCTTCAGGATACTCTTGAGTCTTGAGGAAGTTCTTGATGTCATAATACCACGGCTTCTCATCAATCACAACAGACTCGGCTGCAAACACATACGCAGGTCTCTCAAGTCGATTCACCGCAACATGTGGCACATGATTCCACCAATGAACTTTGATCATAGACGACAAAGTAGCCAAGGCATCGGCCATTTGATTCTCATCCCGGGGGACATGATACAACTTCACTTTCTTGAAGAACGTCAGTATTCTTCTGGTGTAATCTCTATACGGAATCAGATGCGGCTGGTTCGTATTCCAATCTCCATTGACTTGATTGACCACTAGAGCGGAATCTCCAAATATATCAAGAGTTTTGATCCTCAGATCAATGGCTTCTTCTATCCCCATGATACAAGCCTCATACTCAGCTTCGTTGTTGGTGACGTCAAAAGTCAATCTGGCAGAAAAAGGTATATGAGCACCTTTAGGATTGATCAATACTGCCCCAACACCGTTTCCATTCATGTTCACAGCCCCATCAAACATCAGTGTCCATTTGTCATCCGGGTCCGGTCCTTCCTCGACAAGAGGCTCTTCGCAATCTTTCATCTTCAGATACATGATGTCTTCATCAGGGAATTCAAACATCATAGGCTGATAATCTTCAATCGGTTGCTCGGCGAGGTAGTCTGACAGAATACTACCCTTGATGGCCTTCTGAGACGTGTACTGAATGTCATATTCTGTTAGAATCATCTGCCAACGGGCAACGCGTCCGGTGAGAGCCGGTTTCTCAAAGATGTACTTTACTGGATCCATCTTAGAAATCAATAAGGTAGTATGGTTCAACATATACTGTCTCAGTCGGCGAGCAGCCCAGGCCAAAGCACAGCAAGTTTTCTCGAGCAGTGAATATCTTGTTTCACAGTCGGTAAACTTTTTGCTAAGGTAGTATATGGCATGCTCTTTTCGACCAGACTCGTCATGCTGTCCCAATACACACCCCATCGAGTTCTCAGTCACTGACAGGTACATTATCAGAGGTCTCCCTGGAACTGGAGGTATGAGGATTGGAGGTTTCTGTAAATACTCCTTGATTTTGTCAAAAGCTTTCTGACAATCATCATTCCACTTGATCGCTTGATTCTTTCTGAGCAGTTTGAAAATTGGTTCACACGTAGCAGTTAGATGAGATATGAACCTTGCAATGTAGTTCAATCTCCCTAAAAACCCACGGACTTGCTTCTCCGTTTTCGGTTCAGGCATCTCTTGAATAGCTTTGACTTTTGCTGGATCAACCTCAATCCCTTTCTCACTGACAATGAAGCCTAAAAGCTTCCCTGATCTCACCCCAAACGTACACTTGTTCGGATTCAACCTCAGCTTGAACTTTCTCAACCGGTCAAACAGCTTCTGCAAATTAACCAGGTGCTCCTCTTCTGTCTGCGACTTCGCAATCATGTCATCTACGTACACTTCAATTTCTTTGTGCATCATGTCATGAAAGAGAGTCGTCATAGCCCTCTGATAGGTAGCACCAGCATTCTTTAGCCCAAACGGCATCACCTTATAGCAGAACGTGCCCCAAGGTGTAATGAATGTCGTCTTTTCCATGTCCTCTGGCGCCATCTTGATCTGATTATATCCGGAGAAACCATCCATGAAAGAGAATACCGAGGATTGAGCCGTATTATCAACCAATACATCAATGTGAGGTAATGGGAAATCATCTTTCGGACTCGCTCTATTCAAATCCCGGTAATCGACACACATTCTGACTTTACCATCCTTCTTCGGCACAGGAACGATGTTGGCCACCCACGGCGGATAACTTGTAACAGCCAGAAAACCTGCATCCCACTGCTTCTGGACCTCTTCCTTGATCTTAGTCGCCATGTCAGGACTCGTTCTACGAAGCTTCTGCTTGACAGAAGGACATCCTTCTCTAAGAGGTAATCGATGCACCACAATGTCTGTATCCAAACCAGGCATATCTTGATATGACCAGGCGAACACTTCCACATATTCTCTCAGCATCTCAATCAGCCTCCTCTTGACAGAGTCCTCTAAAACAGCCCCAATCTTGATTTCTCTTTTGGCGTCCTCAGTACCCAAATTAATAGTTTCCAACTCCTCCTGATGAGGTTGGATGACCCTTTCCTCCTGCTTCAGCAATCTGACCAATTCTGCAGGGAGTTCACAGTCTTCCTCACTCTCCTCTTCAGCTTGGTAGATGGGATTGTCGAAATCATACTGAGCCATAACAGAACTGTTCATAGTGAATGCCATAAGATCGCTTCTGCATGTTTAATGCTTTGTTTTTAGAAAAAGAGTTCAAGAAGTCGCAAAAAAAAAAAAACATTGCCATTTTTATTGTTTTTGAAAAAGAAAAATGAAAACAAAAATAGAAAGACAGGGATCACAAAGTTTGATTGCAAAAAAATGTCCTTCATTAATGATAATCATTAAAACATGATGAGGCCCTACAAAAATGAATCACTACGCCTTGGGCAGAACGTAGGATTTTCATGCAAAATGACAAAACAACAGAAAATTACTCTGTCAGAAGAGTAACTTGAACCACTTCTTCAGCCGTCCAGTTGTCGATAGACCCCCCTGGTGCACACGGGCGAACCCAGTTGTCCAAATCACAATCACTGTCACAGTCTTCAATACCGGTTGCGGAGACGTCACCATGATTCATCAGCCCAGCGCTGGTAAAGGTACTCGGACCCGCTTGACCATTTTGCTCTGCTTGGAGAGGCTCGTAACCAACGCCAAATTTGTCTTCTTTAACTGGCAAGTCCACCATCTTGCCCTAGCCTTCAGCTTTGCCAGAATCAACAACCTCCTTAGCCTGCTTGTAAGAAGTGATTGAAGCACCTGGCTTCCTCTGCTCAGCGTACGCCACTTTCTCAAGAGCCACAGTCTCAAACGCCTGGCATAAGGTTTCGTGGATCTCGCCATCCACCTCAACATATTTGAACGAGGATAGATGACTCACCAGAATCTCTTCTTCACCGCACACGGTCACAATCTGACTGTTCCAGACATACTTGAGCTTTTGATGGAGAGTCGACGAGACTGCCCCTGCTGCATGAATCCATGGGCGCCCCAATAGACAGCTATAGGCGGGCTGGATGTCCATAACATAGAAGATGATATCAAAAACCTCAGGACCTATCTTCACAGGCAAGGTAACTTCCCCACACACAGAACGTTTGGATCCGTCGAAAGCACGAACGATCAGGTCACTGGGAGTAAGCACAAACCCTTCCGCATCAATCTTCCTCAGAATCTGCTTAGGTAACACATTCAGCGACGACCCGGTATCTACCAATACGTGAGACAACACTGCCCCCTTGCACTCCATGGTGATGTGCAAGGCTTTGTTATGGTTTCGCCCTTCAGGCGGTAAGTCCAGGTTGGTGAAACCTACACCATGTCTGGTGCTCACATTGGCCATCACACCCTCCAGTTGATTGACAGAAATCTCTTGAGGTACGTAAGCTAGGTTCAACATCTTCAGCAAGGCGTTACGGTGTGCCTCAGAACACAACAACAGTGAAAGTATAGAAATCTTGGACGGAGTTTGATTCAACTGATCCACAATCTTGTAGTCACTCTTCTTGATTATCTTCATAAACTCCTCCACGTCCTTCTCAAATGACCCCTCGGGCGCTTCCTTTTGGACAGGTTCTTCCTCAACCACAGCTTGCTTACCCTTTGCTCTGGCAGAAGCCTCAGCATTATTGTCCCTCAAAGGCTGCGGTGCGAACAGACGACCGCTTCTGGTAAAACCTCCTGGACCCCCTACATTATCCACAGCCGGACCAACAGTTGCAGGAACTCTATTCGGTAAGCCAATTGTCACTGGAGTTTGATTCACTGGTCTTGTCTGACTTTCAGCCCTTCTGTAACTGCGGTGAGCATTATCATACTTCCACGGCACAACTCTACTATTCTCAACAGCCCTTCTTTCAGACGCCACGATAGTAGTTGGAACACTGATGGTTACAGGCACGGGAATGGTAACTGGGGTACCATTTGCTGCAGGTGCACTGACGACCCTTTGTCCACGTTCTTCAGACGGTTTAAAGTAAATGGTGATAGTTGACACTGTTCCACGATCTTTTACAGCCCTACTGAATTGCAAACAACCCTCATCCATCATACCCTGGATACCGGCCCTTAACTGATCACAACCATTTTCGGATTCTGCACAGCCCAAACAATTCTCATCACAGCCCGGGTAGACACCCCCATTCAGTAGACGGCCCTTCACAACTAACAGAGAAGTCTGAACATCATCAACATTAACAACCAGATCTTCAGCTTCCTTCCCCTCAATATTGTTCACTCTATGCCCACCATGCTGAGGCATAGGGTTGTTTACGACGTTAGGCACTGGAGCGAAGTTGATCGCCTTGGCATCGATCAAATCTTGGACCTTGTGCTGGAGAGCCCAACACTTCTCAGTATGATGCCCTGGTGCCCCAGAGTGAAAGTCACATCTAACATTAGCATCATAGCCAGGAGGCAGCACTGTTGGAGTGGCCATCGTACGCAACTCTACAAACCCTAACCGGAATAGTTCGGGTAGTAGCTCTGCGTAAGACATAGGCAGAGGATCAAATCTTCTATCAGCCTGTAATTTCTGCCTAGGCTGGAAAGGACGTTGCTGTTGTTGTTGTTGTTGTTGCGGTTGTTGAACTCTTTGTTGTTGTTGCTGACGAGGTTGAGGTGTCGGAATGGTTACTGCAGCAGCTTGACGGTATTCACTTCTATTCTGATCTCTGCGGTGTTGAACAGCATTAGTTTCACCCTCTCTTCGACGAGGTGCCCCAGCAAACGGCTTCTTAGAGGAAGAGGAACCAGCATCTTGGATCTTCCCAGTTTTAATCAAACTCTCAGTCCTCTCTCCACAAATGACAACATCAGAAAAACTACCGAATGGGCAGCTCCCCATCCGGTCCATAAACACACCTTGAAGAGTACCGATAAACATGTCTGTCAACTCCCTCTCCAGCATAGGGGGTTGAACTCTAGCAGCTAGTTCACGCCACCTCTGGGCATACTCCTTGAAGCTTTCATTGGATTTCTGACAAAGACTCTGCAGCTGAGTCCGGCTCGGTGCCATGTCCATGTTATGCTTATATTGCCTCAAGAAAGCTTCACCCAGATCTCTCCAGCAGCGGATCGAATCTCTCTTCAATTCCATGTACCAGTCCAAAGAAGCCCCAGATAGACTATCTTGGAAAAAATACATCCACATCTTTTCATCATCGGTATACGCAGAGATCTTTCGATAATAAGCCTGCACATGGGTGCGAGGGCAAGAAGTACCGTTGTATTTGTCGAAGGACGGTGCTTTGAACTTGTGAGGGATTCTCAAACCTTCAACCAACCCCATATTGGTAACATCAAAACCGAGAGAATTCTGACTTTCCATAGCACGGATCTTCTCAGCAAGAGCCTCAACTTTGCGGTCTCTCTCACTAACCCTTCCCAGAACGTCTTCGTCTTCACTGAGCAGAGAGAACATATCCTCTTGTCTGTCAACAATCGTAGCAGGATTACGGGCCGGAGCACGGACTACTCTGGCATTAGCGGCATCTGGGACAATAGGTTGACCGTTGATTCGAATACCCCCCAACTCATCTCCCACAGCATAGTTGTTGACGGGTACAGCAGCAGCAACATTGTTATCATTGACCGGGCCTCCCTCTGGCGGAGCATGGTTGATCGGTGGATTTGCAGCCTCTTGTCTCTGAACCATAGCTCGAAGTTCTTCTTGACCTTGTGCAACCCCTTGCATCATATTCATAAACTGGGCCATGCTAGCCTTCATCTCGGCCAACTCAGCTTGAAATTGGTCCATACTTCTCTGTTGATTCAGTCTTGTTGAGTAGCGGTGCGGACGTTGATCAGCTATCCTGCCTGAACAGGAACCAAGAGTGAGAAGTCACGACCAAGAACACCTGTTATGCAAAATGATATGAGTATGATGCTAATGATGCGTATGATGCACATGATATGTTCATTTCTCAGGCATTCAAAGAGCCTGACCCATCCTGAAAAGATGGCAACCTGCAGCAGCAAGAGAGCAAAACAGATACAAGGAAATGCTGACATCCTTATATATACATAAGGGTAAAAAGGCATACAACCAATGTCAACAGAATATCTGAATAAACAACGTACAAAGAAAAAGAATCCCATCCAACAAGCCTGGAGGTGATTCTTAACAAAAGATCCAAGAGATGGCTTACACGCAAATGAATCCCATCCAACAAGCCTGGAGGTGATTCTCAACAAAATACAATCAGAGATACAAACTAAGACAGACGGTCTTCCAGAATGAGGGTCTTCAGGTAATGGCACTGGTCTATCAACAGTGAGCATTCTGAGCATTCTGGTAGAGGGGTAATCTTCTCCTTCAATTGTCTTCTCAGCTCCAAGACTTCTCCTCCAAGGTGGTTCTCTGATGCCTGTCTCAAGTCTACTTCCTTCTTCAACTGGATATCTTTATCTCTGAGTTGCTTCTCCAAGTCTCTGATCTTCTTCTGATAGTTGGCTTCTGCTCTCTGCAGTCTCAAGCGCTCCCTATGCTCCTCATCCAACATAGACTCTATCTCCTCATATGATCTCTTCTTGCTCCTTGCTCTGCTAGCATCTTCTCCTTGCACTTCCCTGAGTTGATGGGCCATGTGCAACCTATCAGCTTTAGCTTTGTACAACTCCATATGGGTGTCCTGCTCCTTCTCCCTCAACCGACGACTCTCCATCAGGGCTTGCTTATAGTGCTCAGCAGGCACACTATCAGCAAGAACCAAGGGTGGTTGCTCTTGCAACGGTTCCATCCTATCGTAGGGTAGCAACAAAGTTTCCACTCTCTTCTTTACCCAATCAGTGTAATCAGGCATGGCTATGGCAAACTTCTTCCCTAGGACGGATCCATCTCTGACACCAATGGACTTCCAAGCTCTTCCAATCTGCTCCAACCTAACAGGGTCATCCTTCTTCTCAAAGTACACACTCTCAGCTATCTCAGCTTCAAGTGGTCTTCTACTCATAACAAAACCTAACTGGCGAAGAGAAAGAACTGGATTATAATTTATACAACCCTTGGTCCCCACGAGTGACACATTCCGGAATTCTCCACAGCTCATAATAACATTCTTCACATTCATCCGGTAAGATTGCCATCTGATGTCATAAGAGGTGAGCGACATGACCCTCTGAGTCCACTTGAGAGTGCTCTGAGTGTCCACAAAGGGTCCACTACCAGGCAGGAGTGACATGAACCATCTAAACAGGAGAGGTAGACAGCACCTGATGGCTCCACCCCTACCATGCCTACTGTGGATGGCATAGTAAGTATCAGCTAACAAGGTGGGGACTGGATTTCCTCTGATGAAAATGCTGATGGCAGCATGGTCAACAAAATTTGGCATACTGGGAAATAGGATGATTCCATATATCAAGGCGGCAAGCTGTGCGTGAAAAGCTTCCCAATGTCCCTTCTCTGCTTCATCTCTGGCTATTCTCAGAAGAAACTTCAACGGCAGACCCACAACTCCCCCACTGGGCTTCCAATTATCACAAACTTCCTTAACACTCAACCGGAGAGCTCTGGCAACAACCTTAAAGTCAACCTCCTTTGGTACGTCCAAGAAAGGAACCTGATGCTGAATCGGGATGCTTAACAGTATAGAATACTCCTCGAGAGTAGGTGCTAACTGGTAATCTTGGAACGTGAAACATCTAAGCTCCGGGTCATAGAACTGAAGAAGTGTCTGCAACGGCACCGGGTCAACTACTGTCTTCAACACTGTCAGGATATCCCCATACTGATTCACGAAACCCCCCAGACGATCACTGGTCACAAGACTGCCCAACTCAATCAGAGGCGTCAAAGGCTCCCGGTGAAAAACGTAGATACAAGTCTTCCGCTTCAACTCTGGGACTGTTGCCATCTCTATCAGTGAACAAGCTCTGGAATGTACCTGAGAAATGATATGCATGCAGGGATTAGTTTTTTTCCTTTTTTTTTCTTTTTTTTTTTCTTTTTTTTTCTTTTTTTTTTTTTTGCGTTTCTTTTTGAAAATAAATATGCTATGATGCACATGATGCAGACACAACTGGCTGGCGGTGCATCTCTGATCACAAAGTCGAAGCTTCGGTCTAAACTCAGAACCCAAATCCAACTTGAAAACCCAAGGTCAACTGAATATACTGTTGTCTGAACCCAAAGTCACCAACAGAACCATAAGTCACCAACAGTACCTGTAATGATGAACCCTTCCCCACTCACGGGTGTAGTCTAGGCCAGGGTAAGGTCAAGAGAAACGCAGGATAAACAACCCTTTCAAGAATATCATCCTGTGCACACCCGATGTATGCACCGATAATACCCCATCAGAGTCTGAACTGCTCGTGATATCAATGTTCCGCTAAGTGGCGTACACCACCCGCTTCCCATGAATCACTCTATTCCTAGGTTTCCTAGATTTCACTCATGGTCTGGGTATTGGACCTTTTACCTCATGTAACTCCCACCCCAAACAGAGAAACACAGCCAGATGAACAGATGAATATGAATGAATGCAAACATTGATGCAAATAATAAATGCAAACAGTAAATGCAAATATATACAAAGAATGCAATAAAATAGTGCAAAGCAACCAAAGCCCTAACCTAGAGAGCGCTAGGAGAGACTCGCTCAGGGAAGATGGACCAGCACAGGTCAACTTCTCTTTATCCCCAGCAGAGTCGCCAGCTGTCGCATCGCGCGAAAAACCGGCGGGAAAACAAGAACAACAGAGCCGCCACCGTGCGTTATTTATCCCAAAAGAGGGAAAGGAAACGCTCAGAGTAAACCTGGAAAGAACATGGTCTCGCGACCAAAGAGAATGGGTTCGGGAGTCGGTTATGCGAAGGGAAGGTATTAGCACCCCTACGCATCCGTAGTACTCTACGGGATCCACGCACAAAAGGAAGGAATATTGGTTGCTAAACACTGCTCAAACTCACACACACTGGCTGAAAGAGACAAAAGAGACTGACTGAAACTGACTCGGCAGGATGTCGCATCCTGGGCCTACTTAGTCTATCAGGCATAGACATCAGAGTCGAAGTAGTTCGGACTGGGGAAACGACACATGCTCGCTAGGATATCGCATCCTGTGCATACGTATCTTCTCGGACGAGAGAAGAATCAGAGCATTCGTAGCTCGGCTGACACGCACACAAACAAACACAGGCAAAGGCAAACGTGGAGCCTGAATGCCAATCACTGGACTTACATCAGCATCCGAACCAAAACGCACGCACACTGGAACCTAACTGCCACTCGATGGACTTACATCAGCTTCCAAGCACACAACAACACAACAAGTTAATAGGGAGTCGGGGACTCGAGCCTATAACTGTCAAACAACACACACAAAAAGAAAAAAGGGCGCCCGGAGAGATCAGCTCAATCTCCTGCCTACATACTTCATCTGGTATGAAGATCAGGGCGATGTAGTTCCCCTACGCAGGGATAAAGGACTAGCCTAACCAGATAACAGAGGGAGACACAACTAGGGAGACTACGACTCGAGCCTAGATGTTATCATGCAAATTCATCCCTAAGTTAAGGTTTCTAGCTAACTGGCACAGGGAGCCAGCCTATCCTAAACATGACTTGCACAGGAAGCAAGCCAAGCCAAAACCTAACTTGCACAGGAAGCAAGTCTAAACTAATCCTAACTTGCACAGGAAGCAAGTCAAACAATCCTAACTTGCACAGGAAGCAAGTCAAACAATCCTAACTTGCACAGGAAGCAAGTCAAACAATCCTAACTTGCACAGGAAGCAAGTCAAACAATCCTACAAGCACAGATAGCACACGCTATACACAAACAAGTGGCTCAAACAAGGGTTAGGTTTTAGTCAAGGGGTCATATCAACCTCAACAAACAAACCTCTGGAATGGGGTGAGTGTTGCTCTTAACCTTGCCATTGAGGGGCTAAGGTGAAGCAGATGAAAGGATGAAGTGAGGATGAGACCTCACAGCTCTTATCCCTGGCCTGGGAGAGCTCAAGACAAGAATGTGTGGGTTCAGAAAGTGGGAACCCTTCTACACATTTAAAACTGACTCAACTGTACAGTTGTACAAGATCTTGGGTTTGTATCTGCAATGCATCAACACAGTGGTGTGAGCAAAGCAGATGACACAACATGAATAGTGGGGGATAGATTGCATATCCCTACCTTCCACCAATTGCCTCTTCACTTAGGAGGACTTTGACTCTATGCAAGGACAAAATTAAACATCCACAAACATTGCCTCTTAAGGAGGACTTCAGACAGTTGCCTGGCCAAGTAACAGGCCAGGTCTTCCAGACTACATGAAGTAAAAGAGACATACCTCAATGCAAATTGCTTATACAAGCAAAGCAAAGCAAAGTTCACAAGGAACTAAAAGCAACTAAAGTACCTGAAATCAGTCAAGCACAGTTAGTATACAAGTCAAAGTTAAATCAAAATGAAACAGACATCAACCAGTTAATCCGGAGCAAATGGATGTGCAAGGCACAAGGCTTAAGGCATGTGAGCCAAGCCACCTACAAAACAAACAAGTTAGACAATGATATTTAAGCAAGCTCAATCAAAAGAATTGGTCTCAATGGCCATTTGATGGTCAACCTGAAAACATGAACTCAAAGGTGAGTAACAGGACCACTAGGGCAAGCCTAGGGTCCAAAATGAATGAGAAAGTCAAAACAGCAAGGGATATCCAATCAAAGTCAAGTTTAAACATTCAAGAAACAAACTCAATTGGGTTCACATTCATATCAATCACTATCATCATTTCATGAACCATTTAGGTCAAAGTATGGCAAACAGAAGCTCATAGAAGTCAACAGCAAGACTTGCATCAAAAGCAAACTAAAACATTTCCAAAAATCACCAAATAAATCATGGTCAATCCTAACACATAGCATGGTAAGCATGTCAAATTTCATATCATTTGGACGAGTGGAAGGCAGTCAATGAAAATCAGAAAGTCAAAGCCATTTTGAACATGCTCAAAGAAGTCAACCAAACATGCATCAACTTAGAAAAATCATAAATCAGAAATGGTGTATGATAAATGAATGGGACTAAAACCATGGCAAAGATGAGGATGTCTAGTTATCTCATGTAAAATTTCATGTCCATCTAATAAAGTATGAGAATTTCACAAATGAAATGGGAACAAGTGTCACACAAGGTCAACATATGACTAACCAGGGGAGAAAATCTCAAACAATGAGGAAATGCCTCAAACAATTCCAAGAAAATTCACATGTAAACTAGACATACAGGAGTAGGTTCATGCAAAGTTTCAATCCATTTTGAGGTCAAGAAGCATGGTAATGAAAATCATGAAGTTGGTCATCAATGGTGTAACACAAATTGTCACACCCTAATTCAAAAAAATCAATACTCACAAACCACAAATGATAAATTCACAAACTCTACACCAAAATCACCATGAATGTGTCTAGTTTGAGCACAAAAAATTTGGGAGCCATTGGATACATTCTCATCATTTCACAAATGTTTTGGCAAAGTGTACAAAAATTGGTCACATGTCACAAACCCTAGCAACATTTAAAAACCACTCATCCAAAAATTCTGGAAAAATAATGATAAAGAAGTAGAGATCATGATGAACACAACACAAAAAATCCCATTCAAATTGGATTAAAATTGAAGCATTTATGATTTTTGGAAGATTGGTTATAAAATGTGAAATTAAAATGGAATAAATGAAGCAAGAATGGCAAAGTTGTAATTCTATGATTCACTTAATTAAACACGGTCGTTTTAGCCAGGTAATGAAATGTTTTGATTGGCTGTTGGAAACAAACCAGGCATGCACGTGAGGAATGGGGAAAAATTCTGGGCAGACGATTGGGATTAGGGTTTCCACTGTTCATCCCTCTCAAAAATCATGATTTCACAAACTTGCCCAAAAATCTCAATTGAGGACATCAACATGATCAGCAAGCAATGGCAAACAAGAGTCTATCATCATTTTTCATTAGAACACAAACACATTCATGAATCGAGCAAAATAAGCAAGCATCATCAAACTTCAAAATGACCTAACTTCATGAATAAGCATCCATTTCAAAAAGTAAAAACATCATGACAACCAGCATAGAAAGACCTTTTAAAATCATGTATCAATTTGACAAAATAGGGAGGTCGAATCCATACCAAAAATTGAAGGACAGTTGTGTTCTTGATGTTGTTTGGCTGTTTGGAAGTGGAACAGTTGCAGCACAGCTATGCCTTGATGTATGATGAAGATGCCTTGGCTTGTGGATGCTTGGAATGACTTCAAATGAACTCTGCCATGGCTAATGCTTCTTTGAAATCAGTGTTAGGAAGGGAGTTTACAGGTGGGAAAATGTGGTTGGAATGAACTCAAGATGTTGTTTGAATGATGTCTAGGCAAGGCAAGGTTTAGTTCATCATGAGTTTTGTTGACTGGTTCTTGAAAAGTGCAAAGGAGTGAGTTTTTGGAGAATGAGTGCACAATGGTTCTGTTGTGTGATGGTGGCTAGCTGTTTTTCATAGCAGAAAAATGGTGAGGAAACATTGTGTTAAGCAAGGCAGGTTAGGTTACTTGTGAGTTTTTTTGGACAGAAAGTGATCTTGGCCAAGAATGAGAAGTTTTGTTTAGCATGAATGATTTTTTTGGTCTGCTGTCAAAATGGCTTGTGTTATGCAGTTAATAGTTCAGCATGATGAAAAAAGGGTGAAAAGCAATGGCCAGGGTTTTTGTTCTTTGAAGTTTGGATTGGTTTGGTAATTGCAAGTGAGAGGGATTTTTAGGGTGAGTGTGAATCAATCAAGCTCTACTGGTTTGGCTGGTGGCTACTAGTAGTGTGTTTACATGACAGAAAATAGATTATGATATCTGCTGCCTTGAGTGAAGCAAATCCATGGCCAAGCTTAGTTCTGCTGAGGTTTTTGGACAGACTTCTCACAATGCAAAAGATCAGGTTTTGTTGGAAGTTTAGACAGAAAATTCTAAAAGTGCCAAAGCAAAGTCAATACAGTTTTTTCTAGGATGAATGAGCCATGACTTTGTGTTTGTTATGTTGGTTTGTGTGTCTGCTATGACAGAAAATGCTGGGACATATTGCCTCAAGCCAAGCCAGCTTTGGTTCTCCTGCTGTTGGATGTTTCTTGGTTTGGAGTTTGACAGGTTTTAGAAGAATATGGCCAAAGTGTTTTTTTTTCAGCATGAATGAATGAGTCCAGTTCTGCCTGTAATGTGTTTTTTGATGGCTCTAAAATGCAACAGCAAGGTGCATGAGTGAAGTCTGTCTGCAGTGTGGGCTGCTGCTGCTACTAATGTCCTCATGATAGAAAATGATGAACAAAACTCTGCTGGACAGTACAAGGCATGGTATGGTTTTGGTCCTTTCTTCCCAATTTCAAGCAAGTAAGTATGGACTTTGTTTTGCTGGTTTTTTAAGCTGCAACATGTGTTTCAAACTGACAGAGAAATGATGCACAATGCTGCTAGGTTGTGGTACAAGGCATGGTTCAAATGCAAGCATGGAGTAGCATAGTGAAACTTGTACTTTTTCAAATTCCAAGCAACTAAGTAATGGCTTCATGTACTGCATAATTTGACTTGGCAAACATGTTTTAAATGATATTTCTGAGTTGTTCCAATTGGCCAAATGTTAGAAAAATGTTTATTTCAAAAAGTCAAACATTGGTCAAACTTGCATTTAAATGAGATAGGTCAAAAAATGCCATTTTGATTGGTGAAGTTTTGGCTCATGAAATTTATATTTTGGAAAGAGGGGATCAAATGTGACTTGTAGAAAAAAACCCCACCAAAATTGGCCAAACGGTTTGAGAGATATGGCCTTTTGAAGTTCAAGAATTTCTGAAATCGATTCGATCATAACTTGCCAACCACACATGGGAATTAAGAGTTCTTGGACTTTTTGGAAATGGGAGAACAAGATCTTCAACTTTCATGTTGGGCAAAAATTCATTTGAAGCTTGTATCATGATGTAAGTTTGAGGATCAAGACTTTCCATTTATGGCAGGTTTCAGTTACAGGTCCAGTTTCCATTTTTTGGAAATTTTTGATCTGGCTTCAAATTCTTCCATCATGGTGTTTGACATGATATATGAGGCCTATTTGGACATGAATGAGCTCTCACAAACCAATTCCAATCATCAAATCACTGATTAAATGGACAGTTGACCAACAGTTGACTTTTAGGGTTTCTGGCTGTCTACTCATTGACTGAGGACTTCCAAACCCTAATTCCTTGAGAATTTGACTTCAAATGATGTCCCAATTTGTATGAACTCTTGTTGGACAAACCCTAGGGCCTTGGCTCCTTGAGAATTGTGCTTGCTTGCTTGACTGACTGATCTCCTGATCAGTTTGACCTAATTCCTTGATTGGCTTGCACTTGAGGCAAGAGAGGCAATGCAATGCTATGCGGTGGACCATGATATGCTATGACCTAATATGAAAATGTATGCATAATGATAGGTGCAAATTTGAGGTGCTACAATATGAAACCCTAATTCCTCAAGACCTGATCTCGTGGAGTTTCTTAGGCCTTATCTTGGTCTTCAAAACCCTAATGCAGGTTCACATACTGGAAGGGTGATAGTTGGAACTTATGGCTTGATTCAAGAGATGTGCTTGAGGGGTAAACCTCAGGGAAACCCTAACCTGGGAGATGGTGAATTAGATAAACTTGGTGGCCTAACTGTGCATACATGACCCCTCAATCTTCACCTTTTATCAATATGTTTGGCCTAACCCTATTTTGGTCTTCTATGGGCATGGGTCTTGGCCTAAAGCCATGACATTGCTTATGTGATTGTTGATACACATATGGTCTTGGTCATCCAAACCACCAGTCTTCTTGTGTCACAAGCCATTGCTAATCATTTCATTTGATTCATGGATGTCATATCAAACCCTAACCTATTGGTCTCATCTTAGGGCCTTGTTAACATATATTGTCAGTCAAGTCATGTTCTTTGTCATAGTCAAGCATTCAAGTCATAATTTTTGTTGTTGTTGAACCAAGTTCAAATCATTTTTCAAGCCATTTCAATCCATTTCACATCATTCTAAACCATTATATATGATTCTACTCAAGAAAATACAAAGTTTGACATTTTTGACCAATTGTTGACTTTGGTCAACAACTGACTTTTTAGTCAACTTTGACCAAAGTCAACCCAAAACCCTAATGCCCTAAATTTTCACCAATCCATTGTCCATTTATAAGAAAAACACCAAAAAAATGAAATTTGACAAATTGTTGACCTTGGTCAACGGTTGACTTTTTGGTCAAATTTGACCAAAGTCAACCCTAGATCCTTGGTCATCCCTAATCACTAAATGACTAGTATTAACTCTCATTCTATCCTCCATGTCCATGTTATCTTTGGTTTAACCACTTGAACTTAATTTCTTCACTTTAATGCCAACATGCTTGGTCATGCCTTGAACACTTGGAGATTTTGCTTTGCCAATTAACTTCCATCCTGCTGCATTTGCCCTGCTATACCAACCTGCTGCAATGCCAAACCTGCACAGACCAAAGTCATAACCAACATAAAACCAAGACATGAAGTGTTTCTAACATGCCATGAACTAGAGCCATGAGTTCGTTGTCAATATCCAAGCCAAAACCTGATGTGAGCATGAACCAGCAGGACCAAATGCAAAGACACAACCATGAAGCATTCTAAGCCATAGGTTAAACCATCTATGCATTACACACAATGCAGCCAAAACCAAGTCGTTTGCCAAAATTGCAACAAGGGTGTGGAGTAAAGGGCGTGAAATTCTGCAGCTTTCTCGAGCCATAGGCCATACCTGCAGGAAATTATCCCATGAGCCAAGTAAACTCTGCAGCAAGTTCAATTTATCAATGCACACATGCTTGCAACTTGCAAGACCATGTGATCTTGCAACAAACCAACACAATCACATCCATTCATGGCACATGAGCCTAATGCCAACTGTTGCTCCACATTACCTTGCCAAATCATCCAACCTGCAATCAAACAACAAACTACAGCAAGTTATCCTGCACTTCCATTCATCCACACACCAGTCAATGGCAGCAAGGGTCTTGGCATCACATATGCTAACAAGGGTTCATTAAAGCCTGTTCCAAATGACAACACCAGAGATAAATTGAACCACAAAACATGAATAACAACACACACGTGCTGGCATGATTGAGAACAACATAAGATATAAGGCATACCAACCTACTTCCTCGAAACCATGAGCCAACTGTGCAAAATCGAGCATACCATCTGCAATGCTAAATGCTAGGCTGCAAAGACAAAAGTATGGACATTGAATGAAACTCCAACAAATCCTACAGCAAACAGCACATGAAAGTATCAACCATAGCCATAAACCTGTATACTACAACATGTGTACATCAGTTTAACATAAACCCCTACCAAGAGATTGTTGGTTCATGCATATGAGACTGGCATCAGGCTAAGCCACAAAAACTTGGCATCAGGCAATGCACAACAGGCCTCATTAACACGACCTAAAACAAGTCACAAGTTAGCCTACTCATTCAATCCACATAAATGCTAATAACTAGGGACACAAGCAGTAGACATGGATGGAGCTTGGCAACTTTGGGTTCAGACAGGTTGCACATCAGTGCACAAGCCAGATGGAGGTGGCAACCCAAACCATAGTGCTATACTACACATACCTGGAACCTTTGGCTATATGATAAACCTGATTAAGTCAAGATAAGTCTAGATGAGCTCCATAATTCAACCTCTAAACCTGCAGTGCACACGACCACTTGACTAAACCCTACTAGCAAAATTATTTTAATGTCCAAACCTGCATCAACAGGAACAAAATCAGTTCAAACGTAAACACCACACTTAAACTATTGCAATATAATAGGGAAGGTACTAACAGTTCATACTAACATGAGTTAACAAGCTAACATACTAATCCAATATGCAAAAGTGCTAACAACAATGGACATCGCAAGCAAATATACAAAGGGAAACTTTGATCTATGACAGGTTGTATATGAGTTCACTTATTACCTTGCTATAAACCAAACAGTTTCCAAGCTTGCATCAAAAAGCCACCATGGCTAAATCCTGGTTTGAACATGCTATGCCAAGTTCATGCTACAACAAGAGAAACAAATAAGAGCAGGAAATTGAATACAAACAGTGGGATTGAAACTTATGAAGCATTGAACCAAAGCATGTACCAAAGTCATCCATCATTTCAAATTACAAACCAAAGTCATTTAAGTTTAACCTGCAACATGAACAACAAGTCACCAAAACCATTTCAATATCACCTTACCCTAATCTTAACCTGCAGTAGCCAGTCAAAGCCCATATCATTAATTCATTAACCAACTTAACTAATTGAGTTAACTAACTGAGTTTGCTATCAACTCAGTGAGTCATCCTTAACTAACTCCTAACCACACTTAACTAATTCCTAACCTCATTCCAAAGCTAACATTTTCCAAACCTAAGCTCTATTTAAGAAACTCATCATTCATAGTTTCAGACCGCTAGGAAAACCTTGTGTGATTTTGTGCAAACACTCTCTGCAATCTCTTCACTCACCCTCACCAGAGCTCTATTTCTCTCTCAAAAAGCCATTGAAGCTTCACATTGAAGCTTCAATTTTGCTTGAGCTAAGCCACAACATTCATACTTTCCACTGTCCTAAGCCAGAAGAAGAAGAAAGAGACGAAGCGAGGAGAAGAAAAAGGAATCGAGGTCAGAAAACTCACAGGCGAATTATTCTGATCGTCTTCTCTGGTACGTAATTTCTGTTTCAATTGCGTCTTCTTGCTTTGAGCTCACCAATTGGTAGTATCTGGAATAAGGAGTAGAAGCCCCATGGTTATGGGTTTGGTTTACGCCATACGCTATTTAATTTAGCTTGTAGATGTTAGGATTCTTCCATTTAGATGCGCGATTTGGCCAGTACGAGGAGTGTTTCTCCAATTCAGATCCATTTTCATGTCCAACATGACTTGGTGTTTCGATTGAGGAAGAAGTTGGGATTATAAGCTGACGCCGGCGACGGTCGCCGGTGCAATGGACCAAGACGGAGGACAGTGATAGTTGAACGCGTATTTTTGATTTGAGTTTGAACTCTATTGACTTGGACAAGTCAACAAAGGTGAGCTTTGGGCTCAATCAAGAAGGCCCATGGTACTTTACTCACTATACCCCGTTTTCACTAGTGCACCCCCCAAAGTTTACAAAAGAAGGTGGAATTGGGCTTCGGCAGGCCCATTGGCGATTTCGCTAGTTCACCATGTTCCTGCCAATACACCCCCTTGTTTGGAACATTTAGATTTAGCGTTGGGCTCAAGTGGCCCATGTCCAATTTCGCTGCACGCACCCCCGATTTTTGGATTTCGCTGACTGTACAAAAACAACACTGGGCTCACTTTACAGCCTATTAACCATAATTCAACTCACACACCCCATTTGACATTTACACATCCTTTTCCAAATTTATTTGCTTTCTTTATTTTCTTTTGTTTTACATTTTGATTAGGTTAATTAGTATAATTAGTTTAATTAGGATAATTGTTAGATTTAGATTTTAAATCTTGGTCATTGGGACATTAGAATTTAATTAGGATTAACTAAATTTAGAATCATGATGCTTCTAAATATTAGGTTAAGATCAATATTAGGATTTAATCAACTTTAGTCCATGAATACAATTAGACATATTTTTGGTAAATGACCATTTTGCCCTTATGGGCTTATTTTTGGTATTTTTGTGTTAGAATTGCATGCTCCCTTTAGGATTAAAATGTGACATAGAGTTTAATCATTTTCTTGCAATTTTAGGACTCAACATAGAATTTTAATCAATATTTTGACCAATTTGCACATGCTCCCTTAGGACTTCTAACTTAGAATTTTCAATCAATTTCTAATGCATGATCCCTTAGGGTAGTTTCTAACAAGTACTAAGTTTGATTAGATCTAAACCTAGTTCCCTAAAAACAAAATAAAATCCATGATTAAATTGATCAAAAACAATTTTGATTAATTAAATCCTTAGAACTTGTATAATCCCACAGTCTAAATTGAGTGACCAAAAGACCCTTGATCATTTAATAAGACTTTTCTTCCAAGTTGTGGAGCTCAAGGCCTCAAGACAAGATCTTCAATCAAGGCATCCTCAGTCATACCAAACAGCGGATTATTCAAGCACATCAAAGGTGGAATCTTCAGCACTTGTTAAATCAAAGTTAGAAGAGTGTGACACGAGTCTTAAGCAATAGAGAAAGAGTGGGACTGGAGTATTCCTACCCCCATTCTGAATATCTTTGGGTATGGGACGTATGACCCAACGCTCATCGTATTCACCTCTATTCATAGACTTTAGCACAATTATAACCGTACAATTGACAAGTCTCTCCCTACAAAAGCAAAATACAACAAAAGCAAGGACAACAATCAACAACTTATCAATCATGAATCAACTTGTACGATCCGAGCCTTAAGTAATGGAGAAGGAGTGGGACTGGAGTATTCCTACCCCCATTTTGAGTATCTTTGGGTATGAGACGTATGACCCAACGCTCATCGTATTTGCCTATATTCATAGACTTTAGTGCAATTCGAATCAAACGATTGATAAGGTCTTCATCTTCCATGCGAGAAACAACTACAAAGACTCTTCTCTCTTCTCTTGAAGTTTAAGATGAGAGTTACACGCCACGAGCCTTAAGTGGTAAAGAAGGACTGAGACTGGAGCTTTCCTACACTCATTCTGGATATCTTTGGGTGCGAGACATTTGACTCGTTGCTTATCGTATCCACCTTTACCCATAGACTTTAGTGTGATTCTCATCCAGTAACTATCAAGTATATCCATTCTATTCAATTCTCAATCATTCCATTTCTAATCATTTCAATTGCAATCATCCATTTCTTCTCGCCTCCAATCAATTTGTTTTCAGCCCTAGTGGGCTGAACTACGAAAGCTCTGATTTCCTCATTGCACTATGAGGGTACGTAGGCAGGAGAACCCATTTTCTTCGTGAGCTACCCTATTTATCAATCAACCATTCTGCATTCATTCAATCTATATCATCTTTTTGAGATCAGTCATACTTCTCTTTGGACTCCTTGTCTATCCTTTTAGGACGTCCTGATGACAATCCATCCCTTCAATCGAGAGTTGTTTGGGCTATAACACCAAACACTTAATTCAGTCTTTCTTTTTGGCTTTACCTTATAGTGGCGACCTGCTAGTCCACATATTGGTAAATGCCTACCTTGCTCTTTGATTGAGAGTCTATCCTTCCCTCGGATCCAAGATACTATCCTGATTTGATCTTGAATTATTGATTCCCCAGCAAGTGATACATTACTCCTTGCATTCCAATACTACAATCCTTCCTTGACTTGGTGTTTGTCTTGTGAGTCCCTGTTGTAAGAACAAAAATTGTTCTACAACAGATTCCATGATTTTGATGATAACAAAGGATGAAACCAAAAATGGCACCCTAACGAAAAGTTTCTAAGTGTGCAGGGTTCTAAGGAAAGAAGGAAGAGATCTGATGACGTCATCAGATACAGAATCATATCAGACACAAATCAGCAGAACATCAGAAGCATCTGAAGTAGAAACACGCTCAAGAAGTTCTAACTCTGAGCAAAACAGCAGAACATCAGAAGCATCTGAAGAAGAAGTGCACTCTAGAAGTTCTGACTCTGAACAACGGTATATCATTCCAAGAAGCTCTCAGCGTCATCTGAAGACATCATCAGAAGCTCCGAATCAACACAGGAAGATTCCAAGATTCCCAGAGTCACGCGACTATGGTAATGGATCTCCTAATACAGAAAGAGTAACGTTAACTTCAAACTCAATGTGGAAATGGATTTCCTAATACAGAAAGAGTAACGTTAACTTCAAATTCAAATGGAAAGGAACCATTTTTGGAAAGAAGTTTTTCGAGGAGAAAAAGTTGTTTTGGCAAGAAACAACATAAGTTATGGCATTAATTCTTATTCAAGACAAATTATCTGCTATCAAATTCAACGACTCTTTTACTCCTATATAAAGGACAGCAATCAACATTAAGAATATAGAAGAATAAGAAGAAGTATACACTGAAACATTCTCTCTCTCTCTCAATATTTCACAAAGCTTTTGCTTAGAACGTGAAACACTCTTGTTCTTATTGTTGTAATATTTGCTTATCTTAGAAGCACTCTAGATTACATAGTCCTTTATCTATTGTTTTATTTCCTCAAGTGACTCTGCGCAGTCTGTATACTTGAGAGGACTAAGAGATCTTTCTCTTAGACGTTGGTTGTAAACAATCTTTCAAGATTAGTGGATTAAGTCCTTGTTGAAGGCGAAATCACCTTGGCCGGGTGGACTGGAGTAGCTTTGTGTTATAAGCGAACCAGTATAAATTCCTTGTGTGGTCTTTATTTTGAAAAAGCGCTTATTTTCCAAAACAATTCAAACCCCCCTTTCTTGTTTTTCTCACCTTCAATTGGTATCAGAGCTTCGGCTCTGTTATTGATTTTCTAATCAAACACTTAACAGTGTAGAGAGATCCAGAACGAGAAAAACTATGGCCCACACAAATGAAAGAGACAGTTACAATGCTAAGCCTCCTGTTTTTGATGGAGAGAAATTCGACTACTGGAAAGATAGAATTAAAAGTTTCTTTCTGGGTTATGATGCTGACCTCTGGGACATTGTCACAGATGGATACACACCTCCAGTCTCAGAAAATGGAGTTGAAGTTCCCAGAAGTAAGATGTCAGAAGATCAGAAGTGTGTCTTCAAAAATCACCACAAGGCCAGAACCATACTTCTCAATGCTATATCTTACAACGAGTATGAAAAGATCACCAACAGAGAAACAGCCAAAGACATACTTGACTCTCTGAAGATGACTCATGAAGGAAACTCCCAAGTCAAAGAGACAAAGGCTCTAGCGCTTATCCAGAAATATGAAGCTTTCAAAATGGAAGATGACGAAGCCATAGAAGTAATGTTCTCTAGATTCCAAACTCTTATTGCAGGTCTCAAGGTTCTAGACAAAGGATACGCAACTGCAGACCACGTCAAAAAGATAGTCAGAAGTTTGCCAAAGAAGTGGAGACCCATGGTCACTGCTCTGAAGCTGTCAAAAGATCTGAACAATATCAGTATTGAAGAGCTTGTCAGTTCCCTCAGAAGCCATGAGATAGAACTAGAGGAAGATGAGCCTCAGAAAAAGAACAAGTCTGTAGCATTAAAGTCCAGATCTGAAAGACGCAAATCTGACAGAACCAAAGCTTTCCAGGCAGAAACTGAAGATGCTGATGAGTCTGAACCAGAAGATTCTGATGATGAAGAAGAATTGTCCCTCCTGACCAGAAGAGTTAAACAACTCTGGAAAAAGAGGAACAACAACTTCAGAAGACCAAGACCCAGAGGGGATCGATCAGAATCAACCTCAAAAGGTAAAACTAACAAAGACATTACTTGTTATGAATGTAAAGAAACAGGTCACTACAGGAATGAATGCCCCAAGCTAAAGAATGACAATTCCAGAAAAGAAAGTTCCAAGAAAAATACCTTCAGGACAAAGAAAGGACTAATGGCTACCTGGGATGATAATGAATCTGGCTCATCAGAATCTGACTCTGATGAACAGGCCAATGTGGCATTTATGGCTACCACATCCAGGAGCAGCTCAGATGAAGAATCTGAAGAGGTATTTTCTGAACTCTCTCGATCTGATCTAGAATCATGCTTGTCAGAAACTCTTAGCTCATATCAGAAATTAAAACAAAAGTTTAAAAGTATAAAAGGCTGTCTTGAAGCAAAATTTGAAGAATGTGGCAAACTTGAGATGACAATTCTAAAACGAGAGGAAGAATAGGACACTCCAAGAGATGGCCAGAACTATGATCAATGAAACTAATGTGGCAAAACACTTTTGGGCAGAAGCTGTAAATACAGCATGTTACATTCAGAATAGAATCTCAATAAGACCTATTCTGGAAAAGACTCCCTATGAACTGTGTAAAGGAAGGAAACCAAACATTTCATATTTTCATCCTTTTGGATGTTCTTGCTTTATCTTAAACACTAAAGAACATCTGAACAAGTTTGATTCCAAAGCACAGAAAGGTATTATGTTAGGATACTCAGAACGCTCTAAAGGCTACAGAGTATACAACACAGAAACCAAAATTGTGGAAGAATCAATTCATGTCAGATTTGACGATAAGCTTGACCCTGAAAAGTCAAAGCTAGTTGAAAATTTTGCAGATTTAGAAATCACTCTTGCAGGATCTGATAAAGCTCCAGAAGCAACTGCCACTCAGAACTCTGAGGAAATTAAATCCCCAGAAATCCCAAAGAAAGCTAAAAGTCGTATCAACGTATCTGAAGATTTGATTCTGGGCAACAAAGACGAACCTGTCAGAACCAGATCTACCTTCAGGACCTCTGAAGAGACTCCTCTGGGACTAGTTTCTCTGATCGAGCCTACGTCCTGTGACGAAGCACTTCAGGATAACGACTGGGTGTCAGCCATGCAAGAAGAATTAGATCAATTCACAAAGAATGATGTCTGGGATCTTGTTCCAAAGCCCAGAGACACTCACGTTATTGGAACCAGATGGGTATTCAGAAACAAGCTGAATGAGAAAGGAGAAGTCGTCAGAAACAAAGCTCGACTGGTAGCTCAAGGTTACAGTCAACAAGAAGGTATTGACTATAATGAAACCTTTGCTCCAGTCGCAAGGTTAGAATCTATTCGTCTTCTTGTATCTTTTGCTATAAACCACTCTATCAAATTATATCAAATGGATGTCAAGAGCGCATTCCTTAATGGTTATATATCAGAAGAAGTGTATGTCAACCAACCTCCAGGTTTTGAAAATCCAAATTTTCCAGAACATGTTTTTAAACTTAAAAAATCTTTATATGGACTTAAACAAGCTCCCAGAGCTTGGTATGAACGTTTAAGCAATTTTCTTCTGGAACACAATTTTATCAGAGGGAAAGTTGACTCCACACTCTTCTGTAAGAACCTTAACAATGATCTCATGATATGCCAGATATACGTTGATGATATTATTTTTGGTTCAGCTAACGCCTCTGTTTGTCAAGAATTCTCTGAGTTAATGCAGGCAGAATTTGAAATGAGCTTAATGCAAGAACTAAAGTTCTTTCTGGGAATTCAAATTAATCAAACTTCAGAAGTTACATACGTTCATCAAAGCAAATACATTAAAGATGTTCTGAAGAAATTTGACATGGCTGACTGCAACTCTGCAAAAACTCCCATGCATCCAACATGCATTCTTGAAAAGGAAGAAGTAAGCAAAAAGGTTTGTCAAAAGCTCTATCGAGGTATGATAGGCTCTCTTCTCTATCTGACTGCTACTCGACCTGATATTCTCTTTAGTGTCTGTCTCTGTGCCAGATTCCAATCAGATCCTAGAGAAACTCACTTAACAGCAGTTAAGAGAATTCTCAAATATTTGAAAGGAACTCCTAACCTGGGCCTGATGTATGAGAAAACATCAGAGTATAGACTTTCGGGTTACTGTGATGCAGATTATGCAGGAGATAGACTAGAACGAAAAAGCACATCTGGAAATTGCCAGCTCCTGGGAAACAATCTGATATCCTGGGCCAGCAAGAGACAGTCAACTATCGCTCTATCTACTGCAGAAGCAGAATACATCTCAGCATCACTGTGCACAACTCAGATGCTCTGGATGAAGAATCAGTTAGAAGATCTGCAAATCTTTGAGAGTAACATTCCTATCTTCTGTGATAATACTGCTGCCATTTGTCTAAGTAAGAATCCCATTCTACACTCCAGAGCTAAGCACATTGAAATAAAACATCATTTTATCAGAGACTATGTTCAGAAAGGGATAGTAACATTGAAGTTCATTGATACAGATCATCAATGGGCAGATATATTTACTAAGCCTTTGGCTGAAGATAGATTTCTTTTTATCTTAGAAAATCTGAACATTCAAAATTGCCCTGAATAAATTGTGCCTCTGAAGATGTAAAAATGAGACTCTGACATAAACAAATGAGCTTCTGTCTCTGACTCTGATACTTCTACCAAGTTAAGAAGATATCTGAGTTAGAAATCTCCAGGAACCAATCCCTTGGTATTCCTGAAGATCAGATACATCAAAACACGTGGAGCACTTAGCGTCTAACCTTGGAACTTCTAGACAGCTGTCCAGAAGAAATTCAAAGGCCAGACGTTTGAGATCTCCTCGAGCAGTGTGCATACTATTGGGATTAGACATTCATTAATGAGCAATAATCATTTTCCCCCAAGCGTGCTAACTTGGTCTTTGTGCTAACGCTGAATTGTGTGTCGTTTTGCATGTGTTTTTGTTTAGGGTATTTAAACACTCCTCTCACACTTCACACACTTTTCACTCTCACTCACTCTCAAACCTATTCTCTGAAGCATTTCTGCAAGCAATTCATCTTCAACTCATCTTCATCAACAATGGATGCTCAACAACAACAAGTTTTCAACTTTTCTCAGCAAATGGAATCAAGCACCACAGCTCAAAGCACAAACACTTCCACTCCAACAGTTACAGGCGTATCCATTACTCTAGTATACAAGGAACCCCATGTTCTTGATCGTGAGCCTCATATCAACTTGGCACCTCCCTTTGAGGGACTGGAAGTTTTGTGTGAATCACTGGTAGACTTCAACAACATGAAAAGGAATGGAGTAGATCTTACTGAAGAACTTCGTAAACAAGGTTGGGAAAACTACTTTCAACGGCTTTATAGCCCTGTTTACCCATACCTCATCAAAGAATTCTGGAGATTTGCTGACGCTGATGACCATTTCATCGTCTCCTACGTGTTGGGGGTCAAGATAGTGATTACTGAAAAATCAATTGCTTCTCTACTGAACATGGAGAAAACTGGAGGAAGAAGGATCTACGACATCAACCCTAGATCAAGGTACATTGCTCAAGTAATAAATCCCACCATCTTCAAACCTAACACTGAAGACAATCCATCAAAGAACAAAGAACTTCATCAGAACCTCAGAGTATGGCTCAAGATCATTCTGGGAACCATTCATCACCGCCCAGCATCAAACTCCTCTGACTACATCAATACAGATCAGAAGTGCATTTTTTATTGCATTCACAAGGGTTTGAAGCTCTGCCTCCCAGCACTACTCTTCAAGTATCTCAGAGACTCTGTACGGGAGACCAGAAACAACATGAAACCCAGAACCTACATCCCTCTGGGAAGACTTCTGTCTGATGTTCTGATCGAAAATGGGCTTGTAGATCATCTGGAGAAGAACAAACTTATGGAAGATCTGGCGATAGATACTGGAAAGCCTCTTAACTCCAGAAATCTGAAGAGCATGGGAATTCTGAAGAAGATTCAAGTCAAACCCACGCTGGACACCTCCTGGGACGCCTTGAAAGATCAGAGGAAGCTGCCACATAGTCTTGCAAGGTTCTACAAGAATGAACCCAGAGATGCAATCCTTCACTACTTGCAGCGTCTGAAGGATGAAGGAGTTGATATCTCTGACTTCAGACTGGACGATTGTCTAGATTCAGAAGAAGACTTCGTCAAGTACAAAAGAGGTCCCTCTGAAAAGAAGTCTTCAAAGGCAAAGAAAGCAAGGCTAGGAGAAACTTCTGAAACAAGATCTCCAGCGCCTCTGCAAGTAACTACTGGTAAGTCTGCTTCCTCTATTCCCTCTGAACCTCCTATGGCTTCCTCTAATCCTCTCCCAGCACCTATATACACCACCTCTGAAACCCCACCTTCTACAACCAGAACCTCACAGCCTTTACCAAAATTCAATCTTGCCCATACCTCTTTACCACGCTCTGAAGCTGAAGAACTCAATCAAACCACCTCTTCATCTTCAGCTCCAGAATCACCTCCCTATCTTATCCTCTCCTCTGACCCAGAGCCTTCTGACCCCGCTTCTCCCACTTTAGCTCACCTTCATTCTCTAAATCAAAACTCACAACAACCACAACAACCTCCACCTGAACCTGAAGTCACTTCACCACCCCCAGAACAAACAACCAACAACCCTTCTAAAGCTCAACCCTCTGACATCACCCCCCAAAACACTTCCGCTGAACCTGAACCTCTAACATTAAACTTAAACCCTCCAAACTCTCCACCCCAAACATCTGAACCTGAACCTGAACATTCCATGCCTACCCTTGAGGAAGCCATAATGTTGTTCGCAGGGGCTTCAGTACAAAAGGTCAAGTCTCTGACCATTAACTCTGGCATCAGTGATGATCCTGACTCTGTAAGGACACACTGGAACAGAGTCATTGGCTGGATGACTTCTGAAGCTTTCAAGCTGAAGCACATCTCTGAGCAAGTCAGAAACGACTTCATCAGAGATGCTGAGGCAAGACGACAGGAAAAACTTGCCAGAGAAGCTGAAGAAGAAGCAAGAAGACAAGAAGAAGAAAGAGTTCGACAAGCAGAAATCCAAAGGGCAAAGGAAGCTGAAGCCAAAGCTCTGGCCGATGCTGCTGCTGCCGCTGAAGCTGAAGCACAAGCTGCTGCTGAAGCTGAAGCGAAGGCCGCTGCTGAAGCACAGAGTGCTCTGACTCAGGGGGAGTCCTCCACTGTAGTTCCCATGGTTCTCCAGACTCTTGAAGAACTTAAGAGAGACCAGAAGGAACTTAGAGCCAGAATGGACAAACAGGACTCCGTCAACGACAACATTCAGAACATGCTGGCTCAACTGCTTCAGAGGATGCCTCCTCCTCCAAACCCTTAGGCACTTAGGATTTTTTGCTTGCTGCTTTGCTTTCTTTGTTTCTGATGTTTATTTACTTTTCTTGCCATTATCTCTGTTGCTCTTTTATCTGAATATAACATCTTTTTGATTAATTTGTTAAGTCTTTTTGATTCTGACAAAAAGGGGGAGAAATCGAATATAGCTCTGATGAAATATATTGCCTAATACCTTAAGCCTCTGCAACATATTATTTCTTAAAAATAAATTCATCTAACACTGGACTTAAGAAATTGCAGAAGGTATCAAGAAACTTCATTGTTTGAAAGCTCTGGTAAGAACTTCTGAACTCCCTAGCTCATCTCAGGGGGAGCATCTGATCTGATGTTTGTTATGTTTCATCTGCTATTTAAGTTTGTTTTGTCATCATCAAAAAGGGGGAGATTATAAGAACAAAAATTGTTCTACAACAGATTCCATGATTTTGATGATAACAAAGGATGAAACCAAAAATGGCACCCTAACGAAAAGTTTCTAAGTGTGAAGGGTTCTAAGGAAAGAAGGAAGAGATCTGATGACGTCATCAGATACAGAATCATATCAGACACAAATCAGCAGAACATCAGAAGCATCTGAAGTAGAAACACGCTCAAGAAGTTCTAACTCTGAGCAAAACAGCAGAACATCAGAAGCATCTGAAGAAGAAGTGCACTCTAGAAGTTCTGACTCTGAACAACGGTATATCATTCCAAGAAGCTCTCAGCGTCATCTGAAGACATCATCAGAAGCTCCGAATCAACACAGGAAGATTCCAAGATTCCCAGAGTCACGCGACTATGGTAATGGATCTCCTAATACAGAAAGAGTAACGTTAACTTCAAACTCAATGTGGAAATGGATTTCCTAATACAGAAAGAGTAACGTTAACTTCAAATTCAAATGGAAAGGAACCATTTTTGGAAAGAAGTTTTTCGAGGAGAAAAAGTTGTTTTGGCAAGAAACAACATAAGTTATGGCATTAATTCTTATTCAAGACAAATTATCTGCTATCAAATTCAACGGCTCTTTTACTCCTATATAAAGGACAGCAATCAACATTAAGAATATAGAAGAATAAGAAGAAGTATACACTGAAACATTCTCTCTCTCTCTCAATATTTCACAAAGCTTTTGCTTAGAACGTGAAACACTCTTGTTCTTACTGTTGTAATATTTGCTTATCTTAGAAGCACTCTAGATTACATAGTCCTTTATCTATTGTTTTATTTCCTCAAGTGACTCTGCGCAGTCTGTATACTTGAGAGGACTAAGAGATCTTTCTCTTAGACGTTGGTTGTAAATAATCTTTCAAGATTAGTGGATTAAGTCCTTGTTGAAGGCGAAATCACCTTGGCTGGGTGGACTGGAGTAGCTTTGTGTTATAAGCGAACCAGTATAAATTCCTTGTGTGGTCTTTATTTTGAAAAAGCGCTTATTTTCCAAAACAATTCAAACCCCCCCTTTCTTGTTTTTCTCACCTTCACCTGTTGCTTAGACAAACATCTCTCTCCCTTTATTCTCGTAGTTCCGAACTACGATTGCTCTGACTTTCTCATTGCATAATGAGAATACGTAGGCACGAGTATATTTCTTCTAGCTTCAATCGGTGTGCTTTTTGGGGTGGTTAGAACTCAAATAGGCGAAATATGCGAATTTTGAATCGGTTCAATAGGGAGAAAAATGCAGAAAATCACAGGTAGACATAGAAGGAGATTAACCGTTTTATTTCAAGCGTAACTTGAGTTTCATAAGTCTATTTGAGGTATCGTCAGTTACGTTAGAAAGCTAACACAATAATATTTACTTTGAAGTGGGGAAATTGGGGTTAGAGGCGCTACAACATTAGAATTTCTTTGGTTTTTATACCAGAGGCCTAGTCAAAATCAGTCATGTATTGGTCATCGTGCTTCATGCATAACTTGAGTTTCCTAAGTCCATTTGGGGTACCGTCAGTTGCGTTGGAAAGAAAGTTTTATGGAATTTTAGAATGGAGATTGTGATAGTTTTATCATAAGTCTACAAAGTTTCGTGCTATTTTGGAGTCAGACGAAACATTTTTCCAGGTGCTAGTATCATTTCTTATCGTTTGATTAAACTGAATTGATTAGGGTATTAAGTCCTAAAAAAAATTAGATTCTTAAAATATGAAGACAATTCTCTTATTGAAGATGTTTTGATGAAGACAAATATGCTTAATAACGAAAAGATTCAACATTGAATTTGTATTAAGACAAATGAACGACTTAGCAAGGACATTTCAAAGTTTAATCAAGCTGGATTTTGAATATTTAATTAAGGCTAAGCTAAGAAACAAAATGCATTAGTGAAATAATCTTAGATGCTCTAATAAAAATATTTAGAAAAACATTTTATGCATTATTTCATCATTTTTTTAATGGTAGCATGAAGTGGCACTTTCAAATTTGTGAAAGTATCTAAGTCCACTAAAGGCTAATTGATTAGCTAATCAATTAACCAAAGGCCAATCAATTAACCTTGCTTCTGGAAAAAGAAAATTTATTTTTAATAAATTAATCGATTATCCTTTTTTTGGACATGATCGATTAACATATTTTTACACGGGGAAAGATAGTCGATTAATATATCGTATTTTTATAAGATAATAATTGATTATCTCTTGAAAAATAAATCATGCATAACCGATTATCCCTCCTTTTATTCAATTTTTTTCACGTTATTTCTTTTTGAATTTTTACTGAAGCATTGCATTTTTTTTTCTGTTACCTCTTTTTGTCTCCAACTTTTTCTAATTCATGACAATTGTTCATAAGATTTTTCCAACAATTGCTTCTAAAAAATTAAGAGGTGTATGATCTTATAAATAACATAATTTTCAAATTCTAAGATTACCTCCTTTCTTGTTAAAACAAGAAACTTGTTTTTCTGCGTAAATTTTTACATCATATAGAAGTTTCCATGTGTGCACTTAAGATATATTTTGTTTATTCATAATTGTTACAGGAAAAGCGAAGAACAAGTATTTTGTTAAGATCAAGACTAAATTATTCTTATCATTCAAAACTCAAGATTGTTGTTATCATAAACTTGTATCAGTACCTTGTTATCCAGGATTGTTGGAAACAAGAGAGTGAAAAAGAAATGATTGTTTTTTTTCTTCTACTTTTTAAAATCACAAGTGGTGCACCATGTTGATTTAGTTAACAACTTATGTAGAAAGGCTAAGATTAAGCTTGTACAAGGCTTTAACAAATAGTGAAATCTCTTACATGTGGTAAGGGGACTAGTCGTACTCTCGGATTGTGAGAGGAACTAGTATAATCCCTATGTGTTCTTTCTTTTCATGCATATTATAACTTTCATAAACACCATCAAACTAGAATATTAAAGTAACATTTCACTAAATCTGAAAATCGTTAAAAGTACCTAATTCACCCCCTCTTAGGTGCAATGTACACTTACATAGAATAGACATTCTAAGCTTTCCAAAACATATTCATTTGCTTGATTCTGACTCCATTTTATATTTTAAATAATTATTCAAATCCGAAGTATGATTAGCAGGAAACATGATTTCGATGCATTTTTGATACTGTTGATGAGTATTGACGAGAAAATAATATATTTTGATTATTATGATGAGTTATGATGAAAGTGTTAAGTTATGCTGAATTTTAGGTATCGAGAGGAACCAATGTTGTATGACTCTGATCCAGTGTTGCAGGACTCTGGCCTAGTGTAATAGGACTTTAGTTAAGTTTTGAAGGACTTCGATTCAATGTTGTAATTGATAATTTATGATGTAAGTAGGAGGTTTGGATGATGATTGTATGTATTTGTTTGTAGCATCATGCATCATGTATATCGAAGATTAGTTGAGGACTTCGGTCCAGTGTTGTATGACTTCAGTCTAGTCTTGAGGATCCCTTAGTAACTTAACTCTGGTATCCAGTGTTGTAGGATTTTAGTCAAATATTAAAAGGACGGTACCACATGTATGAGAGTAGAAGAATTACACATTGCATAATGATTGTAAGTTGTACATCGCGTGTATTGATTATATGTTGATATGGACTATCTCTATTGTTTATACACCATTAACATATGTGAATGTAGTCTCACCCGCTGTTTGTTTTCTGTGTTGTTTTTTACGCTCATGGTGTAGATACTCAGGTAGATCCCGGAGAGCATTAAATGTTGCTTATGTAAGAGGATGGTGTAGTTGGCCTTCTTCGTTTATTGAATGCATTTCTTGTCGTTTAATTAAACTGAATCCATTGGGGTATTAATTCCTAAAATAAAAATTAGATACTTAAAATGTGAAGATAGTTCTCTTATTGAAGATGTTTTGATAAAGACAAATATGCTTAAGTAGGAAAAGATTCAACATTAAATTTGTATCAAGACAAGTGAAATGTCTTAGCAAGGACATTTCAAAGTTTAATCAAGCTGAATTTTGAATATCTAAATAAGGCTAAGCTAAGGTACAAAATCTATTAGTGAAATAATCTTAGATGCTCGAAGAAAAATATTTAGAAAAACATTTTATGCATTATTTCATCATTTTTTAATGGTAGCATGAAGTGGCACTTTCAAATTTCTGAAAGTATCTAAGTCCACTAAAGGCTAATTGATTGGCTAATCAATTAACCAAAAGGCCAATCAATTAACCTTGCTTCTCGAAAAAGAGTTTTTTTTAATAAGTTAATCAATTATCCTTTTTTTTGGACATAATCGATTAACATATTTTTACACGGGAAAAGATAATCGATTAACATATCATATTTTTACAAGATAATAATTGATTATCTCTTTAAAAATAAATCATGCATAAGATTATCCATCCTTTTATTCACATATTTTTTGCATATTATTTTTTTTTGAATTTTTACTGAAGCATTGCATTTTTTTATGTTACCTCTTTTTATCTCCAATCTTTTCTAATCCATGGCAATTGTTCATAAGATTTTTCCAACAATTGCTTCTGTAAAATCAAGAGGTGCATGATCATTATAAATAACATAATTTTCAAATTCTAAAATTTCCTCCTTTCTTGTTAAAACAGGAAACTTGTTTTTCTGCATAAATTTTTACATCATATAGAAGTTTCCCTGTGCGCACTTAAAATATATTTTGTTTATTCATAATTGTTACAGGAAAAGGGAAGAACAACTATTTTCTTGAGATCAAGACTCAATTGTTCTTATCATTCAAAACTCAAGATTGTTGTTATTATAAACTTGTATCAGTATCTTGTTATCCAGGATTGTTGGAAAGAAGAGAGTGAAAAAGAAATGATTGTTTTTTTTCTACTTTGTAAAATCATAAGTGGTGCACCTTTTTGATTTAGTTAGCAACTTATGTATAAAGGTTAAGATTAAGGTTGTACAAGGTTCTAACAAATAATGAAATCTCTTACATGTGGTAAGGGGACTAGTCGTACTCTCGGATTGTGAGAGGAACTAGTATAATCCCTATGTGTTCTTTATTTTAATGCATATTACAACTTTCATAAACACCACCAAACTAGAAAATTAAAGTAACATTTCACTAAATTTGAAAAATCATTCAAAGTACCTAATTCACTCCCTCTTAGGTGCAATGTATACTTACATAAAATAGACATTCTAAGCTTTCCAAAACATATTCATTTGCTTGATTCTTACTCCATTTTATATTTTCAATAATTATTCGAATCTGAAGTATGATTAGCAGGAAACATGATTTCAATGCAATTTTGATGTTGTTGATGAGTATTGACGAGAAAATAATATATTTTGATTATTATGCTGAGTTTTGATAAAAAAGTATTAAGTTATGCTGAATTTTAGGTATCGAGAGGAACCAATGTTGTATGACTGTGATCCAGTGTTGTAGGACTCTGGCCAAGGGTAATAGGACTTTAGTCAAGTGTTGAAGGACTTCGATCCAATGTTATGATTGAAAATTTATAATGGGAGTAGGAGGTTTGGATGATGATTAGTTGAGGACTTCGGTCCAATGTTGTATGACTTCAGCCCAGTCTTGAGGATCCCTTAGTAACTTAACTCTGATATCCAGTGTTGTAGGATTTCAATCAAATATTAAAAGGATGGTACCACATATATCAAAGTAGAAGAATTACACATTGCATAATGATTGTATGTTGTACATCGCGTGTATTGATTATATGTTGATATGGACTACTCTGTTGTTTATACAC
Source organism: Lathyrus oleraceus (assembly GCF_024323335.1). NCBI lineage: Eukaryota > Viridiplantae > Streptophyta > Magnoliopsida > Fabales > Fabaceae > Lathyrus > Lathyrus oleraceus. The sequence goes on from NC_066582.1 coordinate 15,748,967, forward strand.
CATTAACATATGTGAATGTATTCTCACCCTATGTTTGTTTTCTGTGTTTCTTTTTACGCCTATGGTGTAGATACTCAAGTAGAGCCCGAAGAGCATTAAATGTTGCTTATTTTGGAGGATGGTGTAGTTGGTCTTCTTTGTTTATTGAATGCATTTCATGTCGTTTGATTAAACTGAATTAATTGGGGTATTAAGTCTTAAAATAAAAATAAGATTCTTAAAATGTGAAGACGGTTCTCTTATTGAAGATGTTTTGATGAAGACAAATATGCTTAAGTAGGAAAATATTCAATATTGAATTTGTATCAAGACAAGTGAAACGTCTTAGCAGGGACATTTCAAAGTTTAATAAAGCTGAGTTTTAAATATTTAATTAAGGCTAAGTTAAGGTATAAAATGCATTAGTGAAATAATCTTAGATGCTTAAAGAAAAATATTTAGAAAAACATTTTATGCATTATTTCATTATTTTTTTAATGGTAGCATGAAGTGACACTTTCAAATTTGTGAAAGTATCTAAGTCCACTAAAGGCTAATTGATTACCTAATCAATTAACCAAAAGGCCAATTAATTAACCTTGCTTCTGGAAAAATAAAATTTATTTTTAATAAATTAATCGATTATCCTTTATTTTGGACATAATCGATTAACATATTTTTACACGGGGTAAGATAATCGATTAACATACCATATTTTTACAAGATAATAATTGATTATCTCTTGAAAAATAAGTCATGCATAACCGATTATCCATCCTTTTATTCAGATATTTTTTGCACGTTATTTCTTTTTGAATTTTTACTGAAGCATTGCATTTTTTTTCTGTTACCTCTTTTTATCTCTAATCTTTTCTAATCCATGACAATTATTCATAAGATTTTTCCAACAATTGCTTCTGAAAAAAATAAGAGGTGCATGATCATTATAAATAACATAATTTTCAAATTCTAAAATTACCTATTTTCTTGTTAAATTAAGAAACTTGTTTTTCTGCATAAATTTTTACATCATATAGAAGTTTCCATGTGCGCACTTAAGATATATTTTGTTGATTCATAATTTTTACAAGAAAAGTGAATAACATCTATTTTGTTGAGATTAAGACTTAATTGTTCTTATCATTCAAAACCCAAGATTGTTGTTATTATAAGTTTGTATGAGTACCTTGTTATCCAGGATTGTTGGAAACAAGAGAGTGAAAAAGAAATGATTATTTTATTTCTACTTTATAAAATCACAAGTGGTGCACCTTGTTGATTTAGTTAGCAACTTATGCATAAAGGCTAAGATCAAGCTTGTACAAGGTTCTAACAAATAGTGAAATCTCTTACATGTGGTAAGGGGACTAGTCGTACTCCCAGATTGTGAGAGGAACTAGTATAATCCTTATGTGTTCTTTATTTCTATGCATATTACAACGTTCATAAACACCATCAAACTAGAAAATTTAAGTACCATTTCACTAAATTTGAAAATAGTTCAAAGTACCTAATTCACCCCCTCTTAGGTGCAACGTACACTTACATAAAATAGACATTCTAAGCTTTCCAAAACATATTCATTTGCGTGATTCTGACTCCATTTTATATTTTAAATAATTATTCGAATCTGAGGTATGATAAACAGGAAACATGATTTCAATGCAGTTTTGATGTTGTTGATGAGTATTAACGAGAAAATAATATATTTTGATTATTATGCTGAGTTATGATGAAAAGTGTTAAGTTATGTTGAATTTTAGGTATCGAGAGGAACCAATGTTGTATGACTCTGGTCCAGTGTTGTAGGACTCTGGCCCAGTGTAATAGGACTTTAGTCAAGTATTATAGGACTTCGATCCAATGTTGTGATTGATAATTTATAATGGGAGTAAGAGGTTTGGATGATGATTGTGTGTATTTGTTTGTAGCATCATGCATCATTTATATCGAAGATTAGTTGAGGACTTTGGTCTAGTGTTGTATGCCTTCAGTCCAGTCTTGAGGATCCCTTAGTAACTTAACTCTAATATCCAGTGTTGTAGGATTTCAGTCAAATATTAAAAGGATGGTACCACATGCATGAGAGTAGCAAAAATTACACATTGCATAATGATTGTATGCTGTACATCGCGTGTATTGATGATATGTTGATGTGGACTATCTCTGTTGTTTATACACCATTAACATATGCGAATGTATTATCACCCCCTGTTTGCTTTCTGTGGTGTTTTTTACGCCTATGGTGTAGATACCCAGGTAGAGCCCGAAGAGCATTAAATGTTGTTTATGTTAGAGGATGGTGTAATTGACCTTCTTCGTTTATTGAATGCATTTCTTGTTGTTTGGTTAAACTGAATCAATTGGGGTATTAAGTCCTAAAATAAAAATAAGATTCTTAAAATGTGAAGACAGTTCTCTTATTGAAGATGTTTTGATGAAGACAAATATGCTTAAGTAGGAAAAATTTCAACATTGAATTTGTATCAAGACAAGTGAAACGTCTTAGTAAGGAAATTTCAAAGTTTAATAAAACTGAGTTTTGAATATTTAATTAAGGCTAAACTAAGGTATAAAATGCATTAGTGAAATAATATTAGATGCTCAAAGAAAAATATTTAGAAAAACATTTTATGCATTATTTTATAATTTTTTTAATGGTAGCATGAAGTGGCACTTTCAAATTTGTGAAAGTATCTAAGTCCACTAAAGGCTAATTGATTAGCTGATCAATTAACCAAAAGGCCAATCAATTAACCTTGCTTTTGAAAAAAGAAAATTTATTTTTAATAAATTAATCGATTATCCTTTTTTGTGGACATAATCGATTAATATATTTTTACACGGGATAAGATAATCGATTAACATACTGTATTTTTACATAATAATTGATTATCTCTTGAAAAATAAATCATGCATAACCGGTTATCCATCCTTTTATTCACATATTTTTTGCACGTTATTTCTTTTTGAATTTTTACTCAAGCACTGCATTTTTTTCGGTTACCTCCTTTTATCTTCATTCTTTTCTAATCCATGACAATTGTTCATAAGATTTTTTCAACAATTGTTTCTGAAAAATTAAGAGGTACATGATCATTATAAATAACATAATTCTAAAATTCTAAAATTATCTTCTTCTTTTTTTTGTTAAAACAAGAATCTTGTTTTTCTGCATAATTTTTTACATCATATAGAAGTTTCCCTGTGCGCACTTAAGATATATTTTGTTGATTCATAATTGTTACAGGAAAAGGGAAGAACAACTATTTTGTTGAGATCAAGACTCAACTATTCTTATCATTCAAAACTCAAGATTGTTGTTACTATAAACTTGTATCAGTACCTTGTTATCCAGGATTGTTGGAAACAAGAGAGTGAAAAAGAAATTATTGTTTTTTTTCTACATTGTAAAATTACAAGTGGTGCACCTTGTTGATTTAGTTAGCAACTTGTGTTTACGGCTAAGATTAAGCTTGCACAAGATTCTAACAAATAGTGAAATCTCTTACATGTGGTAAGGGGACTAGTCGTACTCTCAGATTGTGAGACGAACTAGTATAAGCCTTATGTGCTCTTTATTTTTATGCATATTACAACTTTCATAAACACCATCAAACTAGAAAATTAAAGTAACATTTCACTAAATCTGAAAATCGTTCAAAGTACCTAATTCATCCCCTCTTTGGTGCAATGTACACTTACATAAAATAGACTATCTAAGTTTTCCAAAACATATTCATTTGCTTGATTTTGACTCCATTTTATATTTTAAATAATTATTCGAATCTGAAGTATGATTAGTAGGAAACATGATTTTGATGCAGTTTTGATGTTGTTGATGAGTATTGACGAGAAAATAATATATTTTGATTATTATGCTTAGTTATGATGAAAAGTGTTAAGTTATGATGAGTTCTAGGTATCGAGAGGAACCAATGTTGTATGACTCTGGTCCAGTGTTGTAGGACTTTGGCCTAGTGTAATAGGACTTTAGTTAAGTTTTGAAGGACTTCGATTCAATGTTGTGATTGATAATTTATGATGTAAGTAGGAGGTTTGGATGATGATTGTATGTATTTGTTTGTAGCATCATGCATCATGTATATCGAAGATTAGTTGAGGACTTCGGTTCAGTGTTGTATGACTTCAGTCCAATCTTGAGGATTCCTTAGTAACATAACTCTGATATCCAGTGTTGTAGGATTTTAGTCAAGTATTAAAAGGATGGTACCACATGTATGAGAGTAGAAGAATTACACATTGCATAATGATTGTATGTTATACATCGTGTGTATTGATTATATGTTGATGTGGACTATCTCTGTTGTTTATACACAACATATGTGAATATATTCTCACCCCCTGTTTGTTTTCTGTGTTATTTTTTACGCATATGGTGTACATACTCAGGTAGAGTCCGAAAGAGAATTAAATGTTACTTATGTTGGAGGATGGTGTAGATGGCCTTGTTCGTTTATTGTTTTTGCATTATTTAGTTTCCGTGAGTTGTTCTGATAGTGTAACACTTGGGTTGGGATTATTTGATTATGTTTTCTCTGAGTTGTTGAGTTTAACTGAATTAAGATTTTAATAAAGTTGAGTTTTGTTTTATGAAATAATTGGAGATGGTTTTTGTCGCATCTCGAAAAACGCGATCCCTCGCGATGGTCGCAGAAAATTTTAGTTCGAACAGAGTCGCCACCAAACTTTATTTATTCCAATGAAGAAATAGGAAAATATCGATAAAACCTTTGAAAAAATAGAATAATGGCCGTCGCAACCATATTCGGGTTCGGGAGTCGATTACGCAAGGGGAAGATATTAGAACCCCTCACGTCTGTTATACTCAACGGGAACCTTTTAGTCTAGTTTGTCATTTGAATGTTGGTTGATTGTTACTTGTTTTCTTCAAGTGATAAGGATCGATAAAAGATATGGATGGAGAGCTCAGAAAGGGGGAAAATTGAGGGTTTTTTAATTAGTGTGCTCGCCAAGATATCGCAATCTTGTGCCTACGTATCCTTATAGTGCAATAAGGAAATCAGAGCATTCGTAGTTCGGGGAACTATGATTGGTTAGTGTCTTTTATGAACGACTGTTTAGATCGCGTTCTAAAGGCTAAACATCGGCTTGTCTACTCTCGAAGAAGGCTTAAGCACTAGTTTGTTGTACGCATTAGAAATGATTAAACAGTGTTCTTTTTGAAAAGAGTTTTGGTCACACGGGGGTGACAAGTTGAATTAATATGTTTGATGTTTTGTTTGATTAGTTTTGATCGCACGAGGGCGAGGACAGATAGATTTGATGTGTTTAATTTTTTTTGAAGAACGACAAAAGATTGAGCAATGTGGTGGACACCAATCGTTCAATTATTCGAGGAATAACAAGGCGAACGCCTTCTACTCCCTTTTCATTTAAATTATTATCGAAAATTGTTTTGCGGAAATCAAATATGCATGGTAGTGAGGCGTGCGCCTCCCACTTGCTTATTCAAGGAATAATGAGGCGTGCGCCACCCATTCCTTTATCCAAGTTCAGTTAGCGTGTTTTAATCGGAAGTCGATAATCTGAGCAATATGGCGAGCGCCAATCATTCGAACACTCGAGAGATGGTGAGGCGAATGCCCCCCATCTTTTCCATCCGAAGTTCAATTATAAAAATAATATCTTTAGGTATTATAATTGGTTTGGAAAAATAATTTAAGTTTGTAAGATTGCAGCCTTAATTTGAAGTCGATAATTTGAGCAATGTGGCGAGCGCCAATCATTCAATTATTCGAGGGATGGTGAGGCGAACGCCTCCCATTATTTTCATCCGAAGTTTGGAATTAAAAATGTTTTAGAAATTATATTAAGGAGAAGATTATTTGACTTTGAAAGTTTAAGGTTTTAATTTGATGGCAAGAATTCGAGCAATATAGCGTACGTCAATCGTTCGAGTACTTGAGAAATAGTGAAGTGGACGCTTACTATATTCATTTTTATCCAAAGTTTTAAATTATAAAAAATGAAGTTTTTAGGATCGTATTGATTTGAAAAATGGTTTGAACTTATACGTTTAAAGTTTTAATCGGTTGACAAGGATTCGAGCAATATGGCGTACGCCACTCGTTCGAGTACTTGAGAAATAGTGAAGCGAACGCTTCCTATATTCTTTTTCATCCAAAGTTTAGAATTAAAAAGTTTTGAGGAGTATATTGATTAAAAGGATTTAGATGCAAATTTGTTAGAATTAATTAGGCCTTTAGCGGGAATACTTGGTATTGGACCAAGGTTGGATTTGTTTCGAAAAAAGAATTATTTGCTAACAATAATAATTAACTTCCTATTTAATTAATTATAATGTTCTAACGAAATAAATAAATAAATATATGAATTAAAAATAATAATCAAACTAATAAACATTTCTACTTACTATTATTTAATCGTAATTTCCTTGATATTTAATAAAACATACAAAATAAGAAATAAATAAACCAAAGAATATAAATTAGGGTGTATGATAAATAAAAAAGGGGTAAAGCCCCAAAAAAAATCAAATCGTAAAAGGCCCAAAAAAGGGCTCCAAACCGCAAGTAGTTCGTAATGGGCCCTAAGGCCCAAAACTCTTTTTTAATATCCAAGAATAATCAGAAAAACGAAGGGGTGAACTGGGCCTTAAGTCCGAACCTTTGGGCGTTCGCCGATCAACAGGATAGCAGGTGGTAGCCGAAGGGGCAGCTGTACAGCTGGCCACGCTCGTGTGATTAGCCGACATCCGACCTTCTCCATATAACAGTCAGATTCCCTATGGGAAACGCGTGGCTTCTTGGGAAGATGAAGTAGTTGGATTCGTTGCATGGTTTACCGTCACAATTAAGTAATGACTTTCCCAGTTGTACTTAACATTCTGCCATCAATAATAATAAAACATGCATTTACTCAGTTATTAAACATAAAACCCAACTCACACAAAGATGGAGAATCGATCTTCACTCTATTCTCTCTCGTTCAACATTATACTTTTCTTCAAGAAAAACGATTCACTCGTAAACCCTCACCCCTTCGCATCTAAATCGGAATCAAGAAAAACAAACTTCTACAATCGGCGATCTGTTTATGCACAACAACCAAAATAAAACTGAAACCTAACAACACAGTTAATTAGAAATCGAAACAATACAAGAATTTTACTAGAGGGAAATAGTACAAAGGAGCGCACTATTTCACCTTTCAGTCATGAAATCAAAGGGGAAAGCCTCACCAGAGCTTTGAAGCTCTGAAAGAATTTCGGCGAGGATGAAAAGGCACCTCAGATAAGCATTCTTTTCCTTTATCTCTATTTGATTATGATGATTTGATTCTCTCCTTCAAATCTTCCCTTTCTCTCGTTCACGCTTGTATATCTTTTCGTTGGTTAAGGATGGCTTAGCTCAACCATTTCATAATTTCGAGAAGAAACTCTGAATATTTCACGGTTTTCGAGCTTTTGACAGGGTTGGGGGAAAATTTCCACTACGTCAAGATTTTTTTTCACGTCGATTAGACCAACTTACTTATAGAGAGACTAACTAGGTTTTATTTGCATCAAGTACGGATTGAGTGCTGGCAAGGTGCACATAATCCTTTCTGTTGGGTAGGAGATCCTCCTAAGATCATGTGGGGACCGATTTGTTTTGGGGTAGAATCGTGGAAATCACAGAGAACTTGTCTGTTAGAGAGATGTGAAAATGTCCTTCAAGGACTCGGGTGGTCCCCCCAAAATTTGGTATGATTTTATTTAATTTTTGACATAAGTGAGTATTTGACAACATTTAGATTTTATTTGGTGTTGTGACCGAGTTTTTTCATGTAAACTTGTATTCACTAAATCCTTGACTTTAGTTGAAATTCCAGTCTTCTGTCTTCATTGCTCAATATCGATCTTGCCTTGGAATATTATTGTGAAAGTTGCATGATATTTATTGAACATGCCTTTGATGCTTGGTTATTCTTTGACAACAGGCACATTGGTTTGATCTGGTATGTGGTTACTGCAGGTTTTATCGCTATTGATGCATTGCAGGGTACTTTCACGAATTCATGCGCTAATGCAAGTTAGCTAATTCTTCACGTTGCAGGTTTGGGTTATGCGGTTAGGCCTGCAAGTTCCACGGTAACATCGAACCTGTTGTCTTACCGATGGTTTTTATCCATTGGCTTGTGTTTCAGGGTCCTGCAGCATGGTCTTCCCGTCTTGCCATATTTTCTTGATATTGGCTTAGTGGTATACATTTGGTTTAATGCAGGTTATAGTCCAAGTTCATTCTGACTTTGGGTTTAGGTGGTATGGACATGTTTTAACTTCATGTTATGTATTTCTAAAATTCTCCATTATGTTTATACTTTGTTCCTATGGCTCCATGTATGGACTGTGACTTAGGAATGCATTGTAACTAGGAGTTTATCCATACATATGCTTACACATCATGATGTTGCCCCTTATTTGTTCAAGTTTTGCTCATGGTTCAATGCCTTTCTTGCAGGTTATGAGTATATGGAATAGAGGAAGGCAACATGCCATTGAAATTTGTCCAAGAGGCCAACCAGAGATCAAGAGGGATTGTAAATCTTAGGATTAGAATTAGGATGGGGGATTTGGGATAAAAAGTTTGGGTTGACTTTGGTCAATATTACCAAATTTTGTATTTTTCTAAATAATAGGCTTTTTATGGATTGTAATGAATGATGTTTGTTTATTTGAATGAAATTTATTTGCTTTGAATTGAGTCTTGATGGATGAATTTGCCATATCATGAACCATTATATGAGGAGGGATTGTAATGAATTGAAATGGGTAGTATAACTTTGAGATAATAGTGATTGGATCAATGTGAATAATGGTAAAAGTTTGTGACTTGAATGGACAATTAATATGAATCAATGTTTGTGACTTGAATGGACAATTATAATGGATAAATGTTTGTAACTTGTATGGACAATTATCATGGATCAACGTTTGTAACTTGAATGGACCATAACAAGCACGAAACAAAAAACCTTAGCGGAGACTAAGATGTACCATGTCTTAGGACCTAAACACGAATTTATGGATCAAACCCATGGCATGCCAATGGATTTGCATAATGTTGCCCAAATGACATAGACCTAAGAAAACCACAAACTTGGACTAGGCATGAACAAATGATTAGATGAAATTCCATAAACGAACGAAAGTAGATGAAAGTTATGGAACCTAGAGCTTAGACTAGAACCAAGAGTTATGAACAAGTGAATGTTGAGTGAACTTTTGATCAAGTAGACGAAACCAATCACCATGAATGGTGAAGAGCTACGTGAAATTGAGGTTAGGAGGCTACAAAGTAAATATTAGATCTAATTAGGATTTTGTGAAACTTGGATCAAGTAAAGATCCCTAAGTTTTAAGTTTATGCACCATGCTCTCTGATTGTGAATGCTCAACAAAAGTTTTTTTTTGAACTATTTGGACAAAATTGGGGTACGACAGCTGCCCCTATTTAATTACCTTGAACTAGAAAGTAAGAATGACAGCATTCTTCATACATTTATGGTGGAAGATAATTAAATACGAAAAGACCCAAATTTTGTCCTTTGAAATGCAAGGAGAAAGTAAATGAGTTCTAAGAGCACCAAGACATTGGGGTAGGATATTCAATCAATGTCAACCCTCGAGTGGACACTTAATATCTTGCAAAGGTTGCTATTGACATAAGGACGATGGTGGGACCAAAACTGAAAAGGTTTTCGGCACCAAAAGGATGATGGTAGAATTAATAAAATTGTCACCACCAAAAGGATGATAGTAATTCACAATGATTTCCAGGATCGTCATCACCAAAAGGATGGTGGTTCAACCAAACTTTAAAGATCTCCATCACCAAAAGGATGATGGTTACAATAACTTCCATGATCACCATCACCAAAAGGATGAAGGTAAGATCATAGCTTCAAATCTTGTTACCACCAAAAGGATGATAATAAGTCATAACAACTTCAATGATCACCATCACCAAAAGGATGAAGGTAAGATTAACATAAAACTTGTTATCACCAAAAGGACGATAATAAGGCGCAACCACTTCAACGGTCACCATCACCAAAAGGATGAAGGTAAGATCAAAAACAAAACTCGTTATCACCAAAAGGATGATAATAAGGCGCAACCCCTTCAATGGTCACCATCACCAAAAGAATGAGGGTAAGATCAAAAACAAAACTTGTTATCACCAAAAGGGTGATAATAAGGCGCAACCACTTCAATGATCACCATCACCAAAAGGATGAAGGTAAAGATCATAACCTCAAAACTGGTTACCACCAAAAGGATGATACTAAGTAATAATTACTTCAAATATCACTGACACCAAAAGGATGACAATAAGATTGAACTTTCCAAATGTCGCAATCACCGAAAGGATGATAGCTTAAACCAAACTCAACAATCGCTATCACCAAAAGGATGACGTTTAGATCAAATTGGACGCCATCACCAAAAGGGTGATGATTAGACACAATAACAAAGATCACCATCAATAAAAGGGTGATGGTTAAACCATGATGACAAAGGTCCTTATTACCACAAGGATCACCGACACCAGAAGGATGACGGGAAGATGTAATAATTTCAGAGGTCGCCATTCACCAAAAGGATGAAGGTTGGGACAAAATTTCAAGGATCACCAACACCAAAGGGATGACGGTAAGATCAAACGAAAAAACTTGTTACCACCAAAAGGATGACAATAAGCTTTAATAATGAGAGGTCACCATTCGCCAAAAGGATGAAGGTTAAACCAAAACTCCAAGAATCGCCGACACCAAAAGGATGACGGTAAGATCACAAATGTCAAGGATTTACCATTACACAAAGGATAATGATTATCACAAATAGGGCGATGATCATTATTCATCAAAAGGATGATATTAGGAAAAACCCGTTGGAAAATCAGGCTACCGACAAAAGTTCAAATAGAACAGACCTGTTGGGTAGTATTGGAACATCACTGGGTAAGACTTGCTTGGGAGTATCAACAACAAAAGATTGCAGAAAAAATATTCTTTGGAAAGATGTAATTTCCACTCTACCAAAGGTTTAAAGGAAACGTCTCATTGAGGAACGCTTAATGAGAAACAAGGTAGGATTTTAAAGAAACATCATTTGACTTAATTGAGGATAACATCTCATCAACAAAAGGTTAAAGGATGTAACTCAAAGGGGAACACCTAATGAGAAAACAACATAGGGTAGGAGCTCACTCAGAGAAAGTACCAATGACTCGACTGGGGGTTGACCTGGATACCTATGATTAAACTCTGGATCTTGATTCGTGTTATATGCATAAATGACATGTATGCAAAGATGTATGACCTACTTTTATTTTTTTGAAACGTTACGTATGAGGTGATGCATGCGATGCATGTTTGAATGCAAAGAATGATTGACTTATTTGGGGTTGGTCTCCCCTTCCCAAAGGAGATGTCTTTTCTGGATACCAATGCTGGTTGTATTTGTTTTTATGAGGATGCCAGCAAGGTGGACTTTGGTTTTTCTTTTTTGGGTAATTGCCAATATGGATTGGACTATTGGTTGGTAGAGGGATTTAACTTCCCGACACTCGGTAGTTGATGATGTGATGATCACACAACGAGCGTAGATACTCCTGGTGCCCCAAATTTGATTTCTTACTGATACGTTGTGTCTTTGCCCCTGAGGCGATCTCGACTTCTTCTTCTGAGGGGTCCGGACAGCCTGTAACTGAGCATAGCGACATGATCAACGCATGATGATTATACTCTGGATATGCCTAAAAATTCTTGTCAATACATGATGTTGTACTAGCATAAACTTTCGACGTTTTGTTGCGGATTTAAACAATTACTAGGGTCTGACACAGTCTGCTTGACCGATTTGAAGATATGAAGGGAAGTTGCCCCTTGCAACTTGTCTCGCCCCAGTCTCTAGGGTGTTTAACGGAATTCTCCTTAAGAGGGAACTTTTTAGGAGTGATTATTCCATGACATGGTCTGAGCTTGTCTCCTTCAATGTCTAAATCTTGCAATGGTCTACCCCTGATTAGCCGGTTCTTGAAACGGTTCTCTTTAATCGATTGATCTTTAGGGGCTAGTTTTCACTACACTCTTGGGGTAGTTTGCCTCTGATTGAGCTTTTCAGGGACCTGCTCCATACGGACTGAGTATTGAAGTGTTTTTCCTCCATGGTCAACTGATGCTTGGAGATTTGTCTCGTACTGACTAGTTCTTAGGTCAACACAATCATTAGATTGCTATGTCCCTGACTTATAATGTTACGAGGTAGTTTTGATTCATGTTGGTACCAACGACCATGTACCTCTTGAATTACCCCTTGTTGGAATTTTCCTGATGTCAAGTACTGACTTGCGGTTAAGAATTGTTCATTCAAGAAATGGTGATTTTAATGCCATGTTTATGCAAGTTTTGAAAAACAATTATTCATTTGGAATGTTGTGGTAGTGTGTGACGAGTGGACCATGAGTCCAAACGTGGTGTTGACTTTAGCTAGCGTGTGAGTGATACAGTGAGAATAGAATATTAGCAAATCTCTAAGAATCAGTTTACGCAACCTCGCTGTAGTATGCTTTCGGAATAAACCGTGCTTCAATTAGGTCTTTTAAGGGTTGTAACGTGGCTTGGTCCATGGTTATTGAAACAAACAGATATAAGACTCAAAATTTTGTTTTAACCCACCCCTTCTTCATGATGATCTCCAATCTTACGTTCATTTACTTCAACGCACACATTCAACTCTTAAGATAATTTAATAAATCTCTTGAAATGACAGTCATCTTTTTTTGCTCTTCATGGATGTTGGCGACCCTTTGATTCTTGAGATGATGGACACCGAACCTTGTTTTGTTTTACTTGAGGATTTTCGAGACCTCTTTTGACTCTTTTTTTGTTTTGATCCCTAACTTTTTCTTTGACCGCTTTTGAAGCTTTAAGTCCATCGGGATTGCCCCTATTTTTTGCCTAAGTCTCCTTTTGGGGTGTTCGGCTTAGCGGGCTTTTTCTTTGATTTTTTTCTGAAAATTGTGACTGCCGAGTCATTGGTTATTGAAGAATAACCGTCATAGGTTTCGGATTTTGTTTGGTCCTCCGATACTTTAGGACGCGTGCGAAGAATATCATGTGGTTGGTCCTCATATGGGATATTTCACCTTTGTAATTCGAATGCGTAGTTAGATTAACTGAACACTATCCTGTCCGGGTTAAATGTAAGGGTTTATAGATCCAAAAGAAACTCCTACTTCTAGGCTCAAAGTGGTTGACTAGGGATTAACTCCTTATCTCTCTTGTGTTTGGGAATTTAAATTAATACACGTACATCATCAGTAAGGTGTTATCCGAAAGCATACTATTAGTAATTATGAGTATTTTGTTTTCGTCATCCTCCTTCCAATATTTGCTATCAATAGTGTGATAAAAAAAGGTGAAATGGAAAAGTATGTGTTTGTGCTTTGCAAATGAAATAAATGAGTGAATATGAAAATATTGATTCAAAATATGCATAATCATTTCATTAATAAAACCAAATACAAATAACAATGTTTAACGCAAACAGTACTTAAATAAACAAGAACAAATTACAAGAATGAAAAATGGAAAAAATGGCATAATGATTTCCTTTATTTAGGGAAACGGGCCTTCATCTCTTGATTCACTGTTGGACCAGCTTCGTTATGAATTGTTTTGCTTGTTCAGGCTAGCATGAAGCTCCTCTTCAGCAATCCCTTTGACGAAATTCACTTACTGCTCTGCATGCGCCGACATGGGGTTTGTCGCAAGATTTGGCCTAATTGGCGTGAAAGAAACTGCCTTGCTGTCAATCAGGTCTTGAACTTTGTGTTTCAAGGCCTTATGATTCTCCATTGTGTGCCCTAGGACACCCATGTGATACTCGCAATGAGCATTGGCGTCATAGCCTGGTGGATAGGGTGGAGTCGTAGGCGTTAGCTCTTTCAACATGATTGATCTAACTTTTAGCCAGTAGGGAAGGATCTTGATGTATGGTACTGGCAAAAGATCAAAATGTATTTCTGGTCTCCTTACCCTCTGCTGGTTAGGTTGACGTTGTGGTGGAATACGTTGCTGTTGATTTTGGTATTGTTGCTGGTAAGTCGGTTGTTGATATGGTTGCTGATATGGTGCTGGCATGACAGCGGCAACCTGATGGTAAGGCATGGGAACATATGGATATGCTCTATGTCCTCCTCCTCCCATTATGGCATTGGTTTGACTTTCTGGCTTCTTTGGGAGGTTAGGATATGATTTCTTCACTCCACTTGAAGCATTGACGGTGCAGGGCAACTTTTCCTTCCTAATCTATCTCTCAATTCGTTCCCCCACAGAAACAACCTCAGCGAAAGTTGGGAAGCTGGATCCTACCATTTTCTCCATGTATTGGGTATGAAGAGTCCCCATAAACATATAAATTAATTCTTTATCAAGGAGAGGAGGTTGGACACGAGCTACAAGCTCTCTCCATCGATGGGCGTATTCCTTAAATGACTCGTTGTTGCATTGAGACATGTCTTGTAGCTGTGTGTGATTGGGCGCCAGGTTAGTATTGCATTGGTAATGCCTAAGAAAGGCTTCAGCAAGATCCCTCCACGACTGGACCTGTCCTCTCTCTAGCTGCATATACCACTCTAAGGATGCCCAACTGAGGCTATCTTGGAAGTAATGAATCAAGAGTTGATCATTGCTGATGTGGGCAGCCATCTTGTGACAATAAGCTTTGAGGTGAGTTCTAGGGCAGCTAATCCCTTTGTATTTGTCAAAGTCTGGGACTTTGAATTTTGGTGGAATCACCATGCCTGACACCAAGCACATGTCGACTGCGTCCAAACCGGGAGTAGTGTGAACCTCCAAAGACTTAAATTTTTCTTCTAAAGCATGGAGTCTCTCAACAATTGGGTCTAGGAGGCCTCCAACAACAGGTTTGGCGGGTTGTGGAATGAAGAAAGCATCATATTGATCTTCATCACCCATCACGGGTCCATGTCGAGCAGATGCAGCAGAATGTTCAGGGGGGTTCACATTGACCATTGGAATAGGATTAGGGATAGGCCCTCCTTTAGGATGAGCAGGATTACCATCGAGGTCAGTTACTCCAGGGATGCTAAGCGATGGCGATCCAAACTGAGCAGTAATTCTTCTGGCTTCAGCGTTAGTTTCTACATCTTTTTCCTTTTGGGCTAAGAGCAACATAGTCTCAAGAAAATGGTCCATCTTTGCCTGCATAGAGTCAATGTTTGTCCTCATTGAAACTTTGTTTGCCTCAAGTTGTTCGAGTGTTATCTTGTAATTGCGGCGTATCTCATACCGGTGTCGAGTAGTCAGCGTTACTGGACAAAGGGTAGAATATGGTGTAAGTTTTTGTTTATGGTTTATGAAAATGATATGCAATTCATGTTGATGATATGCAAATGCATGAAATTTGCCATGTTTTTCCGCAAGGAATATAAATACTCATGATCATTCACACGTCGTGTATAATAGGAAGAAGCACAAGTTTCTTTGATTACTAAAAATCCCAAAGGTAGATTCTAAAGTTATGTTTTCAAGGAAAGAACTTAGAATCACGTATCATGTTCAAAACTTACTCGCAATGATAGGCTGGCCACATCATGATGAGAATTGTTGATTCTAAGTGTTGGCAGCAATTTTGGTAAAACAAAGAGTGTTCACAAGATGTTATGTGTGATGTCTTAACATGAGATATCCTATGTACCTGCTGGAGTTCAAGAACATGTTCATGCAGGATTGTTCCAGAATGCCACATACAATGCCATGGCTTCTGATATTGGATGTACCTGTTGGATCTTAAATGAAAGACATGTTCATGCATGATTGTTTCAGATGACATACACAAGGACATGACATCTGATATGGTTGTACCTGCTGGAAGTTATAAAAGGAATTATTGGATTATGCAGGATTTTTCCAGGATGTCAGACCCGATGTCACGACATTCTGTACATAGAACATTCAGTGTGAGTGTCTGGTGTTTTGTGATTGCACAATTAATGGCAATCTTTGTATGATTGAAGATCTGATTAGCTGACGCATTCAATCATGGATTATAACCAGATTTACTTATTTTCCAAGGAGATCTAACCAGCTGTTATAAAAAGATTTAATTGGAAAATAGATTTAGGGTTTTCAAGATGTCCAAGCCCAGCTGGATGCTTCTATATAAAGGGACTTAGAAAACCTGTTTGAACACACAACCAAAACTGAGCGAAATATAGAGAGAGAGTTAGGGTTTGTGTCTGTTTAGTCGTGAGACTTGTAGGTCATTCAAGTCTTCCATTGATGATTGAATTGGACTGATTTATGGTTGTAATTTGTCACTCTAGAGCTGTTAAGCAAGAGTGTGTGTCTTCTTGATCAAAACTGTGAAGCAAGATCAAGAGTGTGTCTTCTTGATTGAAACTGTGAAGTAAAATCAAGAGTGTGTAATTGAAAAGTATTTTCTTTTCACAAGGTATTGTTATTTAAAATCACTGGTGTGTGATTGTAGGGAAGTGAGTGGGTTCTCATATCTAATAGTGCTTAGGTAGAAATTGCACGGGTAGAGATTAGGTGAGAAAGACTGTAACTTGTTGAAGTTTATGGAGAGTCTTTGAACTAATTCTATTTTAGTGGATTTCCTTCCTGGCTTGGTAGCCCCCAGACGTAGGTGAGTTGCACTGAACTGGGTTAACAATTGCTTGTGTTATTTGCTTTACCATTATGTATTTTTTTATCTATTGTGTGTTAATAGATATTAGTGTCGTGACATTACCTTCGACATCTTATATCTGATACCAGAATTTCAATTGGTATCAGAGCAGGCATCCTGCTCTGGTTCTGGGTGAGATCTAGGGGCAATACTTTCTGGTACAATGGAGAGAGATGGAGGATTTGTTCATAGGCCACCAATTTTGGATGGTTCTAACTATGACTATTGGAAACCTCGAATGGTAGCGTTTTTGAAATCCCTTGATAACAAGGCTTGGAAAGCTGAGTTAACAGGTTGGGTGCATCCTGTCATTACTAAAGAAGGAGAAGCCACTACTGAGAAGAAGCCTGAAGAACAATGGTCCAAGGAGGAGGATGATCTTGCTCTTGGAAACTCTAAAGCATTGAATGCAATATTCAATGGGGTAGACAAAAATATTTTCAGGCTAGTAAACAACTGGTATGTGGCCAAAGATGCTTGGGACATTCTCAAGACCACTCATGAAGGCACCTCTAGGGTAAAGATGTCCAGACTTCAGCTGCTCACCTCCAAGTTTGAAAACTTAAGGATGAAAGAATATGAAAACATTCATGAATTTCACATGAGTATCCTTGAGATTGCTAATGCTTCAGGAGCCCTGGGAGAGAAGATGACAGATGAAAAGCTGGTAAGAAAAATACTTAGGTCACTCCCTAAGAGATTTACAATGAAGGTGACTGCCATAGAAGAGTCTCAAGACATTTCCAACATGAGGGTAGATGAGCTAATTGGTTCCCTCCAAACCTTTGAGATGGGATTGAATGATGGAACTGAAAAGAAAACCAAAAGCATTGCCTTCATATCAAACACAGAAGAGGAAAACAGTCAAGATGTGGATAAAGAATGGGCCAATGAAGTTGCAATGTTGGGGAGACAGTTCAACAGATTGTTAAAGAAAATGGATGTAAGATCCAAGGCAAATGTCAAGAATATCTCATCTGACATCAGCAATGGCAGAAGAGTCAGGTCAAAGGAGAAGCCCAAAGAAGGAAAAGAAGTAAAGTGCTATGAATGTGATGGGTATGGACACATTAGAACTGAATGTGGAACCTACCTCAAGAAGCAGAAGATGAGTCTTGCTGCCACCTGGTTAGATGAGAGTGATACAGAGGAGGCTGCAAATCTTGTGACTGCTTTGAATGGAAGATGAGGATCTGATGAAGACTCAAGTGATGGTGAAGTAACCTTTGAGGAATTTGCCTCTACCTACAGAGAGTTGTGTCATAAAAGTGTAGAGCTGAGCAAGCAGGTTTTAAACCAGAAGAAAGAAATAACTCAACTTGAGAATGAGAAGGTAGAATACTTGGAAACCATCTCCAAGTTACAAACAGAAGCAGTGGTTCTGAATGCCAAGCTAGTTGAAAATCCACAAGCTGAAAGTCAGAAGATAGCACAGCTGGAAAGAGAGAAGGCAGACCATGTGAAAACCATCTCTAAGTTTAAAACTGAAGTCATGTTTCTAAATTCTAAACTAGAAGAGATGAACAAGTATGTAAGGATGTTAAGCAATGGATCTGACTCCTTAGACAAGATTCTCCAAACTGGACAAATAACAGGAGACAAATCTGGCATTGGATATAATGACTCAAAGCCTGAGAGCAGTTACACTGGTGCCAAATCCCAAGCCAAACCTAAGTACATCTATAATAAAAGTAAACTTGTGATGTCACATCATATGTTCCAACATCAGAGGAGAAAATAGCAGAAAGGGAAACCCCAGAGATGGAGATGCCATCACTGTGGGAAGTTTGGTCATCTGAAGCCTTTCTGCTATAAACTGTATGGTTATCCTAGGCATACTCATCATCAGAATCACTATCAATCCAGACCCAAACAACACAGGCCTATAATTAAGAAACAATGGATTCCTAAGACTAATGTTACTAGTCTGATAGCTCACATTCCCCTCAGAATCTCTGCCAAAGAAGAATGGTACTTTGATAGTGGATGTTCCAGACACATGACTGGAAACCAAGACCTGCTAACTGATCTGCATCATCATGCCATAAGCCATGTAACCTTTGGAGATGGAGCAAGAGGTGAAATCAAGGGAACAAGTAAGCTTGATTGTCTTGGAGTTCCTAAACTTGACAATGGTCTACTAGTCAAGGGCCTGACTGTAAATCTAATAAGCATCAGCCAACTATGTGATCAAGGTCTGAATGTTAACTTCACCAAAACTGAATGTCTAATCTTTGACAAAAATAGTGAAGTGATTATGAAAGGAATCAGGACCAAAGACAACTGCTACATGTGGAGCGCTCAAATGGAGTATCCCTTAAAGTATTGGATGAGTATAAATGCTCTCAGGAGTGATGAAAAACAAGTCTGTGGGAAATATCAAACAAAGATGTCACACCAGAAGCTCAGAAGAGAAAGGGCTATGATGGCTCAAAAAACTGAGAGGTTAGATCAAATAGGTGGACATATGACCAGTCATAGGTGTTGGTGTAAGCCCTAGAGGCCAATACTTTTTGGTACTTGTATCGAATTATTTATTAATAATAAAAGGCATTTTCTTTATTATGGTTGATTAATAAAGTCCCTGGAATAGATAGTCCGTTTAATGTATTAAGTGTGACTTAATCATGAGAACACATTAAACATAAGGACACTATTCTTAAAGTATCCGTAGTCGGGCTTTAGTGTGAAGTGGGATAACATTAAAGCATTAAGACTATTATGTTTGTAGACTGATGATCACATCTCATGGATCATGGATAAAGAGTTATCAAGTCTTAAACATAGGTATGAATATTAGGATTAATATTTATACCGGATTGACCCGCTATGAGAATACTATATAGAAAGTTATGCAAAGTGTCATAAGTTATTCTCATGGTGATAATAGTGTATACCACTCTTCGACCTGAAACCACTATGGATCCTAGATGTGGAGTCGAGTGCTTTATTGCTGATCAAACGTTATCCGTAACTAGATAACCATAAAGACAGTTGATGGGTACTCCACGAAGCATGCTGAGGGACATGAGTGACATGAGTGACCTAGATGGAATTTGCCCATCTTGCATAACAGGATAAATGTCTATGGGCCCAATATTGAACTAGACAAGGATGACACGGTCTATGCCTTGTGTTCAACATAGACATAAGGGCAAAAGGGTAATTATACACATAAGTATTATCACAGAAGGTTTTGTCAGATCACATGACATTTTCGTGTCTTGGGTAGCAGTGATGTGTTGCTAGATACCGCTCACTGTTTATTATGTTAAATGCGTGATTTAATATAATTGCCAACGTCACGAAAACCTACAGGGTCACACACAAAGGACGGATTGATGAGAGATAGAGTAACTAAGGAATACCGTAAGGTACGGTGCCCTTAAGTGAATTATAGAACATCGTAAGGTACGGTGTACTTGAGTAGAATGCGAAATATGGTAAGGTACCATGGGCTTAAGTGATTTTGGGCATATTATAAGATATGGGCCAAAATACACTTAAGTGGGCTTTTTAGCTTGAAGCCCACACAAGTGGTTCTATAAATAGAACCCTTGTGCAGAAGCATTTATTGCGGTTGCATTACTTTCGTTTTCTCTCTCTCTCTCTCTCTCTCTCACTCAAAGCCTTCATTCGTACCAGCTAGCACTGAGATTGAAGGAATCCGTTCGTGTGGACTGAGTAGAGACGTTGTCATCGTTCAACGTTCGTGATCGCTCCGTGGATCTGCATCAAAGGTTTTAATTGTCACAAGAGATCTGCACCAAAGGTTTCAATCGTCACAAGAGGTAAATATTCTATCACTGATCATGACCATTCGTAAGGATCTCTAAAGGAGAAAATTTTAATTTCCGCTGCGTTTTGGACCGCAATTCTCCTTCAATAGGCAGTATGGAACTATTGGGACTAGGCCACAGGGGACTTTATGCTTATCTCGAAGCAAAAAGATCAAGAACAATGTGAAGAAGATTGGAATGACACCTGCTTCTACACATATGAAAAGTATAGAAGATGGAAGCAGTTGGGCTCAACTGGGTTGGATGAAACTAGTGATGATAGCATACAATGTCACACACGATGTCATGACATTGTATTATGATAACCTGAATGCTGAAACTAGGTCCAAAAATCAGACTCAGCACAGATGGATAAAGTACTATTTTTGCTATTATCACTTCATTAGAAAATTCGTGGAAGATGAATTCAGAGGTCTAAAGCATGGACTGGAACTAGCAGACAGGGTTGCAAGGAATTTAGGTGAAATTCAAATTGAATATGAGGGAGGAAAATTAGGGATTTGGACTCTTGTGAAATTATGGCAATTAAAGTGGAAAAATAAAAGAAATAAAAATAGTGTCTGCCCTTTTAAAAGAAAGAGCCACCTTAATGACAAATCATTCCCTAGCATTGAAAATAGTATCTACCCTTAGCACACACTACCTAAACTCAGCAATCTCCATTTCCATTCAACTTCTCAGAGAAGCTCAGCTAGGGCAAAGAAACTTTTCTCAAAAGTCCTACACCATGTCTCAACATCCATCATCATCTGGTTCAAAATCCTCTCACCATGCAAAGACTCCCTCCATTGAGTTTGTAGATGAAGACGTAATGGACGTTACTCCACTTTGCATGATACCAGGCGACACCCCAGGTCCCTCCTCCAAGGATAAGCAAGGTAATACCTCTGGTAACTCCTCTCTGCCAAAAGACATGTATTATGCTGATCGTGCCATAAGAAACCTAGTCACTAGGATTCTAAGTGAAGGGCATAAATTAGAAGGGGTTTCCACCCCTTTGTCCAGAAGGGATCCCTCTCATGAGGAAGCACCTCATGCTGATAAAGATGATGACTCATCTAGATCAGAAAAGGAAGTTGCTGCTGAAGGGCTATGCTCTCTAGGTAAAACCCTACCTAGCAAGAAATCAAATGTGTCTCAGGAAAAGGTTATTGACCTAGAGGAAGAAAGCTCTGAAGAAGAGGATGATCCTTTGGTCCATCTGGTAAAACCTAGTGTAGCTGAGAAACTGAGAACTAGGAATGGGAAAAGTGTGGCTAAAATGAGAACAGCAAGGGTGAAAAAGGATGTTGGTGTAAGACCCTCTAAATCCTGGAGCAAGGTTGAGGTTAAGAAAAGGAAAGAAAGAGACAGTTCTGATTCTGAGGAGGATGTCAAAGACGATGTCCCAAACATCTCCCCTGCAAAAAGGCAGGTTGTTCAGAAGTCTCCTGGCAAAGCTGCTGTTGTGCACCTAGACAATATCTCCTTCCATTTAGAAGATGGTGCATCAAAATGGAAATTTGTCATTCAGAGGAGAGTAGCTATTGAAAGAGAGCTTGGAAAAGAGGCTGTAGAGGTAAAGGAAGTAATTGATTTAATCAAAAATGTTGGACTAATGAAGATTGTGGTAGCTCTACCCCAATGTTATGAGGGGTTGGTAAAAGAGTTTATTGTTAATATCCCTGAGGATATTTATGAAAAGAACAGCAGGGAGTTCTGCAAGGTGTTTGTAAGGGGAAAATGTGTGAAATTCTCACCAAGTATTATCAACAAGTTCCTAGGAAGAGGAACTGATGGAGGAGTGGACCTAGAGACTACAGACAATGAGGTCTGTAGGGTTATCACAGCTGGCCAAGTTAAGGAATGGCCTAGTAGGAATCACTTATCAGCTAGGAAGCTCACTGTTAAATATGCCATCTTACACAAGATTGGTTCAGCTAATTGGGTGCCTACTAATCATGTCTCTACTATCTCCATTAATCTTGGTAGAATCATTCATGCAATTGGAACAAGGGTTAACTATGATTTTGGCAAGTTCATATTTGACCAAACCATCAGACATGCCTCTACAAATGCTGTGAAGTTACCCATTGCCTTCCCCTCCCTTATTTGTGGCATTATCCTGAGCCAACAACCAGGCATCCTAAGTACAAATGACATTTCTAGAAGGAGAAAATCCCCTCTATCAATTCACTATAAGCTTTTTGAGGGAAGTCATGTCAAAGATGTTGTCATGACATCTGCCAGAAGGGAACCTGCATCTCAAGGGAGCCTAATTGACCAACTAAAAGAGACCTGCAAGGAATTGGAGAATGGTATGAAGGTGGCCAAGGCAAGAAAAAAAGCTTTGGAAGCTCTTATTTGTAGCCTGGAAAAGGAGGAGATAGAGAAGGCTGGGAAGGATTCAGATGCAAAAGCACAATCCAGTGGCAGCTCTGAAAGCTCTGAGGGCTCTGAAGATGAAGATGAAGGTGAAGGTGATACTTCTTCCTCTGATTGATGGTTCCCCCTCTTGTTTGTTAAAGACTGAAGACTGTATGAGGTGTGCTGTGAAGACTGTGAAGCTGTTGTGGGTGATGTTCTGCTGGTGCTGTATGGATGTTGAAGTTTGTTTTGTTTTTTTTGCAATTGTGTAATGTGTGGGAGTCCTCATTGATGTCTGTTTTGTAATATTTAGGGCTCTTAAAGAGTTCCTTGGATTTGTTCATTATCTCAGCTATCACAGCTGTGTATAATGATGGTTTGTACTTCCTGAATATTATGTTTTAACATGCTTAATGTTATAACATCTGATCTAACACTCTCTGCTAGGCTAAAAGACATTTATTTTGTCTGATTGGTCACCTTTGGTCAATTTTGACTAAAAAGGGGGAGAAATGGATATATGGAAGCTGTTGTGGAGGTATGTGATATGTATGTGGCTGGACATAAGGACAACTATTATTAGTGCACAGGAGGTGTTAAAACAGAATGCTATTCTGTTTACAGATGTCAAAAAGGATGTCTGATATGGTGCACAGGTGTTGTTGTTGAAGCAGATGTCAGAATGACATTCTGGCTGGTACAGGTGCTGGAGTTACAGTAGCTGTCATGTTCATGAAGACTGTTTGTTGTGTGCACAGATTTAAGGGGAGAAGGAGTACCCTTGTGCGTTTGTGTGTCTTACTAGTTGCATCTGTAACTAGTAATTCTGTTTGTTGCACAGATTTAGGGGGAGGAGAAGTACCCTTATGCATGTGTGTATTACTAGTAGCCATAGCTAGTAATTATTTTGCTTCTGCTGCTGATTAAACTACTGTTAAGTTATTTAACTGCTGATAGTTTACCTTGTGAACAAAAAGGACAGATATATGTTTTAGCCAAAATTTTCCAAAGGGGGAGTTTGTTGATTCTAAGTGTTGGCAGCAATTTTGGTAAAACAAAGAATGTTCACAAGATGTTATGTATGATGTCTTAACATGAGATATCCTATGTACCTGCTGGAGTTTAAGAACATGTTCATGCAGAATTGTTTCAGAATGCCACATATAATGCCATGGCTTCTGATATTGGATGTACCTGCTGGATCTTAAATGAAAGACATGTTCATGCAGGATTATTTCAGATGACATACACAAGGACATGGCATCTGATATGGTTGTACCTGCTGGAAGTTATAAAAGGAATTATTGGATTATGCAGGATTTTTCCAGGATGTCAGACCCGACGTCACGACATCCTGTACACAGAACATTCAGTGTGAATGTCTGGTGTTTTGTGATTGCACAATTAATGGCAATCTTTGTATGATTGAAGATCTGATTAGCTGGCGCATTCAATCATGGATTACAACCAAATTTACTTATTTTCCAAGGAGATCTAACCAGCTGTTATAAAAAGATTTAATTGGAAAATAGATTTAGGGTTTTCAAGATGTCCAAGCCCAACTAAATGCTTCTATATAAAGGGACTTAGAAAACCTGTTTGAACACACAACTAATATTGAGTGAAATATAGAGAGAGAGCTAAGGTTTGTGTCTGTTTAGTCATGAGACTTGTAGGTCATTCAAGTTATCCATTAATGATTGAATTGGACTGATTTGTGGTTGTAATTTGTCACTCTAAAGTTGTTAAGCAAGAGTATGTGTCTTCTTGATCAAAGCTGTGAAGCAAGATCAAGAGTGTGTCTTCTTAATTGAAATTGTGAAGTAAAATCAAGAGTGTGTAATTGAAAAGTATTTTATTTTCACAAGGGATTGTTGTTTAAAATCACTGGTGTGTGATTGTAGGGAAGTGAGTGGGTTCTCATATCTAAGAGTGCTTAGGTAGAAATTGCACGGGTATAGATTAGGTGAGAAAGACTGTAACTTGTTGAAGTGTACGGAGAGTCTTTGAACTAATTCTATTTTAGTGGATTTCCTTCCTGGCTTGGTAGCCCCCAGACGTAGGTGAGTTGCACCGAACTGGGTTAACAATTGCTTGTGTTATTTGCTTTACCATTTTGTATTTTTTATCCATTGTGTGTTAACAGATATTAGTGTCGTGACATTACCTTCGACATCTTATATCTAATACCAAAATTTCAAGAATTTTGAATTGATCTAATCTAAGTGGGATCTTCATATTGTTCGAACAGGGTGTAGACCCTTCGGTTTAATATTACACAATCGCCAATCATGAAAATAAGACTTGGGTTTAAGGCGAGGTTCCTAGAGTCACGAATCGTATTTACAATTTCTCCATAACGATGGGCTAGCCATATTGTGATGGAAATTCCAAACAAATCTACTCTAGGTGAAGTCTTCGTATTGTTCCAACGAGGTGTATACCCATCGGTTCAATACTACACAACTCCGGGTTCTAAGTTCTTCTCAAAGCTCGGGTACTCAGCTTATCTCGCAGCATACATCAAGCCCCATATCATAGTATCAAAACAAAGTACATACAAGCAACATCATAAGATGCGGAAGAAAGGAACATCATTTTAACATTCATAGCAAATTGGACTAAATTAGGTTTGACTCTCTCTTGCTAGGAGCAGGGTCCCTAACAGGGTCACCATCTGTCGCATCTCGAAAAACGTGATCCCTCGCGATGGTCGCAAAAAATTTTAGTTCGAACAGAGTCACCACCAAACTTTATTTATTCTAATGAAGGAATGGGAAAATATCAATAAAACCTTTGAAAAAATAGAAAAATGGTCGTCGCAACCATATTCGGGTTCGGGAGTCGATTACGCAAGGGGAAGGTATTAGCACCCCTCACGTCTGTTGTACTTAACGGAAACCTTTTAGTCTAGTTTGCCATTTGAATGTTAGTTGAATGTTACTTGTTTTCTTCAAGTGATAAGGATTGATAATAAATATGGATGGAGACCTCAAAAAGGGGGAAAATAGAGGTTTTTTTATTAGTGTGCTCGCCAAGATATCGCAATCTCGTGCCTACATATCCTTATAGTGCAATAACGAAATCAGAACACTCATAGTTCGGGGAACTACGATTGGTTGGTGTCTTTTATGAACGACTGTTTAGATCGCGTTCTAAAGGCTAAATGTTGGCTTGTCTACTCTCGACGGATGCTTAAGCACTAGTTTGTTGTGCGCATTAGAAATGATTAAACAGTGTTCTTTTTGAAAAGAGTTTTGGTCACACGGGGGTGATAAGTTGAATTAATATGTTTGATGTTTTATTTGATTGGTTTTGATCGCACGAGGGCGAGGACAGATAGATTTGATGTGTTTAAGATTTTTTGAAGAACGACAAAAGATTGAGCAATATGGTGCACACCAATCGTTCAATTATTCGAGGAATAACAAGGCGAACGCCTTCTACTCCCTTTTCATTTAAATTATTATCGAGGAATAACAAGGCAAGCGCCAATCATTCGAATAATCGAGAGATGGTGAGGCGAACGCCTCCCGTCTTTTCCATCCGAAGTTCAATTATAAAAATAAGATCTTTAGGTATTATAATTGATTTGGAAAAATAATTTAAGTTTGTAAGATTACGGCCTTAATCGGAAGTCGATAATTTGAGCAATGTGGCAAGCGCCAATCATTCAATTATTCGAGGGATGGTGAGGCGAACGCCTCCCATTATTTTCATCCGAAGTTTGGAATTAAAAATGTTTTAGAAATTATATTAAGGAGAAGATTATTTGACTTTGAAAGCTTAAGGTTTTAATTTGATGGCAAGAATTCGAGCAATATAGCGTACGCCAATCGTTCGAGTACTTGAGAAATAGTGAAGCGAACGCTTACTATATTCCTTTTCATCCAAAGTTTTAAATTATAAAAAATGAAGTTTTTAGGATTGTATTGATTTGAAAAATGGTTTGAACTTATACGTTTAAAGTTTTAATCGGGTGACAAGGATTCGAGCAATATGGCGTACGCCACTCGTTCGAGTACTTGAGAAATAGTGAAGCGAACATTCCTATATTCTTTTTCATCCAAAGTTTAGAATTAAAAGATTTTGAGGAGTATATTGATTAAAAGGATTTAGATGCAAATTTGTTAGAATTAATTAGGCCTTTAGCGGGAATACTTGGTATTGGACCAAGATTGGATTTGTTTCGAAAAAAGAATTATTTGCTAACAATAATAATTAACTTCCTATTTAATTAATTATAATGTTCTAACGAAATAAATAAATAAAAATATGAATTAAAAATAATAATCAAACTAATAAACATTTCTACTTACTATTATTTAATCATAATTTCCTTGATATTTAATAAAACAGACAAAATAAGAAATAAATAAATCAAAGGATATAAATTAGGGTGTATGGGAAATAAAAAAGGGGTAAAGCCCCAAAAAAATCAAATCGTAAAAGGCCCAAAAGAGGGCTCCAAACCGCATGTAGTTCGTAATGGGCCCTAAGGCCAAAAACTCTTTTTTAATATCCAAGAATAATCAGAAAAAACGAAGGGGTGGACTGGGCCTTATGTCCAAACCTTTAGGCGTTCGCCCATCAACAGGATAGCAGGTGGCAGCCGAAGGGGCAGCTGTACAGCTGCCCACGCTCGTGTGATTAGCCGACCTTCGGCCTTCTCCATATAACAGTCAGATTCCCTATGGGAAAAGCGTGGCTTCTTGGAAAGATTAAGCAGTTGGATTCGTTGCATGGTTTACCGTCATAATTAATTAATGACTTTCCCAATTATACTTAATATTCTGCCATAAATAATAATAAAACATGCATTTACTCAGTTATTAAACATAAAACCCAACTCACACAAAGATGAAGAATCGATCTTCACTCTCTTCTCTCTCGTTCAACATTATACTTTTCTTCACACAAAAACGATTCACTCGTAAACCCTCACCACTTCGCATCTAAATCGAAATCAAGAAAAACAAACTCCTACAATCGGCGATCTGTTTATGCACAACAACCAAAATAAAACCGAAACCTAACAACACAGTTAATTAGAAACCGAAACAATACAAGCATTTTACTAGAGGGAAATAATACAAAGGAGCACACTATTTCGCCTTTCAGTCATGAAATCAAATGGGAAAGCCTCACCGGAGCTTTGAAGCTCGAAAGGAATTTCGGTGAGGATGAAAATGCACCTCATATAAGCATTCTTTTCCTTTATCTCTGTTTGATTATGATGATTTGATTCACTCCTTCCACTATTCCATTTCTCTCGTTCACGTATAAATATCTTTTCGTTGGTTAAGGATGGCTTAGCTAAACTATTTCAGAATTTCGAGAAGAAACTCTGCATAGTTCACGGTTTTAGAGCTTTTGACAGGGTTGGGGGAAAATTTTCCACAACGTCAAGATTTTTTTTCACGTCGATTAGACCAACTTACTTATAGAGAGACTAACTAGGTTTTCTTTGCATTAGGTACGGATTGAATGCTGGCAGGGTGCACATAATCCTTTCTGTTGGATAGGAGATCCTCCTAAGATCATGTGGGGACCGATTTGTTTTGGGGTAGAATCGTGGAAATCACAGAGAACTTGTCTGTTAGAGAGATGTGAAAACGTCCTTCAAGGACTCGGGTGGTCCCCCCAAAATTTGGTATGATTTTATTAAATTTTTGACGTAAGTGAGTATTTGACAACATTTAGATTTTATTTGGTGTTGTGACCGAGTTTTTTCATGTAAACTTGTATTCACTAAATCCTTGACTTTAGTTGAAATTCCAGTCTTCTGTCTTCTTTGCTCAATATCGATCTTGCCTTGGAATATTATTGTGAAAGTTGCAAGATATTTATTGAACATGCCTTTGATGCTTGGTTATTCTTTGACAACAGGCACATTGATTTGATCTGGTATGTGGTTACTGCAGGTTTTATCGCTACTGATGCATTGCAGGGTACTTTCACGAATTCATGCGCTAATGCAAGTTAGCTAATTCTTCATGTTGCAGGTTTGGGTTATGCGGTTAGGCCTGCAAGTTCCACGGTAACATCGAACCTGTTGTCTTACCGAAGGTTTTTATCCATTGGCTTGTGTTTCAGGGTCATGCAACATGGTCTTCCCATCTTGCCATATTTTCTTGATATTGGCTTAGTGGTATACATTTGGTTTAATGTAGGTTATAGTCCAAGTTCATTCTGACTTTGGGTTTAGGTGGTATGGCCATGTTTTAACTTCATGTTATGTATTTCTATAATTCTCCATTATGTTTATACTTTGTTCCTATGGCTCCATGTATGGATTGTGACTTAGGAATACATTGTAACTAGGAGTTTGTCCACACATATGCTTACGCATCATGATGCTGCCCCTTATTTGTTCAAGTTTTGCTCATGGTTCAATGCCTTTCTTGCAGGTTATGAGCATATGGAATAGAGGAAGGCAACATGCCATTGAAATTTGTCCAAGAGGCCAACCAGAGATCAAGAGGGATTGTAAATCTTAGGATTAGAATTAGGATGGGGAATTTAGGATAAAAAGGTTGGGTTGACTTTGGTCAATGTTACCAAATTTTGTATTTTTCCAAATAATAGGCTTTTTATGGATTGTAATGAATGATGTTTGTTTATTTGAATGAAATTTATTTGCTTTGAATTGAGTCTTGATGGATGAATTTTCCATATCATGAACCATTGTATGAGGAGGGATTGTAATGAATTGAAATTGGTAGTATAACTTTGAGATAATAGTGATTGGATCAATGTGAATAATGGTAAAAGTTTGTGACTTGAATGGACAATTAATATGAATCAATGTTTGTGACTTGAATGGATAATTATCATGGATCAATGTTTGTAACTTGTATGGATAATTATCATGGATCAACGTTTGTAACTTGTATGGACAATTATCATGAATCAACGTTTGTAACTTGAATGGACCATAACAAGCACGAAACAAAAAACCTCAGCGGAGACTAAGATGTACCATGTCCTAGGACCTAAACATGGATTTGTGGATCAAACCCATGGCATGCCAATTGATTTGCGTAATGTTGCCCAAATGACATAAACCTAAGAAAACCACAAACTTGGATTAGGCATGAAGAAATGATTAGATGAAATGCCATAGATGAACGAAAGTAGATGAAAGTTATGGAACCAAGAGCTTAGACTAGAACCAAGAGTTATAAACAAGTGAATGTTGAGTGAACTTTTGATCAAGCAGATGAAACCAAGCACCATGAATGGTGAAGAGCTACGTGAAATTGAGGTTAGGAGGCCACAAAGTAAATATTAGATTTGATTAGGGTTTTGTGAAACTTGGATCAAGTAAAGATCCCTAAGTTTTAAGTTTATGCACCATGCTCTCTGATTGTGAATGCTCAAAAAAAGTTTTTTTTGAACTATTTGGACAAAATTGGGGTACGACAGTTTTAAGTTTATTTCCGATGCAATTATACTTTTTTGAGAAAGATGTTTATTCTGAGAAAGTGTGACACCCTTTTTGAGAATTATTTTCGCATTATGTTTTAAAATCGTATATTGGAGTTTAGGATGTTACACCCCACATATTCCAGGAGAGCATAATGACTTCTTTGAAATATAACATAACTAGTCTAATTGATGGAGGTGATAAAACAAGTCATAGACACATGACAATTTACATAGTCGACTTCTATTCAGTGGGAGTTTCATGAACACCTTCCTTTTCTTAAGTAGCACCCTTATCCCTAACGCATTGGTTATTTCCGTCTGCCTGACTTGCTATCGATTCATAATGCAGAATATTGTATTGTGTGATGATCTTTAAACCCAAATTTACTATGGGAGCGACAAAAGTGGATTTAGCAGTTCTAGGCACACCCTTTTGTGTTTTGGACATAAGTTAAAAGTAGTCTCAGTTTTGTGTGAAGGTCCACTAATAATAAGATGTGGTACCAAAATGGAAGACTTGGCCTTAGAGCGTGGGTCCCCTCTTCGTTCCGTCTGACGCGTGTCTGGGGAGGGTATACTCTTATCAAATTGTCATTTCTTAGAAATTGCGTCAAGTTGATTGGATCCAACAATTTTACTGTCATGGCTTATTCCTTTTAAAGAAAAATTAATCCCCTTGATTTTAGAACTCCAAATTTCTAGGCGCATTATTGGATAAATATTTCCCTTGATCATAACTGACTCTTTTGTTACGTTTTTTCCTTTACACCATCAGCCAATCACCATGAACTACATTTGTTTCTCCAGCTTCTTTTGCGGCGCTATCATCGCCCACTTCCTGATGCAGTTTCTTTAGTCTTTGCTCATGAAAAACATCATTTTTTGTCGGACCTCTTGGTTGTGCCACCGTAGGAATGATAAAATGCGTTAGTTTAATTGATATATTTTTTCAATCACGGGTGTGATGTCCATAATTACCATAACTTGAGCAAATAATGTGAAGACCTTCATACTGTACGTTGTACCAGTAGCCATTAACATTGACTTTTTAGACAACCGACAAGGTCAGATCAATCTCCACAAAAATTATGACAAACCTTTCCCTATCTACATTCATGGTGTTAGTATCTACCTTGACAAAAGTACCCACAAGAGATGCCAAACCAAGAAGGACACTTTCATCATAATACAATAAGTTAAGCTCTTGAAATCATATTCAAACCAGAGTATTCTCCACCTTTGCGATATGAAATGCAAAGTCTGGAGTCCATCGAACCACTGCCAAATAATGGTCAAACAACATCCACATGTCTTCTAACACGATTTTCTCCCTATCTACGAACAATTCGCACTTGACCATAA
This sequence comes from Lathyrus oleraceus, assembly GCF_024323335.1. Lineage (NCBI taxonomy): Eukaryota > Viridiplantae > Streptophyta > Magnoliopsida > Fabales > Fabaceae > Lathyrus > Lathyrus oleraceus. The sequence continues at coordinate 15,780,653 of NC_066582.1, forward strand.
AGAAACCATTGTCAACGTCCATGATCTCAAAACCTCTGGTAAGTTTCCACATCTTCTTCAACCTATCATTCATCAAATGATAACCACATTCTTCCCAAGGAGTTTTATCACTAACGCCTCCTTCCAAGGATTGTCCAGTTCCTGAAAAACTTCTCGTCCATCGTGACCTTTGACAACAATCAATTTCATCCTTCAAAAGAGATTTTCATAAATCTTTTTTCAATTAGGTCCACTATCTTCTTCATAGTAGTGACTCTTTAACCTTCGGTGAGAATATCTCAGAATAACAATCTAAAAAGTTTAAATGCACCTCAATTCGGTAGATCGACATCGATGCGATGCTACATTGAGAATAAGTTTATTGCATTTGTTAATATGTATATAAAGACTTTAAATAATGTTATTTTAAAATTGCTCTTAATTTATTTAGAAAAACAATATTTAGATATTCAAACACCTAAACAATAGATGTAGTTTCGAACTTTGTACGACGGATATGAAAGGTCTTGTTCACTCTTTTATTTTCTTTTATTTTTCACAGCTTCACCTCTCTCTGATTACTATTTCCACTCTCTATCTTCATCCTTTCCTTATTTCCTGTTAATATTACTTTGTGTACCTTGCTTTCATTGCTTCATCAAATCATCAAACCCCACAGTAACCAAAAGAAGATAAATCATCATCAAAACCCTACTCTCTCTCATTTTCTCACCATTTTCTCCCCATTTTCTTTTCCTATTTTTACTACAACTCTGCTCAAAGGAACGTGTGTGATTGTTGTCATGTCACCAGCTTTTTGATGCTGCATTCAAGAGTACTATACTTTTTCCACAATGCTGAATGGAATCTTGGCCTTTCGAGGTTCTCTTGAGCTCAGTTCTAAATTTCAACCAAGCTCTACCTAAACCCTAATTTTGCTCCCAAAAAGTCAACCCATTTTTCTAAATCAAGTCAATTTCAACCTTTTATGCGTTTTCCATTTTTGGTTTCTGATTAATGGGTTCTCGTTGTTCAATTTGAAGGTTGGAAATTCAAGATCTGTTTTTGGGGCCACGTCATTGTGCGCACCAGGTGTTTGCTTTGGGTTTCATATAAGTTATGATCCTTTTTTGTATGTCTTTTTAGCTTCCAGCTGAGAAAAAGAGTGAGGGGTTTCAGTGGATTTCTATGGGTAGTTTTGATTGATAATTAGAGTGAGTAGTAAGTTTAGAAGAGAAGAAATTGGTAGGTAGCTGTGTGTTTTGGCGAGTTAAGGAAAAAAATTAGGGAGATTTGTGTCAATGTCAGCCTCAGGAGGTCCTAGATTGAGGTCTATGAATGTTGCTGACTCAGAAGCAAGGCCTGTGTTTGGTCCTGCTGGAAATAAGACAGGCTCTTATAGTTCTAGGAAAGAGGGTTCAAAGCCACTGAGGAAGGCTGAGAAATTGGGCAGGGATGTTGATTTGGCCAGAGAGAAGAAAGATGCTTCTCCTCAGTCACATTCTTCCAGTGTTTCTTCAGTGCTGCGCCGGCACGAGCAGTTGTTGCATTCTAATTTGTCTATGAATGCTTCGTGTTCGTCTGATGCGTCTACTGATTCATTTCATAGCCGAGCTTCTACTGGAAGGTTGACTCGGTCTCATAGCTATGGTTTTACAAGGAAGCGGTCTGTGTCGAAGCCAAGAAGTGTTGTTTCTGATGGTGTGTTAGAATCCCCTCCTTCTGATGGTGCGCAATCCAAGAAGAGGTGTGCTTGGATCACTCCTAATACTGGTTTGTTCCACTCCTTCCTCCAATTTTCCTAAAATTCTTAAGAAGGCATGCTATACTGATTTTAAAACATTATAGGCAGGGGAATAGTTATGTGTTAAATTTTGTAGGATTTAGTTCTGTTCATGAAAGTTTTGGATGCTGAATTGCTTTCACGAATATGGCGGTTGTAGTTTAATTTCAACTGTCTGGTCTCATGCAATATATTTGTATATGCATTTGAGCTGATATTGACATATTGTGTGAATTGTATGACCCATTTAACTTAAAAATAGATTTCTTCCTTGAAGATTGAGATTTTACTTTAAATATATATCTCCATTTGGACATCATCATGTCATTTTCCATATAAACTAATGTGAATAATAATGAAGTCTGGTATATTAGTTTTCGGTATTTTATTGTGTTTCAAATATTCATTCATGCAATGAGTTTGTAGCCAAAATAGGATAGAACATGCAATGGACACGGGCCTCTTACGATATATTTTAGTTGATGTTTTTGATCATTGAAGAGAAAGTTGGGAATTCCAAGAGAAGTACACTGTATGAACCTGATATAGGTCAATGTGCACAAGCTATACATTTATTGGAAATTTCTCTATAATACACAATTTGAGTTTTATTTAGTTCTGAGCTACTTGGGCTTTCTTACAAAGTTTTGTTTTCCTGACTAAGTTTAACTGTTGATATTAGAGCCATGTTATGCTACTTTCCACGATGAAGAATGGGGAGTTCCAGTACATGATGACAAGTAAGCTTATTTGTACACTAAAAATAGTCTTATTATGTTGGTTGGAAAAAGAATGTACCTTCCATTAATTGTGTTTGGCACTCTTAATCACATTTAGGAAACTGTTTGAGGTTCTTGTTCTTTCGAGTGCTCTCTCTGAACTCGCTTGGCCAGCCATTCTAAGCAAGAGACACATTTTTAGGTATTATCGTTGTGGAGTTTCTAAATTTCTTTTTATTTCTTTAAAACTATTGTCAATTCTTGTGCTCTAATCTTTGCTGGTTGGCGGCTACCTCATACGTCGCCTATTTTTTTCTTTAACTTTGTTCACATTAGTATTGTTAACAAAGTTCTTTGCAGGGAAGTTTTTGCTGACTTTGATCCAGTTGCTGTCTCAAAGTTAAATGAGAAGAAGATGTTGGCACCAGGAACCACTGCAAGTTCCTTACTCTCCGATCTGAAATTGCGTGGAATAATTGAGAATGCACGTCAAATATCAAAGGTATATTAGTTTTCTCATGACTTTTGCTACCTTCATTATGCAATATGTCCTTCCCGGGTTAGATCATACTTACTTGGTAGTTTCTGGTTGAGGACCACTGGAAGTGGAAGCAGAGAGATTATAGGATTGCGGTAATTTACTGCCATATTCATAATCAATAGTTCTATGTTGGGTGTTTATGGGCTTTTATTTTGGGATAAACCGGGTACCTACGCACGCAATTGTCGAGACTATTTCATCGAGTTGGTAGGACCTTAATGGGTGACAAAACTCGCTGCTACATTCTCAGGATTGAATTTGAACCCAAAACCTCTCGTTAACCTAAAAGAGACCCAAACCATTTCATTCAAGAGATTTTGGGTGGGTGTGTTTAATAATATGTCTAGGAAACAAGTGATGCTACTAGCCATTCTAGATGGTACTTTATACTTTCCTTATTCATGATATATGGATAAAGTTAAATCCTGAGGTTACGCTAATCTAGACAGAAGTCAACTGCTTAATGTTTTGCGAGTTTAGAGGTTTCCCTTTGAAAAAAAATTAAAATTTTATTTTTTGTATTGATCTTTTGGAGAAACACCTAATCTAGGAAAGCAAATCTAATAATTTTCATAAAAAGGAAAACTTGTCAAGCAGGATAGTTCAATTCTGTTTCTTTAATTAATGAATTTTGTTCCCTTTTCTGAAGAAAAAATATACCTGAGTTGATTTTCTAAGATCTTTACTGTAGTATTTTAACTCATAATTACCATTGATAATTAGACTAATGAGAGAGATGTTGAATCAATTGAATGACTTAAAATTGGTATTTAATGATTATTTGATTAGGGAGGTTTAGGTAATAAGGGTGATTGAGTTGTGGTCCTGGCCCCCATTTAATTTGCATGGACCATATGGGACAACCCATGATATTAATCTATTGTACAGTATGAGCTTCTTATATTCTAATTTACCACAATGATGCGAGACCTAATTATTTAGATTCTCTAACTAGCCAACATGCTTAGCTGGTATGTGCTTAGCCACATAACGTTAAACACTACAATGCATTCTTTTACTCAACTGCCATAATTGCACTCTGCACAATTTGCACTGCAGCTATGATTGTTGTTGCAACTAACTTTTTGCAGGTTTTACTGATGCCAGGTCATAGAAGAGTTTGGGTCATTTGACAATTACATTTGGAGTTTTGTGAACCACAAGCCTATAGTCAGCAAATTTCGATATCCTCGACAGGTTCCTGCTAAAACACCAAAAGCTGAAGTTATTAGCAAAGACCTGTTGAGAAGAGGTTTCCGTGGTGTGGGCCCCACGGTCATATACTCCTTCATGCAGGTTGTGGGGTTAACTAATGACCACCTCATCAGTTGCTTCAGATTTCAGGAATGTGTGGCTGCAGCAGAAGGGAAGGAAGAAAATTCCATCAAGGATGATGCTCAACCAAAGGCATGTGATAGTGTGATGGAGTCTGATCTTTCCATTGCCATTGATAATTTGAGTTTGTATGAATCACAGTAAATCTGGTAGATCAAATAGGTAGTACATACTTAGCCTGAGACTGATATTCGAGGAGAATTTGTATTAATCTCAAAGAAGGGTTGAATCAACTACCTGTGATGTGTATGAAGCTTTCTAGAGGGAAGCCTTAACAAATTGGTGTAGAATTTTTTGTACAGTAAAAAAATACCAGTGATTAGAAATTTCTTTTACTGATTCAGTAGCAGCAGTTAATAGATAACTGACTTTCATCATTCTGTATTAACCTCTCAATTTGACTGTGTTAGCATTCATGTATGCATTGTGTTGTTGACCAGCTAGAGTTTGAACCTATGAACACGTTGACAAGTCGACACTAGTAATAATTTGAGAAAGTAAAACATTTGAATGAAACCACATGTGGTAAGGTAACATGCATTCAATCCGGAATGCATGAGCTACGTAAGTTTGAATTGATTGATGAGTCCTTTCCCACTTGTGATGGATGACAATGATAGAACAATGGCTTTGTTTTTCTCTCACTGTGGGAACAAGACTCCCGTTGTTCATAGACATGTTTGCTACCTTTAGAAACCACCAACAGTGGTGGGGTATTGCTTGCCTCTGAACATGATAATTCTGGCAGATGATTACTCGTGACCTGCAATGTTTCATGAGCTCAAATTTTAGTAAAACCACCAATTTTGTCCACGAGTAAAATAAAATAATAAATGATTTCATGTTGTCTCATTTTGTCACTATCTGGCATTATATAGGAGATTTTGTTAGCAGCAAATATTGGACTTTGAATCTCTTTCTTAAACACTTTCAACGTATCATTTTAGGCCAGCAAGATACACCTTAGAGTACATTAGAGGCTGTTTAATATTCCGATTTGAATAATTGAATGGATGAGTAATTTGCATATACATACAAATTAACACAATTATAGAATCTTGAAAATGTCAATGCCATGGAGCGGATGTGTCCTCTTAGGTAGTACTTGAGAATGATGACTTGTTTGGTCTTGTGTGAAGACAACTACAGAAACCTATGAAGGCACATGTCCAGAATGAAAGGAATATATACATATTTTTCTATGATCAATACTAAAATAATTTTTCATTTTTTTCATTAAAATAAATATTGCTCTACACACTCTTAGTGATTTTCATCCATTTAGTGAAAAATTAATAATGCCTCTAAAATCCAGAATTTAAACTCCGAACGCACTAAAAATGTAACCACAATCAAGTTCAAGACTCAGGTCAGAATTGCGCTGAAAAAATCTCGAGGTTATCGTCTGTATTTTTTACGAAGGTTAAGTTCTATACTAGTTTGATTTATATTACGTGTCAAACCTTCCTTCTTCCCTCTTCATTTCAATAGTTTTACTCAACCTAAAATCGAGTTTGTGAGCAAACTCCATTTCCATTATTTTTCAAGTTTTCTCGCTACTTCTCCTGCATTACATTCAAGCATAGTACATAAATCAACCTCTACTCCACTACATTCAATCGAAAATCACCGACTTCTCACATTCGATAAGATTTTCATTTTTGTTTTGTTTTGTGATGCATCAGTTTGAAGTTAAACGCATAATATGTTGTTGATGGTATATTAAGACCTATAATAGGTTCTTTAGTGAGGCGTGCATGTAGATTTTGAAGTTAGAGTATTTGGGCATGCTCTGTTTCTGCGTTTTTCTGGTTTTAGGATGGTACCAAAGTTAATTTCAAAATGTTGTTATGTATTGTTTTTATTTTATTTTATGAATTTTCCTGTTCTATTCCCTGAGTTTGAATTATTTGATTATATTATGATTTTAATGGTTAATTAAAGGTAAAATGCGTGACAACCAAGAAAGATTGAGACATGGTAGCGTGACCCATGATGCTTCTGTTCGAAAGCAAAAGGCTAGACCCTCTCGTCTAGACATTGGTGCAAGTTCTTTTGATACAGGAGCACACTCTTTCCAAATTCATGTGTCTCCAACATCGTCTTCCCGGAGACACAAGTCCTATAATGTTACCCTAGATGCCTCCAGAAGTCCAACATGTTGCTTTCGTTTCTGATGTTTTTTCAGAAGGCCCCACAAACACCTCGCTACTTTCTATGTATGCGAACCATGCTGCTAGGCACATGTGAGATGGAGAGGTAAAATAAATCAATATTTTTTTTAAACATATGTGTTTTAAGATTTGAACTTTTCGACATTGATGTATTTTTTTACAGCACTGTGAGTCGTTAAAATGTATCAACTACGGTAGGAAGATTGTGAAGCTACCACAATCTGATGAAACATGGTTATAGGTTGTCATGGAGCTATATGGGTTGCAATATTTATGCAAGACTGAGTATAATTTTATTAACCATGGTTTGTTGTCTGCTTTCATCGAGATATGACACTCAAAGAATTCTTCATTCCATATTTCAATCGGTGAGATATCCATCACACTTGATGATGTGTCATCCCTCCTCCATCTTCCGATAAGGGGGAGATTATAAAACTACTTCAGACTCACTAGAGCTGACACACTAGATATGATGATGCAATATTTGGGAGTTGACCCAAGTGATGCCCATTAGAAGATAGATGACACAAAAGAATGTCATATCAAGTTTGTATTTCTTGAAAGGTTGTATAATACCACCTGGATGCGGAAGTTGAGGCTAATGGTGATGATGCACATGTAGCATATCATAGAATATGTGCATTGAGGTGATACCTTTTGTATCTTGTTGGCATGTCCAATTCATGGACAAAAGTGCATACTATGTCAATGTCATTTACCCGAGATACTTCATTAACTTGAAGATGATTCATGAGTACAATTGGGGGGCCTCTTGTTTGGTTTACCTCTACTCCAAGTTAGGTGAAGTTTATTTATGGAAGACTAGACATATGACAACAAACAACACCCTATTTACAGTAAAAAATTTGCACCTTTATTGTTATTAATATTTCATAACACTTGTGCTACACCGTTACTAATATTTCATATGAACCATTTTTAAGCATGGATCCTCCAACACTTTCCACGTCTCTCCGACTAGGTATATGTGGATGACTACATCGAGACTTTGCGACATGCTTGCTTCTTCACCATGCTCAAAGAATTATGCGATCGGGACGTTTCAAGTTTATCTTCTTCGCATCGCAACAAATGATATGAACATGATTGAACAAACTAATAATTGCTGGCGTGACCAACTTTATTCCTCCCACAGGTTGAGGTCTTTGCGCTTGTAGAAGCTGATGGGACAGTTACCACTGCTCTGGCTATGGCATAAAAGATGTGTTTGCTTGTTGTTGGTTATATGTGTTGGCAGCAATTTTGGTAAAACCTAGAGTGTTCACAAGTTGTCACAAGTCTTGTCTTGACATAAGATAACATGTACCTGCAGGGTGTTTAAAATGTGAATATGCAGGATTTTACTGAGATGTCAGACCCGATGTCATGACATTCGTATACAGAACATTCAATCTGAATGTTATGTATCATGTGATTGCGTTTTTTATGCTAATCTATGTATGATTGAAGAGATGATTAAACGTGCTATTCAATCAGTAATTACAACCAGATTGACTTATTTTCCAACAAGATATAATCAACTGTCATGAGAAGATATGAATGGAAAATAGTTTTAGGGTTTTATGATGTCCAAGCCCAGCCAAATGCTTCTATATAAAGGACATGGAAAACCTGGTTTTACACACAAGAAATAACGAACGAAATATTGAGAGAGAATAAGGGTTTTAGTCTTGTGTGGTCGTGTGAATTGTAAGCCATTCATTCATCCATAGATGATTGAATTAGACTAATTTTTGAGTTGTAATTTGTCCACTCAAAGCTTTGAAGCATGAGTGTGTGTTTACTTGATTGAAGCTTTTAAGCAAGATCAAGTATGTGTCTTTGAAGAGTGTCTTCTTTTCATTGTAATTCTTATTTTATATCACTGCTGTGATTGAGGGGGAGTGAGTAGGATCTCATATCTAAGAGTTCTTAGGTAGAAGTCACACGGGTAGAGAGTTAGGTGAAAAGACTGTAACTTGAAGTTGTTTACTGAGAGTCTTTGAACTGATTCTGTTTAGTGGATTTCCTTCCTGGCTTGGTAGCCCCCAGACGTAGGTGAGTTTGCACCGAACTGGGTTAACAATTGCTTGTGTCTCTTGCATTACTGTTCTTTATCTTTTATCCTGTTTGTATTGTTCAGATATTAGTGTCGTGACATTACCTTCAACATCTCATATCTGATACCAGACTTTCAATTGGTATCAGAGCAGGCATCCTGCTCTGGTTCTGGGTGAGATCTAGGGACGTTACTTTCTGGTACTATGGATAGAGACGGAGGATCTGTTCACAGACCACCTATTCTGAATGGATCCAACTATGACTACTGGAAACCTCGAATGGTAGCCTTCCTAAAATCTTTGGATAATAAGGCTTGAAAGGCTGTTTTAACAGGCTGGGAACATCCAGTTATTACTAAGGAAGGAGAAGCTACAATTGATAAGAAGGCTGAGGAACAATGGACCAAGGAGGAGGATGGTCTAGCCCTTGGGAACTCTAAAGCATTGAATTCTATATTCAATGGAGTAGATAAGAACATCTTCAGATTGGTAAACAACTGTGAGGTGGCTAAAGATGCTTGGAATATTCTCAAAACCACTCATGAAGGCACCTCTAGAGTGAAGATGTCTAGACTACAGCTGCTCACTACCAAGTTTGAAAATTTGAGGATGAAAGAAGATGAAAATATTCATGAATCTCATATGAATATCCTTGAAATTGCTAATGCCTCAAGAGCCCTGGGTGAGAAGATGTCAGATGAAAAATTAGTGAGGAAAATACTCAGGTCACTTCCTAAGAGATTTGCCATGAAAGTGACAACCATAGAAGAGTCTTAAGACATTTCCAATATGAGAGTTGATGAGCTAATTGGATCCCTCCAAACATTTGAGTTGGGAATGTGTGATGGATCTGAAAAGAAAGTCAAAAGCATAGCCTTCATGTCAAACACTGAAGAGAAAGAGGAAGAAAGTGGTCAAGATACTGATGAAGATCTGGCAAATGATGTAGCATTACTGGGAAGACAATTCAACAAACTTCTGAAAAAGATGGATGTAAGGTCTAAGTCTAATGTCAAGAACATCTCATCTGACATCAGTAAGTCCAATAATGTTGGAAGAAGAACAAGATCCGATGAAAAGTACAAAGAAGGAAAAGGAGTTCAGTGCCATGAGTATGATGGGTATGGACACATTAGAGCTGAATGTGAGACCTACCTCAAGAAACAGAAGAAGAGTCTTGCTGCTACTTGGTCTGATGAAAGTGAAACAGAAGAGTCTGCAAATCTTGTGACTGCCTTGACTGGAAGATGGGGTTCTGATGAAGACTCAAGTGATGATGAAGTAACCTTTGATGACTTAGCCACTACCTATAGAAAGTTGTGTCACAGAAGTGAAGAAGTGTGTCAACAAGTTGAAAGTCAGAAGAAAGTGATAACACAACTGGAGAATGAGAAGGCAGAACACTTGGAAACCATCTCTAAGTTGAAGACTGAAGCAGTGTTCTTGAATTCCAAACTGGATGAGATGACAAAGTATGTCAGAATGCTAAACAATGGATCTGACACCTTAGACAAAATTCTCCAGACTGGACAAATGGCAGGAGACAAGTCTGGCATTGGGTTCAATGAATCCAAAGCTGAGTGCAGTCACACTAGTAGCAAACCAAAGATGTCACATCATATGTCACAACATCATAAGGGAAGACAACAGAAAGGGAAACATCAAAGATGGAGATGTCATTACTGTGGAAAATTTGGCCACATAAAACCTTTATGTTATAAGTTGTATGGCTATCCTAGTCCTTCTCATCATCAACCTAGATCCAAACATCACATACCTGTCAACAGAAAACAATGGGTTCCTAGGACTGGTGTTACAAACCTGATAGCTCATACTTCCTTCAGAGTTTCAGCCAAAGAAGATTGGTATTTTGACAGTGGGTGCTCCAGACACATGACTGAAAACAAAAACCTGCTAAGTGATCTTCATCCTCATGCCACCAGCTATGTAACCTTTGGTGATAGAGCAAAGGGTGAAATCAAAGGGATTGGTAAGCTAAACTGCCCTGGAGTCCCTAACCTTGACAATGTCCTACTTGTTAAGGGACTGACTGCAAACCTAATAAGCGTCAGTCAACTATGTGACCAAGGTCTGACTGTTAACTTCACAAAAACTGAATATCTGATTACTAATAAAGAAAATGAAGTGATCATGAAAGGAGTCAGGTCTAAGGACAACTACTATATGTGGAGTTCTCAAGAAACTGGTTATTCATCAATGTGTACTCTAGCCAAAGAAGAAGAAGTGAAGATATGACATCAAAGATTGGGCCATCTGCATCTTAAAGGAATGAAGAGGATTATATCTGTTGAAGTTGTCAGAGGAATTCCAAACTTGAAGATTGATGAAGGAAGAGTTTGTGGGGAGTGTCAAATTGGAAAACAGACAAAGATGTCACATCAGAAGCTCAAACATGACACCACTTCCAGAGTGCTGGAACTTCTCCATATGGACTTGATGGGACCTATACAGGTGGAAAGTCTTGGTGGGAAGAAGTATGCTTATGTAGTGGTGGATGACTTCTCCAGATACACCTGGGTCAATTTTATAAGAGAAAAATCTGATGTATTTGAAGTCTTCAAAGATCTTTCTCTAAGACTTCAAAGAGAAAAAGAAAGTCAGGTTGTCAAAATTAGAAGTGACCATGGGAAGGAATTTGAGAACAACAAATTTGCTGGATTCTATGCATCAGAAGGAATTAGTCATGAGTTCTCATCTCCCATTACTCCTCAGCAAAATGGTGTGGTAGAAAGGAAAAATAGAACTCTCCAAGAATCAGCCAGATCTATGATTCATGCTAAGAAATTTCCCTACCACTTCTGGGTTGAAGCTATGAACACAACCTGCTATGTTCTCAACAGAGTAACCTTGAAGAAAGGGACTCCTACTACTTTATATGAAGTCTGGAAAGGGAGAAAACCTACAGTCAAATACTTCCATGTGTTTGGTAGTAAATGTTATATCTTGACTGATCGTGAACAAAGAAGGAAGATGGATCCTAAGAGTGATGAAGGAATATTCTTGGGCTACTCAACAAACAACAGAGCATTTAGAGTCTTTAATTCCAGAACAAAATTAATGATGGAATCTATCAATATTATGGTTGATGATCAGCAGACTGATGTCACAGACGATGTTGAGACATCCCTAAATGATCCCCCAGCTGATTTCCCAGACAAAAGTAATGAGAGTGAACTCACTCAAGCTGAACCTGAAGCTGACAAAATGAATAAGGGACCCTCTATCAGAATTCAGAAGGATCATCCTAAAGATCTCATTATAGGAGACCCAAATAAAGGGGTCACAACTAGATCAAGGGAAGTGATCTCACATGGTTTTTTTGTGTCCAAGATTGATCCTAGGAATGTCAAGGAAGCCTTAACTGATGAATTATGGATCAATGCCATGCAGGAAGAGTTAGGCCAATTCAAGAGAAATGAAGTATGGGAACTGGTTCCAAGACCTGAAGGAATAAATGTCATTGGAACAAAGTGGGTGTACAAGAATAAATCTGATAAACAAGGGGTGGTTACTAAAAATAAAGCAAGATTAGTAGCACAAGGATACACTCAAGTTGAAGGGGTTGACTTTGATGAAACATTTGCCCATGTAACTCGCCTTGAGTCCATTAGACTATTGCTTGGAGTGGCATGTATTCTGAAGTTTAAACTGTTCCAAATGGATGTAAAAAGTGCCTTCTTGAATGGTTACTTAAATGAGGAAGTGTATGTTGAACAACCTAAAGAATTTACAGATCCAAATCTTCCAAAACATGTGTATAAGCTAAGGAAAGCCCTTTATGGTTTGAAACAAGCTCCTAGGGCTTGGTATGACAGACTCACAGTGTTCCTCATTAACAATGGATACAAGAAGGGAGGCATTGGTAAGACCCTATTTGTTAAGAATGAAGGAGGAAAACTCATGGTGGCTCAAATATATTTGGATGATATTGTGTTTGGTGGGATGTCAGATCAGATGGTCGAACATTTTTTAAACAAAATGCAGTCTGAATTTGAAAGGAGCCTTGTTGGAGAGCTGACCTATTTTCTTGGGCTACAAGTCAAACAGATGGAAGATTCTATCTTTCTATCTCAAAGCAAATATGCCAAAAACATTGTTAAGAAGTTTGGCATGGAGAATGAAAGTCATAAAAGGACACCTGCTCCTACACATCTGAAAGTCTCCAGAGATGAAAATGGTGTTAGTGTAGATCAAAGTCTCTACAGAAGCATGATAGGAAGTCTGCTATATCTCACAGCAAACAGACCTGACATTGCTTTTGCTGTAGGTGTTTGTGCTAGATATCAAGCTGAACCAAAAGTCAGTCACATAAACCAAGTGAAAAGGATACTGAAATATGTCAATGGCACCAGTGACTATGGGATGTTGTATACTCATGGATCTGGATCTATGCTGACTGGATACTGTGATGCTAATTGGGCTGGAAGTGCTGATGATAGGAAAAGCACATCAGGAGGATGTTTCTTTTTGGGGAACAACTTAATATCATGGTTTAGTAAGAAACAAAATTGTGTGTCTCTATCCACTACTGAAGCTGAATACATAGCAGCTGGAAGTAGTTGTTCTCAACTGGTTTGGATGAAACAGATGCTGACTGAATACAATGTCATGCAAGATGTCATGACATTGTACTGTGACAACCTGAGTGCAATAAATATTTCTAAGAATCCTATTCAGCACAGCAGAACAAAACATATTGATATTCGTCATCATTTTATTAGAGAACTAGTGGAAGAGAAAATCATAGCCCTGGAGCATGTTACTACTGAAATGCAATTAACTGATATATTTACAAAGGCTTTGGATGCTAATAAATTTGAATGTCTAAGAGGGAAATTAGGGATTTGTGTCTATGAGAATTTATAGCAATTAATTTGGAGCGGAAAAGGTAATAAAAATATTGTCTGCCCATTTAAAAGAAAGTGCCCCATTTATGGTAAATCATTACCTAATATTGGAACTTCCATCTATAGCATTTTCACACGCAACCTCAGCTCAAACATTTCCACCTTCCTAAAACTTCATCAACCTTCTCTGCTAGGGCAACATAAATCCTTCCACAAGCTCAACAAGATGTCACAACATCCTTCACCTCCTGGTTCTAAAAACACCAAACCTGCGCACAAAGCTAAAACACCCTTTATGGACTTTCTTAATGAAGACATTTTGGAAGTGATTCCCCTATCAGTCATCCCAAGCGACGCTCCTAGTTCATCCTCCACTGCAGGACATACTCAAGGTAATAGTTCTAATAACCCTAGCTCTAAGGATGACATGCATCATACTGATCGTGTCATTAGAAATCTTGTCACGAGGATCCTTAATGAAGGACACTCAGTAAAGGGAGTTTCTACTCCTCTATTGAGAAGGGACCCCTCTCCTGAGGTTAGACCTCACAATGAGAAAGATGATGAGTCATCTAGGTCTGAAAAAGATATAGCTGCTGAGGAATTATGCTCTTTAGGTCAAACCTTGCCTAGTAAGAAATCTGTAGATGCTTCTCAGTCTAAGAAGCATGACTCTGCTAAGAAGGTGATCGACTTGGAAGATGAGAGCTCAGATGATGAAGATGATAGCTTGCTTCATCACTTGAAGCCAAGTGTTGCTAAGAGGATGAAGACCAGAAATGGTAGGTTTGTGGCTGAGATGATGACAGCCAAAACTGCTAAGAAGGGTATTGCTGTAGGCCCCTCAAAGTCTTGGAGTAAAGTGGAGGTAAAGAAGAGAAAAGTAAGAGAAAGTTCTGATTCAGTGGAAGATGTTGAAGACGATGTCCCTGACATCTCTCCTGTCAAAAGGTCAACTATCAGAAAATCCCCTGCAAAGGTTGCTGTTGTACACTTGGATAACATTTCCTTCCATCTTGAAGATGGTGCAGCAAAGTGGAAATTTGTAATCCAAAGGAGAGTGGTTGTGGAAAGAGAATTGGGCAAGGAGGCTGTGGAGGTTAAAGAGGTCATGGACCTGATTAAGTCTGCTGGATTAATGAAAACTGTTAGTGGGTTATCTCAGTGTTTTGAAGGCCTTGTTAAAGAATTTGTGGTGAACATCCCCGAGGACATTGCTGATAAGAACAACAAAGAGTTTTGTAAGGTGGTTGTTAGAGGAAAGTGTGTGAAGTTTTCTCCAACTGTGATTAATAAGTTCCTAGGAAGAGGAATAGAAGGTGCTGGTGAACTAGAGGCCACAGACAATGAGGTATGTAGGGAAATAACTGCTGGACAGGTCAAGGAGTGGCCAAGCAAGAAGCATCTCTCTGCTGGAAAACTAACTGTGAAATATGCTATCTTGCACAAGATAGGGTCAGCAAACTGGGTACCAATAAATCACATCTCTACAATATCAAATGCTCTTGGAAGGCTCGTATTTTCTATTGGAACCAAGCTTAATTTTGATTATGGTAGATTCATGTTTGAACAAATTGTCAAACACGCTTCTATAAATGCAGTGAAGCTGCCCATAGCTTTTCCCTCAATGATTTGTGGGATAATCCTGAGCCAGCAACCTGGAATTCTGAGCACAAGTGATATCCCTAGTATAAGAAAACCTCCCTTGTCAGTTC
Source organism: Lathyrus oleraceus (assembly GCF_024323335.1). Lineage (NCBI taxonomy): Eukaryota > Viridiplantae > Streptophyta > Magnoliopsida > Fabales > Fabaceae > Lathyrus > Lathyrus oleraceus. Next base: position 15,795,830 of record NC_066582.1, read on the forward strand.
ATTACAAATTATTTGAAGGCAGTCATGTCAATGACATTGTCATGACATCTGCTGTGAAGAAGCCAACCTCTCAAGGTGGTCTGATTGCTGAACTGAAAGAGACTTGTAAGGAATTTGAGTATGGGATAAGGGTAGCTAAAGCCAGGAAAGAAGCTTTGGAGGTTCTGAGTAATAGCTTGGAGCAAGGTGATAGAGAAAATGTTGGTCAAGCCAAGGAAACAGAAGCCCACGCCTCTAGTGAGAGGTCTGAATCTCAAGATAAATCAAGTGGCAGTTCTGGTTCTGAAGCTGATGAAGATGCTAGCTCCTCTGACTGAGTGTTGGTGAAGATTGTTCCCCTTTTATGATGATGTGTTGTTCTGGATGCCTTGATATTTGGTGTTTTTTTTGGCAGTCTTGTTTTGATGCGTTGATGTAATTTTTGGGTTCTCTTTGATGTCTCTGGATTTTATCTCAACTTATATAGCTGTGTTTGTTTGTTATCCTGTAACACCTGACAATATGTTTTAACATTCTATGTGACATTCTCTTTGACTAATAGACATTTATTTTGTCTCATTGGTCTCTTTGGTCTATTTTGACTAAAAAGGGGGAGAAGTAGCTAAAGGAGAGTTGCAGTTAATATGTGTTATGAAGTAGCTATGCTATAAACAAATGACAGATGATGTTGAAAAGGATGTAGTACAAGTGATGTTGAAGGTGTTGTCAGATGGGGTGATGTATGTTACAGGTGTTGTTGAAGAAGGTGTTTGTGTTGAATAAACTTAGGGGGAGAAGAAGCACATATGTGTTTAATATGCGTTTACTAGTTGCTATTATAGCTAGTAAATGTGTGGTTTATTACTTCTGCTGCTAAACTGCTGATGTGTTTTTTTACTCTTGTGAACAAATAGTCTGATGTATGTTTTAGCCAAAATTTTCCAAAGGGGGAGTTTGTTGATTCTATGTGTTGGCAGCAATTTTGGTAAAACCTAGAGTGTTCACAAGTTATCACAAGTGTTGTCTTGACATAAGATAACATGTACCTGCAGGGTGTTTAAAATGTGAATATGCAGGATTTTACTGAGATGTCAGACCCGATGTCATGACATTTGTATACAGAACATTCAGTCTAAATGTTATGTATTGTGTGATTGCGTTTTTTATGCTAATCTATGTATGATTGAAGAGATGATTAAACGCGCTATTCAATCAGTAATTACAATCAGATTGACTTATTTTCCAACAAGATATAATTAGATGTCATGAGAAGATATGCATGGAAAATAGTTTTAGGGTTTTATGATGTCCAAGCCCAGCCAAATGCTTCTATATAAAGGACATGGAAAACCTGGTTTTACACACAAGAAATAACGAACGAAATATTGAGAGAGAATAAGGGTTTTAGTATTGTGTGGTCATGTGAATTGTAAGCCATTCATTCATCCATAGATGATTGAATTGGACTGAATTTTGAGTTGTAATTTGTCCACTCAAAGCTTTGAAGCATGAGTGTGTGTTTACTTGATTGAAGCTTTTAAGCAAGATCAAGTATGTGTCTTTGAAGAGTGTCTTCTTTTCATTGTAATTCTTGTTTTATATCATTGCTGTGATTGTGGGGGAGTGAGTAGGATCTCATATCTAAGAGTTCTTAGGTAGAAGTCACACGGGTAGAGATTAGGTGAAAAGACTGTAACTTGAAGTTGTTTACTGAGAGTCTTTGAACTGATTATGTTTAGTGGATTTCCTTCCTGGCTTGGTAGCCCCCAGACGTAGGTGAGTTTGCACCGAACTGGGTTAACAATTGCTTGTGTCTCTTGCATTACTGTTCTTTATCTTTTATCCTGTTTGTATTATTTAGATATTAGTGTCGTGACATTACCTTCAACATCTCATATCTGATACCAGAATTTCACTTGTGAAGGCATATGATTGTTCGATACTTTCGGTTCATCTGGTTGAACGAGATAGCCTTTGAGTCGATTAAGTCTTATACTTTATGCTTGAAGACGTTACAATTCTCGATTGTGTGTCCCGGAGTTCTAAAGTGGTACTAATAACTGACGTTGATATCACACCCTGGAGAAAGAGGTGTTGGAGGAGCCCTAACTTCCCTTAACTGAACCAATAAACCCTTGAGCAATTGAGAAAGTAATTGACCATACAGAATGAGAACCGGGTCAAATTTTCTTGGAGGCCTTCTTGGTCCTTGTCTACCCTACTGATGGTAATTTTGTTGTTCCGGAGCATAGGGTTGCTGAGGAGCGTAGGACTTTTGATACTGCATTGGTGGATGACCAATAGGAATAACATATATTTGTTGTTGATATGGGTTAGGTGCTACTGCTGCCACCTGATAGTACGAAATTTGGTAGGCTTTATCTTCCTTTTTGACTGTCGTGGCAGCATTGGTCTCGTCTTCCTTCTTCTTTGGTAATCCGAATTGTGATTTCTTTGCTCCACTAGCCATAACTGTTGTATCTTGGATTTTATCGATCTTCAAGCAGTTCTCGATTCGCTCACCAGCAATGACCCGATCTGAGAAACCCGAGGAGGCGCTTCCAACCATCCTGTCAAGATAAGGCCTCTGAAGGGTACTCATGAACATGTCTACCATCTCTCTTTCTAGAAGAAGAGGTTGAACCCTAGCAACCAAATCTCTCCACCGTTGGGCATACTCCTTGAATGATTCATCCGACTTCTGAGCAAAGCCTTAGAGCTGAGTCTGATTAGGAGCCATGTCTGAATTATACTGATAATGTTTCAGGAAATCTTTAACTAGTTCCCTCCAAGTTCGTATATGCGTGTGCTCCACCTGCATATACCATTCAAGCGAGGCCCCCACTGAGGTTGTCTTGGAAAAAAATGCATTAACAGTTTTTCATCATCGAAATGAGCAGCAATCTTTCTGCAAAAAGCTCGGATGTGAGTTATAGGACAAGTAACAATTTTGTATTTTTCAAAGACAAGGACTTTGAACTTAGTCGGGATCTTCACGCCAGGACCTAGGCACATGTCTGCAACATCCAATCCAAAGGCATTTGATCCTTAGATAACTTTCATTTTGTCTTCTAGTATACAAAACTTTGTTTCCACTCAGCTGTTGATGGATCAAAAATGTCATAAACTGAATCAACCTTTATAGTGAAGAAAGCATCTTAATGATCGTCTATCTCAGGTTGAACCCTCCCACTGACAGGGATGTTGAACGTTTGAGCAACATTTTGATACACGGGACCTCTTTCATGAGGTGGTTGAGCCACAATAGGTGCATTGGTTCCTCTTAGTTGATTTACTGGATGTATCACATCAGTAGGATTAGCAGTAGCAGCTCTCACATTAGCATATCACATTTCTTCCTGATCTGGCTATAGCTTGCACAACTTCCATGAGTTGACCTATTTTGGCCTTCATAATGGTCATATTCTCCCTCATAACAACATGGTTCTGCTCCAACTGACCCATGAGTAGTTTCTGATTATTGTGGGTTTTGTACGGATGTCGGGAAGTCAGCTTGACAATAGCAGGTTCTGGACAAAGGCCAAACAACAATGATTTTTCCTGATTTGGTATGATAAAATGCAATATGATGTACGAATGCATGCAAAAGGTTTTTGTGTTCCCAAAGGAATGCATATGTTGAATCAGTTTCATGATGTGATGAGATAACATCATACCCAAAAAAGTCCCCTCCCTTTTTCCTTTTGCTTGATTCATTTGCATACATCAAATCATCTCATGCATGACCATTGTATTTGGTCATTGGATCACAAGCATGTCCGTATTATTGGTTTGTATCATAACATTAGGGTTTCATCTTGTTTTGCTTGTCAACTAACCCTAACTTCATTGAGAGATGGTACTTGTTTGTTCTTGTATTCATGTAGGTGATCATGCTTCAAACCAAGGCAAGACAAAGGTCTTTGGTCAAGGGAAATGCAAATTTGTTCATGTTGATTCATGTGTTTATTTCCATGCCACATCCCTCAATCTTCAAGCCATTTTCCATATCACTCAAGCCATAATCAAGTTTTCATCAAGGGATGCTCATTCCATCAGCATCATTGTTTGAAATACAAGAAAACATCAAGTTTTCACATAGGGGTGCAATGTGGTTTGACCTAATTTGCAAGTATACCATGCCTTTGGTCTAAACTCCATAGCTTTAATTTTTATCCAATTTCCAAGCTTATTTGAGACAAATGTGCCTTTTGAGATCCTCTACAACTTTGATTCAAGGGTCAAACATTAACTCATTAATTAAATTCCTCATTTGTGGAAATGACCAAGTTGCCAAAATGGGCCAAAACCTTGCCATGACCCCTACTTTCCACCATTGCCATTTTCAGCTTAAGCACTATTTTGATCCCATTCTTTTTGCATTGTGTTAATCTTATGTCAAAGATCATTTGACCCAAGTTTAGCTCAAAATGCACGAGGGAATTAAAAGTTAGGGTGTCATGAACTTGGGACCTCAAAATGACCAAACATGCCCTAAACTGCTTGACCAATTGCCCAACCCAAATTATAGGTCACGACCTCAACTTCACAAGCATGCAACTTTCACCTCAATGAAATTATCATGTTATAAACTCCTTTGGACTTGATTATTTTTGCATCATGTTCTACTCCATAAAGTGATCATTTGGCTCAAAGAAATTTGGAAAACAAACAAGTGGATTGGAATTGGCCTAAGCATGAACATGGTGACCTGAACTCTGTTTTGCACCGTGACCTATAATGTGGAATCATGCCCAAATAAACTTAGGCCCACTTCTCATGCGTGCAAACTTGTTTCCCATGACCAAACGCATATGACCATAACATGGAACGACTTGCAAAGCTCCAAAATCACGAGTTTGACACCAAATTTTCACACGGTTTGGATCTAAAGTTTTCCAAGTTGACTCACACAATTAGGATCCATTCCACACGTATTTGAATCCTAACACATTACCTATAAATAAAGGAAGCTTTTGCCTTCATTTGGAAACATTGAAAGCCAAGAAACTCTGAAACCATTAAAGCCCGATACCTATGGAATTCTGGTACACATATATCATATGTCGTATGCGATGTTACGACATTAATATCATGACTTCACACAACAATAATAGTAAGCATATAACAAATGTCGTATACGATGTCACGACACCAGGTTTAGGACATGTCCCACCAAAAATAATTACAGTGTAAAAAGCTGAAAGTAAATAACACAGGTCAATTGTTAACCCAGTTCGGTGCAATGTCACTTACATATGGGGGCATCCAAGTCAGGAAGGAAATTCGCTATAATAGTATTAGTTTGAAGTTCTAAACAAACTTTTGTTTTACAAACTTCTCACCTAATCACTACCCGTGGAATTTCTATCTAAGACTCTCTTAGATATAAGACCCTTCTCACTTCCCTTCAATCACACAACAGTGATAACAACTGAAAGACAATCAAAGAACAGAAGACACACTTCCAATGAAACAAAATTCACTCTTGCTTAAAATCTCATGAGTGATTCATAATTACAAATCAATAAACTTAATCCAATTCAAGTATCAAAGAGATACTAGAATGGCTCACAAATAACAACGACAACTAAACCCTAACAATGACAATTTCCAGCGTAACTTCATTGTTTTCTTAGGTTTAGAATCACCATTTAAATAGGCCCAGAGTAACATGGGCTTCGGGCTAAAAAATTAGCAGTTCCAAAACAAGTCAAATCAAATCTAATCAGATCAAATCAAAGTTGATGTCTCCTTAAATGTTTTGACATCTGTTATGCATAATATATAATCAAATCAAATCTGATGTCTCTTTAAATGTTTTGACATCCATTCTGCATAATCAAATCTGGTGTCTCCTTAAATATTTTTATATTCATTCTACATAATCAAATATAATGTTTCCTTAAATGTTTTGATATCTAGTCTGCACAATCTTCTGCAGAATCAAATCAAATCTGATATAATGTTTCCTTAAAATGTCTCAACATCCATTTTTATGAAACAAGTGAACAACTAGAAACAAAACAAGAGTTCTTAAAATAAACCTTCTTGGACAGTCAGATATGATAGCTGAATATTCAGAGAATTTTCAGATATCTCATAATAAAATAAGTGTTCCAAGAAGTAAAACAAAACCTGCAAAGATATTTGATCAACATGTCACGACATCTTGCTCAACATCTTATCGTGATACAAGTTTTAACAAAATTGCTACCAATCATAAAAACACAAAACTAACAATCTCCCCCTTTGGAAGATTTTGGCTAAAACAACCTTTGCATCATATAGCTGGAGAAAAGATAAAACAACAACAATAATCACAAGCATGAAAACCAAACAACCAAACACTTGGTATAACACCAAGACATATCAGAGGTACACACAACATAAATAAGTAGTAGAAACCCAACCTCAAAGAAAACACATAGAGAGAAATAAACTCTCACACTCTAAACAAAATATCAAGACATTCTGTCTCACATCACAGCAAGCACACAACAACCTAAGCACAAAAAGAATTCTCTGAAACAAAATGTCAAGATATTCTATCAGAGATCACGATAGATCAAACTCCCTCTGAATTTCATAATCAACAATACATAAATAACCTCCCTGTCATACAAGTGAAGGAGAAGAGTGATCCAAAACGCAGCGGAATTTAAAATTTCTCCTTTAGTGATCCTTACGAATGAGCATGATCAGTGATAGAATCGTTACCTCTTGTGGCGACTGTAACCTTTGATGCAGATCTACGGAGCGATCAGGAACGTTGAACGATGACAACACCTCTACTCAGTCCACACGAACAGATTCCTTCAATCTCAGTGCTAGCTGCTACGAATGAAGGCTTTGAGTGTGTGTGTGTGAGAGAGAGAGAGAAACGAAATTGCAACTTCACAAATGCTTCTACACAAAGGGTTCTATTTATAGAACCACTTGTGTGGGCTGCAAGCTAAAAAGACCACTCAAGTGTATGTGGCCTATATCTTATAATATGCCAAAATCACTTAAGCGCGTGGTACTTTACCATATTTCATATTCTACTTAAGTACAGCGTACCTTACGATGGTCTATCTCTCATCAATTCATCCTTTTGTGTGTGACCCAGTAGGTTTTCGCGACATTGGCAATTATATTAAATCACGTATTTAACATAATAAACAGTGAGCGGTATCTAGCAACACATCACTGCTACCCAAGACACGAAAATGTCATGTGATCTGACAAATCCTTTTGTGATAATACTTATGTGTACAATTACCCTTTTTGCCCTTATGTCTATATTGAACATAAGGCATAGACCGTGTCATCCTTGTCCAGTTCAATATTGGGCCCATAGACATTTATCCTGTTACGCAGGATGGGAAAATTCCATCTAGGTCACTCATGTCCCTTAGCATGCTTCGTGGAGTACCCATCAACTGTCTTTATGGTCATCCAGTTATGGACAATGTTTGATCAGCAATAAGGCACTCGACTCTACATCTAGGGTCCATAGTGGTTTCAGGTTGAAGGGTGGTATACACCATTATCACCATGAGAATAACTTATGACACTTTGTATAACATTCTATATAGTATTCTCATAGCAGGTCAATCTAGTATAAATATTACTCTTAATATTCATACCTATGTGTAAGACTTGATAACTCCTTATCCATGATCTATGAGATGTGATCATCAGTCTATATACATAATAGTCTTAATGCTTTAATGTTATCCCACTTCACAATAAAGCTCGACTACAAATATTTTAAGAATAGTGTCCTTATGTTTTATGTGATCTCATGATTAAGTCACACTTGATACATTAAATGGACTAGCTATTGTAGGGACTTTATTAGACAGACATAATAAAGAAAAAGCCTTTTATTATTAATGAATAATTCAATACAAGTACCAAAAGTATTGGCCTCTAGGGCTTACACCAACAATCTCCCACTAGCACTAGAGCCAATCAGGCATACCTCTAATGCCCATAGATCTAGTATGGCCATCATGCTTCTGCTGCGTAAGAGGCTTTGTCAGTGGGTCAACAATATTGTCAAGTGTAGGTACTCTACATATTTTCACATCTTCTCTATCTATTATCTCTCGAATGAGGTGATAACGCCTAAGTATGTGTTTGGATCGTTGGTGAGATCTAGGTTCCTTAGGTTGTGCGATAGCACCATTGTTATCACAATAGAGACCAATGTGATCCACAATTCTAGGAACTATGCCAAGTTCACTAATGAACTTTTTGGTCCAAACAACTTCCTTTGCTGCACTTGAGGCAGCAATATACTCGGCCTCAGTTGTAGAATCAACAACTGTATCTTGCTTTGAACTTTTCCAACTCACGGCGCCACCGTTTAAGCAAAACACATAACCAGATTGCGATCTAAAGTCATCCTTATTTGTCTGGAAGCTAGCATCGGTGTATCCAATTTTAGCCAACTCTTCCTGACCTCCATATATCAAGAATGAGTCCTTAGTCCTTCTCAAATACTTAAGGATATTCTTGACAGCTACCCAATGAGCATCACCAGGATCAGATTGGTACCTACTCGTTGCACTTAAAGCATACGAGACATCTGGTCGAGTACATAACATGGCATACATGATAGATCCTATTGCAGATGCATATGGAATCTTATTCATGCGATCCCTTTCTTCCTTAGTTGAAGGGGATTGTGTTTTTGATAGACACAGGCCATGTTGCATAGGTATGAATCCTTTCTTGGAATCATGCATATTAAAGCGTCTCAGCACTTTGTCTATGTACGTACTATGACTTAGGCCAAGCAGTTTTTATGATCTATCTCTATAGATTATGATTCCTAATATATAGGCTGCTTCACCTAGGTTCTTCATAGAAAAGCATTTCCCCAACCAAGACTTTACTTGTTGCAGGATAGGGATATCGTTTCCAATGAGTAATATGTCATCTACATATAATACCAGGAAAACGATCATGCTCCCACTAACCTTCTTGTAGACACAAGGCTCATCTTCATTCTTGATGAATCCATATTGTTTTACTGTTTCATCAAAACGAAGATTCTAGCTCCTGGAAGCTTGCTTCAATCCATAGATTGATCTTTGTAACTTACATATCTTTTGGGCTTCTTCTGGTATGTCAAATCCTTCAGGCTATGTCATGTACACATCCTCGCAAAGATTCCCATTAAGGAAAGCAGTTTTGACATCCATCTGCCATATTTCATAATCATGATATGCAACGATAGCAAGTAAAATCCGAACAGATTTAAGCATTGCAACTGGTGAAAAGGTTTCATCATAGTCAACCCCATGAATTTGTTTATATCCTTTTGCAACCAGTCTTTCCTTATAGGTATGTACCTTACCATTCATGTCAGTCTTCTTTTTGAAGACCCACTTGCATCCTATAGGGTTAACTTCTACAGGAGGCTCTACCAAGGTCCAAACTTGGTTTGTGTACATGGAATCCATTTCAGATTTCATGGCTTATAGCCACTTCTCAGACTCGGGACCAGTTATGGCCTCTTGGTAGGTCACAGGCTCATCTTGATCCATGAGTAATACATCACCTTGATCAGTTATGAGATATCCATATCTCTCAGGTAGGTGACGTATCCTGCTTGACCTATGCTGGTCTAGTTCTTCTTGAGCAGGTTGCTCTTCCACAACTACTTGTGTTTCCTGCTCTAATTCCTCCATAGGTGTATCAATGCTTTGTGATTCTTGAATTTCTTCAAGCTCTACTTTCCTCCCACTGATTCCTTTGGAAATAAAATCCCTTTCTTGGAAAACTCTAGTTCGAGCGACAAACACTTAGCCCTCAGAAGGATTGTAGAAGTAATACCCTTTTGTTTCTTTAGGATACCCCACAAATAAGCATTTGTCAAATTTGGGCTCAAGCTTAGTTGAAATTTGTCGTTTCACATAAACTTCGCAACCCCAAATCTTCATGTAAGACATATGTGGTTTCTTACCACTCCATATCTCATATGGTGTCTTCTCAACCTTTTTGGATGGAACACGGTTAAGTGTGTAAGCTGCTGTCAATAGTGCATGTCCCCAAAATGAGTTTGGAAGATCGGCGTGACTCATCATGGATCGGACCATGTCTAACAGGGTTGATTTCTTCTCTCAGATACACCATTCCATTGGGGTGTTCCAGGAGGAGTAAGTTGGGATAGGATCCCACACTCTTTCAGATGGTCATCAAACTCTAGGCTTAAATACTCACCACCTCGATCTGATCGAAGAGTTTTAATATTCTTACCTAGTTGGTTTTGTACTTCATTCTTGAATTCCTTGAACTTTTCAAATGACTCTGATTTGTGTTTCATTAAATACACATAACCATATCTACTGAAATCATCAGTAAATATGATGAAGTACTGAAAACCTCCTCTGGCTGGTATATTCAGTGGTCCACATACATCAGTATGTATGAGGGCCAAAAGATCATTAGCTCTTTCACCTTTTCCTGTGAATGGAGACTTTGTCATCTTTCCAATTAAACAAGATATGCATGTCTCATATGATTCATAATCAAAAGAGTCCAAGAGTCCATCTTTATGGAGTTTGGAAATGCGTTTCTCATTTATGTGGCCTAATCGACAATGCCAAAGGTAAGTTGGATTTAACTCATTAGGTTTCATCCTTTTAGTATTAATGTTATAAATATGCATTTCAAGATCAAGGACATATAGTCCATTGTTCATTTGTGCAGTAGCATAGAATATATCATTCAAATAAATTGAGCAACAATTGTTCTTTATTATAAATGAAAAACCAAACTCGTCCAAACAAGAAACGGAAATAATATTCCTACTAATTGCAGATACATAATAACAATTCTCTAACTGATTATTAAACCACTAGGTAAAGTCAATACATAAGTTCCTACGGCTAAAGCAGCAACCTTTGCTCCATTGCCAACTCGTAGGTCAACTTCACCTTTTGCCAAATCTCTACTCCTTTTTAGCCCCTGCATATTGGTACAAATGTGAGAACCGCATCCAATATCTAATACCCATGATGCAGAAGTAGATAAATTAATTTCAATAACAAAAATACCTAAAGTTGAAGTCTCTACTTCATTCTTCTTATCTTCCAGGTACTTTGGGCAGTTTCTCTTCCAGTGTCCGGTCTTACCGCAATGGAAGCAAGTGCCTTCCTTTGCTATGCCTCCACTAGGCTTCAAAGCAGCAACAGTAGGTTTGGGTTTGGAAACTTCCTTGCCTTTCCCTTTATCACCCTGCTTGGTGGGTCTTTTGTTCTGTCTCTTTCCATTTCCGATCATCATAATGAACTTCCCTTTTGACTTCAGATTCTGCTCAGCAGTTCTTAACATGGCTAGCAGTTCAGGAAGAGATTTGTCCATATCATTCATATTGAAATTTAGGACAAATTGACTGAATCTATCTGACAACGATTGCAAGATCAAATCAGTCGCAAGTTCCTTTCCGAGGGGAAAACCCAACCTCTCAAGGTTTTCCACATACCCAATCATCTTGAGCACACGGGGACCTACAGGGGCTTCCTCGGCTAACTTGCCTTGAAAAAGGGTTTTGAAACTTCAAACCTTACATGCCTTGCTTGCTCTTGATAGAGCATCTTCAGGTGTTCGATCATATCGAACGCTGCCATGTTCTCATGTTGCTTTTGCAACTCTGAGTTCATGGTAGCTAGCATGAGACAATCAGTTTCATTGGCATCATCGACATGCTTCTTATAAGCATCTCTTTCTGCCTTAGGTGCAGAACTAGGAGGTTCCTCTTCAAGAACAGGTTTCTCCAAGACATATAGCTTTCTATCATGTTTGAGGACAATCCTCAGATTTCGGTGCCAATCCAGAAAATTTGTCCCAGACAATTTTTCCTTGTCAAGGATTGATCGCAAAATGCTGTTAGAGGTGTTTGTTGTTGTAAGACCCTAATTTTGACCCTAAGATCCCTCATGGCATCATGTTATTGCACAAGTGCATTGCCTCAAGGATCATAGCATGTTTGGCTCCTTAACCCTAGGGTTGGGATTTGTTTGAGTGTTTTGAGATCACCAAGCATGCTTGTATTGTATGTTATTGCTTTTCTTATTTGATTACTAACCAAAAGCACAAAAATATGTCACTAACTCTTTTGTTTTGAAGCTCAAATGATCATGTGCTCCCCAATGCTCCTAGGAGGCTCCTAAGCCCAATGCAATGGTTAGATGAAGATGAGAAAAAGCATGGAAATAGTCCACAAAGTTCCTAATCATCATATATGTCTCCTAAGTATCTCAATTTGTCAATTTGATCAAGATAACCCAAATGGCTTGAAGATTGTTTCCCAAGGAAACCCTAATTTCACTGTGCTTTGACTGGGCCTTGCTCATGAAGCAATCTCAACCTATGATCAAATTTAATCAAGGGAAGTTATTTAACTCATCATTTTATGCATATATGAGCCTATTTTAGGCCCCTCAATCATTTATTCATCAAGATTGGAAGTTTGGCCTTGAAAAGTTGACCAGTCAAGTCATATGACTAAGCTGAAGATCAATAAGTTATAACTTTTGATGTGTTTGTCAAATGAAGATGACCCCGAGAAATAAAATGTTCCTAAGAACCATTTGAACAACTTTCATGTTCATCAAAAATCTATTTGAATCTTTGAAAGGCATCATTCATTTCAAAACATTATAGGTCATTTTGACTGAAACCCTAATTTTGAGTCAACTTACCAAGGGAATAACTTCTTTAATTTTTATTATTTGGAGGTGATACCAAGTGCATTAGAAATATTTAGATGTATAATTCAAATGTTATGTTGGAAAAAATTTTATAATCCTAAAATAAATACATGTGATAATGCAAAATATTATAGGTCATCTTGGACCTAATTCATTGAATTTGAAAAAGTACCCAACTTCAAATGCCCATAACTTTGTCATAGAAAATCCAAATGATACAAAAGTTGAGTCTAGATTGACCATCTTGAAAAGATCTAAAACTTTGGTGTTGGATATTTTTTCATTTGAAGCTTGCATCATGAAAACAGAGGGGTTTGGTTAAGCTTGCTTTTGGTGAAATTTTTCAAAGTGATTTGAATATGTTTTGTACTTGAAGTTTCCCAGCCAATTTTGATCAATTTGAAAATGCCAAATGATTTTTTTCCCAACATGACTCTTGTTCCTTATTTCAAGAACTTTCCAACCATTACTCACAATAGTCTTTGGGGTCTACCATTTGTGAGTTTCGAAATTCTTTTCATTTATGTGCATTTTGGTATTTTTGTGTTATAACTTGGTATGCAAGCTGCTTCAGTCCAATGTGCACATCCAAATGCATTTCACTTGATCTTAGCATGTTGCTTCAGCCATCAATGGGCCTTTCACACGCCCACACAGGCCCATGCATCCAATTTTCAAATTCTCATGCACATGAACAAAGCGTGTGATCAGCCACATTCAGCTATAAATAACACCCTCATGAGCTTCATTGGTGAACCTTTTGAAGATCCCAAGTGCTTCAGAAGTGAAACCACACCCTCACCAAAGGAATCACTCGATTTTTTTTCATCTTTCGAGCTTGAAATTCAGTATCATTAGCTGAGTTTTAAAGCTAGATTCCTTAGCCAATAACTTCCATTACACTCAAGGATCAAAGAGGAGCAAGGATCTTGGAGAATCCATGGCCAGAAGTTCATCAATTTGAAGGTATCCATTCAAACTTTTTGGATTTGAATCTCTTAATTCAATGTAGCATTCTTGTGTTTCTGTGGTTTTCTGAAGTCCTCGTACTTGAGACAAGCTTGTGATGCAATCAATTTATCATTTCATTAACAATCAGTATGAACACCATGATTTTATCCTTCATCTTTCTCTCAATATAGGAAGAGTGAGGGAAATCCGTTGGTACAGTGATGATCTACATCACACGAGCTTCATTTCTATGGCTTTGTTTTTAATTTTCATTAAGATTTATTTTCTGCAACTGGTGGCCGGAGTTTGTGTGTCTGGCCGGAGAAGATGGTGGTTTCCACCACCACCATGTGTGCATGTTCGTGGCCATTGGACCTTCTTGCCACGATCTAATCTTGTTCATTCATTTTAATTACTTGATTTAATGCACCATGCTTCACGGTTGACTCAAGTGTAACGTGCATCATCAGATCTTAGCCATGACTTGTGCCACGTCAATTAATGAATGTGGATCATATGACTGTTCATTTTTCGCTTATTTTTATTTTCTGTTAATTCATTCTATTTTCAAAAATTCATTAAAAATTCATTTGAAGTCAGAAAAATATGAGACCAATTCCAAAATTTTTCTTGAAAAATCTAGTTTCATATTATGATTTTGAATTATTTTCGTGACTTCATTTGATATTTTTTATGAATTACTTGGTTTTTAATGATTTTAATTCATTTTAAAATACTTTTTGACTTTTAAAAAATACAAAAATATTTTCATAGCATCTATGGATCATGATAAGTCAATGAAAAATTGTCTCAACAATTTCTTGTTTGATTTGAGATTATTTGAGATTTTAATTCGTATTATGCTATTTTTGGTTGTTTTTAATTGATTTTAATTACTTTCTGATTTCAAAAGTTTGTGAGAAAATTAGTCAAAGCTTGTTTGACCATGTTGAACCTATGAGAATTTAATTGGACTTTTTGAAGTTGCTTTGAATTGAATTTGAGGTTACATTTGGTTTGTTCATTTTTTATTTGTATTTTACTTTAATTCAAAAAATACCAAAAGAATATCATTGACTTCTTGACTTATTATCTTCATTTTTCTCCTGTTTGGTGTTGATTGAGATTGAATTGATTCAACTTTGATCAAATTCATTGAATCTTGTGGTTTAAAAATCCTTAAGGATCATCACCTAGAAAGATGAATGAATTTGATCAAGGATGAGTTATCCCTTGGTCAATTGAGATTGTTTGTTGACTTTTTACCCCCTCCATTTCATCTTCATCCCTTTCTTTTCATCAATGGCCAATGAGTTAAAGTCTTGAGGTTGGTCTTGACAAATGAGAAGCTTAACCTTCTTTGATCCAAACCAAACTCAACTTGATCCATGATCAAGTGAGTTATTTTATGTCAAAGATAGGTTGCTTTTTTGGTCAAGCAAATAACCAAAAGTCAATACAAGGCCCTTCCCCTTTTGTTTGGCATGGCAAGTTTATGGAGCTTGGCTTACTAGTCATGATCTCTAACTTGTGTTCTTTGCCTATGTTCTTATTGACCGACCTCAGATAGGTGTGACTACTACATTAGTCCACTTACGATTGCTTAACATAGCGCTACATTGTCTTATGACAAGCTAACATAACCTTACTAACTACTAACTTTAATTTGAGCTTTTAAATTCTTGTCATTTACTTTTAATGTCATTTATTTCTTGCTCATTATTCATCTTGATTTTCATCTTTGCTCACTTGAGCACATATTTTATGTTTATGTCATTTTTCTTTCGCTCATTTGAGCCCATTATTGTATATAAATATATTGCTATTTTGTGTTGTTTTGTGTTTGTTTTGATGTGAACCAAAAATGCAAAAGGAGAAAGGACTTAGAATTAGGACTTATCCATGCTTAAAGGAGTTCAAGAGCAACTATGCCTCATGCCTTTAGAATGCAAAATATGTTGAAGAGCAACTAGGCCCCATGCCTTTAGAATGCTAAAAGTCAAAGTTGACCCCAAAGGAATTCTCCTTCAAACTTATTCTTTGTCCATTCCCTTTATTGTGCTATGAACTTTTTGATGTTTGCTTTTGTGTGATAGGGATCCCATCTTAAGATTGTGAAAGGAGGACCATTGGCATGAGTAGCCAAGTTAAGAGCCAAGCCAAATGGAGATCCTAGGAGCTTGAATTCAAATTATTGATTGCTTGCTTGTGTGCTAAGTCCAAAGGAAATGAGCATCTTGAGTCATCTCTATGACTTCAAGAAAAGGAACTCCAAGGGTTTTTCTTTTCCCTCTTATCTTTGTTTGCTTTAGGAATAGCCCTTATTTATTCTCCCCACTCTAACCAAGCCAAAATCATTTTCAAAACTTTGACTTTATTTCAAATTAGAAACCTAGGCCTTAAGCCTTTGACTTTTCAAAACCATTTTCGTAAATACTCGTTGTGAATAAACTTTAATCCCACTTTGACTTCATTTTGTAAATAAATTTAACTTGTAAATATAACCCATTTCAAGTTTTTGTGTGGTTCCAATGGCTACCTTATTAAAACCTTTTCAAAAACATTAGTCATAGGTTTGAGTTATCATAGTGGTTGATGTAAATATCACTTCATCCTTAGTGTTGGATTATAAGCCTTCCATGCTTATTATAGGGTTAACCCCTCACTAGCATGTTGAAGCCTTCCTCACATGGTGGATTGTTGGTTTAGGTTGAGTTTTCTCCCTTTGATAACAAAATACCTTAAGGCTTTTGATTAAAATCTATTCACCAATCTTTTGAGATTTTTACCCCGAAGTACGAGGTTTTGATCCTCCTTTGTGATGGTACGTAGGCAATGAGTTAATCCATTCAAACAACAAAATTTGTAAATATAACATATTCTCTTCTCAACACATATTTGAAAAAAGAGGTTCCCTTAGAGTACTAAGGATGTTTTGGGTGCGTAAAACCTTCCCATTTCATAACCAACCCCCTTACCTAGATCTCTAACATTTTTATTAGTTTTTGATTTGAAAAACTTCTTACTTGGCTTTTGTTCGCTTTTTAGCCTTTCCTTTGGACAAATAAAAGTGCGGTGGCGACTCGAATTTTATGTTGATTTTTGGTTTAGTCAATAAACCTAAAAGTAACGAAAACCCCGCTACAGAAAAGTGGCGACTCTGTTGGGGAACAATTGCCCCGTGGGTTTAGCCTACTTTTTGCTTGTATGTGTTGTATGTTTATATTTATTTGTGACATATTTTTGTACAAATTTGGGATGAATGTATTGTTTGTAATGTATGAATTGCTTGATATATATCAATTGCTTGTATGCTTGGTGGTTTCTTGTGAGATGAGTTCTATACCCGAATTTGAGTGCACTTATGATAGGAGAATGGCATAGTCTTGTTGGCTTGTGTGGAGTTATTCCTTAACAAGTTAACTTGGAAGTCCATTCACTTGGTGGAGGTCTTATTAGGATCACTAATGTCACACGAGTAGTCGTGCTTAGGCATTACTCTTCCCAATAGGAACCGTAGAAGCCAAGGACCTTAGATACCTAGCCCATCTTGGCCTATTTTAGGACTTAGTGCGAAGGTCATTCAAGTGTAAGACTTGATGCGATTGTTACGAGATACTACACTCATAAGAGTCCCTTTTGAGAATATTTTTGGAGGACGAGTAATCGTTTTATCCGATAATATCCGAAAGATGGGATGATGACTATGGGAACCTTTTAGAACATGATTGTCAGGTTAAACCATAATACACTCCTGTTGGGTGGTTCTTAACCGAGACTCCATGCTCGTGACTCACAACAAACCCGTGATTCGTGGTAGATCTGTTCTCGTATATCCTCAAAATCAATGGAACTTGGATGTTGATAAGGTGCAAACCATAATCCACCAAAATGGATGATTGATATTGACGATGACTTGAGCCATCCCGTGACCTTTGTGTGGTGTAACTTGCTTGATCCTTGAGTGTGTTTGTTGCATCCATGCATTCATGCATTCATCCGCATTCATGTCATCAACGAATAAGATTTTACAAGGAACTTAAAAGGTCTATTTGCAAATTTTTAGACATGGATAAGCAAAGAAGGAATACGAAGAAGTACAGTTTTAGACATCCCGGCTTGAAAGAGTTAAGGCGTCTGACATCTTATGTATTAGAGCCCTTGGAGTTCAAATCTCGCCATGGGAAACTTCTAGCTATTCTCTCTACCAAGGTGGATGAGGGTCTGATGAGTGTGTGGGTGCAGTTCTACGATCCTCTGTATCGGTGCTTCACTTTTCCGGATTTCCAGCTTTTGCCTACATTGGAAGAGTATGCCTATCATGTGGGTATACCTATTCTTGACCAGTTGTTGTTCAGTGGTTTGGAGAAGATTCCGTCTTCTCAAGAGATTGCTGACATGCTTCATGTGGAGGTATCCGACATTGTTGCCAATATGACTACCAAAGATGGAATTCAAGGTCTCCCGTCTGATTTTTTGATTGCCAAAGCTACTTTGTTTGGGAAGGCCATGAGTAAGGAAGCTTTTGAAGCCATATTGGTACTCCTCATCTATGAGCTAGTATTATTTCCCAACATCGACAACTTCGTGGATGTGAACGCTATTAGGATTTTCTCTTCTCTTAATCCCGTTCCGACTCTGTTGGGTGACGCTTATTTCTCTTTGCATATGAGGAATGCAAAGGGTGGTAGTTCCATTGTATGTTGTCTGCCTCTATTGTACAAGTGGTTTATTTCACACTTACCTCAGACGCTTGCCTTCAAGAAGAACAAGGGATGTCTACAGTGGTCCATGAGACTTATGTCTCTCACTAATGATGATATCTCTTGGTATAATCGTGTTTATGATGGCGTTAAGATTATTGATTCTTGTGGTGGATTCTCCAATGTACCTCTTCTTGGTACATGTGGTGGAATTAACTACAACCCTGCTTTGGCTCGCCGTCAGCTTAGGTTCCCCTTAAAGGATAAACCTAACAACATTTCATTGGAAGGCTTATTCTTTCAAGAGGGTAAAGGTCCCCAAAACTTGAAGGATAGGATGGTCCGTGCCTGGCGCAAGGTTCATAGGAAAGGGGGGAATGAGCTTGGTCCGAAGAATTGTGTTGCTTTGGAACCTTACACCTCTTGGGTAAGGAAGAGAGCTCTCGAGTCCCGCATGCCATACGAGTATCCAAGACCTACCCATATGGTTATGGTTGGGCCTTCAACCCTCCCTAATCAAGGAGTAGAGGAGTTGAGAGATGAAGATTGTTCGCGTGCTTGGGTTCGTGAGTGTGAGGAGCTTCTTCAGCAGCTCAAGGATAAGGATGCGATGATTGAGTTTCTAGAGCATCAGGTTATCGATGAACCCGATGATGTGGTTACTTCTCTCCTGCCTCACTCGTCTATGTTTTGGAAGAAGAGATATGATCAGCTCGCCAAGGAGAAGGCCGACATGGAAGCAACTTATGAGAGAGAGGTGAAGAGGCTTCGTGCGACGTATCTTCCGATCTTGAAGGCTTTGGATGACTGCTTCTAGGGCTCCATAGGATGTTTATTCTCCTTTTCTCTTGTATTGTATTTGGTTACCGAGACTGTACTACTTCTTTGGTGTAAAAAGTTTCCAAATATTATATTGCTATGAGTATTCCACATATGTCTTAAAAAAGTTCAATATTTTCAAAACATTTGTAAATAGATCTTTATAAAGTTCCTCTGATAAAAAACAAATCGTATGCACGAGCATTGCATGCATCATATGCATAAGCAGGTTTGGTTCTGAGCCCTTGATACAGTGGTCTAACTCTTTGCTCTTCATTTATTTTGAAGACAAGCTGCCGCACTGGTACAACACTCGAGCAAATCATTCCAAGATCATGGAACACCTTGAGCAAGAGAACCGAGATTTTAAAGAGGAGATTGCCCAACTGACTGCCATGATGGAGTCAGTTCTTGCTGCTCAGAGTCAAGCTTCTCCAACTCCTGCAATTCCTCTCGCGAGGACAGTCATTTCTGAAGTGGTGACCTCTACAGTGCCTGCTGCCACCGCCCACTTTGCTCTGAATCTGCCTGCTGGGTTCCCTTGGGGAATGCCATCTAATTTTGTGCCAGAGGGTTTCGCTCCCACTTTTGCTTCTATGCCGGCATCTAGCCCGGTCATGTCTGTGCCACCTCCCGTTGTGCATACTTTGCCGCGAGTAGAAGACACCATCTATCATTCCGAGCCATCTGAGGGCCCGAACGTTTTTGAGAAGATGAATGAGATGAAGGATCAATTCCTTGAGCCGCGCAAGGAACTGAAAACATTGAGAGGCAAATATTTGTTTGGGAAGAGTGCCGCTGAACTATGCTTAGTGCCCAACGTGAAAATCCCAATCAAATTCAAAGTGCCCGACTTTGAGAAGTATAAGGGAAACATGTGTCCATTCAATCATCTTGTGATGTATGCCCGCAAGATATCGAACCATACAGATAATGATCAACTGCTGATTCACTATTTCCAAGATAGCCTGACAAGTGCTGCGCTCCGTTGGTATATGGGGCTAGAGAGTGCAAGCATACTCACTTTCAATGATCTAGGAGAGGCTTTTGTGAAACAGTATAAATACAACGTGGACATGGTTCCGGACAGAGATCGGTTGCGGGCGATGTCCCAAAAAGACAAAGAAACCTTCAAGGAATACGCCTAGAGGTGGAGGGAATTGGCAGCTCAGATAGTTCCACCCTTGGAGGAGAAGGAGATGACAAAGATCTTTTTGAAGACTTTGAGCTCTTTCTACTATGAGCGCATGATTTCTAGTGCTCCCTCGGATTTTACCGAAATGATAAATATGGGGATGAGGCTAGGAGAGGGAGCCCGCGAAGGACGGCTGTCCCGTGATGATAATTCGGTAAAGATATATGGAGGATTTGCCAAGAAGAAGGAAGGGGAGACTCATGCTGTTTCTCCCTATAATAAAAGAAAGCCCTCTGTGAGGAGGAAGGAAGTCTGACCAACTGTCAACCAACATCATGTGGATCATATAGCACCTGCTTTCAGAGAAGCTCAACAACCACAACAACAATCTCGTCAACAACAAACTTACCAACCTCACAATAATAACAATAACATCACCAACAATTATGAGAGGAAGAGGGTGACTTTTGACCCGATTCCTATGACCTATGCTAAATTGTATCCTTCCTTGATTGATAGGAAGATGATAACTCCACGTGATCCTCCTGCTGTGCCAGCCAATCCTCAATGGTGGTACAAGCCTGAACTTCACTATGTGTATCATTCCGGTGCGTTCGGACATGATGTGGAGAATTGCTTTCCGTTAAAGACCAAGGTGCAAGACCTTGTAAGGAGTGGGATACTATTCTTTGAGGATGTAGGCCCGAATGAAAAGAAGAACCCATTGCCCGAGCATGGGAAGGCGGCTGTTAACATGGTCCAGGGTTTCCCTGGAAAATATAAAGTCCTTTATGTGAACGATATAAGGCAACCCCTAGTGGAAATGCATAGGATATTGTGTGAGCACAATCACTATGAGCATGATCATGATAGATGCCATGTGTGCACTGTCAATGAAAGAGGATTCCGCAAGATAAGAAGGGACATCTAAGAGATGCTAGACCAAGGGATGATTGCGATACTTCAAAATCGTAACGAGTATGAAGTTGATGTTATCACTCCAATGTTCAAAATTCCTGATCCTGTTGTCATTAAGTATGATGGAAGCAAAAAGAAGGTGGTGCCAACTCTTGTGATCAAGCCAGTGGGCCTTGTCCCGTATGTGTAAGATAAAGCGGTCCCGTACCGTTACAATGCTATTATGCTAGAATATGGGAAGGAGGTTCCGTTGCCCTCAACCTCTGTTATAAGCATATCCGATGTTAGTGGAGTGACCCGGAGTGATCGTGTTTTCTCGGCTCAGCCGAAATTCCATGAAGACGTCGTGAAGAAAGATGTTGTTAGTTCTGCCGGTCCCGTGGGGACTTCTTCTTCAAATCATTTATTCCTGCTGTGAAGGGTGATGACCCTGTTGTTGTCAAAGCTGATAAACCTCCTATCCTAGTTGGCCAGTCTGGCATGTTGAGAGAGGATGGTGATGAGATGCTGAGGCTCATCAAGAGGAACGAGTACGATGTTGTGGAGCAGTTGCTTCAAACTCCATCAAAGATATTTGTCCTATCTCTGTTGATGAATTCAGAGCCACACCGTAAATTATTGCAAACGGTGTTGGACGTGGCATATGTGGATCACGATGTCACAATTAAATAGTTTGATAGCATTGTTGCAAATATAACCCTGCAACAATTTGAGCTTCTGTGATGATGATCTTCCCGAGGAGGGAAAAGACCACAATTTAGCCTTACATATTTCTATGAATTGTAAAGACGATGCCCTGTCCAATGTGTTGGTGGACATAGGGTCATCACTTAATGTATTTCCAAAGTCCACTCTCGCCAAACTTTCATATCAGGGGCCTCTCATGAGGCATAGTGGAGTGGTAGTAAAGGCTTTTGATGGATCGTGCAAGACCGTGATTGGTGAATTAGATCTCCCGATCAAGATTGGACCTAGTGATTTCTAGATCACTTTCCAAGTTATGGACATACATCCGTCATACAGCTGTTTACTTGGTAGACCATGGATTCACGAGGCAGGTGCCGTGACATCCACCCTACACCAAAAGTTGAAGTTCGTCAAGAACAAGAAGTGGGTGGTGATAGGGGGAGAGAAGGCTCTCTTGGTCAGCCATTTATCTTCCTTTTCCTACATCGATGCTGAGGATGAGGTTGGAACTCCATTCCAATCCTTATTTATTACTGAGCCTTCTAGGAAAGGACTTTCTTCATTTGTCTCCTACAATGACGCGAAGTTGGACATCGAGCATGGCGCAACTAATGGTTTGGGGAAAATGATAAAGATGGAAGATAACAAATCCCAGGCTGGTATAGGGTATTCTTCCGGTGTTTCTAATGATCTTGGGCTGTTTCAGAGTGGAGGTTTCATCCACACCATTAAAGATCAGGAAGTTGCTGCCATCATTGAAGAAGATGAAGAGGAAGACCTCGGCAACTTTGTCATACCTGACGGGATCTGCAATAATTGGATCGTTGTTGATGTTCCAACAGTTATCCATAAGTGAACTTAATATGTTCATTTTGTTTAAAAACTCTTCTCCCATGCCAAAAGGAGAAGTGAAGACATTGTTGGCATAATTCGTTAATACAATGATATTCATTCAATAATCGCATGTTAAATGTTTGTTTTCCAAATTATTTTTCATTTTTTGCTTTTCGCATGAAATTGGTGATCACCATAAAACCCTAAAAAGAGAATAAAATCAATTTTTCATTTGCATAATGATTTGCCTTGTTTGAATTCTGAAATCTCTTTTATACTCAAAATCATTATGCAGGTTAATCAAACCCATTGAACATAATGATCCAACACCATCTCCCAACTTTGAGTTCCCTGTATTTGAGGTAGAAGAAGATGATGTTGAAGAGATTCCTGATGAGATTACCCGTTTGCTTGAGTACGAGGAGAAGATCATTCAGCCACATCTTGAGAATTTGGAAACAGTCAACTTGGGGTCTGAAGACTGCATTCGTGAAGTAAAGATTAAGGCACTCCTTGAAGAGTCTGTTAAGAAGGGATTGATTGAGTTGCTACGAGAATATGTCGACGTCTTTGCCTGGTCGTATAAAGACATGCCTGGTCTAGATACTGATATCGTGCAACATTTATTGCCGTTGAAGCCTGAGTGTGTGCCTATGAAGCAAAAGCTCAGAAGAACTCATCCTGATATGGCAGTGAAGATTAAAGAAGAAGTTCAACAACAAATTGATGCGGGGTTTCTGGTGACTTCTACATATCCTCAATGGGTGGCCAATATTGTGTCTGTGCCTAAGAAAGATGGAAACGTCCGAATGTGTGTGGATTATTGTGACTTGAATAAAGCTAGCCCAAAAGATGATTTTCCTCTACCACACATTGATATGTTGGTAGACAATACGGATAAATTCAATGTCTTTTCATTTATGGACGGATTTTCCGGTTATAATCAGATTAAAATGGCACTCGAGGATATGGAGAAAACAACATTCATCACACCTTGGGGAACATTCTGTTATCGAGTGATGCCCTTCGGTTTGAAGAACGTCGGAGTCACGTATTAACGTGCTATGACTACCTTGTTTCATGACATGATGCACAAGGAGATCGAGGTGTATGTTGATGATATGATTGCAAAGTCGAAAACGGAAGTTGAACATGTAGAACACTTGTTGAAGCTTTTCCAGCATTTGAGGAAGTACAAACTCCGCTTGAATCCGAACAAGTGTACATTCGGAGTCCGTTCCGGCGAGCTATTGGGCTTTATTGTCAGTGAGAGAGGTATTGAAGTTGATCCTGCCAAGGTCAAAGCAATACAAGAGATGCCTGTGCCCAAAACTGAGAAGCAAGTCCGAGGTTTTCTTGGTCGCTTGAATTACATTTCGAGATTTATATCCCACATGATTGCCACATGTGCGCCTATATTCAAGCTCCTCCGGAAAGATCAGCGTCATGATTGGACCGAGGATTTCCAAAAGGCCTTCGACAGTATCAAAGAGTATTTGTCCGAGCCTCCGATTCTGTCTCCGCCTGTTGAAGGGAGACAGTTGATTATGTACTTGATTGTGCTTGATGATTCCATGGGTTGTGTCCTTGGTCAGAAAGATGAATCAGGAAAGAAAGAATATGCAATATACTACTTGAGTAAGAAGTTCACCGACTGTGAGTCTCGGTACTCAATGCTTGAGAAGACATGCTGTGCTCTGGCTTGGGCCGCTAAACGTTTACGCCAGTATATGTTGAATCATACAACTTGGTTAATATCCAAAATGGATCCGATCAAGTATATCTTTGAGAAGCCTGCTTTAACTGGGAGAATTGCTCGTTGGCAGATGTTGTTATCTGAGTATGATATTGAGTATCGAGCTCAAAAAGCTATTAAAGGTAGTATCTTGGCTGACCATTTGGCGCATCAACCAATTGAAGATTATCAGTCCGTGCAATATGACTTCCCTGATGAGGAGATTCTATATTTGAAGATGAAAGATTGTGATGAGCCTACGCTCGATGAAGGGCCAGGGCCTGGTTCCCGATGGGGTATGGTGTTCGATGGCGCTGTCAATCAGTATGGAAATGGTATTGGGGCCGTGATTATTACTCTTCAAGGCACACATTTTCCTTTTACAGCAAGGCTAACTTTCAAATGCACGAATAATATGGCAGAGTATGAGGCTTGTATTATGGGTTTGGAAGAATGTATTGATCTTAGGATCAAACATCTTGATGTTTATGGCGATTCGACCCCTGTTGTTAATCAGATTAAGGGTGAATGGGAGACGAATCAACCTGGCCTTATCCCATATAGAGATTATGCGAGGAGGGTTTCAACTTTCTTTATTAAAGTGGACTTCCATCATATTCCTCGAGATGAGAATCGGATGGCGGATGCTCTCGCTACGCTTGCTTCAGTGATTGCTGTCAATTATTAGAATGAAGTCCCAAATATTACCGTGATACGCTTGGATAGACCAGCTCATGTGTTTGCAGTTGAGGAGGTGAAAGATGATAAGCCATGGTATTATGATATCAAGTGCTTTCTCCAAAGTCATACTTACCCGCCCGGGGAATCTGTTAAAGATAAGAAGACTTTGAGGAGATTATCTGGCAGTTTCTACCTTAATGGCGATGTGCTTTACAAGAGGAATTTTGACATGGTTCTGCTCAGATGCGTGGATAGACACGAAGCAGACCTGTTAATGACTGAAGTCCATGAGGGTTCATTTGGTACTCATTCCAATGGACATGCCATGGCAAAGAAGATGTTGAGAGCAGGCTACTATTGGCTGACAATGGAGTCTGACTGCTGCAAGTTCGTAAAGAAATGCCACAAGTGTCAAATTTATGCGGATAAGATTCATGTTCCTCCGACACTTCTGAATGTTATTTCCTCACCATGGACTTTCTCCATGTGGGGAATTGACATGATTGGCATGATTGAACCTAAGGCGTCGAACAATCATCGTTTTATTCTCGTAGCCATTGATTACTTCACCAAGTGGGTTGAAGCGACATCGTATGCAAATGTGACCAGGCAGGTGGTTGTGAGGTTTATCAAGAACCAACTCATACGACGATATGGTGTGCCAGACAAGATCATTACTGATAATGGATCTAACTTGAACAATAAGATGATGAAAGAGCTGTGTAGCGAGTTCAAGATCACATATCATAACTCTTCTCCCTATAGACCCAAGATGAATGGGGTTGTTGAAGCTGCTAACAAGAACATCAAGAAGATTATTCAGAAGATGGTTGTTACGTACAAAGATTGGCATGAGATGCTGCCATTTGCTTTGCATGGCTATCGTACATCCGTCCACACTTCAACAGGGGCAACCCCTTTCTCCCTTGTATATGGCATGGAGGTTGTGCTCCCTATAGAGGTCGAGATCCCATCAATGAGAGTCTTGATGGAAGCCAAGTTGACTGAGGCTGAATGGGTTCAGAGTCGTTATGACCAATTGAATTTGATTGAAGAGAAAAGATTAACTGCCATGTGCCATGGTCAGTTGTATCAACAAAGGATGAAGAAAGCCTTTGATAAGAAGGTCAAGCCTGGTGTGTTCCGAGAAGGTGACCTCGTACTCATGAAAGTCTTGTCTTTCGTGCCGGATTCCAGGGGCAAGTGGACTCCAAACTGTGAAGGTCCATATGTTGTTAAGAGAGCCTTTTCAGTCGGTGCTTTGTTGCTAACAACTACGGATGGGGAGGATTTCACTCGTCCTGTGAATTCAGATGCAGTCAAGAAATACTTCGCCTAAAAAATAAAAACAGAATAGCTCGCTAAGTCGAAAACCCGAAAGGGCGGCTTAGGCAAAAATGAGCGTCTCGGTGGATTGAAAACCCGAAAGGGCGGTCCAGGCAAAAGTTAGAGACATAAAAAATGAATTTATATCTCACTAGATTGAGTACCCCACCTTGGGGAAATCTAGGCAAAAATTAGGGATTTGGCAAGTCACTGCATCCTGACAAGACTTTGGTCTACAACTGTCGTCTATCAAGGATTCTCGCTCAGTCATCATCAACTGAAGTTTCGAATACAGTGGATTCAGAGTTGGTGGAGAAACTATCATTATGTTCAATGTAGCCCTTTTCCATGTATATCACCAATTTCAAATTTGTAAAGATCCATGGAGTCTCGCCATTTGCGGACTACCATTATCTTAAATAAATTTGAGCCATTATCCATTATCCATTATACACAAATGTTTGCATGTTTTAATTGATGAATATCATTGTTTTAAACAAATAAAGTTTTCGTAAATAAACTGTTTTAAACAAAGTGAACATTCACAATGACTGAAAGGATAAGTGGAATGTCCTCAGTGCTTTCCCAAGGATAGTATGATCACCAAAGGGTAATACATTTGTTCATATTTTGGCATTCTTGCTCCTTATCCCCTTCATCAGCTTTCAAGTTGTCTCCCCAGTGAGCGCAGAAAGAATGATACACTATCAGCTTCCTAGAGAGTCTGGTATGAGAAGTCCTCCTTAATGGCAGTGTATTGATTTGTCTTTTGGATTGCTTTCCACTAGTTGGATGCTCATCCAATGCATTCCCGGTAGTTCGTTTGTGTATATATACTTGTTTCTCCCGCGGAGATTTAGCAATCCATGTTTGCTATACGGTTAATCTGTGGATGATCTATTCTTTTCCATTTTTGCCTCTATCAGACACTGGCATTTGTTGTTTTATTAATTATATGGTTGTCATCCCTTGTGTGGACTGACCTAAAATCCCTTATAGATTGATAAAGGTTGATATGCTTTGAGTTGAGAATATTCCTTGTCTCACTATCCTGACTATCTACTCGCGAGGAAGATTGTCCTTCCCCAGCCTGAGTAGGAATCTCCAACGCAATAAGCATGTGTTCCCTGCAGAGCTATCTTTCCAGTTATTTGTCTTCTCAACAGAAGTTGCCTAGTGCAGTTGATGAAGGGCTTGCTTCCCATTTCATTTATTTTGGAAGGATGTCTCCCCGGTGTCGCTTGTTGTTGAAGGATTCATTTCCAATTTCCCCAGCCAGGGTAGTTCCCTCGAGAACATTTGCGGCTTGTCCCGTGTGGGGTTGCCAGATCAGAGTTTGATATTTGTATCCCCTCTGAGTCTGAAGATTTCTTCTAGCATTAAGAGCTGGTGGTGAATATATTTATTTCCTTCTCCAGTGGAGAAAAATGCTATTATTCCCCTTTTGCAGAGTTTCCTCTCCAGCAGATAGAATGAAGTGTTTTGATTGATGTACATCTGATTGGTGGTTGTTCCCCACGGAGTTTCACATCTTTCCTTGATAATTTTCCCCAGTAGAGTTTCTTCTCCGGGAGATCTTATTGTTATTTAACCGCTTGTCCCCGAGTGAGTTGATGGAAACTCCCCGACAGATTTTCTGCATCTTCCTTACGTCAGGATTGTTTGCTTCTGGAAGATTTCTCTTGTGCAGAGTGTCACCTCCTGCAGTTGGAAGCTTTGATTTTGCCTATTCCCCAGCTATAGTTAAAGTCTTCCCTTGGTTACTCTTATTTCAGAGATAATCCCCATCAGAGTTGAGTTCTCTGTTCGATTCATCTTCTTCCACTACTCCTGAATACGTCTTCTTTGTAGCCTCAGTGAGTGTAGCTTTGGGATAGGGTTTGATATCCCCGATGATTTATTTTCATCCTTTTTGGGTTATTCCCAAGCTGAGTTCTCCAGTAGGCTTCGTCCTTTTTGTCGAGACGTTTGCCGAGTGTCTGTTCGTGGTTCTTGGACTTGTTTGTGTTAGATATGTCTGTTTGTCAGCATTAATCATACACAAATCATGCATATACATGCATAATCACAGCATTCAGATATTCATGATTGCATTCTTTGCCATATATCTTTGCTTGTTATCTCCTGTTGTTGATGAAATGTTCTTCCCCAAGCAGATGTTTGTGTCTGATCTCTCCATATAGAGTCAGCCCCTTAGGCAGAAAGTGTTTATCTTTCCTTCTTTCTTCCCAACTGAGTTATGTCCTCGTGGATGATTATTATTTCAGTTTCCTCCCCAAGTGCGTATCGGGATGGAATTACTCCCCTGAGTTATATCCTCACGGGTTGAGTCTTGTTTGATTGTGTCATTCTAGTTTGTTCCTAGATGGAATTCCTTTCTTGTTATCCCCTGCAGTTCCCTGTGGTTCGGTTGTTCAATTGCTCAGTAACCAGTTGTAACACCTCAAAATTTGCCCCCCTCTCTTGGGACTAGCTTAGCATATTGCATCTCATTTTGTAGGACATTAGTCATTGCATATTGCATATCATGAGAAATAAGTAAATCATCCTCCTAAGTCTTGCTCAGAAGATAAAGAGGTTAAAAGATTCAAGCCTGAGGGTTTCATGAATTGATCACTAATCATCCGAGGTTTGTGCTTCAATTAGGGTTTCTTGGTTCCTCAAGGAGATTGGGTATTATCTTGGTTGGAATGGTACATCACCATCATCATGGTCTTATCATCACCAAGAGGTTCATTGTGCCTGATCATGTGCCTTGGGATTAGGGTTTTGACCTCTGGTCAATCTTAATCAGTTGCATTATACCAATCAGGGTTCTTCAAGGAGATGAGGTTTTTATTGAGATGGAGATCATCATGTGGTTTTGTTGAGCTTGTATAAGCTAGGGTTTCATGTTGGAGCCATTTCATCAAGAGATTGAGGCTCAAAACCATCTGTGCATGATCAAGTCATCTATCAACTGCAAAAGTCAACTGCAAAGTCAACTATTGGATTTGGAGGTGGGAAGTGATTAGAAATACTTCATTCATGTTCAAACAAGTCTCATTTGACATTTCAAACATCAACTGTGAAGAAAATAAAGTCAGGTCAAAACTTTCCAAAAATAGAAAGTGACTTATAATTTGAAATTGCCAAAAATGGAAAGGTTTTCAACTCAAGATTACATCATCAATAAAGTTTCAAATGAAATTTTGTTGAACATGAAAGTTGTATATCTTTCTCTCCCATTTCCAAAAAGTCTAAGATCATCAATTTCTCATGTGTGGTTAAGGAGATATGATCAAAACTTGGCCAAGTGAACATTGAACTTCAAATGAGCATAACTTCTCAACCAAAACTCCAATTCAAGTGGCTCTTTTTGCATTGTTCTTATTTTAACCTCTAGTTTCCAAATTTTGCATTACATTGCATGAATTACATTCACATAAATATTTGGAAATTCACTTGATTTTTGGAGGGAAAAATGGAATTTAAAATTTGTGCATCATTTGAACATGTGACCATCACCATTGACTCCAAAACAACATTTTGAGTGAAATTGGATCAAAATTCGTACTGTTCACCATGCATTTTCATGCATAAGGGTGAAAAGCTCAATTTGCCAAAACACTCCATAATTCACTAATTCCATTAGCATTGCCTTAATCCTTTCCTAATCATGTTTAGCATTGCATATATAAGCCTAATCTCTAACTGTTTTTCACAATTCCCAATTCTAGATCTAGAATTCTCAAAATTCATCAAACTTTTCTCTCATTTTTTTTTCTCAAATTCTTCAAACAATTTGCATTTCCTTTGCTTAATTCATGATTCTGAAGCATCACTGATCAAGATTGAACATAGATCCTAGGGAATTCGTGCACTTTGTTCATGCTTGAAGCTATGGAAGCAACAATGGTGAAATCCAATTCTGGTTGATGCAAGCACAATTAAGCTTCAATCCTCTTCCCAAACATTTGTACAAGCATCATAGAAGGACTGTTTGAGCATTGCAAGGCCAGAAACACAAGGATTCCAATTCTGCACATCAAGAGGTCACAGATTCAATCTCTTTATTTCTTGAAATTGTTATGCTATTATTGTAGATCTTTGTGAGCTGATTAAACTGAGCTTTGAACCACTAAAATCCATGCTATATTGAACGAGTTATGGTGATTTGAAGTTTTGTGCATGAAACTTAATTGCTTCGATTCTCCTTGGATATGATGATTTAGACTTAGCCATGCCTTGATTTGTGTTCTACATTGAAGGATCTTCATGTTCATGTGTTTAATTTCCATTTCTGGAGAATTTGTTCTTGAGGTGGATGAACACCTACTGTTCACGCGCGTTCTGTTGAAGAAGATGAAATGCAGAGTTTAAGGCAACGGTTTTGGATCAGTTTTGGCAACAGGAAAAGTGTTCTCTTAGGTTTGCGCTAGGGCTGAAGCGTGATTGGCTGCATGAGAAGCCCATGCAGCGCGCCATTTGCATGTTTGAATTGGCTGCGGGTTCGATTCCCCGCTGTAGCCATTTTCCAAATGCCATACATATTTTCCAATTTCCCTCCATTCATGTTCACATGCTTCTCTTACATTTTTTATTTTTTTTATCATCTTTAAAAATTCATAACAAATTAAATAATGATCCAAAAAATATGAGGATTTTTGCATTGCATTCCATTTTCTCTCTAGTTTTTTTGATGATTAATTCATAAATTGTGCACGGCTGGAAATTATATTGTGCTAGGGTTTGTGTACATGTGTCATATTCTTGACCTTGCCTTGCCATATCTTTTATGGAATGCTGAGATTTTATCCAATGCTCATGAAATTTTACATGTTGAAACTAGACATCTTGCTTGACATTTTGGTGTTGATTTGGTATTTTTATCATTTGTGGTTTCTGTTTTATGATCATGTGAATGTTGGTGTGACAATTTGTGTCACACCTTTGCTTGTTCATCTTATGTGATTAATTTGCCATGTCAAATGATCTCCAAATGTTCTGATTTTTTGTATGATGCTTGATATGAATGTTGTGAATGCTCATGATTTTTGGTGGAATTTGTGGGATTGATTTCTGATTTAATTGAGATTTTTCACTCTGGATGATCATATGTGAGCTTTTGAATTGCCTTGATTTTCATTTGTTTGTGAAATGCTTGTTCTTTATCCAATGGATGTGAAATTTTGCACACTAATTCTAGACATGTTGAATGTTGTTTTGGCTTTGGTTTGAGGTTTTTACCATGTTTCATTTCTGTTTTAGGCTTGTGCTAAGTTGGTGTGCCAAGTTGTGTCACATATGTGCTTGATTGTGTTTTCCTTGGCTTATGCAATTTGATTACCATGCCTAATGTTGTCCAAATGCTCTAATTGTTTGTGTGATGATCATCTTGTATGTTCTGTTTACCCATGAATTTTGCCAAGATTATTTGAAGCATTTTTGATTTATTGTGCATTTGTTCATTCTGATGTCTCAATGTGGTTACAATGTGTATACCTTGCCATATTTGGTTCATGAAATGAATTTGATAATTGATATTGATGTGAGACCTTTTGGATTGTGTTCTTGATTGAATGAAGTTGATTCATGTCAAATTTCATGTTCTGTTTTGGATTTTTTCTCCATCTTTGACCCTAGGCTTTGACCTAGTGGTTGGTTGCTTATGTTTGAGCTTTGATTTCAGGTGGAGCATTCAAGTTCCATAGTTGTTGGTGCTCTATCACTTGAGCCTTTGATGTTTACTTTTGACTGCTAACCTTGTGTGTTTTGTAGGGTTGTTAACTCATTTGATTTTGACTTGTTGGCTTATGTCTTTGCTCATTGGGTTTGACTGTTTGATATTCATGATTGTCTGTTTGCCTGTATAGTTGAACTGACTTGTGTGATGTTTCCACAGGTGCATTAGTTGCTTAAGTTCATTTTTGAACTTGCTTTTGCTTGGTTGCTTAACCACTTAGGTATGATATCTCTGACTTCATGTAGTCTGGAAGACCTGTCATGTTATGTGGGCAGGCACCTGTCTGAAGCCCTCCTTAAGAGGCAATGTTTGTGAATGTTTATTTTGTGCCAAGCAGGAAAAGTCCTCTTATGAGGCAATTGGCAGATAAAAGAGATGTGTAATCCGTCTCCTGCTAGTCAGTGTGTCATCCACTTTGCTCACACATCATGTGTTGATGCATTGTGGATATTAACCCAAGATCTTTGTTGTGTCAGTCATATGTGGAGAAGAGTTCCAACTTTCTGAACTCCCACTTTCATTTTTCTGAAGCTCTCCCAGGCCAGGGATAAGAGCTGTGAGGTCTTACCCTCACTTCCCATTTCATCCGCTTCACCCTAACTCTCAATGTTAGGGTTAAGAGCTAACTACACCCGATTCCAGTTGGCTTGTGTTTCACAACCTAACCTTGTATGAGCCCAATTGATTGCATATAGTGTGTGTGATTGTTTATTGTGCTTGTGTTGTTTGCCTGAGCTGTTTAGGATAACTTGCTGCCTGTGCAAGTTAGATAGAAACCTCAACCTAGGACCATTGTGGATTGCATGATAACTATTAGGCTCGAGTCAGTCTCCCTTTTAGTTTGTCATTTCCCAGTCTCTGGTTAGGAGAAAGTTTCTCCCCTGTTCAGGGGAACTACGTTGCCCTGATCCTCATACCAGATGAGGTACGTAGGCAGGAGATCGTACGAGGTCTCTCCGGGCACCCTTTTTCTTTTTTGTGTGTGTTTGCTTGACAGCTAGCAGGCTCGAGTACCAGACTCCCTGTTAGCTTGTTTGTTCAGCTTTTGTGTTGCTTTTGACGACTCGGCATCCGGTTAACCTCTTGTTTGTGTGGAGTCTGACGTAAGTCCAGCGATTGGCAGTCGGTTTCCTGTGTTTGTTTGTGTGCGTTTGGAGTCTGACATAAGTCCAGCGATTGGCAGTTGGTTTCCAGTGTGTGTTTGTTGGTTCAGAGTCTGATGTAAGTCCAGCGATTGGCATTCGGTTTCCATGTTTGCCTGTTTGTGCGGAGTCTGACATAAGTCCAGCGATTGGCAGTCGGTTTCCTGTGTGGGTTTTGTTTGGCATGCGTGAGCCGAACTACGGTAGCTCTGATTCTCATTCCATATGAGATACGTAGGCATAGGATGCGATATCCTAGCGAGCCCGTTCCCCTTTTCTTCCATCTGTGTTTATTCCAGTATGTATGTGCATTCTTTTGAGCAGTTTTAGTAACCTTATCCTATCTTTCTGAGCGTGGATCCCGTCGAGTACGACGGACGTGAGGGGTGCTAATACCTTCCCCTTGCGTAACCGACTCCCGATCCCATCTCTCTTTGGTCGCGAGACCATGTCTTTTCCAGGTTTACTTAGAGCGTTTCCTTTCCCCCTTTTGGGATAAATAACGCACGGTGGCGGCTCTGTTTGTTTTGTTTTCCCGCCGGTTGTTTTTCGCGGATTCGACAGCTGGCGACTCTGCTGGGGATTGAAGTTGACCTTTTGCTGGTCCATCTTCCCTAAGCGAGTCTCTCCTAGCGCTCTCTAGGATAGTTTAGGTTGCTTGTGTTGTTCTATTTATTGCATTTATGATTATTATGTTGTATATATTTGCATAAATGTTTGCATGCATCATACTATCATTGTGCTGTCTTCTGTACAGGTGGTTCCTCTGATTTGGGGGGGGGGGGGGTGTTCTGAGTGGGGCTAAAACCCAGGCCCGAGTATACACCTAGCATTAGTGTGGTCTCATGTTTCCTCACTTGCTTTATCAGCATGATGTTGCGACGTGACATACCACAAGCCGGACGAGGTTCTTCTGAGTGAGCTCTTCCGGGTGGAGTATTCCACTTTGGTTGGGTTATCTCTTTAGGGCTGTTGACTTCGGTGACCGTGCTTTCCCGGATCTTTGGTTTAGACGATCTTAAGAGAGCTGCAACGGCACACCCGAAAGGGCAAACCCGTTGAGTATCTTTCCCGATTGTCGAGACCATTATCCGCCTTAGGATGACTTGATTAGAATTCACCTGTGAGGGGAGGGTTGATTCTTACAGATGCATGTTCTGATGGTGACTTTGATGGTGACTAATGGTTCAGTTATTGATCAGAGTTCTATTTATAAGTCGGATTTATGGATTTATTTCTGAGACGCCGGAGTTCTGTCCGTGGTATTTATCAGTGGGGATCCGTTTATTTCAGGATTCCCTGGGCTGGTTCAGAGGGTCTTGTGGTTATCTGTTCAGAGGATCTCTGGTGATGATGGTGATGTATCCTTCAGTTCCGTTCATTTCGGAACCCCAAGTCGGATTTGTGGTTACTCAGTACCTCAGATGGTTGTGATCAGTTCAGAGGCTGTAACTCAGTGCAGTGGATGTTCAGATGACTTGGAGGATGGCACAGTGCATTGCATTCATACATCAGCATCATTCATATTTTGCATTTATCTGCATCTAACACATGTTTATCCATATGCAGGGGACATTCTTGATTGAGATCCTGGTTGAGAGACCTCTTTGATCCAGACATGAGGACCGGCTTGAAAGATGACGTCGTGTACAGTTTCTTTGATCCAGAGATCGGTGTGCTGAAGGAGATGATAACATTGATTACACCTGACCATGTGGGGTTGTTCCGTGAGGCATATGGTGGTATCCTGAAGTTGGTTTTCAGGCTCACAGACAGTGATAGGAGCGCCATTCACACTTTTCTCCAGTTCTATGACCCGGGCTTGAGATGCTTCGTGTTCCCGGATTACTTATTGGGACCTTTGATGGAGGACTATGCCAGCATCCTGGGTATGCAGATCCGAGATCAGATTCCATTCTATGTCACTAAGGCAGAACCCGATATTGCGGAGATTTCTCGTGCTCTTTATTTGAGCCCGGAAGTGACCAAGGGGGGGTTTGAAGGAGAAGGGAAAGTTACCCGGTTTTCATCTGAGTTTCTTGGAGGCTAAAGCCAAGGAGCATACTGTTTTAGGTGATTGGAGGGCCGTCTGTACCTTGATTGCTGTGAGCATTTATGGGACCATTTTGTTTCCTAATCAGAAGAACTTTGTGGACATTAATGCTCTCAGGTTGTTTATGCAGAGGAATCCTATTCCTACCTTGGTTGGAGATGTCTATTACTCGGTCCATAATCGGAACGAGAAGCGGCGTGGGGGACTGATCAGATGTTGTGCTCAGCTGTTGTACAAGTGGTTCATGGGGTATTTGCCTTCCAGAGGTGCTTTTGCTTTTCTTGATCCTACTGTCAAGTGGTCAGTCAGGTTGATGGGTTTGCGAGCCAATGACATAGCTTGGACTCACAATGGTATGGCTGGACGAGATTTCATTTACAGTTGTGGGAGTCTTCCCAATGTGCCTCTTATAGGAGTTCAAGGTTGCATTAATTATAACCCGACGCTTCTTAGGAGACAAATGGGGTTTGCTATGGAGGTTCCTCCTCTCGAGCGTGAGATTCAGGAGTCTTTCTATTTCCCGACTGAGGGTAATTTGTTACAGTTGAGGCAGGTGTCCGGGGCATGGCAAAATATTCAGAGAAAGGGCAAGGTTCCTTTTGGCAAGGTTAACAGCAGGTCTTTTCCTCCGTTTGATGATTGGCTTAGGAAGAGGATAGAGCTCACCCATCTACCATTTCCTGGAGGTGATCCTTGGTGTCCTTTGATTGAGGGTCCACGTTCTTCTGTCAGCATGGAGGAGTTCCTTGAGATGAAGAAAGCCAGAGATCAGCTGCAAGCAGAGAAGACTGAGTTGGAGATGAGTGTTGCTAGAATTCAGATGGCTAATCAAGAAATCAAAGGGAGAATAGAAGACCAGGATAGGAGACATGCCATGGAGGTGAAGCGCTTCGAGATAGATACTTCCTATTACCGTAAGATCAACCAAGCATTGGAATCGTCTACAAAGGAGCATGACCTTACCAAGGAGAAACTAGCTAGGGCCTTGAGGGTTATTGAAGATGAGAAGAGAAGGCAAATCCTTGTGAGGGATCAGAGAGATGCCAGAGCCAAAATCCTTGCTACAGAATAGGAAGCTGAGAAAGCGAAGATCATTGCTGAGAGAGATCACTACCTTGCTGAGAGGGATCATTACTTCCGTCAGATGAAGATTCACCAGAAGGAGATAGGGAGATTGCAGCAGGAGAACACTGAGCTTAGGTTCGCGGTGAAGTTTACCAAGATGGTTGATGATGTAGGGCCGTCTGTGGGACCTTCGTCATATTAGACCTTTCTTATTTGGGTTGGATTACTGTCAGGCCTGTTGACGGAATTCACTTGTTTGTATTTTCTTTCTGATTCTGGAGAATTGTAATTTGACTTGTATCAGCCTGATGTACAACTTTTGCACTTGTAGTGCACTTTTGGTATACAGTGGTTATTATCATTCAGTGATTGATCTTCAAGCTTTATTTGCTTATCTGTGCACACTCATCACACACACATGGTTGGGTGATATCTTTGTTAAATCATAATTCTCTGCACTGTATGGTGAACTCATTCGATGAATGTCAGAATGTTGCTGCTGAATTATTATCTGTCTCGATGAAACCAGGATCGAAAGACAGAGTGTTCCTCATATGGATAGACATTGCATTCATGCGTGAGTCATAATAACCTGTCTTCTGTTTTGCAGGTGTCAGTTTCTAACATGTTTGATTGACATAGGAATGATGAATCCACCCAGCGCTGACATTCTCGAGCTGAAAGAGAAGATGAGTGAGTTGATCAGTGTCATGCAAGAGTTCGCCTTGGGGCAGAAAGCAATTGCCGAGAAGGTGGGGAGGATTGAAGACTGGCTGAAGAAGGGGAAAATACAAGGAAACGCTTCGTTGTCTGGATCGAAGAAATCCTTTGGTAATGGTCAGCATAAGAGGGAGGATGGCGCGAGTACTGTGTATGCCCAGAGAGGATACGGTGGGGATCATTACTACCAGCACACTGTTGTGGTAACGATTCCTACTGGTAATCAATCGGTACAACAACAAAATCAGTTCCCTCAACAAAGAACACAGAGAGCTAGGTACCAATTGAGAGGAAATGGGATTGATCGTCAGTTTGATAAGCCACCCATGACGTATGCTCTTCTGTTGAAGAAATTAAAAGATCTCGGAATGGTACAATTGAGGACATTAGCTCCATTAAGATCAGATCAGCGGCCTCCTAATTATGATGAGAACGCCAAGTGTGAATTCCATTCTGGTGCATCTGGACATAACATTGAAGGTTGTAGAGCCTTTAAGCATGCCGTCCAAGACCTGGTGGATTCCAAGGCCCTCAATTTTACACTGTCACTGAATGTTGATGCTAATCCCATGCCGGCGTATGGTCAGGTGATGGTGGGTGTAATTGCTAAAGATTCAGATCGCGTCTGTGCGGTGGGAAAAGAGAATGACAGTGACTGTGAACTTGACTCGTAGGTAAAACCGTGCGTACCAGGGATGGAAGTCCAGAACTGGAAGGCCTAAAAGATCATCACTGTCACTCATCATGAAGAGTAATATTTCTGTTTTTCAATTCTGTTTGCATGAAAGCCATACGTTTTGCCCGAAACGTAATGGTTCATTGTAAGGGCCACCTCATGTTTCATTTTGCAACATTTTGCATCATTAATAAATGGATGTTTTTCACATTAAAAGCGGTGTTCCCTGTTTTTCATTTATTTTTGCAGTTTTAAAAATAAAAATGGCAATGTTTGTTTTCATTTTTCTTTCTTTTTGATTTGTCTCGTTCCGACTTCAAAAAACTATTCTCCCGATCTCGTTGATAACAATTCGGTTACACCTTTGTATGACTTCGACAATCCGATCTATCATGCCGAAGAATAAGGCGAAGAAGATTGTGATCTGCTGGAAATTAGCCAGGTTGTCGAAATAAGAGGAAAAGGTGATTTAATCGCACGAGGAGCGATTCAAGATTCTTATTCCAGGCATCGCCAGAGGTCAGAAAGGAAGTGGAAATTGGGGCCGCTTCAGAGGTAAGTCGAGAGCAGAATGGTAGCCCTGTTGAAAGAGCATGTGGATACCTTCGCCTGGTCGTATTAGGATATGCCAGGGTCGGATGTCGATGTCGTTGTGCACAAGCTACCATGGAGAGAAGACTGTCCTCTAGAGAAGCAGAACGCCAGTGCCACGTATCAGAATGACTTTGTTTCATGATATGATTCATCATGAAATTGAATGCTATGTTGATGACATGATAGCAAAGTCCCAAACAGAAAAGGGGCATCTGGTGGATCTGGCAAAGTTATTTGACAGAATTGAGACAACTCAGACGGGGGTTGAGTCCGAATCAGTGCACTTGTGGAGTGCTGTCCGGTAAACTGCCGAGGTTTATCGTGAGCGGATAAGAGGAATCGAGGTTGATCCTGCTAAAAAAAAAAGAAGCAATACAAGAAATGCCTGAACCGAGAACCGAGAAAGAGGTTCGTGGTTTCTCAGGTAGATTGAACTGCATTTCACGATTCATATCTCACCTAACAGCCACGTGCGAACCTATATTCAAGCTGTTGAGAAAAGATCAAACGGTCAGGTGGAATAATGGTTGACAAGGGGCATTGAGAAATAAAAGAATAAGTTGCAGGAGCCTCCGATTCTGTGGCCTCCCTACGGAGAGAGACCGTAAACCCTATACTTGACAGCCCTTGAGGGGTCTATGAGGTGTGTACTAGGGCAGCATGATGAGTCTGGTCGAAAAGAGCATGCAATTTACCTTAGCAAAGAGTTTACCGACTGTGAAACAATACATTCACTGCTCGAGAAAACTTGCTGTACTTTGGCATAGGCTGCTCGCCGATCGAGACAGTATATGCTGGTTCGTACCACTTTGTGGATTTCCAAGACGGATCCGATCAAGTATGTGCTTGAGAAGCTAGCATTGACCGAACGGGTTGCGAGAGGGCAAATGATTTTGATTGAATACGATATTCAGTACACCTCTCAGAAAGCAATCGAGGAGAGTGTATTGTCCGATTACATCGCCCCGCAACCCATTGAGGATTATCAACCAAGGAAGTTTGAGTTCCCTGATGAGGACATCTCGAGGTGCTCAAATCGAAAGATTCTGAGGAACCGATCCCGGAGGAGGGGCCTGACCCTGAATCTGAACGGATTCTGATGTCTGATGGGGGAGGTTAATGTGGATGAGTTAGTGCTGTTTTGGTTACGCCAAAAAGATCCCACATTTCTCTTGCTGCCCGACTGACAGGTGAAGACACCCGCAATGGTGGCTGAGTGCGAAACTTGTATCCTGGGTATCGAACCTCGTTGCGTACATCTACTGGGGCAATGCCTTCTGCGTAGGAGTATGAGGAGGAATCGGTGCTACCATTTGAGGTCCTAATTGGAGAAGGCTGAATGGGTAAAGACCCGGTACGAAGAGTTAAGCCTGATTGAGGAAAAGAGGCTGGCGGCCATTTGTCATGAGCAATTGTACCAGCAGCGGATGAAGCGTGCTTTTGACCGAAAGGTGAGACCTCGGGTGTATCACGTGGGTGATATGGTGCTGAAAAGGATCCTTCCTCCTCAAAACGATCGTAGGGGCAAATGGACACCCAATTATGAAGGTCCGTTCGTGGTCAAGAAGGTTTTCTCTGGCGGAGCCTTGTTGTTAACGACCATGGATGGCGAAGATTTTCCATCCCCTGTGAATGCGGATGCAGTTAAAAAATACTTTGTATAAGAGACCCGCTGGACGAAAAGAATAAAATAGTCCAGGCAAAAAAAGGGCATCCCGGCGAACCAAAGAAAAATGATGAAAAGGTTCGGGAAAAAATTAGGGATAAAAAAAAAAAGAAAAAACATACACCCGGCAAGTCGAAAACCTGAAAAGGCGGCTTGGGCAAAAAAGGGTATCCCGGTGGACTGAAAACCCGAAAGGGAGGTCCAGGCAAAAGAGGGATTGAAACGAACAACTGTGTCCGGCATGATCGTTTGTGCTTTGGATATGACATGGATAAATCCCCGACAGGGATCAATCAGAAGCGTCTTGTTCAGAAGGCAAAAAGCAAGGAGAGTCTGAGGACATATGGGGTGTAACCGAGTTGGAACTCGATGAGATCGCGGTTTCACATTGCCATTAGGATAGATTTTCCTTTTGTGTGCAATTACCTCTTTTCAGGAATTGCTTCCTGTGTATTGCTCAATTTTGAGCCACACCTTTTCAATCAATAAAATGCATATTCAGTCAAATAATTTTTTTTTGTTTTCATTACCGCTTTGATTGCAAAAACATCCAATTGTTTGTGATAAAGAATCTTTGCATTTTAAAACATGGAGATCCCTTCCAATGCATGCTTATAAGATTGAAAACTTGAAATCTTATTCGGAAGGTTGAGTGACCCGAGTGTTGAAATCTTGACACGTCTGGGGCACGTTTTTATCTAACGATCTCTTTTGCAGGTGTTGTTAGGTATTTTCACTCACTTGCAGGTGTGATGTGACGCTTTTGACAAAAGATCCCCGTGGAGTCCAATCAGGGACGAATGAATGAAGGAATAGTGAAAAGACGACGAAAGACGTACGACGATCCTTGAGAATTAATCAAGAAGACTCTTCAAAGTCTGAGGATTGGAAAGTTTGTATAAATCCAAAGAGTTCGATCGCCGTAGAGTACGGAGAAGTCAAGGATACAAGGTGATGAATCCGAAAAGTCCAGACGAGTCTGGGAGTTCTCAAAATTGGAAAGCTGACATTAGGATTTAGATGGTGAATACCAGGGTTCGACGAGTCGACGGGTGTTCTGCGCCAGAATTTCCTTGTTTCCCCAAGCAGAGTTGGGATTGTTACCTCCCCAGCAGATTCAGGGTCCGAGTCTTCCCTAGCAGGGACGGGATGATTATCTCCCCAGCAGGTTTTAAATCGATGTTTTCTCAGCAGCCAGGCCTGAAGGTTGCTATCTCCTAGCGGAGGTGTCTGTGGGTAGTTGTTTCCCCTAGCATGGCGGAGCTTGTTAATTCCCCAGCAAGTCAGAGACCGTTGTTTCCCCACAGAGTGCGTTGTTGGTTTCTACCCAACGAAGTCCACAAGCGGGTCGGGTGCAGAGGAGGTCATCCCTGGTAAGGGTGATCCTTTCCCAGCAGCAGTGCTATTCCCCAACAGGGTGGAGGTTGGAGCGACAGCGAGTTCCTCAGCAGAGTGCCTTGAGCTCTCCAGAAGAGTCCCTTAAGGGGGATACTTTTTATGCA
The DNA here is from genome assembly GCF_024323335.1 of Lathyrus oleraceus. NCBI lineage: Eukaryota > Viridiplantae > Streptophyta > Magnoliopsida > Fabales > Fabaceae > Lathyrus > Lathyrus oleraceus. Next base: position 15,837,451 of record NC_066582.1, read on the forward strand.
TTCATCATGTAGATAAGCATAGCATGTTGCATAGCTAATTGCGTAGCATTTCCATGATTATGGAGCATTACGCTAATAAAAATCATCATCATGCATCAGCATTGCAAGCATAAGCTAGTCTCAAGCCGTGGTTACTGTTTGAGAGGTGGTTTCGCCAGAGGGTGAAGATGTTACTCCGAGGAGTTTGGCATCGTGATTTTGAATCAACAAGTATTCCCCAGTAGTGCGATATTGGAGGGAGAGTTTCTGTCGGGCGGGGATGGAAATGATAATTCAAGAAGTTTCGGGGTCCAAAAAGTAAAGTAAAGAGAAAAAGGTAATCCCCAGCTAAGCGCAAAGTGTTCGTTTGCTAGGGTTGAATAGAGAATAGCCGGTTCATGGCTTGTTATCCCCAGCATGGGTCGTTGGCACACGTGCCGCCTCATTTATCACTGTTTCTCATTTCTGCCGATGCTGACCGACATGACAAATTTTCGGGTATTCAGACCGATGTGGCGTTCAGGCCAGGTTTCCGGTGTTCAGACCGAGGTGGTATTCAGACCATAGTTTCCGATTTCCAGATCGAAGAAGTTTCCGACGATCAGGTCGAAGTACTTGTGGCATTCCGGCCAGTTTTCCGGTGTTCAGACCGAGGAGGTATTCAGACCATAGTTTCCGATTTCCAGATCGAAGAAGTTTCTGACGATCAGGTCGAAGTACTTGTGGCATTCCGGCCAGTTTTCCGGTGTTCAGACCGAGGTGGTATTCAGACCATAGTTTCCGATTTCCAGATCGAAGAAGTTTCTGACGATCAGGTCGAAGTACTTGTGGCATTCCGGCCAGTTTTCCGGTGTTCAGACCGAGGTGGTATTCGGACCAGTTTCCGATTTCCAGATCGAAGAAGTTTCCGACGATCAGGTTGAAGTACTTGTGGCATTCTGGCCAGTTTTCCGGTGTTCAGACCGAGGTGGTATTCAGACCATAGTTTCCGATTTCCAAATCGAAGAAGTTTCCGACGTTCAGGTCGAAGCACTTATGGCATTCAGGCCAGTTTTCCGGTGATCAGACCGAGGTGGGCATTCAGGCCAATTTCCGATTTTCAGATCGAAGAAGCTTCCGAAGTTCAGATCGATGCAGCTTGCGGCACTCAGGCCTGCTTTCCGGTATTCAGACCGAAGTGGCGTTCAGGCCAGTTGTTGCGCATTCAGGCCAATCTCCCGGTGTTCAGACCGATATCAATACTCTCATACTACGATGCTCAGTATTCAAACTGACGAGTGGCGTTCAGGTCATGGTTATTCCTGTGTTACCATTTATTTTGGTAGCCAGGTCAACATTCTGTTTCGGTATTCAGGCCGATTTTCTCCGTGCCAGACGGATTATTCTTTTCAAGATTGCTTCTTCGCCGATTCTGACAGGCGTTGTTAGTTATTTTCCCATCAGAGTGCAAATTGTTCGTCTGTTCTTGGTATTCAATCACTCTTCACCCTGATCATCTGAAAGCCGAGGATATTCATATCGACAGGTTCATAGTGGATTGAATAGGGGCAGCTGTAACACCTCAAAATTTGCCCTCCTCTCTTGGGACTAGCTTAGCATATTACATCTCATTTTGTAGGACATTAGTCATTGCATATTGCATATCATGAGAAATAAGTAAATCATCCTCCTAAGTCTTGCTCAGAAGATAAAGAGGTTAAAAGATTCAAGCCTGAGGGTTTCATGAATTGATCACTAATCATCTGAGGTTTGTGCTTCAATTAGGGTTTCTTGGTTCCTCAAGGAGATTGGGTATTATCTTGGTTGGAATGGTACATCACCATCATCATGGTCTTATCATCACCAAGAGGTTCATTGTGCCTGATCATGTGCCTTGGGATTAGGGTTTTGACCTCTGGTCAATCTTAATCAGTTGCATTATACCAATCAGGGTTCTTCAAGGAGATGAGGTTTTTATTGAGATGGAGATCATCATGTGGTTTTGTTGAGCTTGTATAAGCTAGGGTTTCATGTTGGAGCCATTTCATCAAGAGATTGAGGCTCAAAACCATCTGTGCATGATCAAGTCATCTATCAACTGCAAAAGTCAACTGCAAAGTCAACTGTTGGATTTGGAGGTGGGAAGTGATTAGAAATACTTCATTCATGTTCAAACAAGTCTCATTTTACATTTCAAACATCAACTGTGAAGAAAATAAAGTCAGGTCAAAACTTTCCAAAAATAGAAAGTGACTTATAATTTGAAATTGCCAAAAATGGAAAGGTTTTCAACTCAAGATTACATCATCAATAAAGTTTCAAATGAAATTTTGTTGAACATGAAAGTTGTAGATCTTTCTCTCCCATTTCCAAAAAGTCCAAGATCATCAATTTCTCATGTGTGGTTAAGGAGATATGATCAAAACTTGGCCAAGTGAACATTGAACTTCAAATGAGCATAACTTCTCAACCAAAACTCCAATTCAAGTGGCTCTTTTTGCATTGTTCTTATTTTAACCTCTAGTTTCCAAATTTTGCATTACATTGCATGAATTACATTCACATAAATATTTGGAAATTCACTTGATTTTTGGAGGGAAAAATGGAATTTAAAATTTGTGCATCATTTGAACATGTGACCATCACCATTGACTCCAAAACAACATTTTGAGTGAAATTGGATCAAAATTCGTACTGTTCACCATGCATTTTCATGCATAAGGGTGAAAAGCTCAATTTGCCAAAACACTCCATAATTCACTAATTCCATTAGCATTGCCTTAATCCTTTCCTAATCATGTTTAGCATTGCATATATAAGCCTAATCTCTAACTGTTTTTCACAATTCCCAATTCTAGATCTAGAATTCTCAAAATTCATCAAACTTTTCTCTCATTTTTTTTCTCAAATTCTTCAAACAATTTGCATTTCCTTTGCTTAATTCATGATTCTGAAGCATCACTGATCAAGATTGAACATAGATCCTAGGGAATTCGTGCACTTTGTTCATGCTTGAAGCTATGGAAGCAACAATGGTGAAATCCAATTCTGGTTGATGCAAGCACAATTAAGCTTCAATCCTCTTCCCAAACATTTGTACAAGCATCATAGAAGGACTGTTTGAGCATTGCAAGGCCAGAAACACACGGATTCCAATTCTGCACATCAAGAGGTCACAGATATAATCTCTTTATTTCTTGAAGTTGTTATGCTATTATTGTAGATCTTTGTGAGCTAATTAAACTGAGCTTTGAACCACTAAAATCCATGCTATATTGAACGAGTTATGGTGATTTGAAGTTTTGTGCATGAAACTTAATTGCTTCGATTCTCCTTGGATATGATGATTTAGACTTAGCCATGCCTTGATTTGTGTTCTACATTGAAGGATCTTCATGTTCATGTGTTTAATTTCCATTTCTGGAGAATTTGTTCTTGAGGTGGATGAACACCTACTGTTCACGCGCGTTCTGTTGAAGAAGATGAAATGCAGAGTTTAAGGCAACGGTTTTGGATCAGTTTTGGCAACAGGAAAAGTGTTCTCTTAGGTTTGCGCTAGGGCTGAAGCGTGATTGGCTGCATGAGAAGCCCATGCAGCGCACCATTTGCATGTTTGAATTGGCTGCGGGTTCGATTCCCCGCTGTAGCCATTTTCCAAATGCCATACATATTTTCCAATTTCCCTCCATTCATGTTCACATGCTTCTCTTACATTTTTTATTTTTTTTATCATCTTTAAAAATTCATAACAAATTAAATAATGATCCAAAAAATATGAGGATTTTTGCATTGCATTCCATTTTCTCTCTAGTTTTTTTGATGATTAATTCATAAATTGTGCACGGCTGGAAATTATTTTGTGCTAGGGTTTGTGTACATGTGTCATATTCTTGACCTTGCCTTGCCATACCTTTTGTGGAATGCTGAGATTTTATCCAATGCTCATGAAATTTTACATGTTGAAAATAGACATCTTGCTTGACATTTTGGTGTTGATTTGGTATTTTTACCATTTGTGGTTTCTGTTTTATGATCATGTGAATGTTGGTGTGACAATTTGTGTCACACCTTTGCTTGTTCGTCTTATGTGATTAATTTGCCATGTCAAATGATCTCCAAATGTTCTGATTTTTTGTATGATGCTTGATATGAATGTTGTGAATGCTCATGATTTTTGGTGGAATTTTTGGGATTGATTTCTGATTTAATTGAGATTTTTCACTCTGGATGATCATATGTGAGCTTTTGAATTGCCTTGATTTTCATTTGTTTGTGAAATGCTTGTTCTTTATCCAATGGATGTGAAATTTTGCACACTAATTCTAGACATGTTGAATGTTGTTTTGGCTTTGGTTTGAGGTTTTTACCATGTTTCATTTCTGTTTTAGGCTTGTGCTAAGTTGGTGTGCCAAGTTGTGTCACATATGTGCTTGATTGTGTTTTCCTTGGCTTATGCAATTTGATTACCATGCCTAATGTTGTCCAAATGCTCTAATTGTTTGTGTGATGATCATCTTGTATGTTCTGTTTACCCATGAATTTTGCCAAGATTATTTGAAGCATTTTTGATTTATTGTGCATTTGTTCATTCTGATGTCTCAATGTGGTTACAATGTGTATACCTTGCCATATTTGGTTCATGAAATGAATTTGATAATTGATATTGATGTGAGACCTTTTGGATTGTGTTCTTGATTGAATGAAGTTGATTCATGTCAAATTTCATGTTCTGTTTTGGATTTTTTCTCCATCTTTGACCCTAGGCTTTGACCTAGTGGTTGGTTGCTTATGTTTGAGCTTTGATTTCAGGTGGAGCATTCAAGTTCCATAGTTGTTGGTGCTCTATCACTTGAGCCTTTGATGTTTACTTTTGACTGCTAACCTTGTGTGTTTTGTAGGGTTGTTAACTCATTTGATTTTGACTTGTTGGCTTATGTCTTTGCTCATTGGGTTTGACTGTTTGATATTCATGATTGTCTGTTTGCCTGTATAGTTGAACTGACTTGTGTGATGTTTCCACAGGTGCATTAGTTGCTTAAGTTCATTTTTGAACTTGCTTTTGCTTGGTTGCTTAACCACTTAGGTATGATATCTCTGACTTCATGTAGTCTGGAAGACCTGTCATGTTATGTGGGCAGGCACCTGTCTGAAGCCCTCCTTAAGAGGCAATGTTTGTGAATGTTTATTTTGTGCCAAGTAGGAAAAGTCCTCTTATGAGGCAATTGGCAGATAAAAGAGATGTGTAATTCGTCTCCTGCTAGTCAGTGTGTCATCCACTTTGCTCACACATCATGTGTTGATGCATTATGGATATTAACCCAAGATCTTTGTTGTGTCAGTCATATGTGGAGAAGAGTTCCAACTTTCTGAACTCCCACTTTCATTTGTCTGAAGCTCTCCCAGGCCAGGGATAAGAGCTGTGAGGTCTTACCCTCACTTCCCATTTCATCTGCTTCACCCTAACTCTCAATGTTAGGGTTAAGAGCTAACTACACCCGATTCCAGTTGGCTTGTGTTTCACAGCCTAACCTTGTATGAGCCCAATTGATTGCATATAGTGTGTGTGATTGTTTATTGTGCTTGTGTTGTTTGCCTGAGCTGTTTAGGATAGCTTGCTGCCTGTGCAAGTTAGATAGAAACCTCAACCTAGGACCATTGTGGATTGCATGATAACTATTAGGCTCAAGTCAGTCTCCCTTTTAGTTTGTCATTTCCCAGTCTCTGGTTAGGAGAAAGTTTTTCCCCTGTTCAGGGGAACTACGTTGCCCTGATCCTCATACCAGATGAGGTACGTAGGCACGAAATCGTACGAGGTTTCTCCGGGCACCCTTTTTCTTTTTTGTGTGTGTTTGCTTGACAGCTAGCAGGCTCGAGTACCAGATTCCCTGTTAGCTTGTTTGTTCAGCTTTTGTGTTGCTTTTGACGACTCGGCGTCCGGTTAACCTCTTGTTTGTGTGGAGTCTGACGTAAGTCCAGCGATTGGCAGTCGGTTTCCTGTGTTTGTTTGTGTGCGTTTGGAGTCTGACGTAAGTCCAGCGATTGGCAGTTGGTTTCCAGTGTGTGTTTGTTGGTTCGGAGTCTGATGTAAGTCCAGCGATTGGCATTCGGTTTCCATGTTTGCCTGTTTGTGCGGAGTCTGACATAAGTCCAGCGATTGGCAGTCGGTTTCCTGTGTGGGTTTTGTTTGGCATGCGTGAGCCGAACTACGGTAGCTCTGATTCTTATTCCATATGAGATACGTAGGCATAGGATGCGATATCCTAGCGAGCCCGTTCCCCTTTTCTTCCATCTGTGTTTATTCCAGTATGTATGTGCATTCTTTTGAGCAGTTTTAGTAACCTTATCCTATCTTTCTGAGCGTGGATCCCGTCGAGTACGACGGACGTGAGGGGTGCTAATACCTTCCCCTTGCGTAACCGACTCCCGATCCCATCTCTCTTTGGTCGCGAGACCATGTCTTTTCCAGGTTTACTTCGAGCGTTTCCTTTCCCCCTTTTGGGATAAATAACGCACGGTGGAAGCTCTGTTTGTTTTGTTTTCCCGTCGGTTGTTTTTCGCGGATGCGACACTAGTGATCGTTCATCCTTTCCCCAGCGGATGTGGCCTTCTACCGAGTAACTGGTAGTTGTAAGTCCTATTTCTGTGGTTTTCTACCCAGTAACCGGTAGATGTAATCCCCTCTTTGTTGGTTATCTTTACCCAGTAACCGGTATTGATATTCCTTTGTTTTTGAGTATACCACCAAGTAACCGGTGATATATCTCTTGGATAGTTGCTCTTGACAGGCAATTTATCCCTAGCGAGTCATATTTCATTTACCCTTGTTTGGTGATGATTGTTTCTCCTTCTGATTGGTCATTATTTTATACCCAGTAACCGGTATCCCGATGTCCTTTCTTTTTGGTCGATTTATCCTTTATTAACCCAGTAACCGGTTGTGGATAATCTTCCATGCGAGTATGTTATCAACGTTTTTACCCATATAACGGTAGTAGATAATATATCTCATGCGCTCTTCAGTCGAAGTCTTTTGCTTCCCATGTCGAGTAAGATTCGTATTTCCTTGTGGAATCGAATGTCCATCCTGTAAGTCGATTTTGCTTTTTTTTCAGCCCTCCTTTCGGATGATGAGTGTCTTGGATATGTTCCCAATTCATGCCTGGTTGGTCACCTATTATATACCCAGTAACCGGTATCCCTGGTGTTCCTTCCTTCTGCTCCCTATTATGACTTTTTGTCCCCTGTGGAGTCAGATTCTCTTGAGTTGAGATGTGCCTTTCGGGTCCTCCTCAGATGTTTCGGATGATTGATATCTCTCACCCTTATACCGGTCTTAGATATTCTTTCTCCCTGAGCGTGTTGTCCTCTCACCCAGTAACCGGTGTTTCGATGACATGTCTCTCTTTGAGTTTATTACCCAGTAACCAGTAATATCTCATTGTTTCTTTCTCAGCTGTGTCCTTTGTGGACATCCCCGTCTGAGTCCGGATTTTTATCCGACGTATCCTTTGTGGATAGTTTTGCTGTATTGGCATATTCCCCAATACATGCATCTTTGCATCGACTCGAGTCTTTCCATCGATTTATTTTCGTGGAATCTCTTCGTGTCTCCTAGCAAGTTTTCAAGTCGTGACCTGCTCACGCATTTTTACCTTATTTCCCCCCAGAGTCTCTGTCTCCCTAGTGAGTGTGTTACTCCTATGGATTTTCAGTTTCTCCTGATTTCTTTTCCTTTGTGGCAATTATTCACCATGAATATTTTATTTTGCATGCATACATTTGCATCATAAGGTCTCTTAGGGACCAAAATTTGTCTCTTTGTTATTATTTAAGCTCATTCTATCTCGTCGAGACGAAGATTTTAACCTTCATATTTCCGGCTAGAACGACCTTAAATAGGGGCATCTGTAAGATCCTAATTTTGACCCTAAGATCCCTCATGGCATCATGTTATTGCACAAGTGCATTGCCTCAAGGATCATAGAATGTTTGGCTCCTTAACCCTAGGGTTGGGATTTGTCTGAGTGTTTTGAGATCACCAAGTATGCTTGTATTGTAAGTTATTGCTTTTCTTATTTGATTACTAACCAAAATCACAAAAATATGTCACTAACTCTTTTGTTTTGAAGCTCAAATGATCATGTGCTCCCCAATGCTCCTAGGGGGCTCCTATGCCCAATGCAATGGTTAGATGAAGATGAGAAAAGCATGGCAATGGTCCACAAATTTCCTAATCATCATATATGTCTCCCAAGTATCTCAATTTGTCAATTTGATCAAGATAACCCAAAGGGCTTGAAGATTGTTTCCCAAGGAAACCCTAATTTCACTGTGCTTTGACTGTGCCTTGCTCATGAAGCAATCTCAACCTATGATCAAATTTAATCAAGGGAAGTTCTTTCATTCATCATTTTATGCATATATGAGCCTATTTGAGGCCCCTCAATCATTTATTCATCAAGATTGGAAGTTTAGCCTTGAAAAGTTGACCAGTCAAGTCATCTGACTAAGCTGAAGATCAATAAGATATAACATTTGATGTGTTTGTCAAATGAAGATGACCCCAAGATAAAAACGTTTCCTACGAACCATTTGAACAACTTTCATGTTCATCAAAAATATATTTGAAGCTTGGAAAGTCATCATTCATTTCAAAACATTATAGGTCATTTTGACTGAAACCCTAATTTTGGGTCAACTTACCAAGGGCATAACTTCTTTAATTTTTATGATTTGGAGGTAATACCAAGTGAATTGGAAATATTGATATGTCTACTTCAAATGATATGTTGGACAAAATTTCATAATCCTAAAAGAAATACATGTGATAATGAAAAATATTATAGGTCATCTTGGACCTAATTCATTGAATTTGAAAAAGTACCCAACTTCAAATGCCCATAACTTTGTCATAGAAAATCCAAATGATGCAAACTTTGAGTCTATATTGACCATATGGAAAAGATATACAACTTTGATGTTGGAGATGTTTTCATTTGAAGCTTTCATCATAAAAACAAAGGGGTTTGGTTAAGCTTGCTTTTGGTGAAAAATTTTCAAAGTGATTTGAATATGTTTTGTACTTGAAGTTTCCCATCCAGTTTTGATCAATTTGAAAATGCCAAATGATTTTTTTCCCAACATGAATTTTGTTCCTTATTTCAAGAGATTTCCAATCATTACTCACAATAGTCCTTGGGGTCTACCATTTGTGAGTTTCGAAATTCTTTTCATTTATGTGCATTTTGGTATTTTTATGTTATAACTTGGTATGCAAGTTGCTTCAGTCCAATGTGCATGTCCAAATGCATTTCACTTGATCTCAGCATGTTGCTTCAGCCATCAATAGGCCTTCCACACGCCCACACAGGCCCATGCATCCAATTTTCAAATTCTCATGCACATGAACAAAAAGTGTGATCAGCCACATTCAACTATAAATAACACCCTCATGAGCTTCATTGGTGAACCTTTTGGAGATCCCAAGTGCTGCAGAAGTGAAACCACACCCTCACCAAAGGAATCACTCAAAAAAAATTCATACTTTCGAGCTTGAAATTCAGTATCATTAGCTGAGTTTTAAAGCCAGATTCCTTAGCCAATCACTTCCATTACACTCAAGGATCAAAGAGGAGCAAGGATCTTGGAGAATTCGTGGCCAGAAGTTCATCAATTTGAAGGTATCCATTCAAACTTTTTGGATCTGAATCTCTTAATTCAATGTAGCATTCTTGTGTTTCTGTGGTTTTCTGAAGTCCTCATACTTGAGGCAAGCTTATGATGCATTTAATTTATCATTTCATGAACAACCAGTATGAACACCATGATTTTCTCCTTCATCTTTCTTTCAATATAGGAAGAGTGAGGGAAATCCATTGGTACAGTGATAATCTACATCACACGAGCTTCATTTCCATGACCTTGTTTTTAATTTTCATTAAGATTTATTTTCTACAACTGGTGGCCGGAGTTTGTGTGTCTGGCCGGAGAAGATGGTGGTTTCCACCACCACCACCACCACGTGTGCACGTTCGTGGCCATTGGATCTCCTTGCCATGATTTAATCTTGTTCATTCATTTTAATTACTTGATTTAATGCACCATGCTTCGCGTTTGACTCAAGTGTAGCGTGCATCATCAGATCTTAGCCATGCCTTGTGCCACGTCAATTAATGAATTGTGGATCAGATGGCAGTGCATTTTTCACTTATTTTCATTTTTTTTATTTTCTGTTAATTCATTCTATTTTCAAAGTTCATTAAAAATTCATTTGAAGTCAGAAAAATATGAGACTAATTCCAAAAAAAATCTTGAAAAATCTAGTTTCATATTATGATTTTTAATTATTTTTGTGACTTCATTTGATATTTTTTAGGAATTACTTGGTTTTTAATGATTTTAATTCATTTTAAAATACTTTTTGACTTTTAAAAAATACAAAAATATTTTCATAGCATCTATGGATCATGATAATTCAATGTAAAATAGTCTCAATAATTTCTTGTTTGATTTGAGATTATTTGAGATTTTCATTCATATTATGCTATTTTTGGTTGTTTTTAATTGATTTTAATTACTTTCTAATTTCAAAAATTTGTGAGAAAATTAGTCAAATCTTGTTTGACCATGTTGAACCTATGAGAATTTAATTGGACTTTTTGAAGTTGCTTTGAATTAAATTTGAGGTTCCATTTGGTTTGTTCATTTTTTATTTGTATTTTACTTTAATTCAAAAAATACCAAAAAAATATCATTGACTTCTTGACTTATTATCTTCATTTCTCTTCTATTTGGTGTTAATTGAGGTTGAATTGATTCAACTTTGATCAAATTCATTGAATCTTGTGGTTTAAAAATCCTTAAGGATCATCACCTAGAAAGATGAATGAATTTGATCAAGGATGAGTTATCCCTTGGTCAATTGGGATTGTTTGTTGACTTCTTACCCCCTCCCTTTCATCTTCATCCGTTTCTTTCCACCAATGGCCAATGAGTTAAAGTCTTGAGGTTGGTCTTGACAAATGAGAAGCTTAACCTTCTTTGATCCAAACCAAACTCAACTTGATCCATAATCAAGTGAGTTATTTTGTGTCAAAGATAGATTTCTTTTTTGGTCAAGCAAATAGCCAAAAGTCAATACAAGGCCCTTCCCCTTTTGTTTGGCATGGCAAGTTTATGGAGCTTGACTTACTAGTCATGATCTCTAACTTGTGTTCTTTGCCTATATTATTATTGATCGGCCTCAGATAGGTGTGACTACTACATTAGTCCACTTACGATTGCTTAACATAGCGCTACACTGTCTTATGACAAGCTAACATAACCTTACTAACTACTAACTTTAATTTGAGCTTTTAAATTCTTGTCATTTACTTTTAATGTCATTTATTTCTTGCTCATTATTCATCTTGATTTTCATCTTTGCTCACTTGAGCACATATTTTATGTTTATGTCATTTTCCTTTCGCTCATTTGAGCTCATTATTGTATATAAATATATTGCTATTTTGTGTTGTTTTGTGTTTGTTTTGATGTGAACCAAAAATGCAAAAGGAGAAAGGACTTAGAATTATGACTTACCCATGCTTAAAGGAGTTCAAGAGCAACTAGGTCTCATGCCTTTAGAATGCAAAATATGTTGAAGAGCAACTAGGCCCCATGCCTTTAGAATGCTAAAATTCAAAGTTGACCCCAAAGGACTTCTCCTTCAAACTTATTCTTTGTCCATTCCCTTTATTGTGCTATGAACTTTTTGATGTTTGCTTTTGTGTGATAGGGATCCCATCTTAAGATTGTGAAAGAAGGACCAATGTCATGAGTAGCCAAGTTAAGAGCCAAGCCAAATGGAGATCCTAAGATCTTGAATTCAAATTATTGATTGCTTGTTTGTGTGCTAAGTCCAAAGAAAAGGATCATCTTGAGTCATCTCTATGACTTCAAGAAAAGGAACTCCAAGGGTTTTTTCTTTCCCCTCTTATCTTTGTTTGCTTTAGGAATAACCCTTATTTCTTCTCCCCACTCTAACCAAGCCAAAAATCATTTTCAAAAATTTGACTTTATTTCAAATTAGAAACCTAGGCCTTAAGCCTTTGACTTTTCAAAACCATTTTCGTAAATACTCGTTGTGAATAAACTTTAATCCCACTTTGACTTCATTTTGTAAATAAATTTAACTTGTAAATATAACCCATTTCAAGTTGTTTTGTGGTTCCAATGGCCACCTTATTAAAACCTTTTCAAAAACATTAGTCATACGTTTGAGTTATCATAGTGGTTTATGTAAATCTCACCTCATCCTTAGTGTTGGATTATAAGCCTTCCATGCTTATTATAGGGTTAACCCCTCACTAGCATGTTGAAGCCTTCCTCACATGGTGGATTGTTGGTTTAGGTTGAGTTTTCTCCCTTTGATAACAAAAGACCTTAAGGCTTTTGATAAAAATCAATTCATCAATCTTTTGAGATTTTTACCCCGAACTACGAGGTTTTGATCCTCCTTTGTGATGGTACGTAGGCAATGGGTTCATCCATTCAAACAATAAATTTTTTAAATATAACTTATTCTCTTCTCATCCCTCCAATCTTTTGCACAAATATTTTCACAAATACCAACCTACAACACATATTTTGAAAAAGAGGTTCCCTTAAAGTACTAAGGATGTTTTGGATGCGTAAAACCTTCCCATTTCATAACCAACCCCCTTACCTAGATCTCTGACATTTTTATTAGTTTTTAATTTGAAAAACTTCTTACTTGGCTTTTGTTCGCTTTTTAGCCTTTCCTTTGGACAAATAAAAGTGCGATGACGACTCAAATTGTATGTTGACTTTTGGTTTAGTCAATAAACCTAAAAGTAACGAAAACCCCACTACAGTTGTCATGGTAATCTACATGAAAATAATGAAAATATAAGTATCAATAACATATTTAATTAGGCCTTTAATTAAATATGCTCCCACTATTTTACTCAAAACAAATGACCCTCACCATTTGATTCGGAAAATCCCGTTGGAAGATTTTCTAGTGGGTCGAGATCCACATTTCACTTTGTTTTAAGTCCGCGTAGGCGGATTACACAAAACTAGGTTATTTAGGTAGGAACTCCTTCCAATTGTATCTAATAGAACTCTCGACTATTTTAGTTGGGTGAATAACTCCTTATTCCAATCCATCACATGGATCATTTCCAACTCTTGCTTCTAAACATATATAATCTTATTATAATCTGTTTAGTTATGTTTGACCAATTGTTTTAGCAATTTGATATTACAATTATCCCATCGCACCTTACTAATATAGAATATGCACCTCGCGTAGGCGAAACCTACGTTATCCGATACTAGTCTTGATGAGTTCTAAAACTTGGAAAGCATGAACTTAATATTTAATTTGAGGGAATTTGCAATTATTCTGATCTCACCGGCTTATTTATCATATAAATTGTCTCTCACATGCATCAACATACATAATGAAACAGTTATGGCCCTTAGCGCAATTGTTCTCCCAAGTCAATGAGAGAACCTAAGCTAACTTAATAACGATCTAAGCTTCTCCAAGCAAGATCTTCAAGGTTGTCCTCCTTTGATGTTGAATTCTTCTCTTTCTTCATAACATTACATTACATAAAAGAAACTCGTTTTACATACGAGGGAGTGAGATGAGAAAAGAAGTTACATTAAGATATTAAAAGAGAGGCACGACACGCAGGTCGTATTTTAAAAACCCAAAACAAAATAAAGGAAAACTAAGGCCATAACCGATCACCACAAGACAATAATAATAAACACATTATTATTATTAATTTTAATTCTTTTAATTAATTAAAACCAAATTAAGTTTCGGCGACCCTGGCCGAAATTTTTAATGAACAATTCATTTGAAATCGGCGTCGTTTTTCGCATCAAAACTTGATACTTTAAAGCACAACTCTTGTGCAGTCACAACCCTAATCGCATAACTCTTTGACAACACAACCCTTGTGCCATTATTAACCCTAATGCACCATTTTCAGACCGTCAAACACACCTCGATTGTTGATTCAGTATGATTGATCAACACGTCATTGCTTCACCATACTAATGTCGGATCAAGAAGCAAACGACCATTTATCGCTCAAAGGAAAACAACCATTAAGTGTTTGAATGAACGAAACAGAAACAATATATCATATATACCGTATTTTGTATCAGGATTACTTATATCATATATATAACTTGATCGATCTCAATTGCATAACCTATGGAGATCGATGTATCGCTGCTTCACCATACTAATGTCGGATTCCGAAGCATAGTCAACATCAATCATCCAAATCGTACACACATGATGCCAAATTTAATTACTCGTTTATTCTTTGATTCATTATGTCTTTTAATCGTATTAATACAGAAAATACAAAAAATAAACAGCTATCATATGCATGGTTTTGTAAGTGGCTCTGATACCACTGAAGGAGAAGAGTGATCTAAAACGGAGCGGAATTTAAAATTTCTCCTTTAGTGATCCTTACGAATGAGCATGATCAGTGATAGAATTGTTACCTCTTGTGGCGATTGTAACCTTTGATGCAGATATACGGAGCGATCACGAACGTTGAACGATGACAACGCCTCTACTCAGTCCACACAAACGAATTCCTTCAATCTCAGTGCTAGCTGCTATGAATGAAGGCTTTAAATGAGAGAGAGAGAGAAACGAAATTGCAACTTCACAAATACTTCTACACAAAAGGTTCTATTTATAGAACCACTTGTGTGGGATACAAGCTAAAAAGCCCATTCAAGTGTATGTGGCCCATATCTTATAATATGCCAAAATCACTTAAGCGTGTGGCACCTTACCATATTTCGTAATCTACTTAAGTACACCGTACCTTACGATGTTCTACAATTCACTTAAGTTCACCGTACATTACGGTATTCCTTAGTTACTCTATCTATTATCAATCCGTCCTTTTGTGTGTGACCCTGTAGGTTTTCGCGGCATTGACAATTATATTAAATCACGTATTTAACATAATAAACAGTGAGCGGTATCTAGCAACACATCACTGCTACCCAAGACACAAAAATGTCATGTGATATGACAAATCCTTTTATGATAATACTTATGTGTACAATTACCCTTTTTGCCCTTATGTCTATATTGAACACAAGGCATAGACCGTGTCATCCTTGTCCAGTTCAATATTGGGCCCATAGACATTTATCCTGTTATGCAGGATGGGAAAATTCCATCTAGGTCACTCATGTACCTTAGCATGCTTCGTGGAGTACCCATCAACTGTCTTTATGGTCATCTAGTTACGGACAATGTTTGATCAGCAATAAGGCACTCAACTCTACATCTAGGGTCCATAGTGGTTTTAGGTCGAAGGGTGGTATACACCATTATCACCATGAGAATAACTTATGACACTTTGCATAACATTCTATATAGTATTCTCATAGCGGGTCAATCCAGTATAAATATTACTCTTAATATTCATACCTATGTTTAAGACTTGATAACTCCTTATCCATGATCTATGAGATGTGATCATCAGTCTATATACATAATAGTCTTAATGCTTTAATGTTATCCCACTTCACAATAAAGCTCGAGTACAAATACTTTAAGAATAGTGTCCTTATGTTTAATGTGATCTCATGATTAAGTCAGACTTGATACATTAAACGGACTAGCTATTCTAGGGACTTTATTAGACAAACATAATAAAGAAAAAGCCTTTTATTATTAATGAATAATTCGATACAAGTACCAAAAGTATTGGCCTCTAGGGCTTACACCAACAACAAGAACCATACCCCCTCAAAGAAATAGCCTTTACACAGAGCCTTCACAAAGAGATAAAAAAAATCAAGAGCATAACTAGCACAACTCTTCACTATCTACTCCCCTCTTTTAGCCAGAATATGACAAACCAAGCATACATTCATCAATGGCAACAAAATAATAGATCAAAGCAGTAGCAAAACATGTGAGTTAGAGGTACGGACAATGGCACACAAAGGTGCAATACTCAGAGTAAAGGCCCACAAAAACATACAAAATCAAATAGAAAAACAAATAACTTAGATGTCACCAGAAGCATCTGATTCATTCCTTGCTGGCTTAATGTTTGACTCAATGTCTTCCACATTTTCTGAAGCATCAGTCTGCTCAGATGATGTTCTAAAATGTTTATCGACATCATCCCCTTTTACAATAATTGAATCATTAACCACAACATTAATGGATTCCATCATGCCCTTGGTTCTGGAGTTAAATAATTTGTAAGCTCTATTGTTTGTAGAGTAACCAAGAGATATCCCTTTGAGATTCAGATGTCCAAGCTACTGGTGCCACAACTTGACTTCATCTTCCTTGGACATTAGGCATATGTAAGAACAAGTATTTTCATATGGAATAACCTTAGGTTTCCACTCCTTTATAGTTTTAATAATTACATGATTAGCCCTAGGATGTATTGGATGTTTTGGATGTTTTGGATAACCATGCAGTCTGTAGCACAAAGACTTTATATGTCCATATTTACCACAATAATGACATTTACAAGGCAAAAACTTGACTTTAGTTTGAGTTTCCTGATGTCTAGCAGGATGCTGTAACATTTGGTCGGACATCATCGGCTCATACTTCCTTTCCGGAGGAATAAATTTTGTCACAGGGGTTTTTCCTTGTTTATTTTGATATTGGTAATTAAAACATATACCTTTTAAGTTCCCAACCTATTTTCCAACTTGAAGAAATTCATCTAGCATATCATACCCATTGTTCAACACTCTTATGGATTTGGTCATGTTTTCAAGTTTAGAAGACGATAGAGTTACCTCATTTCCAAGATCAGTGATAGTAGATAAAAGTTTCTCTTTTTCAGCCTGTAGTTGAGCTATGATTCTCTTCTGCTCTTCTCCTGTCTTACACACCTCTTCACTTCTGACACAAAGCTCTTTGTAGGAAAGAGACAATTATTCATAAGAGACGTCTTCATCACAAGAATCTTCATCAAATCCATATCTACTAGTGAAAGTTGTACATGCTTAGCAGTTTCATCATCAATTTCACCTTCAGAATCATCAGACAAAGAAACAGATAAGCCCTTCTTTTGTTTCTTGAGATACGTGGGGCATTCTGATCTAATGTGACCGAAACCCTCACATTCATGATACTAAATACCTTTTCCTTGAATGGGCTTTTCTTCTGTTCTCGCTTTTCTCTAAGAATCACTATTCTTGTTGATGTCAGATGAGATGTTCTTGACATTTAGTCTTGACTTCCTGTCCATTCCCTTTATAACCTTGTTGAATTGTCTCCTAAGCAGTATAATAAAATTAGACATTACCTCATCAGTATCCAAGTCACATTGGTCCTCTTCATCTTCAATGTTGGATACAAAAGTTATGCTCTTGTTCTTCTTTTCAGATCTGTCACTAATACCCAATTCAGAAGTTTGGAGTGACCCAACAAGTTCATCTACTCTCATGTTGCTGATGTCTTGGGCTTCTTCAATGGTTGTGACCTTCATATCAAATTTCTTAGGTAGAGACCTCAAAAATTTTCTAACCAGCTTTTCTTCTGACATATTCTCTCCCAAGGCACTAGATGAATTTTCAATTTCAAGAGCATTCATGTGAAAATCATGAATACTCTCATCATCTTTAATCTTTAGATTCTCAAATCTGGTAGTGAGAAGCTGAAGTCTATACATCTTCACTTTAGATGTGCCTTCATGGGTGGTTCTGAGAATTTCCCATGCACTTTTGGCCACAGTACAGATGTTTATTAACCTGGATATTTTTATGTCAATTCCATTGAATAAAGCATTCAAAGCTTTGGAGTTTACAAGAGCCAATTCATCTTCTTCCTTAGAACATTCTTCTTCATGCTTCAAGTCAGTAGTAGCCTTCCCATCTTTGTCCTTTATAATAGGATGTTCCCAACCCTTGATGACATCTTTCCAAGTCTTGATATCCATAGATTTTAGGAATGCCACCATACGTGCCTTCCAATAGTCATAGTTGCTTCCATCTAAGATGGGTACCAGAAAGTATCTTCCTTGGATCTCATCCAGAAACAGAGCAGGATGCCTACTCTGATACCAATTGAAATTTTGGTACACAGATATCAGATGTCGTATACGATGTCACGACACTAATATCAAGATTTCACACAACAATAATAGTAAGCATATAACAAATGTCGTATACGATGTCACGACACCAGGTTCATGACATGTCACACGAGAAACAATTATAGTGTAAAAAGAAAAAAGTAAATAACACATGTCAGTTGTTAACCCAGTTCGGTGCAACATCACCTACATCTGGAGGCATCTAAGCCATGAAGTAAATTCACTATAACAATATTAGTTTGAAGTTCTAAACAACCTCTAGTTTTACAAACTTCTCACCTAATCACTACCCATGAAATTTCTATCTAAGACTCTCCTAGATATGATACCCTTCTCACTTCCCTTCAATCACACAACAATGATAACAACTGAAAAACAATCAAAGAACAAAAGACACACTTCTAATGAAGCATAACACACTCTTGCTTAAAAGCTCATGAGTGATTCACAATCACAACTCAATAAACTCAGTCCAATTCAAGTATCAAAGAGATCCTAGACTGGCTCACAAATAACAACGATAACTAAACCCTAACAATGACAATTTCCAGCGCAACTTCATCATTTTCTTAGGTTTAGAATCACCCTTTAAATAACCCTAGAATAGCATGGGCTTCGGGCTAAAAAATAAGCAGATCCAAAACAAATCAAATCAAATCTGATCAAATTAAATTTGATGTTTCCTTAAATATTTTGACATTGGTTCTACATAATATCTGATCAAATCAAATCTGATGTCTCCTTAAATGTTTTGACATCCATTCTGCAGAATCAAATCTGATGTCTCCTTAAATGTTTTGACATCCATTATGCAGAATCAAATTTAATGTTTCTTTAAATGTTTCGACATCCAGTCTGCACAATCTTCTGCAGAATCAAATCAAATATGATCTAATGTTTCCTTAAAATGTCTCAACATCCCTTTTTATGAAACAAGTGCATAGCTGGAAATAAAACAAGAGTTCCTAAAATAAACCTTATTGGACAGTCAGATATGATAGCTAAATATTCAGAGACTCTTTAGATATATCCTAATAAAATAAGTCTTTCAAGAAGTAAAACAAAACCTGCAAAGATATATAATCAAAAACATGTCATAACATCTTGCTCAACATCTTGCTGTGATACAAGTTTTAACAAAATTTCTACCAATCATCAAAACACAGAACTAAAAACCTCAAATAACCAGTCACTCTCTTTTTCGATTTAAGTAATTTTTCTTCCACTTCTTTGCCCAGAATCCTTCATTGGCATCCTTTGAAGCTATCTGAAGCATTGTCGTGGTCTGAATCCTCCTGCAACTTTGCTTCAAGATCCACCATTGTTAAATTCTGAAGCTCCAATTGAAAAGGTAGATACGAGTTATAACTTCAAGCAAACAAGTTACCACACTCTTCACCTTACTTTAAAGAACTATGGTTCTTCACGTGTTTGAGCAAATTCTCCATGCTCAGAACCAATTAATGAGTCTGATGCAGGGTGACACGAACAATGAGATGTTTAGCAACTGAATCCATGATTGATTCATGTTAAAAACAAGAGTTCATGAATTTGCAAAATCAAAATCTGAAGGTTGAAGATGAAGTTGTTTCACGTGCTTTCGTGCCAAATTCAAACCTTCCAGCCAATCAGTGCGTGACACACAGCTAGCCGTTGCATTTGAATTATTTTCTTTTTTTCTTTTTATTCATTTATTTTCCTTTTCTTCTAAAATTAATTTTAAATAGATCTTTTATTATTTTGTAGTCCAACTTTTTTTCATAATTTCATAAAAATATTTTCTATCACATACCATTTTTGCCTAATTCTTAAAATCATTTTTGCATTTAATTCATATTTCCCTTATTTTTCATTTAATTTTCTTTTATCATTTTTATTTTATTCATTTTAAAACATTTTAGATCCCAACTTTTAAGGTCAAGTCACCCTTAATTTTGTCAACCTTCTCCATTTTTCTTGGACTTTTATTTGATGTTTTAACCCCTCTTTCACATTTTATCTTTTATTTTCTTTTATTAACCATTATTAATTCATTTTTATTTCTTTTTAATGAATACTTAATGTTTTGAATTGAGTTGATTGGTTGGTTTATGAATTCTTCCCCATCTCAAATCATTGATAGATGGACTTAAGGTTGATTCAAACTTCTTTGATCTAAAATTGTTGATAGATGATCATGAATCATCTTCAATACTTTGCATCAATGATAAGTTAATCCTCGATGCACCATATTTTGAGTCCTTTGATTTGTTGATAGAATAATCCCTATGTGATTGCCTTGATTCTTCTTTTTCACTCTTTCTATATTCATCTCTTTTCTTCTTTGATCATTGTGTTACATGTCGTAGGAGATTAACTTTGTGTTAATTCTCTAACATGTTTGACACATACATTGTTATTGACCGACCTCAGTATGGCTTCTACATAAGCCTACTTACGATTGCTTAATATAGCGCTAAATTATCCCGAAACAATTAATTGATCATTAACTCCTAACATTACTTTGTGCTCTTTACATTATTGTCATTTAATTATTGTCATTTAATTCAAGCCATTTAGTTTATGTCATTTAATTTATGTCATTTATTTAATTCACTTTAATTTCATGTCCCATTAATCATCATATCACTTCATACTCTATTAATCTTGCCTTATTCATCCGTTGCTTTTATCTTGTTTGATTTATCTGCTTGTTAATCTTAATGAATCAAAACATGATAAAGTAACTTGAACCTAATATTAACCCTATGCTTGACTTGGAGTATTGAAGACCTCTTTGGACTTTGGACTTTGACTTAGGATTTATGCCCTTTGCTTGACTTGGAGTGACTTTGGACCCTAGGATCTTGTGGACACTTTAATTTACTTTGCTCTTGATGAACTTTTGTTTGTGGTTGTTATGCCTCTGGCTTATTACATTCATCTGCTTAGGCTTGGCACATCTTGGCACACACATGACTTTCTCTTGGGCTACCTAACAATGAGACATATGACATTATACTTTGCACCCATATGGCTTTCTCTTGGGCTACATAACAATGAGACTCTAGGCTAGATTTTATATGATCATGCATCTTTGTTTGTTCATTAATAATACTCCCTTGATTTGGCTTGATCAAATCCCCATTTGATCAGTTAGATCCTTTCATCTGCTACATTTTTGTTTTGTCTTTGTCAAGTGACCATAAGCCCCTTGGTTACTTGATGGGACTTGCCTCTGTCATTTTGGAGTTTCAGCCTTCCAACAACTCAAGGCCTCAAGTCGATCATAGTTTCTTTCCTTAACAAATCTCACTCATCTGATTCATCCCCACAAGCATCCTTGGAACTTGCTTCAACAACTTATCATGCATTAACTAGGTTTGCATTCCATGAGCCTTAAGCAATAAAGAATGATGGGAGGGAATCTTTCCTACACTTGTCTAGAATATCTCTGAGTACGAGATAGATAACCTAGTTTCTCAGAGTATTTGTCTCTGTTCATAGACTTTAGTGCAATTCCAGTCAATTCACTAAAAAGTCTACAACTTGCATTATGGCTTGTTTTCATCCATTTCTTGGTTTTGACACCACTTTCTTTTTGGGATACACCTTCATGGTCATTCCTCATTTCTTGGTTTTGACATAACTTTTATCTTTATGTTCTTGGTTATGACATCACATTCCTTTTGGGATACACCTTCATGGTCATTCCCTATTTATTAGTTTTGACACCACTTTATTTTGGGATACACCTTCATCATCATTCCCCATTTTTTGGTTATGACACCATAATTCAGGGATACACCTTCATGGTCATTCCCCATTTCTTGATTTTAACACCATTTTATCTTTCTGTTCTTGGTTATGAAACCACTTTCTTTTTGGGATACACCTTCATGGTAATTCCCCATTTATTGGTTTTGACACCACTTTGTTTTTGGGATACACCTTCATGGTCATTCCCCATTTCTTGGTTATGACACCACAATTTAGGGATACACCTTCATGGTCATTCCCCGTTTCTTGGTTTTGAGACCATTTTTATATTTCTGTTATTGGTTATGACACCACTTTCTTTTTAGGATACATCTTCATGGTCATTCCCCATTTCTTGGTTATGACACCACTTTCTTTTTGGGATACACCTTCATGGTCATTCCCCATTTCTTGGTTATGACACCACAATTCAGGGACACACCTTCATTGTCATTCCCCATTTCTTGGTTTTGACACCATTTTTATCTTTCTATTCTTGGTTATGACACCACTTTCTTTTTGGGATACCTCTTCATGGTCATTCACCATTTCTTGGTTATGACACCGTTTTCTTTTTGGGATACACCTTCATGGTCATTCCTCATTTCTTGGTTATGACACCACAATTCAAGGATACACCTTCATGGTCATTCCCTATTTCTTGGTTTTGACACCACTTTTATCTTTCTGTTCTTGGTTTTGACACCACTTTTATCTTTTTGTTCTTGGTTTTAACACCACTTTTATATTTCTGTTCTTGGTTATGCCACCATAATTCAGGGATACACCTTCATGGTCATTCCCCATTTCTTGGTTTTAACACCACTCTCTTTTTGGGTTGACACCTCTTTGGTTATTCCTCTTTTCTCGATTTTGACACCACCTTTACACTTTTCTTTCTGGTTTAAACACCACCCCCAATCATATCTTCTCCTCAGTATTTGTCCTCTGAACTACAGAGCTCTGACTTCTTTATTGCACTATGAGGATACGTAGGCACGAGGATGTGAGTCTTTGGCGAGCATTTTCTCCACCCTTCTTTCCTCTCTCTCTCTCTCTCTCTCTCGTTCCATGAACTACAAGACTTTGACTTTCTCATTGCACCATGAGAATAGATAGGCATGAGTGTGTTTCTCTATTGTATCCTAGTTTTTATCGTACTTTGGTTGGAAGCTTGGTGTACTTTACAATTATCAATGTTATATTGTTTGTGTTATTCATGTTGCCATTCAATTTGTTGTCTTTACCATTACAGTACATTGGGAAGTTTTTCTTTGTATCCTCTGTTATTTATAGGGAACCCAATTTTAGATCCTTCTATTTTCCTCATCATCTTCGTTAGATTTACATGCTTGCTTTAATGCTGATTGAGCTGGTGAACCCATAGATCTTAAGTCGACCACATGATTTTGCATCTTTCTTGGAGATTGTGCTATTTCTTAAAAGAGTAATAAACAAGATATTTTCTCTGGTTCTTCTATAGAAACTAATTATCATGCTATGTCATCCACCACTACTAAAATAGTTTGGTTGCATTGGTTACTTTCTAAAATGGGTGTCTCTTGGTTTAAACCAACTCTCATATATTGCAATAATAAGATTGTCATTCAAATTGCTCGCAAATTGATCTTTCATGAACATGCCAAATACATTAAGACTGAATGTCACTTCACTCGTCGTCACCTTCAAGATGAAACAATTACTCTATCATTTGTATCTTCCTCCATACATATATCTTAGTTGTTCACAAAGACATATTCCATTAGTTTTTTTTGTTTTTTAATAGAAAAACTCTCAAATCTCTCTCTTAATGCATTGCCAAAATAGGTTAAATATGTAGGCACTCATTAACTTGTTTCATAAGAAATAAAATAAAAAAACCCTTGATTTAAATGAAAAGTTATCAGATGCATGTCTAGAAATTTGAACTATGCATTGAGTTAAAGTAGATAAAAAGGATCAAGAAATCACCAAAACAACACAAGAGACTAAGCCAATAATACAGGCGCACTTAGCAAGAATAGGTGCATCCCCGCTAAGCCGAGAAACACAAGCGTGCTTAGCGAGAAAAAGCAATTCAAAGACTTTAGTATTAAGTTACTTCAACGTGAAGGAAGTGTTTGGTGGCTAAGCGAACATGTGCGGTTCTCTTAGCGATCATATGTGCAAAGGCTAGGCCGAGAGTAGTTGGCATTACTTAACCTAGAAGGAAATATGCACACTAAACAAGCCTGGGTGGTGCGCTTAGTGAACCTACATTTCCCAACCCTATAAATCGGGGTGCCAAGCCTTCATTTGAAAAAAAAATGGTGGAATTCAAGGTGGTTTCTCAGTAAAACTAGGTTCTCACCACAAATCACAATAGGGGAATATGAAAGGAAGATTGAGGCCCAAAGCGCTGTCCGAGGAATCGTTAACAAATGTTTTTCAATTTCTTTCTTATAGGGTTTGATTGTAAAGCTACGATGAGTAAGCATAACTAATTTTCTCTTCTGTTGGGGTTAGATGTAGTTGTCATATTACTTATGCTTTGATCCCGATCATTGCGTTCTATGTAATTCTTCTTAAGTTTTAATATATATGGATTCTTCATTCTTAATGTTTGTTTTAGATTAGCAACCTAAAACGTTTCATGATATGACTTGATCATCAAAAGGTACTGGTCATTATTATATCCAAGTCTATCATCTATTGGATGCTAAAGTATAGACATAAACTTATGTTTAATATTTGCATGAATAATGACATTGGTGAAAGTGGACATTAATATTGCCATTTAATATTGAAAGTTAATGATGGCGTATTGGTTAATAGACTGAGGAATCATCTATTAGGTAATATGGTTAATCTCACATCGTTGACTCAGACATGAGATGCAGTGAGAGCCTCAGAGTGTAATATTAATAATTTATTAGAATTACATATTATTGGTCAAGGATGCTACATAATAATAGGTCAATCAAGTCTAACTCCAACAAAGTTTTCTCACCTGTAGCGGTGTATTCGTCGCTATATGATTTATCGATTAAACCATAAGCAAAGCATACAATGATTTTCGAGTCGCCACCGCACTTTTATTTATCCAAAGGACTGGCTAAAAAGCGAACAAAAGCCTAAGAAGTTTTACACGTAGAAAACTAATAAAAAGATCAGAGAGTCTGGGTAAGGGGTAAATTACGCAATGGGAAGGTGTTAGGCACCCACTACGTCCTAGGTACTCCTAGGGAGCCCTTTTCACACTTGTTGTACTAAATTGTTATTTGTTATGACATAAGCATTGTGCAAACATGATTGGGATGGTGAGAAAAGAATATACAATTTTATTATTGGGTTTGAACGGATGAACCCGCTGCCTACGTACCTTCCATCAAAGGTAAGGATCAAAACGCCGTAGTTCGGCTAAAAGATTTCAGAAAGGTTGATGGATTCAATTTTAAACAATAGCACTGAGGCTTTTCATTATCAATGGGAGAAAACTCGACCAAAACCAACATCCACCATGCGAGGATAGCTTCGACGTACTGGGGGGTTAACCCTGTTTTTAGTACGGAAGTCTTACTGTCGACTCACTAAGGATAGGCAAGATTTACATCAACCGCAATGATAATTGAAACCTATGGCTAATGCATGAAAAGATTAACAATGGACAAAGCCAAAACAAGTGAATGAGTGAAGTTAATTGATTGTGATTATGAAAGTGAAGTCAAAGTATGATTAAGATTGATTTGAAAGAAGTATTATGAAAATGGAGTTTGAAAAAGTCAAGGACTTGGGTCCAGGTTTTTAGTTTGGAAAACATGAAGAAGTTTGCACAATATCTATGTCAAGTTTGAAAATTGAAGTGTGAAAAGGTTTAGGACATAATGAGGATGAATGGATGGATATGGATTGTAAAACTTCTTAGAAGGTTCACTTCTTGAAATCATATGGGAGATGATTCAAGTGTATCCTTTGGAATAAGCAATAGGTAATAATAATGTAAACAAACAGGTGATACCGGATGCCACTCAATGGTCTTACTCCAATCTCACAAACAAAAAGCAAAAAGCGGACACCGGATACCACTCAATGGATTTATACCGCGATCCTTAAAACAAAAACTGGATATCAGATGCCACTCAATGGACTTACACTAATCTCCTAAACAAAAATGAAACTTGGATACCGGATGCCACTCAATGGTCTTACACCACGATCCTAAAACAAAACAAAATGGAAGTTGGAAGCCAATCTGTCTGGACTTATACCAATATCCAACATATGATCACAGGAAAGCAAATGCCAACTTGCAGGGACTTACAGTTGCATCCTCACATAAATAAACAAAAGCAAAACATGGATGTCAGATGCCAATCTGTCTGGGCTTACTCTAACATCCACAGTATGGTCCTAGGAATACAAATGCCAACTTGCAGGGACTTACAATTGCATCCTCTCATACAACAAACAACGCAACATGTGATCATAGGAAAGCAAATGCCAACTTGCAGGGACTTACAATTGCATCCTCACACACAATAACAAATACAAAATAATGGATGTCAGATGCCAATCTGTCTGGGCTTACTCTAACACACACAGTATGATCCTAGGAAAACAAATGCCAACTTGCAGGGACTTACAATTGCTTCCTCACAATCAAACAAACAAAACAAAAGCTATGAGTGACCAATGAGGTCTTACACTCTATCCTTCCATATCATAGGAGCAAATGGCCAAAAGAGATGGACTTACAATTGTCCTCAATGGGCAAACAACAATGATAGCATCACAAAAGCAAATGAGATGATCATGCATTAATGGCAATTGATGATGATAAATGCATAGCATACAGGCAAACAAGTGCATATGAAGCAATCAATCAATCAATGAATAGCAAACAGCACACTCTATAGCCAAACAATGGGGGGCTCACACAAGAGGGTTTGACTTTGAAAGTCCACTGTAATAGGTGAAGGTCGCTCTTAACCTTGCCATTGAGAGGCTAAGGTGAAGCAGATGAATAGGAGATGAGGGGTGTGCCTCATTGCTTCTATCTCAGGTCAGAGAGAGCATCAAATAATAGAAAGTGGGGGAGTTCAGAAAGATGGAACTCTTTCCCCATTATTGACTCGATTAGATCTTGGGTTTTTTATCTCAATGCTTCAACCATATAATGGGAGCAAGGAGAGGACACACTGAATAGTGGGGGATAGATTGCTTATCCCTACCTTCCACCAATTGCCTTACTTGAAGGGCTTTTCCTGCTTGGGACAATTTTAAACACACACAGGCATTGCCTCTTAAGGAGGACTTCAGACAGTTTGCCCGGTCAAATAACAGACCGGGTCTCCAGACTACATGAAGAAGAAAGGTTTATACCTCAAAAGCAATTGCTAAATAGCAAAGCAAAGCAAGTTCAAGGAACTTAAGCAACTAAAGTACCTGAAAAAGTCAAACTTATTAGTAAACAGTTCAACAGATAAAATCAAAAGAAAATGAAACAACAGTCAACCACAGAGGGACCAATGTGCATAGCACAAGACTCAAGTATATGAGTCACACCTACAAAACAAGGGTTAGCACATGATATATACAATCCAACTCAATCAAATTTGAATGATCTTTGAGGCATTGGTGCTTAACCTGAAACAATAGCTCAATTGTAAGCTCAAAAGACCACTAGGGCTAGCCTAGGGTCAAAGATGAAAGAAAAAAGTCAAACAGCAAAGGAAAGTCAACCCAATTCATGTTCAAACATTTAAGAAGCAATCTCAATTGGATTCATAATCAAATCATGCACCATTGTCATTTCATACACCAAGGAATGCAAAGCATGGCAAGAGAAGCATACAAAAAGGTCAACAGCAAGACTTCATTCAAAAGTCAACCCAAACAATCTCAAAAATTATCAAATAAATCACATTCAATCCTAACATCTAGCATGGCAAGCATGTCAAATTTCATGGCATTTGGATGAGAGGAAGGCAGTCAATTAAAATCATGAAGTCAACATAATTTCAAGTAAGCACAATGAAGGTCAACAAGCATGGGTCAACTTCAAAAAATCATATCAATTTGAAAACAGAAGAGAAATGAATGAGGTTAACACCAATGCAAAGGTCAAGATGTCTAGTTATCACATATGAAATTTCATGGTCATACAATAAGATTTGAGAATTTCACAAAAGATTTGGAAATGTGTATCACATAAAGTCCACAAATGACTAAGCATGGAAGAAAATTCACAATCAAATGGAAAACAGCATGATTAATTCCAAGAAAATTCATACACAAACTAGACATGTGATAGATCATTCATGCAAAATTTGAGATCATTTGGAGGCCAGGAGACATGTGAACAAAAATTGGGAAAATGCATATCATTCATGTAGCACCAAATGCAACACCTCACTTCAACAATTTGTAACTCACAAACCACAAATGATAAATGCATAAACTCTATATGGAAACAAAGGTAAATGAGTCTAGTTTCACCACAAAAAGTTTCAGGGCCAAAGGATGCATCATCATTATTTCACAAAAGAAATGGCAAAGGGTGTCAAATGTACATACATGTCAAGAAAATTCATGCCAATTAAAATCCAGCCAATGAAAAAATGATTAAAAATCATAATTAAATACTAGACACATTCATGGTCATGATGCAAAAAAAATCAGAATTTTTGGAGTTGAAATGAATTAAAAATGAATTGTTTAAGTTGAGTGAATAATTGGAACAAGTATGAAACACATAGCATGGTATGGAGTCAAACATGGTCAACTGAATGACAGTTTAGTAAATAAGTGTGCCACTTAGTGAAACGACTGTGCATTGGGGGAGAGAACGAAATGTTCTCATTGGCTCTCAGCCAATGGAACAGTGCAGTGGCCAACCAGCTCAAAGTTTCTGGATTTTCAAAAACCCTAGGGTTTTAGCAACCACATGGCATGGTGTTTATCATGCAATCGACCAAAAATGGAATCCAACAAAAGCACTCAAACAGCAGGGCATTGGTACAGTAACATCATTCAATAACAACCAAAACACGAAATTCAAATTTCTGGAAATTAAAACATGTAAAGTTCATGAACAGCAGGGTATTGGCAACTTCATACACATTCAATCAACATCCAAACAAATTCAAACATCAAACACACAACAGCATAGCATTTGGCAAAGTTCACATAGCAAGCAGTCAACAGCATACAACACAGTTATATGGATTTTCAGGACAATGTTCATGGGGTTTCAAAACTGCAGCAGGGTTTAATCAGCATGGCAGCTCATGTTCATCATGTTCAGACATCAAATAACAAACTTCAGATGGACTCATTCACACAGCAATGTCAGTGATAATGTTCTTCATGTAACCACATTACAAACAACAAACCAACACAAACATGAAAACTTGCTGGGCAGAGTTTAAGGTTTCAACATCAGTCATCATCATCAAGCAATTATTTACAATGAAATCCAACAACAGCACATAGACAGCATGGCATAGCAAGCAGTAGGTCCATACAATATCATGCCACAGAGCAACAACCAAAGGCATTCGAAATTCTGGGCAGCCAGCTAGGGTTTGAGCAGCAAGGCAATCGAATTCATCTCATGATTCATCATCAGCATTAGCAATAGAAGTTCGAACAAAGTGCATCAACAGCATGACAATGGAATGATGGTATCATGCAACAAGAACGATAGCAGCAACCAATATACATGCATCTATGAAGCTGGATTTTTCTGGAAAAATGACAGAGTTCATCATAGCAGCAACATTCATCACCTCATGCTCAAAATCATCAGACAACAATCAAAACAAGCAAATCACACCACAGCATGGCCTTAATACTCATGTAGCAAC